>NC_053040.3:294447394-295072394 GCF_002575655.3 Aegilops tauschii subsp. strangulata | reverse complement strand
CTGCGATCTTCCGCGGGGCGCGTCAGCGCACCCACTGGGTGTAGCCCCCGAGATTCGGGCCGACTGCTGAGCAGTCGGGCCGGATCTTCCGGCAACTACTTTGTCTTCTTCCTCGCAGGGCCGACTGCTGAGCAGTCGGGCCGGATCTCCCGGCGACTACTTTGTCTTCTTCCTCGCGGGGCCGCGTCAGCGCACCCGCTGGGTGTAGCCCCCGAGATTCGGGCCGACTGCTAAGCAGTCGGGCCGGATCTCCCGACGACTACTTTGTCTTGTTCTTTTTCTTCTTCAACTGGCTGGGCAGGCGGACTTCGAAAACAGCAGTCGGGCCCTTTGCAGCCGGCCAGGTAGCCCGCGGTCAGACGCATTTTTCTTTTTTTTTTCTTTTTTCTCGGCTGTAGGCACCAGGCCAGCCAGATCTCGGCAGGCGGACGCACACACACCTCTTTTTCTTCTTTTTTTTTCGTCCAACTGCATGTGAGGAGCCGGACCCAGCCCGCCCCTTTTTTTCTTTTGACCAGCCGGCTGGGCACCCAGCCCTTCTTTACTTCTTTTATCCGACTTTGACTTTTCTTTTATCTTCAGTCCCAGCCCGCCCTCTTCTTTTATCTTCTTCACACTGGCTGAACAGTCGGCAAGAGCGAGCGGGGAGCCGGCAGCCGGCCAGGCCGGCCGGGTGGTGGGTGAAGCCGGGTGGCGGGCGGAGCCGGCCGTCCGGGTGGCGGGAGCCGGCTGTGCAGGCGCGGAGGGGGAGTCGGCGGCCGGGTGGCGGGACTTGGGCGACTTGGCGCGGTGCGGACGGCGGCTGGCGCGCCTGAAGCAGTGAGTGCACGGGAGGCGGCCGACCCGCTGCCTGGAGGCGGAGCAGCCGGCCAGGCGCAGGCGGCGCGGTGGAGTGGCCTCGCGTGACGAGGCCAGAAGCGGGGTGCAGCGTGAGGAGGTCCTGGCGCTCGGGGCGGGAAGCTGGAGTCGGGCGCAGCTGCGGACGCGAGGAGGCCGGGCTCGGGGCCGGCTAGGCGAGAAGGCGGAGCCGGCGCGGAGATCCCGGGGAGGAGGCGCGTCGGGACGGCCGCACGGTGGAGAGGCGCGGCAGGGTGCTCGAGGCCACGGCGACATGGGCCCACGAGCACGCGGCCATGGAGGCGGGCGAATCCGGTCGGGGGAGGCGGAGCCAGGTGGATGGGCGGAGCCGGCGGGGCAGCAGCCGGACGACGGGAGGCAGCGCAGCCGGCAGCCGGCGGGCGGGCGCGGAGCACCCGGCTGCGGGGAGGAGCGACGGGGCGGACGCCGGCTAGCGGGGCAAGGCGGCCGAGGCCAGGCGAAGCCGGCCCGCGGGAGCCGGCGGGCGGGCGAGGCGGCCCGGCAGGGGCGGAGCAGTGGCCAGCGTGGGAGTGGCGGTGCTCGGGAGCCGGTCGGGTCGGAGCCGGAGCCAGTGCGGGCGGTAGGCGACCGGTCGGAGCCAGCAGCCGGCCCGGGCGGGGAGCCGGCCACGAGCACGGTCCGGGTCGTGGACGTGCCTGGGGCAGCCGGACGGAGGCGCGGCGCAGCGCCTGAGAGGCGCGGGGGCGTGAAGGGGAGAGCTGGGCGCGAGCTCGGCAAAGCCGGCCAGCTCGTCGGAGCCGTGGAGGAGCGAGGCGGCAGGATGCACGGCCGCGGGACAGAGCAAACGGAGGGCGACGGGGCCGGCGCCGTGGTGCCGTTGGAGGAGAGGTGGCCGGAGCGGCGCAGAGCCGACGCGCTTGGGCGCTCAGGTGCGGAGCGAGGCGTGCGGAACGGGAGCCAACCCCGAGCAGTGGCTGGCCGGAGGCGGAGGCGCAAGGCGCGCGGGAGAGGCGTCCGGGCCTGCAGGCGGCCGGAGCCGGCAGCCGACCAGCCGGCGTGGGAGCTGCAGGCGCGGACCCGGCGGTGGCAGCGAGCCGGACGAGCAGGATGCGGCCGCGGCGGGAGCGGAGGCCGACCACCGTGGCGGCGGCCGACGTGGGCGGGGAGGCACGCGTGGGGAGCAGAGGCACGGCGCGCTGCGGGGCTCGGGAGGGAGAGCTCGCACGCAGGGGCGGGTAGTGTACTTCTTGTATCCGGCCAGTGTCTGATTGTCGTCCGGCTCGTGTGCACGCTGCATACGAGCAATATCTGGGACGTGTCTGGCCATTGACTGGCTTGCGTCTGGGATGCATATAGCATGAGGCATATACGGCTTGTAGCTGAGGCTTATATGGGGATTGTTTGGCCATTGGTGAATTTGTACAAAGGCTCCAGCGTGGGAAGAGCATGGAGGTTTTGCAGGGAAGGGGAGACCGCAGTTTCCACGAGCATGGCGAAGGCGCTCGGTGCCGAGGCCGATGGCGAGGACGCGCCGTCCCGCGCGGCCGCCCCTGCGGCGTGTTGATGTCGAGCCCTCGGGCGCAGCTGGAGACACGACAACGACGTCGCAGCGGTGGCGATGAAGATGGCGAGGCCGACGACGAGGGTACGCCGCCCCACGCGGCCATTGGGGGGCATGTCGATGTCGAGCCCCCCGACCGCTATCGGAGAGATGGTGCGACGCTGCAGCGGTGGAGACGAAGATGGTCCTGCCCGGACTGCGAAACCAGCAGCAGCGTGGTAGCATGGTAGTAGTACCGCCCCACGGTGGGCGCCAACTGTCGTGGTATTCTCACGGGGGGGGTGTGAGGCGACAGATGCCACAAGGGCTTAGTGTGAGGGTAAGACTGCTGCTGATAGGCCCGGGAGCGGGTATGCGAGTAGCACGCGCTAGTTTACCCAGGTTCGGGGCTCTCCGGAGAGATAATACCCCTACTCCTGCATGTCTGTGTATCTGTAGTATATCTGGTACAGAGTTACTCCTGGAGCTGTATCTGAGATCAGTGCCAAGTGCATCTGATCTGGTATATGCATGCGTATGGGGCATGCTAGTGGCCGGCCATGCTCATGGCCGTGAGCATGTGGGTGCTCATGCGTGAGGGTGTGTGAGAATGAGTCCATCCCCCTTGGATGGATGGATGTGTGCCCATATATATAGGCATGGCTAGCTTAGGAAGTAAGCTAAGTGGTGGCATGGGCAAGGCATGGTGGGGTGTCATGCTTGTCCTCTGGGTCACTTTATAAATAGTGCCAGGGGACAAGTGACACTATACATGATGGCTGGGGTGACACGTGAATAGTGCTCGGGTACGACCGTCTCGTCGGTGTCTTGTCGGTGTCGAGTCGGGCTGAAGCCGGCAGCCGGCTAGTTGGTGCAGTCGACAGCCGGCAGCCGGCCAGGCAGAGCAGTCGGACGGGGAGCTGGCAGGAGCAGCCGGGCAGTCGGACTGAGGGGCTTTGCTAGCCCCGATGTCTTGAAATATTGTCTTGCCGTCTTCGGGATACCCGTGGCCAATTACTCCGACATCGGGGTCGGAGTCGGTGTCGTCGATGATGATGTAGTCTCCTGGGTGGGTGTCCTCCTCTGGCGCGGGATCTCCCATGAATATTCCTAGCTTCTTCTTCAGGTCTTCATTCTTCTCTAGTAACACTGCAATTTTCTCTTCATACCCATCGCGTGTAGACTTGAGTTCCCCTTCAAGCTCCATGTTCCTGGTCATCACTTTCTTCATGTCTATCATGCTGGCGCACATTTGGTTCTCCTGATGACGAATGTGCTGGTTTAACTCCTGGATGTAGGCTGCAATGGATTTATCCCTCCTGGTGCAAATCATCTCCCATTGTTCATCTCGGCGTCCGCATATCTGGTAGATGGTGTCCTTGAGATCCTTGTGGTATACCTCGCCGATGCATCCCATGGCGATGTGGGCTGCCATGCTCTTTCCTAGACTCCAGGTTGGTGCATCAAAGGAAAACTCTATGGGCTCAGTAACTGGCGTGAATGTCCTTCCTAGAACATGAACTCGAATCATCCAGCGCTCCTCTTCTGGTAAAGTGGCGGTGTAGGACCCGGTGAAGCTTGGTATTACGATGTTCAGGTATCTAGTGGCTTCCTTCAAGTGTCGTCCAAAAGGTGTGTCTTCATCCGGTTGAGCAAACTTGTTCCTTGGGTCCGCCATCTATAGAGTAGAAAATGGAGAAGAGTTAGAAATGAGTAGAGAAGAGGGTCCTATTACTTATCTTAATGGTCGCGTCCTACAGTCAGCGTGTGCTCTGATACCATCTTGTAGAGATCCGACCTCAAACGGTCAAATCTCTGTGCATAAGTGTCATCCCTGGACCGGTATGCTGACACACACAGTACTCGAGGATTTATAACAGAGTGCAATCCCACACTTATTACATCGAATGACTCAAAAGAGAACTTATTACAAAAATATGGCTTAAGGCCATCTAACTAAGATAATAGCGGAAGCTTCGAGAGTAAATGAGTCCATCAACTCCAACGGCATAGCTGAGTGCACGACAACGACCTAGCGCACCTTACTCTTCGTCTGAAAACTCTGCAACATAATACGTTGCAGCTTGTGTAGGTCAGCACATGGAATATGCTGGCAAAATAACACTATAGAACAATGAACAATGTAATAGCTATAACTATATGAATATTTGGTTGGTGGAGGCTCTATGGTTATCATTTTTGCGTAAAGCCAATTTTTTCCTACAACAAAGGAATATATTTTATTTAACTACAAAGTTTGTTGAAAAACATTGAGAATGGTAACCCCATCTCAATCCCAAATTAATAATCAATAACCCCGCATATTAATTAAGTAAAGTGATGAGATCAACATAGTAATTGAAGCACCAGATACGCAAGATGTCCGTAACCGGGGACACGGCTAACCATGATTAGTTTGTACACTCTGCAGAGGTTTGCGCAGTTTTCCCCACAAGACTCAATCTCCTCCGTTGGATTTCTTGCACTACATGATGTTTGAGAAACGGATGACCGAGACACAGTCTTTTAGAAGCATTAACTCTTTCGACGGGTAAACCGTACCACCTACATCCCCTACATCTGCTAGTTTACCACTGAAAGAGGTCACACAACATACTCAACTATGCCAGAGCCCATAATGGCTTGTGGCTGCACACGGAAGTTTCCAGCATGAATAACATAATAATCCCTTTGAGCCTGGGTGGCAAACCATAGGAAAAATCACACGGATACCCTGGGATCTCCTTTGGACTGCACTGGATTACCCCAGGTGCCCACAAACAATCCACCCAGATGTGTATTTAAGTAGCCACCTTAATTTAAACCTTAGTTAACAATAATCTCTCACATCTGTCATGAATAACTCAACCCAAACCACGTCTACGAGCATAGCATAGCAGTATAGGCATAACGTAGAAGTAACTCCCAGGGTTTGAAGTAAAAGACAATAGGTTCTACCTCATCAACTACTTCCCAATACCCACAAGTTAATCAAGTCCTAACCATGCAGTGTTTGGGGGTTGAAACTAATGCATAAAAACTGGGTAATAAAGGATATGATCAAAGTGTTACTTGCCTTGTTGACGATCTGAAAACCCTAGTGACTCGTAGTAGCACACTTCGCTCTCCGGAAACTCTATCGGAAACAAACAATGGCATACATAAGCACTCAAGCAATAGATGCAAGGGTAAAACTCAAATGAAAAGATCCAAGCTGAAAGTTCAACTGAAGAGCTTCGATTTGCAAAAAAGAATGAAACAAATTTGAGCTACGAAACTAAAACTACTATCAAAAGAAGTTTGAATTCAAATATGCTTGAAACCCAATTTTAATTTTTCAAAACCATGTTCAAGTTAATTATCTGGAAAGAGGGGAACAAGACGAAGATTTATGCCTAAAAACCGGCGGGGTCGGCGGCGGTTTCCGGCAAGACGGCGAGGCGGCGGCTCCGGCGGACGGCGGTGCGAGGCGGCAGCAGGCGGCGCGGCGTCGGGCGGGGCAGCGGGTGGTGCGGGCGGCGACGCGAGGCGGCGCGGCAGCGGCAGCGACGGCTGGCAGCAGCGGCAGAGGCTCCTAGCGGCTGCGGCGGCTTGCGGTGGAGGCGGCTGCGGCGGCGGTGGTGAGGAGGAGGGGCTGCGGTGCTGCGGCTTTTAAATGTCGAGGGAGGGGCGGTGATGCTTGGGCGAGGGGGCGGCCATGGGGAGTCCGGCTCGGACTCCCTCGGCGTCCGCGCGGCGGCGGGATTCCTCCCGCGAGGAGAAGGCGGCGGGGCGAGGTGGGCTGCGGCCTGCTCGGTTGGGCCTTCGGCCCAGTCGGGCGACGGAGATTTTTTTTGAAAAAAAAAATTCGCCCGAAAGAAAAAAATTCCTAATAAAATAAAATAAACTAAAAATACAAGAAACAATTTTCATCGTCCAAACCTAATATTTAGGACAAGATGAACATTTTTCTGGCCTAAAATGCAATTTTCAAAAAATGCATATTTTTCTAATTCAAATAAAACAGCAAATAAAATGCAAATGAAATTTTAATTTGATTTAAAAAAAATCTCCAATATTTATCTCTTATTGAAGAAGTCATTTTATCTTCTCTCTTTTATTTTATTATTGGAAATAATTGGAGAGCAAAATATTAAAATCAAATTGATCCTTTCTTCAAATTTAAAAATAAATTCAAATATGAAATTAAATGAAACCTCCAACTCTCTCCTTGGGTCCTTGAGTTGCTTAAAGTTTCTAGGATCACAACCAAAATGCAATAAAAAATGATATGCATATGATGCCCTATGTATAACATCCAAATTGAAAATTGGGATGTTACACTAACCCTTTATACGGTTGCCATGGGCCTCCTTTTATAGATCAAGGGGTTACCACAATGGCAAAGTAGTCATTATGCACTGATAAGATAGCAAACAGTGCTATCATATTAAACTCTACGGGTGACAGGGTGCATTAAATGCACCGCTCAACGTCACATCGTTGGTTGCTCGGCAGGGCTTGCCGGGCCATCTTGCCAGCTCCACGCCTGCTCGCTTGACACGTCGCAGGACAGGCGTCATCTGTGGGTTTCTCCTGTAGGGAAAGGCTACCATGTGGCGAATGGATGCCACTTAGTCACTCTGTGGCTTGACATCCACTGATTGACGATGTGGCTCATGGCGGAGTAGTTGGTGAGGTCATTTTGCCTCCGTGTGTCCCGGCAAGCCCTGCCGGGACGTCTTGGATGTCTTCTTCCGGGGATGGCCTCGCCCCTTGCCGAGCTTGCCTGCCCTGCAAAGGAGGCCCTTCTCCTGATGATATCTTGCTTCTCTGGCTTGGTCTTGGTCCCTCTGATCTGCATGTTGGTGCTTCGAATCTCTTAGTCCCTCGTGCTTTGACTTGGGTTGGCGCTTCAATCTCGTTCCCGTGCCTATGCACAGTCTAGGAAACAGACCCAGGGTTTGTTGCACCGACAAAATCCCCCGGCCTGCCCAGACCGCGCTGCTGAGCATCGTTGGGGTAGGGCCTAATAAGTGCACAGGTAGGTTTGCTGAACAGGCTGGTCTGTTGAGGTCTTCTTTGCTTCTTCATTAGCCTCGATTCCGGGCTGGTTTCCGGTTTCTCCGCGCGTCGTGTAAAACCAATAGTGGTGAGGCCACTCAAGTAATGGCCCGTGAATGACTTTAACGCACGGGGTGGAAACTGCCAATTCACTCTTCCCACCACGCCCTTATCCTTAGCCACGTATGCTGCATGCATCGCATGGGGTAGGTAACGGAGGCGTGTGGCATAGGAGAGCATCAAGGCGAGGGCCCGGTTATCGTGAATTGGCGGAGGAGGACGGTGGCCGCCTGTTGAGGGAGCGGCTCCCCTCCCCGTCCCGCCTATACAAGGGAGGGGCGGAGGAGGGTGGAGTCACTCATCCTCACATTCCTCCTCTTCTCCCTTCTGCTTCTGCTGGTTATGCTGAGAAAAAGAGCTTGGGGCCTTGCCCCAGGCTCCATCTTGAAGCTCTCTCTAGATCGGAAAGGGGGACTCGGGCGGCGCGGCGACAACACCGGGGGTGGCAACCCTGGCATGCCCGCCGCCGGGCCACCTGTGGCCTTGATTTCAGTGGGAGGGACGCGAACGACACCATGTCGAGTCTTGAGGCAGGCATGGCGCGCGGTAGCCGATCGCTCCTCATTCTTCTTCCCTTCGCTGTGTGATGTCGCTTGAAGCTACGTCGATATTTCCCCAAAGACGAAGGGATAATGCAGCACAACGGCTATAGGTATTTCCCTCAGATATGAAACCAAGGTTATTGAACCAGTAGGAGAACCAAGCAACACAACGTAAACAGCACCTGCACACAAATAACAACTACTCGCAACCAGACGTGTAAAAGGGGTTGTCAATCCCTTTCGGGTAGCGACGCCAGAAATTGGCAAACGGACGTGAGATAAAATTGTAGTAGGTTGATAGATCGAACGCCAAATAAAATAAAGTGCAGCAAAGTATTTTTGTATTTTTGGTTTAATAGATCTGAAAATAAAAGGCAAATAAAATAGATCGCGATGGCAAATAATGTGAGAAAGAGACCCGGGGGCCGTAGGTTTCACTAGTGGCTTCCCTCGAGAAAAATAGCAAACGGTGGGTAAACAAATTACTGTTGGGCAATTGATAGAACTTCAAATAATCATGACGGTATCCAGGCAATGATCATTACATAGGCATCACGTCCAAGATTAGTAGACCGACTCCTGCCTTCATCTACTACTATTACTCCACACATCGACCGCTATCCAGCATGCATCTAGTGTATTAAGTTCAAGGAGAAACGGAGTAATGCAATAAGAACGACGACATGATGTAGAAAAGATCTATCTATGTATAGATAGATAGACCCCATCGTTTTATCCTTAGTAGCAACGATGCATACGTGTCGGTTCCCCTTCTGTCACTGGGATCAAGCACCGTAAGATCGAACCCACTACAAAGCACATCTTCCCGTTGCAAGATAAATAGATCAAGTTGGCCAAACAAAACCCAAATATCATAGAATAAATACGAGGCTATAAGAAATCATGCATATAAGAGATCGAAGAAACTCAAATAACTTTCATGGATATAAAAAGATAGATCTGATCATAAACTCAAAGTTCATCCGATCCCACAAACACCCCGAAAAAAGAGTTACATCATATGGATCTCCAAGAGACCATTGTATTGAGAATCAAACAAGAGAGAGGAAGCCATCTAGCTACTAACTACGGACCCGAAGGTCTACAAAGAACTACTCACGCATCATCGGAGAGGCACCAATGGAAGTGGTGAACCCCTCTGTGATGGTGTCTAGATTGGATCTGGTGCTTCTGGACTCTGCGGCGGTTGGAATTGATTTTCGTTGACTCCCCTAGGGTTTCTGGAATATTGGGGTATTTATAGGGCAAAGAGGTGGTCCGGGGGGCACCCGAGGTGGGGACAACCCACCAGGGCGCACTTGGGCCTCCAGGCGCGCCCTGGTGGGTTGTGCTCCCCTCGGAGCACCCCCCAGGCGCTGCCTTGGCCCATTAGGTGTCTTCTGGTCCATAAAAATCTCCGTGAAGTTTCATTGCATTTGGACTCTGTTTGGTATTGATTTCCTGCGACGTAAAAACATGCAAAAAACAGCAACTGGCACTTGGCACTATGTCAAGAGGTTAGTACCAAAAAATGATATAAAATAGCTATAAAATGATTATAAAACATCCAGGATTAATAATATAACAGCATGGAATAATAAAAAATTATAGATACATTGGAGACGTATCACTGCGCTGGGGAGGAGTCATGGAAGAGATTCGTCGCTAGTAGAGGCGAATCTGACTCCTCCTGGGCGCCGCCCTCTTGCCTTGCAGGAGGGCTCCTTGCTCCCATATACGTCTCCGGGACGTGCATTGACTTCCAACGTCAGTGTTTCTGGGGATGACCATGCTCTCTGTGAGAAGACTCAGAGAGCATGGTGTCCGTCGTGATGGCCGCGCCGAGGTCTTCGGGTGGTAGTGATGCAGACGGCAGCGGCAACCCATGACGCGTCAAGAATGGGGACGACTGTTCCGACGAGTCGTGTTTGTCGGTGACTCCGTGCCTCCCATCTGGTCCTCCGACAGCGTCACCATCCATGCATGCCCTCCGATTTCTTCCTCCTTGCTGGGGAGCAGCGGCGTCCTGATCCTGGGGAGGCGTCGAATCCCAGATGTGCCCGCCTGCGACCTCTTCGACCTCTTCCTGTAGGAGATGGAAAGGGGAAAATGCATTATGGGGCACTTATCTTTTTTCAATCTTAAACCTGTAGACACTTGCCAAATTTTAATTCAAATAATGTAATCTCTCGAGTCTTCTGTAATGCATGTGTATGTATCAGCATATTAATGAAAATGATGAACCTTGTCGGGAACTCGTGCATGTGTATGTCCATGTAGAGGTGAGATGCCTCTTTAATGTAAATAAATGAGTTTTCCCCCAGCAGGCTATCCTGCCGGCACCCTTTTCGTCTGCCGGGGAGCAGCGTCTACCGGGCAACAGACAAAAGGGACCAGCCCCCCGCCAACTTCTTTTTACCAAAGGCCACCGCGACCATCCTGACCGAAGTAACGTTCAAGTCAGGGACGTGAGCACCTAAGTCTCAAAAGAGTGGCGAGGTTTTCTTATGCACAAGTTATAGCTTACAGAACACTAACGGACAGGAGGTAGAACTTATCTATTTAGCTTGCCGGGGATCGCAGTGTCGGACAATCCTCTCAACTCCTTGTCAAAGCCAAGTCCGCGGCAGGAACCTACAGCTTCACGTAGATGACAATGAATGCAGGATGCGATCCTATCTATATGCATATGCAAATGCTCATGAAATGCTTATGCAGTGATCGTGGAATGCTCATGCATGCATGCAATCTTGGTCGCGCCCCCCACAACGCTTCTTTATTTTCTCTTGCACAGGGTCATCGCCCTGGCTTTGTACAAGGGGTTACATGCAACTGAGGCAAGGCCTGTACAAAAGGGTGGCTGCTGAGCAAGGCCCGACAGCCGCGCCTTACGGGTAGAACTTGCGGAGATGCTCAATATTCCATGAGTTTTGCAACTGAATGCCATCTCCGATCTCCAGACAGACTGCGCCAGGTCTGGTGACTCATACTACCCGGTAAGGGCCTTCCCACTTTGGTGACAACTTTTTTTTACCCTTGGCAGACTGAACGCGCCTAAGGACAAGGTCACCTTCCACAAAACACCGGGCGTGAACCCTGCGGCTATGATAGCGACGCAGGGCTTGCTGATAGCGTGCAGCACGCGTAGCAGCCCGGAGACAGTTCTCCTCGAGTAGCACAACATCGTCACGCCGGTGCTGATCTTGCGCTACTTCATCGTAGGCAAGCACTCGAGGAGACACATAAATGAGTTCCGTGGGGATAACTGCTTCTGCCCCATAGACCAGGGAGAAGGGAGTCTGCCCGGTAGCTCGGTTTGGTGTCATTCTGAGGGTCCAGAGAACTACCGGCAGCTCCTCGATCCACCGCCTACCGTGCTTCTGCAGCGTATCAAAAATTCTCGTCTTGAGTCCATGTAGCACTTCAGCGTTCGCCCTCTCAGCTTGTCCATTGCTCCGGGGGTGTGCCACAGAGGCAAATGAGATCTTGCATCCGAGGCCATGAACACATTGAATGAAGGCGTGGCTCGTGAATTGGGTGTCGTTGTCGGTAATGATCCTTGCCGGAACTCCAAAACGACACACCAATTCTTTCAAGAACTTGATAGCTGACTGAGCAGTCACCTTTTGTCAGTGTACAGAAGTAGGGGATCTCTTTGTACCCCTTTACTTGTACACGGGCAGTCAGAGCCGCACCTACGACCACACTTAGCAGGGCAGAAGAGAGAAGCAAAGGCACAAGAATACCAGAGCAGCGCTCCAACTAGGGGCGCAGAAGACGGAGCAGCAAAACAGGCTTCTCCCCAGCAAGACCCTTGCCGAGGCGGCCTATGCAGCCCCGGCAAGAGCCTTGCCAGGGCAGCTCACCCAACGCCAACAACACAGCCACCCTTGAGCCTGAGAGTTCCGACACCATCGACAATGTTGGGACCAAAGCTCGGGAAGCGCCTGCATGGAGGCGTGCAGATCTTTGTAAAGACAAAAGGCCTGCAAAGCCTAGATGAGGACCAGAAGACAAGACAATCGCAAGGCTCCTTGCCGAGGATGCCCATGAGGCCCCGGCAAGGCTCCTTGTCGAAGACACTCGCAATGCCCCGGCAAGACTCTTGTCGAGGGCGCTCGCAAGGCCCCGGCAAGGCTCTTGCCGAGGGCGCTCACAAGGCCCCGGCAAGACCCTTGCCAGGAATATACGCAAGACCGCGGCAAGACCTTGCCGCCCCATCATCGCCCCAGCTCAGCGGCCAACCCACCAACTGAAGCAAGTACCCATGTGGCAGTACGTGGGTACTAATCCAACTAGCCCAACACGTGCGTGGTGGCATACCGATCTTCCTGAAGACCCTAACACCACGCCAACTCAGCAGCTTGCCAGCCTACATGGCGTTGCATGCCTTGTTGGCCTGGACACGTGTCGGAGCAAGGCGGGGCGGCGACGGACGGGACGGGCCTCGTTACCGCCCCCGATAAAGCAAGTGGACACGTAAGTAGCGCATTTAATGCACTTTGTCCTGTAATGACAGGCGATAAGCTTGTACACTGTATACCTTTCCACCTCCTGTGTGCCACTGTGGCAACCCCTTTTGACTATAAAAGGAGGCCCGAGGCGTACTGAAGGAGGATTTGGATCTTTTGGACGATGCACGCACCGTAGCTAGTTCAAGAGCTCAAGAACACTCAAATATACATCAAAGCAGGACTAGGGTATTGCGCATCCTCGCGGCCTGAACCTGGCTAAACGATCCTCGTGCTGGCTTCTAGACCCGCTCTTTGCACAACCCCGTGCCCGCCAACCGTAGAAGGGATTCCAGAGATCCCATAGGTGTCGTTTCCCCGACACCTTTCTCACGGCAGTCACTTCCGACCACTTTGTAAACTTGTCAATAGCAACAAACAAGAATTCAAAGCCCCCGATTTCTCAGTGGAAGGGGCCGAGGATATCGAGCCCCCAGACCGAAAATGGCCATGATAGAGGGATTGTTTGAAGAGCTTGGGTAGGCAGGTGGGTTCTCTTGGAATGGAACTGGCAGGCTTCACATTTGGTGACTAGCTCGACCGCATCTTGGAGGGATGTGGGCCAATAAAATCCTTGCCAGAATGTTTTCCCAACTAATGCCCTTGATCCAATGTGGGAGCCGCACATGCCTTTGTGTACCTCAGCCATCAGTTCCTTTCCTTCTTCCCGGCAGACACACTTCAATTTCACACCGTTGGGCCTCCTTCTGTACAGAGTGTCATCGACAAACTGATACATACTAGCCCTCCGGGCTACTTTTTCAGCTTCATCTTGGTCGTCGGGAAGCTCTCCGGTTTGGAGAAAGTGGACAATGCTCCTTGCTCAAGTTGGAGCCTAGGGCTCGGCAATGAGGACTAGCGGCACCTCCTCTGCTACGGGAGCACATGCCTCATTCGCGGGGTCCATGGGCCCGGCTGGAGGGTGTGGTCTGGCAGGCTGTGAGGAGTTGTTTCCGGTAGGGTCTCTGCCAGGAGCGGACGGCTCTATCGAGAGAGGCTTACCGGAGTCCGACTTTCTCCTTTTCCGGGCCATTGTTGCTGGGGATACGGAGGGCTGAGTGAGATGGAGAACAAAAGTCCCTGGTTCCACAGGAAGCTTCTGCGCATCACACTTTGATAGATGATCAGCTAAGCTGTTTTCCGCACGGGGTACGTGCTCTGTTTGCAATCCGTCAAAGCGCTCCTCCAATCTCCTCACTTCCTCGATGTATGCCTCCATCAATGGACTTTGGTAATCCTTGTTGACTTGTCTCACCACAAGTTGTGAATCTCCTTGAATGATCAGCTTCTTAATTCCCAATTCGGCCGCAATCCTGAGCCCGGCAAGGAGCCCTTCATACTCAGCTGTATTGTTGGTTGCTTCTTCCCGGGCAAAATGCATTTGGATGACGTACTTCAAGTGCTCCCCGGAGAGGGCGACAAGAAGCACGCCAGCTCCTGCACCTTGTAGGGAAAAAGCACCATCAAAATATATAATCCATTCTTGGGGCGATTCCTTGCCGGGGATAACTGTCTCTGTCACTTCCTCATCAGGGGTTGGCGTCCATTCTGCAATAAACTCTGCCAATGCCCTGCTCTCAATAGTTGATGTGCTCACGAACTTCAAACCAAAACTGGATAACTCCAAAGCCCACTCCACTATTCTATCGGTATCCTCAGGGTTTCAGAGTATCCTTTGTAACGGGAAACGAGTGACAACCGTGATCTCATGGGCTTGGAAGTAGTGGCGCAGTTTGCTTGAGGCCATGATGAGACGAAAGATCAACTTTTGCACGCCAGAGTACCTCGATCTAGCCCCCTGTAACAAGGAGCTGATGAAGTACACTAGGTGTTGTACCACTTTCTTCCTTGCCGCGTCCTTGGGGTTGCTCTCGTTGCCGTGCTCATTGTTGTCCTGATTCTTCTCTGACTCTGCCGGTATCTGCTCACTCTTTGCCTCATCCACTTCTCGCTGTACTACCAAGGCTGCACTGACCACTTGGTTGGTTGCCGCTAAGTACAGCAGCAACGGCTCCTGGGGTTTGGGAGCAACTAGGGTAGGCACAGAGGACAAGTAGGCCTTCAACTCTTGCAAAGTTGTATCTGCTTCAGGAGTCCACTTCTTGGGCCCTGCCTTCTTCAAAATTTTGAAGAACGGCAGGGCGCGCTCGGCAGACTTGGAGATGAACCTGCTTAGCGCGGCAACGCATCCTGTCAGACGCCTCACATCCTTAACTGTTCTTGGTGCTTGGATCTTCTCGATAGCTTTGATCTTGTCAGGGTTGGCATCGATCCCGTGATGGGACACAAAGAACCCAAGCAACTTGCCGGAGGGAACACCAAATACACACTTCTTCGGGTTGAGCTTCAAATTGATCTTGCACAGATTAGCAAATGTCTCCTCCAAATCTTGAATAAGGGTGGCCCTATCCTTGGTCTTGACCACGATATCATCCATATAGGCTTCTATGTTTCTGTGCAGCTGTGGCTCAAAACCAATATGGACTGCCCTTGCAAAGGTGGACCCGGCACTCTTTAATCCGAATGGCATGCGGAAAAAATAGTATGTACCACATGGAGTGATGAATGACGTCTTCTCTTCATCTTCCTTGGACATGAAGATTTGGTGATACCCAAAATATGCATCCAGAAAGGAGAGAAAATCACAACCTGAAGTGGAATCCACAATATGATCGATTCGCGGCAAGGGAAACGGGTCCTTCGGGCAAGCTTTGTTGAGATCTGTGAAATCTATGCAAAGCCTCCACTTCCCGTTAGCCTTCCGGACTACCACTGGATTTGCCAACCATGTGGGATGCAACACTCCTCTGACCAAACTAGCTGCCTCGAGTTTCTTGATCTCTTCCGCAATGAATTGTTGCCTCTCCAAGGCCTGCTTCCGGACTTTCTGCTTGACAGGTCGGGCATATGGGCAGACAGCAAGGTGGTGCTCGATTACGTCCCTGGGAACATCGGGGATATCAAATGGTTGCCAGGAAAACACATCGGTATTCGCCCGCAGGAAGGCAACGAGCATGCTTTCCTATTTGTCATCGAGGGTGGCGTTGATAGTGAAAGTACCATCAACGCCAGCCAGCCCTGCCGGGACCTTCTTCACTTGGGGTGCAGCGACCTTGGATCTCTTGCTGTTGGAACACTCTGGCACGTCGTCAATGGGTGTCGTGCACTCGGTGGGGGCACGCTTCCCGGACTCTTTGCCGGAGTCCCTACAATCCCTCTTCTTCCTTTGCTTTCCTTAGCGGGAACCGCTGCTGCCGTTGCCTCTGCCGCGACCACGTCCCGGTACATCTTGTCCATACAAATGATTGCATCCTTCTCATCTGATGGAATGGTGATGACTCCCAGTGGCCCACGCATCTTCAAGGTATTGTAGGCATAGTGGGATGCCGCCATGAATTTAGCCAGGGCCGGGCGTCCCAGAATCCCATTTTATGGCAGGGGAGATCGACCACATCAAACACAATCCTCTCAGTCCGGTAGTTCAGTTCTCCGCCAAACTTTACCGGCAATGTGATCTTTCCCTTAGGATGGCTCCTACCGGGATTCACTCCTTGAAACGTGCCGGTAACCTCTAGCTCTTCCTCTGCTATCTGAAGCTTGCTAATAACTGCTGGGGAAATCAGATTCAACCCGGACCCGCCGTCCACCAACATCTTTGTGACCTTGAGGTTGTGAATTGTTGGGGAGAGCAACAATAGCAAACACCCTACCGCAGTGGTACGTCTAGGATGATCCTCCTCGTCGAAGATGATGGGCGTACGAGACCATATGAGCAGCTTCCGGGCCTCTGGCGTTGGTTCCACGACATTGATTCTCGCGCCCACCGCTTGAGTTGGCGGTGAGAGGTGTGCAGAGATGCACCCCCGTCAATGCATAGGGCGTCAGTGGCCTTCTGAAACTCTTGCTCACTGGTTTCTCCTTCATCCCCTCCATCGCTCTCATCATTGCAACCTTCCTTCTCTTGACCTCTGGCGGGCTTTCCTTGGTTCCGAAAGGGTTTGCTGGGGCGATTTACTTCACCACCTCGACCCTTACGGCCAGCAACATTCTGACCCTTTTCCTTGTCACGTTTCTCATACTCTACTCTCTGTCTCTTGGCAAGCTGCTCAACCTGATAACAGTCTTGAAGGTCGTGGCCCTTGGTCTGATGAATCTTGCAGTATGGCCCATCACCTTTCCCGACTTTCTCAACAGCAGCGGCTTCCCGGCAGTTAGTGCACACGGCAGCTTCCTTGCCGGGGGCCTCAGCTTTGACCTTCTTGCCAGTACTAGGCGTACCTGATCCTTCAACGGCCATCACTGCCTTATCCCTCCGCTTCTTGCTGCGCTTCTTGCTCTTCTTATGACTGGTTGATTCATCATCATCCTCTGAATCAATATTGGTGCAATCTTCCTCTCCAGGCAACTTTCTTCCCTCCTCCATCCGAGCACACTTATCTACCAATGTGTAGAGCTCCTTCATAGTCCTAGGCAACCGCATGTTCATCTTGGAACGGATCCGGCGGTTGCGCACATTGGACTGGAAGGCAGCTATTACGGCTGTCGGATGGATATTTGGGATGTTTCTACGAACTTTGCTGAATCTTTGTAAATACTTACGGAGGGTTTCTCCTTCCTTCTGTTGGAGAAGCTGCAAGTCGCTCGGCCTGCTGGGTTCTTGATGACCGCCAGTGAAGGCGCCAATGAACTCATGGCACAGGTTAGCCCATGACGAAATGGAGTTCTCCGGTAGGTGCATCAGCCAAGACCTCACATTGGACTTGAGAGCCAAAGGGAAGTAGTTGGCAAACACCTTCTCATCTCTTCCCCGGCAGCCTGAACAGCGATGGTGTAGATGCTCAGGAACTCTATCGGGTTCAGCCTCCCATCATACTTCTCAGGTATCTCTAGCTTGAACGTGCGATCGGACGGCCGGCGGACTTGCCGCAGCTCACTTGTAAAGGCAGGACAGCCAACCTCGAAAGGTAGGCACCCGCCAATACCAAGCGTGGGCTCGTCGACGTAGGGGCCGTCGCACCCATCGGTCCGGCGGAGGTCGTCGCAGTGTTGCTCGACAACGACGCGCGTGTCTCCTCTCCGCCTATCCTCCGGGGCTCGCCGTCACCTGGACGTGCTCGAGGGTCAGAAGAGGCCATCGAGACACCGTCAGGGTCTTGATTCTGTTGCGCTCGCGCTGGCTTTCGTGGTGGGGACTGCATCATGGGGATGGCCCCTTCTGTACGGTCAGCAGCACAAGCTGTTGCTGTCGCTTGGGAAGGTCGCGGCGGGCCAGCTCGCCGTGAACCCCCAGCCTCGGCAAAACCAAGCAGACTTTGGATGGTGGCACGCCATTCATCCATCTGTTCGGCCGCTGGCGGAAACCTCAGCAATAGCTGAGCCCTCGCCATGGCCTCTGAGGCTGTACTTGGCATGGGTGACGACGAAGTCGATCACACCGTCGCTCGGCTCCTGATGGTGCCAGCGGCGGCGGCACTACGCCCCCGCTGCTGCTGCGGGGCGACCACCTGGATGTGGTGCGGCGAAGGCGCTCGAGGGCCAGCGGCTCCGTCGGGTGCAGCAGCTTGGTCGACCCGTCCCGGGGGAGGTGCAAGCGCTACGGCCGCACCCGTGGTGGGAGCGGCCGGAGGGCGGCGATTCGCCCCGGTCCACGCGCCGTTGTTGCGGCTGTGCCCGTCGGTGGGAGAGAGGGGCATAGATGGAGTAACCCCATCGCACGTACCTTGTGGAGTATGGCCGTCGGGGTGCTGCTGATGCTGCTCTCCTCCGATGTCTCATGCTCTCGCATCGGCCGCGGGGGAAGTGGTGACGGTGCCACCTGCTCCGACCACATCCCCAACAGCGTCCGCGTCCTCGCGTGTCTCCGCACCCCCCCCCCCCCGCAGCATTAGAGGCCGCGGGCGGCGGAGCCTTCGAGGTGGATGGGTGAGACGAAGGACCGGGTTTCTTCTTGGGCGCCATAGTCGATGGCGTCGTCGAAGATGAAAATGGTAATGAAGATAACGCGCTGCACAAACCTTCAGGTTCGCGCAAGCGATCCCCCTACCTAGCACGCCAAAAATGTCACGGGAAACCACGGCCACCTATGGGACCAGAAGGCCCCTTGCTGGTTCGGCAGGGGGGACGTCGCGTTGCACAAAGAGCAGACGAGCATGGGGCAGCACGGCAGAGATCACACATGCATTTTACCCAGGTTCGGTCCGCCTTGAAGCGTAAAACCCTACTCCTGCTTTGGTGGATTGATGGTGGAAAGGTGGTGGTGGAGCGTAGTACACTTGCCCGGCAGGGGTTGCCTCGGGGCGGCAGCGTCTACACGCGTAAGTGGGTGTGATTTATCCAACCTTCTAACCCTTTCTACGGTTGCCATGGGCCTCCTTTTATAGATCAAGGGGTTACCGCAATGGCAAAGTAGTCATTATGTACTGAAAGATAGCAAACAGTGCTATCATACCTAACTCAGCGGGCTGGCAGGGCGCATTAAATGCACTGCTTAACGTCACATCATTGGTTGCCCGGCAGGGCTTGCCGGACCATTTTGCCAGCTCCACGCCTGCTCGCTTGACACGTTGCAGGACGGGTGTCATCTGTGGGTTTCTCCTGTAGGGAAAGGCTACCATGTGCGAATGGCTGCCACTTAGTCACTCTGCGGCCTGACACAGCATTGATTGACGACGTGTGTCGTGGCGGAGTAGTTGGTGAGGTGGTTTTGCCTTCGTGTGTCCCGGCAAGCCCTGCCGGGACGTCTTGGATGTCTTCTTCTGGGGGTGGCCTCGCCCCTTGCCGAGCTCGCCTGCCCGGCAAAGGAGGCCCTTCTCCTGATGATATCGTGCTTCTCTGGCTTGTTCTTGGTCCCTCTGATCCGCATGTTGGTGCTTCGAATCTCTTAGTCCCTTGTGCTTTGACTTGGGTCGGCGCTTCAATCTCGTTCCCGTGCCTGCGCACAGTCTGGGCAACAGACCCAGGGTTTGTTGCACCGACACGGCCTCTGCTCGTGTCCCTCAGCGCGCTCTTCTTGCTATTAGGCACCACGGCGTGCTCTGCTCGCATCCCTCGGTGCTCTCTGCTCGTCGTTAGGTGCCGTGGCACTCTCTGCTCGTGTACCTCCATGCGCTCGGCTTGTGGACAACTTTTCCTTGCATGTTCAACTACTATATGCATATATATGGTTGCTCCCCGTTGAGGCGGCCGCGGAGCGCTCTGCTCGTGTCCCTCCGCGCGCGCTCTGCCAGCGGTTGGGGCCGGCGCATGATCACGTTGGGGGCCCCATATGCATGCGGTTGCGTCGCGCGCGTCGCCACCAGATACGTCCATTTTGCATCATGCTTTTATATCGATATTTATTGCATTATGAGCTGTTATTACACATTATGTCACAATACTTATGCCTATTCTCTCCTATTTTACAAGGTTTACATAAGGAGGGAGAATGCCGGCAGCTGGAATTCTGGGCTGGAAAAGGAGCAAATATTAGAGTACTATTCTGCACAACTCAAAAAGTCCTGAAACTCCACGGAAGTTATTTTTTGAAATAATAAAAAATATTGAGCGAAAGAAATACCAGAGGGGGCCCACACCCTGGCCACGAGGGTGGGGGCGCGCCCTACCCCCCTGGGCACGCCCCCTGCCTCGTGGGCCCCCTGTTGGTCCTCCGGTGCCCATCTTCTGCTATATGAAGTCTTTCGTCCGAAGAAAAATCATAAGCAAGCTTTCAGGACGAGACTCCGCCGCCACAAGGCGGAACCTTGGCGGAACCAATCTAGGGCTCTGGCGGAGCTGTTCTGCCAGGGACACTTCCCTCCGGGAGGGGGAAATCATCGCCATCGTCATCACCAACGCTCCTCTCATCAGGAGGGGGCCAATCTCCATCAACATCTTCACCAGCACCATCTCCTCTCAAACCCTAGTTCATCTCTTGTATCCAATTCTTGTCTCTAAGTCTGGGATTGGTACCTGTAGGTTGCTAGTAGTGTTGATTACTCCATGTAGTTGATGCTAGTTGGTTTATTTGGTGGAAGATCATATGTTCAGATCCATTATGCATATTAATACTCCTCTGATTATGAACATGAATATGCTTTGTGAGTAGTTACGTTTGTTCCTGAGGACATGGGAGAAGTCTTGCTATTAGTAGTCATGTGAATTTGGTATTCGTTCGATATTTTGATGAGATGTATGTTGTCACTCCTCTAGTGGTGTTATGTGAACGTCGACTACATGACACTTCACCATTATTTGGGCCTAGAGGAAGGCATTGGGAAGTAATAAGTAGATGATGGGTTGCTAGAGTGACAGAAGCTTAAACCCTAGTTTATGCGTTGCTTCGTAAGGGGCTGATTTGGATCCATATGTTTCATGCTATGGTTAGGTTTACCTTAATACTTCTTTTGTAGTTGCGGATGCTTGCAATAGGAGTTAATCATAAGTGGGATACTTGTCCAAGTAAGGACAGCACCCAAGCACCGGTCCACCCACATATCAAATTATCAAAGTACCAAACGCGAATCATATGAACGTGATGAAAACTAGCTTGACGATAATTCCCATGTGTCCTCGGGAGCGCTTTTATTTATATAAGAGTGTGTCCAGGCTTGTCCTTTGCTACAAAAAGGATTGGGCCACCTTGCTGCACTTTATTTACTTTTGTTACTTGTTGCTCGTTACAAATTATCTTATCACAAAACTATTTGTTACCTATTATTTCAGTGCTTGCAGAGAATACCTTGCTGAAAACCGCTTATCATTTCCTTCTGCTCCTCGTTGGGTTCGACACTCTTACTTATCGATGAAGGAAATATGCCCTAGAGGCAATAATAAAGTATTATTTATTTCCTTATATCATGATAAATGTTTATTATTCATGCTAGAATTGTATTAACTGGAAACATAATACATGTGTGAATATATAGACAAACAGAGTGTCACTAGTATGCCTCTACTTGACTAGCTCGTTAATCAAAGATGGTTATGTTTCCTAGCCATAGACATGAGTTGTCATTTTATTAACGGGATCACCTCATAAGGAGAATGACGTGATTGACTTGACCCATTCCGTTAGCTTAGCACTCGATCGTTTAGTATGTTGCTATTGCTTTCTTCATGACTTATACATGTTCCTATGACTATGAGATTATGCAACTCACGTTTACCGGAGGAACACTTTGTGTGCTACCAAACGTCACAACGTAACTGGGTGATTATAAAGGTGCTCTACAGGTGTCTCCAAAGGTACTTGTTGGGTTGGCGTATTTCGAGATTAGGATTTGTCACTCCAATTGTCGGAGAGGTATCTCTGGGCCCTCTCGGTAATGCACATCACTTAAGCCTTGCAAGCATTGCAACTAATGAGTTTGTTGTGAGATGATGTATTACGGAACGAGTAAAGAGACTTGCCGGTAACGAGATTGAACTAGGTATCGAGATACCGACGATCGAATCTCGGGCAAGTAACATACCGATGACAAAGGGAACAACGTATGTTGTTATGCGGTCTGACCGATAAAGATATTTGTAGAATATGTAGGAGCCAATATGGGCATCCAGGTCCCGCTATTGGTTATTGACCGGAGACGTGTCTCGGTCATGTCTACATAGTTCTCGAACCCGTAGGGTCCGCACGCTTAACGTTACGATGACAGTTATATTATGAGTTTATATGTTTTGATGTACCGAAGGTTGTTCGGAGTCCCGGATGTGATCACGGACATGACGAGGAGTCTTGAAATGGTCGAGACATAAAGATTGATATATTGGACGACTATATTCGGACACCGGAAGTGTTCCGGATAAAACCGGAGTGCCGGAGGGTTACCGGAACCCCCCGGGGAAGTATTGGGCCTTAGTGGGCCTGAGGGGAGAGAGAGGGCAGCAGCCCAGGAGGTGGCGCGCCCCCTCCCATGAGGAGTCCGAATTGGACTAGGGGAGGGGGGCGCGGCCCCTCTTTCCCTCTCCCTCTCCCTCTCTTTCCTTCCCCCCTCTCTTCCAAGTTGGACTAGGAAAGGGGAGTCCTACTCCTACTAGGAGGAGGACTCCCCCCCTCTCCTTGGCGCGCCCCAAGGGCAGCCGGCCTCCCCCCTTGCTCCTTTATATACGGGGGCAGGGGGGCACCTCTAGACACAATTGATCAACGATCTTTTAGCCGTGTGCGGTGCCCCCTCCACCATATTACACCTCGATAATACCGTAGCGGTGCTTAGGCGAAGCCCTGCGTCGGTAGAACATCATCATCGTCACCACGCCGTCGTGCTGACGAAACTCTCCCTCAACACTCGGCTGGATCGGAGTTCGAGGGACGTCATCGAGCTGAACGTGTGCTGAACTCGGAGGTGCCGTAAGTTCGGTACTTGATCGGTCGAATCGTGAAGACGTACGACTAAATCAACCGTGTTGTATTAACGCTTCCGCTATCGGTCTACGAGGGTACGTGGACAACACTCTCCCCTCTCGTTGCTATGCATCACCATGATCTTGCGTGTGCGTAGGAAATTTTTTGAAATTACTACGTTCCCTAACAGTGGTATCAGAGCCTGGTTTTATGCGTTGATGCTATGCACGAGTAGAACACAAGTGAGTTGTGGGCGATATAAGTCATACTGCTTACCAGCATGTCATACTTTGGTTCAGCGGTATTGTGAGATGAAGCGGCCCGGACCGACATTACGCGTACGCTTACGCGAGACTGGTTTCACCGTTGCGAGCACTCGTTGCTTAAAGGTGACTGGCGGGTGTCTGTCTCTCTCACTTTAGTTGAACCGAGTGTGGCTACGCCCGGTCCTTGCGAAAGGTTAAAACAGCACCAACTTGACAAACTATCTTTGTGGTTTTGATGCGTAGGTAAGAACGGTTCTTGCTAAGCCCGTAGCAGCCACATAAAACTTGCAACAACAAAGTAGAGGACGTCTAACTTGTTTTTGCAGGGCATGTTGTGATGTGATATGGTCAAGACATGATACTGAATTTTATTGTATGATATGATCATGTTTTGTAACCGAGTTATCGGCAACTGGCAGGAGCCATATGGTTGTCGCTTTATTGTATGCAATGCAATCGCCATGTAATGCTTTACTTTATCACTAAGCGGTAGCGATAGTCGTAGAAGCATAAGATTGGCGAGACGACAACGATGCTACGATGGAGATCAAGGTGTCGCGCCGGTGACGATGGTGATCATGACGGTGCTTCGGAGATGGAGATCACAAGCACAAGATGATGATGGCCATATCATATCACTTATATTGATTGCATGCGATGTTTGTCTTTTATGCATCTTATCTTACTTTGTTTGACGGTAGCATTATAAGATGATCCTTCACTAAATTATCAAAGTATAAGTGTTCTCCCTGAGTATGCACCGTTGCGAAAGTTCTTCGTGCTGAGACACCACGTGATGATCGGGTGTGATAGGCTCTACGTTCAAATACAACGGGTGCAAAACAGTTGCACACACGGAATACTCAGGTTAAACTTGACGATCCTAGCATATAACAGATATGGCCTCGGAGCACGGAGACCGAAAGGTCGAGCGTGAATCATATTGTATGATATGATCAACATAGTGATGTTCACCATTGAAACTACTCCATCTCACGTGATGATCGGACATGGTTTAGTTGATATGGATCACGTGCTCACTTAGAGGATTAGAGGGATGTCTATCTAAGTGGGAGTTCTTAAGTAATATGATTAATTGAACTTGAATTTATCATGAACTTAGTACCTGATAGTATTTTGCTTGTCTATGTTAATTGTAGATAGATGGCACGTGCTGTTGTTCCGTTGAATTTTAATGCGTTCCTTGAGAAAGCAAAGTTGAAAGATGATGGTAGCAATTGCACGGACTGGGTCCGTAACTTGAGGATTATCCTCATTGCTGCACAGAAGAATTACGTCCTGGAAGCACCGTTGGGTGGCAGGCCTGCTGCAGGAGCAACACCAGATGTTATGAACGTCTGGCAGAGCAAAGCTGATGACTACTCGATAGTTCAGTGTGCCATGCTTTACGGCTAGAACCGGGTCTTCAACGATGTTTTGAACGTCATGGAGCATATGAGATGTTCCAGGAGTTGAAGTTAATATTTCAAGCAAATGCCCGGATTGAGAGATATGAAGTCTCCAATAAGTTCTACAGCTACAAGATGGAAGAGAATAGTTCTGTCAGTGAGCATATACTCAAAATGTCTGGGTATAACAGTCACTTGATTCAACTGGGAGTTAATCTTCCAGATGATAGCATCATTGACAGAATTCTTCAATCACTGCCACCAAGCTACAAGAGCTTCGTGATGAACTATAATATGCAAGGGATGAGTAAGACAATTCCCGAGCTCTTCGCAATGCTAAAGGCTGCGGATGTAGAAATCAAAAAGGAGCATCAAGTGTTGATGGTCAATAAGACCACTAGTTTCAAGAAAAAGGGTAAAGGGAAGAAGAAGGGGAATTTCAAGAAGAACAGCAAACAAGTTGTTGCTCAGGAGAAGAAACCCAAGTCTGGACCTAAGCCTGAAACTGAGTGCTTCTACTGCAAGCAGACTGGTCACTGGAAGCGGAACTGCCCCAAGTATTTGGCGGATAAGAAGGATGGCAAGGTGAACAAAGGTATATGTGATATACATGTTATTGATGTGTACCTTACTAATGCTCGCAGTAGCACCTGGGTATTTGATACTGGTTCTGTTGCTAATATTTGCAACTCGAAACAGGGGCTACGGATTAAGCGAAGATTGGCTAAGGACGAGGTGACGATGCGCGTGGGAAATGGTTCCAAAGTCGATGTGATCGCGGTCGGCACGCTACCTCTACATCTACCTTCGGGATTAGTTTTAGACCTAAATAATTGTTATTTGGTGCCAGCGTTAAGCATGAACATTATATCTGGATCTTGTTTGATGCGAGATGGTTATTCATTTAAATCAGAGAATAATGGTTGTTCTATTTATATGAGTAATATCTTTTATGGTCATGCACCCTTGAAGAGTGGTCTATTTTTGTTGAATCTCGATAGTAGTGATACACATATTCATAATATTGAAGCCAAAAGATGCAGAGTTGATAATGATAGTGCAACTTATTTGTGGCACTGCCGTTTAGGTCATATCGGTGTAAAGCGCATGAAGAAACTCCATACTGATGGACTTTTGGAACCACTTGATTATGAATCACTTGGTACTTGCGAACCGTGCCTCATGGGCAAGATGACCAAAACACCGTTCCCCGAAACTATGGAGAGAGCAACAGATTTATTGGAAATCATACATACAGATGTATGTGGTCTGATGAATATTGAAGCTCGTGGCGGATATCGTTATTTTCTCACCTTCACAGATGATTTGAACAGATATGGGCATATCTACTTAATGAAACATAAGTCTGAAACATTTAAAAAGTTCAAAGAATTTCAGAGTGAAGTTGAAAATCATCGTAACAAGAAAATAAAGTTTCTACGATCAGATCGTGGAGGAGAATATTTGAGTTACGAGTTTGGTCTACATTTGAAACAATGCGGAATAGTTTCGCAACTCACGCCACCCGGAACACCACAGCGTAATGGTGTGTCCGAACGTCGTAATCGTACTTTACTAGATATGGTGCGATCTATGATGTCTCTTACTGATTTACCGCTATTGTTTTGGGGTTATGCTTTAGAGACGGCTGCATTCACGTTAAATAGGGCACCATCAAAATCCGTTGAGACGACGCCTTATGAACTGTGGTTTGGCAAGAAACCAAAGTTGTCGTTTCTTAAAGTTTGGGGCTGCGATGCTTATGTGAAGAAACTTCAACCTGATAAGCTCGAACCCAAATCGGAGAAATGTGTCTTCATAGGATACCCAAAGGAGACTATTGGGTACACCTTCTATCACAGATCCGAAGGCAAAACTTTTGTTGCTAAATTCGGAAATTTTTTAGAGAAAGAGTTTCTCTCGAAAGAAGTGAGTGGGAGGAAAGTAGAACTTGATGAGGTAACTGTAACTGCTCCCTTATTGGAAAGTAGTTCATCACAGAAACCAGTTTCTGCGACACCTACGCCAATTAGTGAGGAAGTTAATGATGATGATCATGAAACTTCAGATCAAGTTATTACTGAACCTCGTAGATCAACCAGAGTAAGATCCGCACCAGAGTGGTACGGTAATCCTGTTCTGGAGGTTATGTTACTAGACCATGACGAACCTATGAACTATGAAGAAGCGATGGTGAGCCCAGATTCCGCAAAATGTCTAGAGGCCATGAAATCTGAGATGGGATCCATGTATGAGAACAAAGTATGGACTTTGGTTGACTTGCCCGATGATCGGCAAGCCATTGAAAATAAATGGATCTTCAAGAAGAAGACTGACGCTGACGGTAATGTTACTGTCTATAAAGCTCGACTTGTTGCGAAAGGTTTTCGACAAGTTCAAGGGATTGACTACGATGAGACCTTCTCACCCGTAGCGATGCTTAAGTCTGTCCGAATCATGTTAGCAATTGCCGCATTTTATGATTATGAAATTTGGCAAATGGATGTCAAAACTGCATTCCTGAATGGATTTCTGGAAGAAGAGTTGTATATGATGCAACCGGAAGGTTTTGTCGATCCAAAGGGAGCTAACAAAGTGTGCAAGCTCCAGCGGTCCATTTATGGACTGGTGCAAGCCTCTCGGAGTTGGAATAAACGCTTTGATAGTGTGATCAAAGCATTTGGTTTTATACAGACTTTTGGAGAAGCCTGTATTTACAAGAAAGTGAGTGGGAGCTCTGTAGCATTTCTGATATTATATGTGGATGACATATTGCTGATTGGAAATGATATAGAATTTCTGGATAGCATAAAGGGATACTTGAATAAGAGTTTTTCAATGAAAGACCTCAGTGAAGCTGCGGATATATTGGGCACCAAGATCTATAGAGATAGATCAAGACGCTTAATTGGACTTTCACAAAGCACATACCTTGACAAAGTTTTGAAGAAGTTCAAAATGGATCAAGCAAAGAAAGGGTTCTTGCCTGTGTTACAAGGTGTGAAGTTGAGTAAGACTCAATGCCCGACCACTGCAGAAGATAGAGAAAAGATGAAAGATGTCTCCTATGCTTCAGCCATAGGCTCTATCATGTATGCAATGCTGTGTACCAGACCTGATGTATGCCTTGCTATAAGTCTAGCAGAAAGGTACCAAAGTAATCCAGGAGTGGATCACTGGACAGCGGTCAAGAACATCCTAAAATACCTGAAAAGGACTAAGGATATGTTTCTCGTATATGGAGGTGACAAAGAGCTCATCGTAAATGGTTACGTTGATGCAAGCTTTGACACTGATCCGGACGATTCTAAATCGCAAACCGGATACGTGTTTACATTAAACGGTGGAGCTGTCAGTTGGTGCAGTTCTAAACAAAGCGTCGTGGCAGGATCTACATGTGAAGCGGAGTACATAGCTGCTTCAGAAGCAGCAAATGAAGGAGTCTGGATGAAGGAGTTCATATCTGATCTAGGTGTCATACCTAGTGCACCGGGTCCAATGAAAATCTTTTGTGACAATACTGGTGCAATTGCCTTGGCAAAGGAATCCAGATTTCACAAGAGAACCAAGCACATCAAAAGACGCTTCAATTCCATCCGGGATTTAGTCTAGGTGGGAGACATAGAAGTTTGCAAAATACATACGGATCTGAATGTTGCAGACCGGTTGACTAAGCCTCTTCCACGAGCAAAACATGATCAGCACCAAGGCTCCATGGGTGTAAGAATCATTACTGTGTAATCTAGATTATTGACTCTAGTGCAAGTGGGACACTGAAGGAAATATGCCCTAGAGGCAATAATAAAGTATTATTTATTTCCTTATATCATGATAAATGTTTATTATTCATGCTAGAATTGTATTAACCGGAAACATAATACATGTGTGAATATATAGACAAACAGAGTGTCACTAGTATGCCTCTACTTGACTAGCTCGTTAATCAAAGATGGTTATGTTTCCTAGCCATAGACATGAGTTGTCATTTGATTAACGGGATCACCTCATTAGGAGAATGACGTGATTGACTTGACCCATTCCTTTAGCTTAGCACTCGATCGTTTAGTATGTTGCTATTGCTTTCTTCATGACTTATACATGTTCCTATGACTATGTGATTATGCAACTCCCGTTTACCGGAGGAACACTTTGTGTGCTACCAAACGTCACAACGTAACTTGGTGATTATAAAGGTGCTCTATAGGTG
This sequence comes from Aegilops tauschii subsp. strangulata, assembly GCF_002575655.3. Classification (NCBI taxonomy): domain Eukaryota; kingdom Viridiplantae; phylum Streptophyta; class Magnoliopsida; order Poales; family Poaceae; genus Aegilops; species Aegilops tauschii. Next base: position 295,043,679 of record NC_053040.3, on the reverse strand, counting down.
TCTCCAAAGGTACTTGTTGGGTTGGCGTATTTCGAGATTAGGATTTGTCACTCCGATTGTCGGAGAGGTATCTCTGGGCCCTCTCGGTAATGCACATCACTTAAGCCTTGCAAGCATTGCAACTAATGAGTTTGTTGCGAGATGATGTATTACGAAACGAGTAAAGAGACTTGCCGGTAACGAGATTGAACTAGGTATCGAGATACCGACGATCGAATCTCGGGCAAGTAACATATCGATGACAAAGGGAACAACGTATGTTGTTATGCGGTCTGACCGATAAAGATCTTCGTAGAATATGTAGGAGCCAATATGGGCATCTAGGTCCCGCTATTGGTTATTGACCGGAGACGTGTCTCGGTCATGTCTACATAGTTCTCGAACCCGTAGGGTCCGCACGCTTAACGTTACGATGACAGTTATATTATGAGTTTATATGTTTTGATGTACCGAAGGTTGTTCGGAGTCCCGGATGTGATCACGGACATGACGAGGAGTCTCGAAATGGTCGAGACATAAAGATTGACATATTGGACGACTATATTCGGACACCGGAAGTGTTCCGGAGAAGTTTCGGATAAAACCGGAGTGCCGGAGGGTTACCGGAACCCCCCGGGGAAGTATTGGGCCTTAATGGGCCTAAGGGGAGAGAGAGGGCAGCAGCCCAGGAGGTGGCGCGCCCCCTCCCATGAGGAGTCTGAATTGGACTAGGGGAGGGGGCGCGGCCCCTCTTTCCCTCTCCCTCTCCCTCTCTTTCCTTCCCCCCCTCTCTTCCTAATTGGACTAGGAAAGGGGAGTCCTACTCCTACAAGGAGGAGGACTCCCCCCCCTCTCCTTGGCGCGCCCCAAGGGCAGCCGGCCTCCCCCCTTGCTCCTTTATATACGGGGGCAGGGGGGCACCTCTAGACACAATTGATCAACGATCTTTTAGCCGTGTGCGGTGCCCCCCTCCACCATATTACACCTCGATAATATCGTAGCGGTGCTTAGGCGAAGCCCTGCGTCGGTAGAACATCATCATCGTCACCACGCCGTCGTGCTGACGAAACTCTCCCTCAACAGTCGGCTTGATCGGAGTTCGAGGGACGTCATCAAGCTGAACGTGTGCTGAACTTGGAGGTGCCGTACGTTCGGTACTTGATCGGTCGAATCGTGAAGATGTACGACTACATCAACCGCGTTGTATTAACGCTTCCGCTATCGGTCTACGAGGGTACGTGGACAACACTCTCCCCTCTCGTTGCTATGCATCACCATGATCTTGCGTGTGCGTAGGAAATTTTTTGAAATTACCACGTTCCCTAACAATCGAAAGGACTACGATAGATCCCCTATACTTGTGGGTCATCAAGACTCTTTTCTGGCGCCGTTGCCGGGGAGTGAAGCGCCTTTGGTAGGTGGAATTTGGTAAGGAAAAATTTATATAGTGTGCTGAAATTTACTATCACTTGTTACTATGGAAAGTAATCCTCTGAGGGGCTTGTTCGGGGTATCTTCACCCCGACCAGTAGAGCAAAGAGTTTCTCCTCAACCTACTGAACCTACTGAAAAGAAAAATGTCTACTTGGAAATTCCTTCGGGTATGGTAGAAAAACTGCTAGCTAATCCTTTTGCAGGAGATGGAACATTACATCCTGATGAGCACCTAATCCATGTGGATGAGGTTTGTGGATTATTTAAGCTTGCAGGTATGCCCGATGATGTTATCAAGAAGAAGGATTCCCTTTATCTTTGAAGGGAGATGCATTGACATGGTATAGGCTATCTGATGATATGGGATCATGGAACTACAAACGATTGAAATTGGAATTTCATCAGAAGTTTTATCCTATGCATCTTGTTCATCGTGATCGTAATTATATATATAATTTTTGGCCTCGCGAAGGAGAAAGCATCACTCAAGCTTGGGGGAGGCTTAAATCAATGTTATATTCATGGCCCAATCTTGAGCTCTCAAGAGAAATGATTATTCAAAAAATTTATGCTCGGCTTTCTGATAACAATCGCACCATGCTCGATACTTCTTGTGCTGGCTCTTTTATGATGAAGACTATTGAATTCAAATGGGATTTATTGGAAAGAATTAAATGCAACTCTGAAGATTGGGATCTCGATGAAGGTAAGGAGTCAGGTATGACACCTAAGTTTGATTGTGTTAAATCTTTTATGGATACCGATGTTTTCCGTAAATTTAGCACTAAATATGGACTTGACTCTGAGATAGTAGCTTCTTTTTGTGAATCTTTTGCTACTCATGTTGATCTCCCTAAGGAGAAGTGGTTTAAATATCATCCTCCCATAGAAGTAAAAGTAGTTTCACCTATTAAAGTTGAAGAAAAGACTATCACTTATAATGATCCTATTGTTCCTACCGAGTATGTTGAGAAACCACATTTCCCTGTTAGAATAAAGGATCGTGCTAAAGCTTCAACTGTGGTTCGTAAAAGCAATATTAGAACTTATACACCTCCTGAGCAAGTTAAAGTTGAACCTAATATTGCTATTGTTAAAGATCTCTTGGCTGATAATATTGATGGGCATGTTATTTATTTCTGTGATGAAACTGCTAGAATTGCCAAACCTTGTGCTAAAGATAAACATAGACCTGTGGTAGGCATGCCTGTTATTTCTGTTAAAATAGGAGATCATTGTTATCATGGCTTGTGTGATATGGGTGCTAGTGCTAGTGCAATACCTATTGACTTATACAAAGAAATTATGCATGATATTGCACCTACTGAGTTAGAAGAAATTGATGTTACAATTAAGCTTGCCAATAGAGATACTATTTCACCAATTGGGATTGTTAGAGATGTTGAAGTCTTGTGTGGGAAAACTAAATATCCTGCTGATTTTCTTGTTCTTGGTTCCCCACAAGATAGCTTTTGTCCCATTATATTTGGTAGACCCTTCTTAAACACTGTTAACGCTAGGATAGACTGCGAAAAGGATGTTGTTACCATTGGTCCAGGTGATATGTCTCATGAGTTCAACTTCTCTAAATTCTGTAGACAACACTGTGAAGAGGAATTACCTAGTAAAGATGAAATTATTGGTCTTGCTTCTATTGTCGTACCTCCTAGTGATCCTTTAGAACAATATTTGCTAGACCACGAAAATGATATGTTTATGAGTGAAAGAAGGGAAATAGATGAAGTGTTCTTTAAACAGGGACCTATTCTGAAACACAACTTGCCTGTTGAAATCCTAGCGGATCCTCCTCCACCCAAGGGTGATCCCGTGTTTGAACTTAAACCGTTACCTGATACTCTTAAATATGCTTATCTTGATGAAAAGAAGATATATCATGTTATTATTAGTGCTAACCTTTTAGAGAAGGAGGAAGAAAAATTATTGAAAACTCTGAAGAAGCACCGTCCTGCTATTGGATATACTCTTGATGATCTTAAGGGCACTAGTCCCACTCTATGTCAACACAAAATAAATTTGGAGAAAGATGCCAAACCAGTTATTGATCATCAACGACGGCTGAACCCTAAGATGAAAGAAGTGGTAAGAAAAGAAATACTAAAGCTCCTTGAGGCAGGTATAATTTATCCCGTTACTGATAGTCAGTGGGTAAGTCCTGTCCATTGTGTTCCTAAGAAGGGAGGTATTACTGTCGTTCCTAATGATAAAGATGAATTGATTCCGCAAAGAATTATTATAGGTTATAGGATGGTAATTGATTTCCACAAATTAAATAAGGCTACTAAAAAAGATCATTACCCCTTACCTTTTATTGATCAAATGCTAGAAAGATTATCCAAACATACACATTTTTGCTTTCTAGATGGCTATTATGGTTTCTCTCAAATACCTGTGTCAGCTGATGATCAAGCTAAGACCACTTTTACTTGCCCTTTCGATACTTTTGCTTATAGACGTATGCCTTTTGGTTTATTTAATGCACCTGCTACCTTTCAAAGATGCCTGATGGCTATATTCTCTGACTTTTGTGAAAAGATTTGTGAGGTTTTCATGGACGATTTCTCTGTTTATGGATCCTCTTTGATGATTGCTTAAGCAACCTTGATCGAGTTTTGTAGAGATGTGAAGAAACTAACCTTGTCTTGAATTGGGAGAAGTGCAACTTTATGGTTAATGAAGGTATTGTCTTGGGGCATAAAATTTCTGAAAGGGGCATTGAAGTTGATAAAGCTAAAGTTGATGCTATTGAAAAGATGTCGTGTCCCAAGGACATCAAAGGTATAAGAAGTTTCCTTGGTCATGTCGGCTTTTATAGGAGGTTCATTAAGGACTTCTCAAAAATTTCTCGGCCTCTGACTAATTTTTTACAAAAAGATACACCTTTCGTTTTTTATGATGATTGTGTAGAAGCATTTGAAATACTTAAGAAAGCATTGATTTCTGCACCTATTGTTCAGCCATCTGATTGGAATTTACCCTTTGAAATCATGTGTGATGCTAGTGATTATGCTGTAGGTGTTGTTCTAGGGCAAAGAGTTGATAAGAAATTAAATGTTATTCAATATGCTAGTAAAACTCTAGACAATGCCCAGAGAAATTATGCTACTACTGAAAAAGAATTCTTAGCAGTTGTATTTGCTTGTGATAAGTTCAGACCTTATATTGTTGATTCTAAAGTAACTATTCACACGGATCATGCTGCTATGAAATATCTTATGGAAAAGAAAGATGCTAAACCTAGACTTATTACATGGGTTCTCTTGCTACAAGAATTTGACTTGCATATTATTGATAGAAAGGGAGCTGAGAACCCCGTTGCAGATAACTTGTCTAGGTTAGAAAATGTTCTTGATGACCCACTACCTATTGATGATAGCTTTCCAGATGAACAATTAAATGTCATAAATGCTTCTCATACTGCTCCATGGTATGCCTATTATGCTAATTGCATTGCTGCTAAATTTATACCACCTAGTTTCACATACTAGCAAAAGAAAAAGTTTTTCTATGATTTAAGACATTAGTTTTGGGATGACCCACATCTTTATAAAGAAGGAGTAGATGGTGTTATTAGACATTGTGTACCTGAGCATGAACAGGAATAGATCCTACGCAAGTGTCACTCCGAAGCTTATGGAGGACACCACGCTGGAGATAGAACTGCACATAAGGTATTGCAATCCGGTTTGTATTGGCCTACTCTCTTCAAGGATGCCCGTAAGTTTGTCTTATCTTGTGATGAATGTCAAGGAATTGGTAATACTAGTAAACGTCAAGAAATGCCTATGAATTATTCACTTGTTATTAAACCATTTGATGTTTGGGGCTTTGATTATATGGGACCGTTTCCTGCCTCTAATGGATATACACATATTTTAGTTGCTGTTGATTACGTCACTAAGTGGGTAGAAGCTATTCCAACTAGTAGTGCTGATCATAACACCTCTATTAAGATGCTTAAAGAAGTTATTTTTCCGAGGTTTGGAGTCCCTAGATATTTAATGACTGATGGTGGTTCACATTTTATTCATGGTGCTTTCCGTAAAATGCTTGCCAAGTATGATGTTAATCATAGAATTGCATCTCCTTATCACCCACAGTCTAGTGGTCAAGTAGAATTGAGTAATAGAGAGCTCAAATTAATTTTGCAAAAGACTGTTAATAGATCTAGAAAGAATTGGTCCAAGAAACTTGATGATGCATTATGGGCCTATAGAACTGCATATAAAAATCCTATGGGCATGTCTCCGTATAAAATGGTTTATGGAAAAGCATGTCACTTACCTCTCGAACTAGAACATAAGGCATATTGGGCTATTAAAGAACTCAGTTATGATTTCAAACTTGCTGGTGAGAAGAGGTTATTTGACATTAGCTCACTTGATGAATGGAGAACCCAAGCCTATGAGAATGCCAAGTTGTTTAAAGAAAAAGTTAAAAGATGCCATGCCAAAAGGATACAAAAGCGTGAGTTTAATGTAGGTGATTATGTATTGCTATACAACTCTCGTTTAAGATTTTTTGTAGGAAAACTTCTCTCTAAATGGGAAGGTCCTTACGTTATCGCGAAGGTCTATCGTTCCGGTGCCATAAAAATCAACAACTTCGAAGGCACAAATCCGAAGGTGGTGAATGGTCAAAGAATCAAACATTATATCTCAGGTAATCCTATAAATGTTGAAACCAATGTTATTGAAACCGTAACCCCGGAGGAATACATAAGGGACACTTTCCGGAACGTTTCAGACTCCGAAAAGGAATAGGTATGTGGTACGGTAAGTAAACCGACCCCAAAACAGTTCTAGTGGCAAATTTTCTCCGTTTTGGAATATTTAGAAAAATAGAAAAATAAGAAGCAGTCCGGGAAGGACACGAGGCCTCCACGAGGGTGGAGGGCGCGCCCCCTGCCTCGTGGGCACCTCGTGTGCCCTCCGGACTCTATTTTCTTGCACGTTACGTATTTTGGTCGGTAAAAATTCATTATATAATCTCCCGAAGGTTTAGACTCCTGTATCACACAAATATCCTCTGTTTTTGTTTCGAGCTGTTTCTGTAGCAGATTTGGAGCAAGATGTCATCTCAGGATTCCGATGGAGAGAGTTATGTCTCGCACCTCATTGCTGACCCAAAGACCTATGGTGATCTATCTCCTTGTGGTCGAACTACGGATGAGGAGGAGGATGCTCATTTGATGAGGATCAATGATTCAAGTTTGGAGGAAGAGGATGTCCCTCTACCTCAACCTGGGGATATGCACGTGAAGTTCAAGAAATCTAGTCTCCCTAAGAGGGCTAAACTATCTAACAACCGATCTATTCCTTCTCGTTTCCGGCAGAAAAGCAAAGGATATTTATGTGACAAGATATTGAAGATGGAATCGGAGGTCGATGATTTAAAGGAGGAAATTGCTCTTCTCAATTACAGTATGAAGAAGCTAAAGACACAACTGTCATCATCAACAACTCCATCATCACCTCCTCCTAAAAACGACATATAATCACATGGGTATGGGCACTCCCCTTGGCAACTGCCAAGCTTGGGGGAGGTGCCCCGGTATCGTATCACCATCACATCTCTATCTTTATGTAACACCCCGCATGTAACTTGCCATATTTGTAACTCCAACTCTTGCCATTTCCGGCTATGTGATATGTTTTTCCCTCCGTTGTCGGGTTTTGTCTTTCGTTTTGTATTTTGTCATGTCATGCATTTTTATTTCATGTCATCATGTGCATTGCATTCGCATACTGTTCGTCTCATGCATCCGAGCATTTTCCCCGTTGTCCGTTTTCCAATCCGGCGCTCCTATCTCCTCCGGTGCACCCCTCTTGTTTTCTTCCGTGTGCGTGTGTCAAACTTTCTCGGAATGGACCGAGGCTTGTCAAGTGGTCTTAATATACCACCCGAAGACTACCGGTCAAGTTTCGTTCCATTCGGAGGTCGTTTGGTACTCCAACGGTTAACCGGGCATCCGCAAAGTTCATTTGAGTGTCCAGCAAAAACCCCCTCTAAAACCAGCCCAAAACCCACCAAACTCTCTTCCATGCTCTAGGTCGTTCGATCACGATCGTGTGGGCGAAAACCGCACCTCATTTGGAGTCTCCTAGCTCCCTCTACCTATTTATATGTGGGCATCCCGAAAAACGAAACTGCAGACGAAACCCTAACCCTCTCCCTCCGCGCCGCGCCGGACGCGTCCGCTCCGGCCGGACAACGTCCGCCGCGCCGCCCGGCCAATCGCAGGCCGCCACGTCAGCGTCCGCGCCGTCGCCGCCGCCGAAGCCCGCAGGCCCATCGCCGGCCCCCGCGGCCCGCTGCCTCCCCGCGGGCCCGCACGCCGCCCCGCGCCCGCCGCCGTGCCCGCGCGCTGCCGGGTCCCGTCGCCGCCGCCGCCGCCGCTCGCCGGTGCGCCGCGCCCCACCGCCGCCCGCCGCCGCCGCCCTCCACCGCCTCCGGCCGACGCCCTTCCTCCCCACGGCCGCCGCCTCGCCGCCTCCTCTTCCACCGCGAGCGAGCGCCATCGTCGAGCTCGAGCTCTCCCCAGATCCGATCGAGTTCACGGTACCGTTGACTTTTCTCGCGACCCCCTCTTTTCTCTAAGTCCCTAAATCTTATCAGCAAGTGCCTCTGTTCGTATAGCTATAACTCCATGCATGTAGCTCCGATTCGCGCGTGTAATATGTCAAATTGTTTGCCTCATGATTCTCTTCATTTTGTTGAATTGCACCATGTTCATTAGAGGTCATCTTGATGCCCAAATCTCTGTTGGAAGAGGGCTAGTTGCTGTTATTCTCTGGTTCTTGACAGAACTTGGAGATTTGTCATTTTTGTATCATTTAATTTGTGCATCTTTTGAGCATGAGCTCTACATGTGTTTTGAATTATGCCATGCCATATTTCCAGTGGTGTAGTCCATGTATTTTTTTGATCTCTGTGGTGACTAGAACAAGCATGCAAAGTAGGCCCCGTAATATTTCTGATTTCAGGGACAGTGATTTTTCTAAGTCCTTGTCTGCTGTAATTTTGTTGCCATGTAAACTTGATGCTACAGAGAGATCCATGCATATTTTGGAGATGTTCAGTAAGGATGTATTGTAGCTATAGTTGTAATGGACCCATTCCTGCAATTTTTTGCAATTATGGAGTGCCATAGCATGAGTCAATCTTGCTCTACGTTTGCTATAAAATATTTCTGGCAGATTCTTAACATGATATTCATATTTGCCAAGCTTATTGTAGTTGGTACATACATGCTATGCTATTGTTCTTGACATGGTTAGCTTCATAAACATGCAATATTTCTGTAGGTATGCTTGGTTTGTCATGCATTGCTCTGTAGTGAGTGCATCAAGCTCACAAAGAGGCCTACATATTAATATTTCTGCCATGCTCTGTTTTGTGCCAAGTCTGAAACCTGATAACGAAACTTGCTATGTTTACATGCTTGCCATCATATCTTCTGGTCCTTTTTGGCTTATGGTCATTAAGGGACTTTTGTCATGTGCTTTTAGTAGAACACTGCCATGCCTTGTTTTGCTATGTTAAGTTCCTGTAGCATGTTGATTTCGTGCTCTGAACATTGCTACCTAATGCTGTTTTCTGCCATGTCCAGTTTTTCACCAAGTCTGTGAACCTGTAATCTTTTGCACTTTTGCCATGCTTGTTTGGGCTTGATATGTTGTGAACTAGCCGTAGCTCAGTGTTCCTATTTTGTCAAGCATCTCCTGTAGAATACTTCCATGTGCCTTGTTGCTATGTTGGGGTGCTGTAGCATTGTTACTTGTTGCATTTTAAGTGCTACCTTGCTGTTAATCGCAGATTCGTGTCATTCTTGTTTTGCTTGCCATTTGCAAACCGTGCATCCGATTCCGGTGATCTTTATATCGATTTCGACCGAAATCATCTCATCTTTCCAGTGGTATGCTTGGTTTGCCAAGTTACTGCCATGTTCATCTTTTTCCTTCCGGAGCACGCATATGCATCGCATATCATATCTTGCATATCATACATGTTTTGCATCATGTTGCTTGCGCATTTCTCGTTGTTGATTGTGGTCCCGTTTGTTTGTGTTCTTGTCTTGGGTAGAGCCGGGAGACGAGTTCGTGAACGAGGAACCTGTCGAGTACGCTTACGAGGATCAAGCTTTCGACAACTCTAAGAATCTTGCAGGCAAGATGACCACCCCTCGAAATCACTTCTATCTTTGCTATGCTAGTTGTTCGCTCTATTGCCATGCTCCGCTACCTATCACTTGCTATATCATGTCTCCCATTTTAGCCATGTCAGCCCTAACCATCCTTTCCTAGCAAACCGTTGTTTGGCTATGTTACCGCTTTTGCTCAGCCCCTCTTATAGCGTTGCTAGTTGCAGGTGAAGTTGAAGTTTGTTCCATGTCGGAACATGGATATGTTGGGATATCACAATATCTCTTATTTAATTAATGCATCTATATATATTTGGTAAAGGGTGGAAGGCTCGGCCTTATGCCTGGTGTTTTGTTCCACTCTTGCCGCCCTAGTTACTGTTATACCGGGATTATGTTCCTTGAGTTTGCGTTCCTTACGCGGTTGGGTGATTTATGGGACCCCCTTGACAGTTCGCCTTGAATAAAACTCCTCCAGCAAGGCCCAACTTTGGTTTTACCATTTGCCGCCTAAGCCTTTTCCCCCAGGTTTTCGCGAGCCCGAGGGTCATCTTTATTTAAACCCCCGGGCCAGTGTTCCTCTGAGTGCTGGTCCAAACTAGAGCCACTTGCAGCGCCACCTTGGGGAAACTCGAGGATTGGTTTTAGCTGTACGTAGTGTTCATCCGGTGTGCCCTGAGAACGAGATATGTGCAGCTCCTATCGGGATTTGTCGGCACATTCGGGCGGCTTTGCTGGTCTTGTTTTACCATTGTCGAGATGTCTTGTAAACCGGGATTCCGAGACTGATCGGGTCTTTCCGGGAGAAGGTTTATCCTTCGTTGACCGTGAGAGCTTATGATGGGCTAAGTTGGGACACCCCTACAGGGTATTTTCTTTCGAAAGCCGTGCCCGCGGTTATGAGGCAGATGGGAATTTGTTAATGTCCGGTTGTAGATAACTTGTCACTTGACCCAATTAAAATACATCAACTGCGTGTGTAGCCGTGATGGTCTCTTCTCGACGGAGTCCGGGAAGTGAACACGGTCTGTGTTATGTATGACGTAAGTAGGTGTTCAGGATCACTTCTTGGTCATTGCTAGATGACGTCCGTTCCGTTGCTTCTCTTCTCGCTCTCATTTGCGCAAGTTAGCCACCATATATGCTTTTGCCGCTGCAGCTCCACCTCACTACTCCTCTTTCCTACAAGCTTAAATAGTCTTGATCTCACGGGTGTGAGATTGCTGAGTCCCCATGACTCACAGATTCTACCAAAACAGTTGCAGGTGCCGACGATGCCAGTGCAGATGATGGCGTCGATCTCAAGTGGGAGTTCGACGAGGAACGTGGTCGTTACTATGTGTCTTTTCCTGATGATCAGTAGTGGAGCCCAGTTGGGACGATCGGGGATCTAGCATTTGGGGTTGTCTTATTTTCATCTGGATTTTGACCGTAGTCGGTCTATATGATTGTAATTTGGTTGATGTATGATGATATTTATGTATTGTGTGAAGTGGCGATTGTAAGCCAACTCTTTATCCCATTCTTGTTCATTACATGGGATTGTGTGAAGATGACCCTTCTTGCGACAAAACCACTATGCGGTTATGCCTCTAAGTCGTGCCTCGACACGTGGGAGATATAGCCGCATCGTGGGCGTTACACTTTACCTTTTTCTTAGTTCAATCCTTTTAGTAGTATTTTGATCTAGTACAATAAATCTTTAGTATGATCTAGTTTTGAGTTTTGCTCTATGATCCCTTTATGTAATCGAGTCCGTGAGCTATATAATAAAGATTAGTGTTGAGTCAAGGGCTTGATTATTTTGCCATGATCTTGAGTGAATAAAAGAAAAGAGAAAAGAATAAAAAGAAACGAAGAGATCATATTGATCTTATGGAGAGTAATGACTTCACATAGAAAGAGTATGATGATTAAAAGTTGTTGAGAGTTGACAAACATAGTTTGGTCATCGTTGCAATTAATAGGAAGTAATAAAGAAAGAGAGGTTTCATATATAAATATACTATCTTGGACATCTTTTATGATTGTGAGCACTCATTAAAATATGACATGCTAAAGAGTTGATGTTGGACAAGGAAGACAACGTAATGGGTTATGTTTTCTTATATCTGAAATAAAGTATATTGTCATGGATCATCCAACATGTTGAGCTTGCTTTTCCCCCTCATGCTAGCCAAATTCTTTCCACCAAGTAGAGATACTACTTGTGCTTCCAAATACCCTTAAACCCAGTTTTGCCATGAGAGTCCACCATATCTACCTATGGATTGAGTAAGATCCTTCAAGTAAGTTGTCATCGGTGCAAGCAATAAAAATTGCTCTCTAAATATGTATGATTGATTGGTGTGGAGGAAATAAGCTGTACACGATCTTGTGATGTGGAAGAAATAAAAGCGACGGACTGCATAATAAAGGTCTATATCACAAGTGGCAATATAAAGTGACATTCTTTCGCATTAAGATTTTGTGCATCCAACCCTGAAAGCGCATGACAACCTATGCTTCCCTCTGCGAAGGGCCTATCTTTTACTTTTATCTCCTACCTTATGCAAGAGTCATGGTGATCTTCACCTTTCCTTATTACATTTTTATCCTTTGGCAAGCTAAGTGTGTTGGAAAGATCCTGATATATATATATATATATATATATATATATATATATATATATATATATATATATCTAATTGGATGTAAGTTAGAATGATCTATTATTGTTGACATTACCCTAGAGGTAAAAGGTTGGGAGGCGAAACTATAAGCCCCTATCTTTCTCTGTGTCCGATTAAAACTCCGTAAGCACAAGTATTGCGTGAGTGTTAGCAATTGTGAAAGACTAAATGATAGTTGAGTATGTGGACTTGCTGAAAAGCTCTGACATAGACTCTTTCTTATGTTATGATAAATTGCAATTGCTTCAATGACTGAGATTATAGTTTGTTGGTCCTTAATGAAGTTTCTGATCCATACTTGACATTGTGAATAGATTATTACTTGAGCATAAGAAATCATATGACAATATCCATATATGTTGTTGTTTTAAGAATAATCATGATGCCCTCATGTCCGTATTTTATTTTATCGACACCTCTACCTCTAAACATGTGGACATATTTATCGTTATCGGCTTTCGCTTGAGGACAAGCGAGGTCTAAGCTTGGGGGAGTTGATACGTCCATTTTGCATCATGCTTTTATATCGATATTTATTGCATTATGGGCTTCTATTACACATTATGTCACAATACTTATACCTATTCTCTCCTATTTTACAAGGTTTACATAATGAGGGAGAATGCCGGCAGCTGGAATTCTGGGCTGGAAAAGGAGCAAATATTAGAGACCTATTCTGCACAACTCCAAAAGTCCTGAAACTCCACGGAAGTTATTTTTGGAAATAATAAAAATATTGAGCGGAAGAAATACCAGAGGGGGCCCACACCCTGGCCACGAAGGTGGGGGCGCGCCCCCCTGCCTCGTGGGCCCCCTGTTGGTCCTCCAGTGCCCATCTTCTGCTATATGAAGTCTTTCGTCCGAAGAAAAATCATAAGCAAGCTTTCGGGACGAGACTCCGCCGCCACGAGGCGGAACCTTGGCGGAACCAATCTAGGGCTCTGGCGGAGCTATTCTGCCAGGGACACTTCCCTCTGGGAGGGGGAAATCATCGCCATCGTCATCACCAACGCTCCTCTCATCGGGAGGGGGCCAATCTCCATCAACATCTTCACCAGCACCATCTCCTCTCAAACCCTAGTTCATCTCTTGTATCCAATTCTTGTCTCTAAGTCTGGGATTGGTACCTGTAGGTTGCTAGTAGTGTTGATTACTCCTTGTAGTTGATGCTAGTTGGTTTATTTGGTGGAAGATCATATGTTCAGATCCATTATGCATATTAATACTCCTCTGATTATGAACATGAATATGCTTTGTGAGTAGTTACGTTTGTTCCTGGGGACATGGGAGAAGTCTTGCTATTAGTAGTCATGTGAATTTGGTATTCGTTCGATATTTTGATGAGATGTATGTTGTCTCTCCTCTAGTGGTGTTATGTGAACGTCGACTACATGACACTTCACCATTATTTGGGCCTAGAGGAAGGCATTGGGAAGTAATAAGTAGATGATGGGTTGCTAGAGTGACAAAAGCTTAAACCCTAGTTTATGCGTTGCTTCGTAAGGGGCTGATTTGGATCCATATGTTTCATTCTATGGTTAGGTTTACCTTAATACTTCTTTTGTAGTTGCGGATGCTTGCAATAGGAGTTAATCATAAGTGGGATGCTTGTCCAAGTAAGGACAGCACCCAAGCACCGGTCCACCCACATATCAAATTATCAAAGTACCGAACGCGAATCATATGAACGTGATGAAAACTAGCTTGCCGATAATTCCCATGTGTCCTCGGGAGCGCTTTTCTTTATATAAGAGTTTGTCTAGGCTTGTCCTTTGCTACAAAAAGGATTGGGCCACCTTGCTGCACTTTATTTACTTTTGTTACTTGTTGCTCGTTACAAATTATCTTATCACAAAACTATCTGTTACCTATTATTTCAGTGCTTGCAGAGAATACCTTGCTGAAAACCGCTTATCATTTCCTTTCTGCTCCTCATTGGGTTCGACACTGTTTCTTATCAAAAGGACTACGATAGATCCCCTATACTTGTGGGTATCACCACCATGCAGTTACGTGCGGCATGATGGAGTTACGTGCTGCATATTAGAACTGCCATCCAGGCGTGCCGATATTCCAGGCAGTCCGGCTTCCCCATTAATTCCCATGGCCATTATAACCTTAGTCTCTTCAACATTTCGATCACGCCCCACAAAAAAACAAGCACATCCATGATGACACATACAGAGAGGATATCTAGCGGCGCTCAAATGGAGTTCGGCGAGCATGAAGTGGAGACCCACGCGAGGGAGACAGATCTCTCGGTTGTGTACACCATTGACCCGACCGTGGTGGAGAACTACATCAACACCGTGGAGCAGTTGCTTGCTCGAGACAAGTACAAGGTGGTCGGCATCGACCTCCAGTACACCAGCGGTCATCCCAGCAAAGATCAGAAGGTTGTCGTCGCCCATTTGTGCGTGCGCCATCATGTCCTCATCTACCACTACTACATGGCCACAGGGCCTTGCGACCATTTCGCCAGGTTTGTAAATAGCACCGACTACAAGTTCGCTATTGTCGTGGAATTGTCACGGCAGATGTCCTTGTGAACGGACTTAGTCGTGGAGCCATCGCAACTAGGAAGCTTAAAGGGGTTAAAGCGGGACAAATGACACGAGGGTTATACTGGTTCGGCCCCTTACGGTGAAGGTAAAAGCCTAATCCAGTTGAGGTGGAATTGCTAGGGTTTCGATGACCAGGGAGCGAATCCGCTATGCCTGGCTCTCGATTTGATGTTACTTGCCCTAAACCGCCGGCGGGTCGTCCCCTTATATACTCGGGTTGACGCCCCGCGGCCTACAGAGTCCCGGCCGGCTCATAAACAGTGTCCGGCTCGGTGACTAGTTAATCTTGCCTTACAATGCAAGTCATGCTATTATGGCGGTTTATCACTACGGGCCTTAAGTCGCCTTTGGGCTTGGGGCCCTTGACTGAACCACCATCTTCAAGCTTGATATTGGGCTTCATATGATGAATCGTTATAGCATAACCCGGCCCCTACTGGGCGGGTTACACTAGTAGTTATATCCCCAACATTAGGCCCCAGATTGATTTGAACCGGTTCATGTCAATCTTCAATACTTAAGAAAAAGTCTTCTGCCTTCTACCTGTGCAAAAATTTATAACTCTCCATGATGTCATCTTCTGGACTCATGATAACCCGCCGTGACTTCATCTGCCATTTGATTTATATTTTATTCAATCATATCCCAACGGATCCTTATCTTTAATGACCATCCCAAAAATCAAGGCGTCTGAGTAGCTGCATAACCATGTTTCAGCCTCCTCGTTTCTCGCGCCAACTCTATCAGTCTTCTCCTTATAAATAGGGTCTTTCTTCATTCTCCCCTTTTCCGTCGTCTTCTTCCTCTCGCGACTCCGCTGCTGCTCGAGCTCCGCCGCCGCAGAGCACTTCGTCCTCATCGACTTCGGCCGCTGCATCAACCTGAATCAGTCCAGAGAACGGCGGCGACCCTCCGCAGTAGATCTGCAGCTGTAAGCCTTCGTCTTCCCGCACCTCAGATCCGCATTAGGGTTTGCGAGTTCCTCTATGTTCTTCGCTGTTCATCATAGATTCTCCATGGTTTCTTCATTGCATCCTCTTTTAATCCAAAAGAAGTACTAAACTCATGTGGTACTTGTTTCGCATCCATTTCAGACGCTAGTAGATCCCTTTTTCTAGTTCAGAGGCCTCATCAGAACTCTCGAGCTCATCTGCACTAGATTTTTAGGTCTAGAATATTTTCTTTTTTGAACAGCCATTTGATCCAAATTAATAATTGCGACCTGTGAAACCTGTTTTTGTACACTTAGTCGATGCCTGTATCTTAATAGATCCACTTAGCCATGGCGGCTCACACCACCGGCTTTAATTAGAGATGCTCGATAAATTACTTCAACCATGCCCGGTGGCTTAAATAACGGTAACTGCTCATGGCGGCTTAAACAATCTGACATAACTAGCCATACGCCATTAGGCCCTTCTTATAAGCCGCCATCTTGAGTATGATTTGAAGTATTTCTCTCCGGCTTAAATTTGAACCGGAAATTTTTATTTTGTCGTAGGCTTCCACCTTTAGAATGTCGCCGAAAGCGCCCAAATTACCCGCAATTGGGTCAAATCCATCGTCACAGAAAGCACCGTTGCTGATTTTGTGAAGACCGGCTATCTACCAAAGAAGGAAGTCATGTCCTATCGTGCTCCTGATCCAACAGAGGAAAAACCTCAACCCAAAGAGGGGGAAGTCATCGTCTTTACTGATCACATGAACCGGGGCTTTTCTCCAACCCGGCTCAAAGTTTTTCAGAGAAGTCATGCACTTTTTCGATCTCCGACCTCAAGATATCGGTCCCAACTATGTATCTAACATTTGCAATTTCCAAGTGTTCTGTGAGGTGTACCTTGGAGAAGAACCCAACTTGCTGCTCTTCAGGGAATTATTTTATTTGGACCGGCGGAATGAACGTGCCAATGGGCCTAGTTTGGAACTTGGTATCATTTCAATCCAGCAACGGAGAGACTGTCTTTTCCCATATGCCGAACCACCGAGTCACCCTAAAGACTGGAACCAGACGTGGTTCTATTGTCAAGATACTTCTCCGGCTGATGAGAACCCTCTGCCCGGCTTTCGTGCCCTGCGCCTCGAGTCCACTCACCCTTTGCCAGATAAACTGTTTCCTGCTGAACGCCAAAAACTCGCCCCCACCATGAGTAAAATCAAGGCTCTTCTGGGGAATGGCTTGAATGGTATTGACTTGGTCCGGGTTTGGCTTGCCTGGCGGGTTATTCCATTGAGCCACCGCCCTGGTTTGATGTGTGATTACACAGGCCAGAAGAATGATCCTCTGTGGCACAGTCCTGACGATTTACCTGATGACATCATTGATGATAAGACAAAATCACTCCTGAATGACAGCCTGGCAGACTATGGCAAAGTAGGTTTGAGCCCTTTCTGCAAAGCTAACCCGGCTCCAGCGGTAAGCTAGTAACTTAAGCATTTTTATTTATACTTTCTCCTTTGAGGTTTTACCTTTACTCAAAACTCTTGTTGAAATTCACAGGCCACTGACGAGTTTTGGAAAGCCAACTATGATCATGAGGCTGTAAAGAAGGCCAGAAAAGCTAAGAAAGCCGCCAGGAGAGCCGCCGCCAAGAAGAAAGGAAACAAACCCAGCGCTTCCGACATGTTTCGGCTAGAGGACACCTCTGAATCAGAGGTAGCTCTTGATTCTCTAGGCTCCTTTTTTAACTATCTTATTGACACTGATTATCCTCAGGAGGATACAGGAGCGAGTCACGCAGCGGTGGAAGAGGTAACTATCATTTCCTCCGACTCCGAGCCTTTGCCAAGACAAAAAGTCCGAAGAGTGACCCGGAAAGTAAGATTTTCACATCCTTTAGCTTACCAAGACCCTCAATTTCTTTTGAAGCGTCAGATTCATGAGAGCCGGAGGCAGACCCGAACCAGCAAAGATGCGGAACTCTCCTCCGGCTTGCCCAATACACCAAGGAAACGTCGGAACGAGGTCACCTCCGATTTAAATTCCTTTTATCCCCTAGCGGGTCTCACTCGTCAACCACTCAATTCTTCTGACTCAAACTTCCAGGGAACTTCTCCTTCCTCCGGCGAGTCAATGCAGTCCAATTTGCTGGCTTTCAAAACCACTCCAGGGTCATGATAACCTGCTTATCCTATGTTAATTTCAATTTGCTACTCTTGTACTGACTTTTTGTTTGATGTAGTGGACAAGCAAAGCCCAGCAGAAGGGCGAAGAAGAACAAGCCGGCCGAAGAGCCGATCTTAAATGAACCGGAGCTCAGAACGGCTGCTCCTGACACCTCCACTCATGAGCCGCCGCCTGAACCAGCCCATGATATTCCAACGCCAACTGCTGATCCGCCTGTCGAGCAAGCCATTGATGGTTCTGAAAACCCGGAGATCCCTAGCCCGGCCAAGACAGATGACCCCGTTGTCGAAATCATCAAGATCGGCTTTGTTGAGCCGGGAAGACCAACCGTGCTGGCCAAGTGCTTCGCCAAGAAGAACTTCTGGAACGCTGCAGGGCTAAACTGGATGTCACTGATTATACTCACATGAGTATTGGAGAAATCTTCTCTGGCTATATGAGCCAGTGCACAACAGCCGTGACATGGAAATTGACATGGTGAAGCAGATGCACCAAAAATCTGAGGTATAACTCTTCTTGCTGTACTTTATTTATCCTTACCATACCAGCCCCCAAGTCTATTGCTTATGATGAAATATGTTGTAGACTTAAGAGCAGCTTAGCAATATATGTAAGAAGTCCGGCTTATCCTGTAGCCCCCAAGGGCCGGCTTAAACAGTATGTTTAAACCAGTCCTTATCATGTTTAAATCGAAAAGTTCTTGTAACAGCAATACGCATTAGCCCCCAAGTGCCAAGTATCTTTGCTTGCAAAGTGCTCGAGACTTACTTTTATGAACCGCCACTGTAAGCAGATTTCTTCAACACACATTAGCCCCCAAGTGCCAAGTGTCCTTGCTTGCAAAGAGGCTTGGGACTTAACGTGGCATTATGATAATCCTGACTTTAACCCGGCATTTGTGCAGGCCACCATTAGTCAATTTGAATCGGAAATATCTGACTTGAAGAATCGCCTAGAAGCACAGGAGATTGAAGCCCAAAAAGCCAACTCCAAGTTTGAATTCAGTGTATCTGAACAAGAGAAACTGAAAAAGGCTTTGAATCCGAGAAGAAGGCCTGGGCTGATGAAAAGATCGCCTTGATCAATCAGGCTGAGAAGGCAGAGGCGGCTCTTGCAGAAACAACTGCCGAATTATCCGGTTTGAAACGCCATGTATCTCAGATGGTCTCAGGAATCTTTGGTAAGTTACTCTGCAAGTGTTGAATCTTGTCTAATAATCATATCAATTGTTATCAACTCACATGACATTATAATACAGGCCTAGGAGTTCAAATCTTAACCAAAGCATGCTGGTAAAGCTGAAGGCGGTTTATACGCTGGTAGAACAACTTTACACCGGGTCTCAGCGTGCCTTAGCTGCAGTGGCTTTGTCAAATGAAGTCCCCACCCTCCTGGCGGATGTACTGAAATGGCTTGCCGTGCTACCGCAGCGGTTCAAAGAACTAAGGCAATCTTCTGCGAGAGCCGGAGCCGTAGCTGCGTTAAGACGGGCCAAGGCATGGCTACCGGAGCTAGACCCGGCCGACATCGCCATCGGATACCCAAGCCTAAAGGAGGATGGCACACCATTTGAACAGAAGGATTTCACCGCTTGTGTGAAAGAAATACGCCCTATGGCCACCCTGATCGCCGCTGACACGGATCTGACCAAGTACCATCCGGGTTATGACGCAGAGAACCAGAGGATTCCAACGCCACATTATGAAGTGATCAGCTTGATCCCTCCAATTCGTAAGCATACCTTCACCCCTGAAGTTGATCCGGCCGGGTTAATTGATGATGAAGCTGAATTTGAAGCTTTGAGTGGCATTGACTGGTCATCATCAACCTTCCAGGACAGGGACACAGATGGAGGAGCGGAAAGGGATGAGCCGGAAGCTTCAGGCCAACAAAACAATTGATCCGTCGGGCAGCTCATATATGTGTTTTACTGAAGAAACAATGTTAATCCTTTGGACTCTGAGAGTCATGTAATAGGGTAGAAATAACTTGATTTTGCCGTGCCATTGTGCACGTATTTGGTGCTCAACAATGTTAAGCCGCCGTCTGATATTCCTCCGTATTACGCTTAACATATGTTTCTTTATGCTTAAGAGAGTTGGATTCAACTGTCCTGCACACAAAAATAAATCACAAGACCCTTGGCGGCTTACCGTAAGGCGGGTCATATAACTTATATAAAACCCAAAAAGAATCATAGATAAGTAGGCATGTTGTCAATTATAACCTTGAAATACAACTGATGATATCATACCTATGATCCTTTGGATGATACCGCCGGTTTATATGACCCGGACAGTGAGGATGATAACCCAATTCTATAAAAGCCGGCACATATAATGTTTGTTATGTGCTGACAACTTATTGATCAAGGTTAAGCCAGATGGAAATAGCCACCCACTAGATGCTTTCAAATATAATCAATAAAATCTTAACACAGTCGAAAAATTGTGATTGCAAAAACCTTACAGGAAACAAACAAAGTTTTGAGGCTTCTGATTCGAATACGATCAGTAAACCGTTCCAAAGGGGTTAAGCTAAGATTCGAATACGATCATATAGCCCCCAGTGGCTTTGGCGTTGCCGATCAAGAGGGTATCGACAGCTATGTTCTCTTTGGTTCGAATACGACCTATGTTTGAACAGGAAGCCCCCAAATGACCTTGAGAGTTGTTTAATGACGCTGATTCGAATACGATCCACGTCAGACCGAAAGGGGTTGAGCTATGATTCGGATACGATCAAGAAGCCCCCTAGTGGGTTTGGCAGTGTGCCAATCAAAAGGGTACCGACAGCTATGTTCTCTTTGGTTCGAATACGACCTATGTTTGAACAGGAAGCCCCCTAGTGATCATGATATTTAATGGCTAGATTCGAATGCGATCATGAGCCGGACCCAAAGGAGAGCCAGATTCAAATATGATCAACTCCCTGTTGGTCGGTTTAAAGATATAATAATGAGGACATATAAACTTTTGAGGATGAAAAGGATAGAGGTCCTGCTTTATTGCTTATCGTAGTACATACATCGTCAAAATATGTACATCATAAGAGCCGGCGGCTCAAGTATAGTAAGGCCGAAGATGGGCGATATTCCACGGCCGGCGGGTCTCGTCCTCCGACTTACGTGAGTCTTTGTGCTCCCAAATATCGATGAGGTAATATGACCCGTTGTGTAAATTCTTACTGACCACAAAAGGCCCTTCCCAAGGTGGGGATAACTTGTGCGCATCAGACTGATCCTGGATGAGCCGGAGCACTAGGTCACCTTCTTGAAAGGTTCTGGACTTAACCCGGTGGCTGTGATAACGATGCAGGTCCAGTTGGTAAATCGCCGAGCGAGCTGCCGCTAATTCACGCTTCTCATCCAACAAGTCAAGTGCATCCTAATGGGCTTGTTCGTTATTAGCTTCAACATAAGCCGCTACACGGGGCGAGTCATGACGAATGTCACTTGGTAGAACCGCCTCTGCTCCATAAACCATGAAGAAAGGCGTATAACCCGTAGATCTGTTAGGTGTAGTATTGATGCTCCATATCACAGAAGGCAACTCCTCCACCCAACAACCCGGCGTCCGCCGTAAGGGGACCATGAGCCGGGGCTTAATGCCTTTCAAGATCTCCTGATTAGCTCTTTCAGCTTGACCATTGAATTGAGGATGAGCTACTTATGAAACATCGAGCCGGATATGCTCACATTGACAAAACTCTTCCATGGCACCTTTAGACAGATTAGCACCATTGTCAGTTATGATGCTGTGTGGAAAGCCAAAACTAAAGATCACCTTTTTCATGAATTGAACCGCCATGGCTGCATCACACTTACTGACCGGCTCTGCCTCAACCCACTTCGTGAATTTATCAACCGCCACCAGGAGGTGTGTCTTTTTATCCTTGGACCTTTTGAAAGGCCCAACCATGTCAAGCCCCCAGACTGCAAACGGCCAAGTAATTGGAATCATCCTCAATTCTTGAGCCGGCACATGAGCTCGTCGTGAGAATTTCTGGCAACCATCACATTTACTGACCAGATCCTCCGCATCAGCATGAGCCGTCAGCCAATAAAAACCATGACGGAAAGCCTTGGACACAAGAGATTTAGAACCGGCGTGATGACCACAATCGCCTTCATGGATCTCACGAAGGATTTCTTGACCCTCCTCAGGCGAAACACAATGTTGAAACACCCCAGTAACACTACGATGATGCAACTCACCATTAGCAATTGTCATCGACTTAGACTGCCGGACGATTTGTCTAGCCAAGGTCTCGTCCTCAGGCAACTCGCCCCGGGTCATGTAAGCCAAATATGGCACTGTCCAATCTGGGATGACATGAAGAGCCACCACCAATTGCGCTTCTGGGTCTGGGACAGCTAAGTCTTCCTCTGTGGGTAACTTAACAGAAGGGTTATGCAGAATATCTAAGAAAGTGTTAGGTGGCACCGGCTTACGCTGAGATCCCAGCCGGCTTAAGGCATCAGTCGCCTCATTCTTTCTTCGATCAATGTGCTCCACTTGATAACCTTTGAAGTGTCTAGCGATAGCATCAACTTCATGGCGATAAGCCGCCATGAGAGGATCTTAGAATCCCACTTGCCTGACACCTGTTGAGACACCAAATCTGAGTCGCCGAAGCACCTTACCTGGCTTAAGTTCATCTCCTTAGCCATCCGAAGATCATGGAGCAAGGCCTCATACTCAGCTGCATTGTTAGTACAGGAAAACATCAACCGGAGCACATAACAGAATTTGTCACCTCGAGGGGAAGCTAAAACAACTCCAGCCCCCGAGCCCTCCAATTGCCTGGACCCATCAAAGTGAACAGTCCAATATGTGTTGTCCGGCTTTTCCTCAGGCGTCTGCAGCTTTGTCCAATCGTTGATGAAGTCCACCAGTGCCTGAGACTTAATAGCAATGTGTGGCACATACCTTAAGCCATGAGGCCCAAGTTCAATGGCCCACTTGGCGACTCGTCCTGTGGCCTCTCTATTCTGAATGATGTCTCCCAAAGGAGCAGAACTTACCACAGTGATGGGGTGACCCTGGAAGTATTGCTTAAGGTTCCGGCTCGCCATGAACACCCCATAAACGAGCTTCTGCCAATGTGGATATCTTTGCTTAGACTCAATAAGCACCTCACTGATGTAGTAAATCGGCCGTTGAACTGGATGCTCCTTGCCAGCCTCCTTGCGCTCCACCACAATTGCAACACTGACAGCACGTGAGTTAGCAGCCACATACAGCAATAAAGGTTCCTTATCAATGGGAGCCGCAAGGACCGGCGGCTCAGATAAATGTCTCTTTAAATCTTCAAAGGCAGCATTAGAGGCATCACTCCAGACAAAGTTGTATGTCTTCTTCATCATCTGATACAGTGGTATGGCCTTCTCACCTAACCGGCTTATGAACCGGCTTAAAGCAGCGATTGACATCATTGACGCACGCCGGCTTAGCCAAAGAGGTGATTGCCTTGATCTTCTCTGGGTTAGCCTCAATGCCTCTGTTAGAAACCAGAAAACCCAAAAGCTTGCCTGGTGGCACGCCAAACACACATTTGGCTGGGTTAAGCATCATTTTGTAGACCCGAAGATTATCAAAGGTTTCCTTCAGATCATCTATCAAGGTCTCCTTCTCTCTGGACTTCACCACAATATCATCCACATAAGCATGAACATTACGCCCAATCTGATTATGGAGACAGTTCTGCACACATCTTTGATAAGTCGCCTGGGCACTTTTAAGCCCAAAAGGCATAGACACATAACAGAAGGCTCCAAACGGAGTGATGAAAGTCGTCTTCTCCTGGCCCTTAACTGCCATGTTGATCTGATGATAACCAGAATAAGCATCCAAGAAACTCAAACACTCACAACCCGCCGTAGCATCAATGATCTGATCTATACGGGGGAGAGCGAAAGGATCAGCCGGACAAGCCTTGTTTAAGTCTGTGTAATCCACACACATATGCCAGGTGTCGTTCTTTTTAAGTACAAGCACCGGGTTAGCCAACCACTCCGGGTGAAAAACTTCAACAATAAACCCGGCCGCCAAGTGCTGGGCCACCTCCTCACCGATAGCTTTACGCCTCTCCTCGTTAAACCGCCAAAGAAACTGCCTGACCGGCTTAAACTTTGGATCAATATTGAGAGTGTGCTCAGCAAGTTCTCTCGGTACACCCGGCATGTCAGAAGGTTTCCATGCAAAGATGTCCCGATTCTCACGGATGAACTCGATGAGCGCGCTTTCCTATTTGGGATCCAGATTGGCACTGATACTGAATTGCTTAGATGAGTCGCCTGGACCAAAATCAACAAGCTTGGTGTCATCGTCCGACTTAAATTTCATCATCGGCTCGTGTTCCGTGGTTGGCTTCTTCAGAGACGTCATGTCTGCCGGGTCAACATTATCCTTATAAAACTTCAACTCCTCTGCTGCACAGACAGATTCAGCATAAGCAGCGTCACCTTCCTCACATTCCAGGGCTATCTTCTGACTCCCATGTACCGTGATGGTGCCCTTGTGACCCGGCATCTTGAGCTGCAAGTAAACATAACACGGCCGCGCCATGAACTTGGCATAAGCCGGCCGTCCAAATAGAGCGTGATATGGGCTCTTGATCTTGACCACTTCAAAGGTTAATTTCTCAGCCCTAGAGTCATGCTCATCTCCGAAGGCTACCTCCAGTTCAATCTTACCCACTGGGTATGCCGACTTACCAGGCACCACTCCATGGAAAACAGTGTTGGACGTCTTAAGATTTTTATCAGTCAGACCCATACGACGGAAGGTTTCATAATAGAGGATGTTGATGCTGCCTCCATCCATGAGTACTTTAGTGAATTTATATCCACCAACTTGAGGTGCCACCACCAAAGCCAACTGACCCGGATTCAACCCGGGGAGGGTGATCTTCCCTGCTCCATACAATGAGCTGCTCTGACCACCTCAAATAACGAGGGACTGCCGGCTCAACAGCGTTCACAGCCCTTCCTATCTCAAGGATAGTCAAGTCCCGGATTCGAAAGTCGACATGATACGCTTGATTGGTCTGGCATCGCCGTTTGTGAAGCTTCTGGTCTCGTTTGCATAGACTAGTGGTGAACACATGATACTGTCCACTATTCAGCTGCTTTGGATTGCTCTGATAACCCGATTGCTGCTGTTGCTGACCTCCCTGGCCAGACTGTTGATTATAACCACCTTGATTTCCTTGAAAGCCGGAACTTGAGCCGCCGCACGAGCCATGAAAACCGCCTCCACCTGAGCCACCGTCAGGCCCATGGTTGCCGTCGAACATGTTAGAATTTTTGAAAGCCTTCATGATCGCGCAATATTTCCATAGGTGAGTGGTTGGCCTTTCCCGAGTGTCGTGTCTTGGACAGGGCTCATTGAGCAATTGCTCAAGAGTAGGACCTGACCCGCCAGACCAAGGGGGCGGCCTCCCCTTGCGTCATTGATTGTTACCCTGTGAATTGATGTTAGCCACAAACTCCGGGTTACCGTCGGCCTTACGTTTATTGCCTCCCTGACTCGCCGGGTTATGCTGATGACCCTTTCCATTATCGTTCTTCTTTCCCTTCCCTGTCTTCTCTTCATCAGACCCGGGATCCTTGGTACTATCAAAATCGGCGTATTTGACTAGAGCCGCCATCAGCTGGCCCATGTCATTACAATCACGCTTGAGCCGCCCCAGCTTCTGTTTCAGAGGTTCAAATCAGCAATTTTTCTCCAACATTAAGACTGCAGAGCCGGCATCCATCTTATCAGATGAATGTATTATCTCCTTGACCCGGCGCACCCAATGGGTCGTGGACTCACCTTCCTCTTGCTTGCAATTAGTTAAATCTACAATTGACATGGGCTGCTTGCATGTGTCCTTGAAGTTCTGAATAAACCGGGCTTTTAACTCTGCCCATGAACCAATGGAGTTAGGCGGAAGCCCCTTCAGCCAAGTGCGGGCCGTTCCATCCAACATGATGGTGAAGTACTTGGCCATTGCCGCATCACTGACCTCCAACAATTCCATGGCCATCTCATAGCTTTCAGTCCACGCCCCAGGCTGTAAATCGGCTATGTAATTCGGCACCTTTCGAGGTCCCTTGAAATCCTTGGGCAAACGCTCATTACGCAGAGCTGGTATCAAACAAGGAACACCACCGGTTCTCGTGGCCACACCTGCCTCAATAGAAGTCGTTGGATAATCCGGGAAGGTTTGGTGAGCCGCCTGCTGAGCCGCCCGCTCAGCCTCTTGATGTATCCTGTCCTGTACCGGATTATGCCCACCTGGCTGGTTACAGCGCTGGGCGTTCCTTGATACGGCCGCCGAATCCATATGTCTACTGTAACTCGGGCTCCGGCTTGGGCGAGGAGTCGAATGAATCCTGTTTCGACTATAAGAATAAGCCTCCTGCGGCGCCAGAGCCGTCTGAAGAAGTTCTCTGACACTTCGCGTCTCAACTGCTGTTGGAGAGTCGCCATCCACTGGGAGAGCCGCCAAACGCACCGACGCAGCGATTAGGTTCTCCAAAGGGTTGGAAAAATGACCCAGTGGTGTTGGTATGTAGCGAGGCGGAGCAGTATTCATGTGAGGAGGTTCCATCACTCGGGGCTGAACCGGCGCCCCCGCTCTGGGTGTTATAAACCGGTTTGCCTCTGGCGGGTTACTAGGGCCGGCTCCAGGTGTGCAGAAGAGATTCCGAGGATCATAAACCGGAGGCAGACGGGATTGAGCCTTCTAGTGCCTTCTCCTCATCACCTCATTAGACGCGTTCAGATTCATCGTAAGCTGGAAAGCCTCTGACTGGATTTGCTAAGCTCGAGCATCCAAAGCCGCCCGTTCTGCGGCCAATCTGGTGTCTTCAGCTGCTAGGGCTTCTTTGGCTCGGGCTACCTCCTCACGTACCCGTGCCACCTCTGCATCATGCTCAGCCCGATCCACCAGAATAACTGTGGCGGTTAACAGGGCCGTCAATCTGTCCATGAGATCAATCAACACCTGAGCCGGCGGGCGCACAGGGCCTCCTGCCCTGGCCGCTCCTGACCCGGAGGTTATTGCTGCCGCTGCCGTAGAGTTTTGACCGTGTTGAGTGCCAGCCATGAAGATCCCTACTCTGCTCGGCGGCTCAAAGGG
This sequence comes from Aegilops tauschii subsp. strangulata, assembly GCF_002575655.3. Taxonomy (NCBI): domain Eukaryota; kingdom Viridiplantae; phylum Streptophyta; class Magnoliopsida; order Poales; family Poaceae; genus Aegilops; species Aegilops tauschii. The sequence goes on along the minus strand of NC_053040.3, from coordinate 295,016,613 downwards.
GTCCGGAATACTGCTGCCATCGGAACAGCCCCCAAGCCCGCCATCTTGCAATTGGTATAACGAATCCGTCTCACCAGTAGACGACGCACCATCAGAGTAAACGGTCGTCTCACCACCATCCACGGATCCTTCAGAAAATTCCCCTCCATGGACGCAACCCACGAAGGCATGCTTCATGGCGGGCTGAGCCCGGGCGGGTCTCGCACGCTGAGCCGTCTCGATGATGTCGGTGCAGATGTCCGGCTTAGGGCCCGGCTCGCCAATCCGGCCGATGAAGACGTGGATTCCGCCGAAGGGGACCCGGTACCCGTACTCAATTGAGCCGGCGTCGGGGCCCCAGTCGGCGTCGTCGATGTAGAGCTTGCCGCGACGACTCTTGGTCATCCGGCCCACAGCGTATCCTTTGAGCCCTTCGAAGCTGCCCTTTAAGAACTCAAATCCACCATGCGCTGGCCCCACGGTGGGCGCCAACTGTCGTGGAATTGTCACGGCAGATGTCCTTGTGAAAGGACTTAGTCGTGGAGCCATCGCAACTAGGAAGCTTAAAGGGGTTAAAGCGGGACAAAGGACACGAGGGTTATACTGGTTCGGCCCCTTACGGTGAAGGTAAAAGCCTAATCCAGTTGAGGTGGAATTGCTATGGTTTCGATGACCAGGGAGCGAATCCACTATGCCTGGCTCTTGATTTGATGTTACTTGCCCTAAACCGCCGGCGGGTCGTCCCCTTATATACTCGGGTTGACGCCCCGCGGCCTACAGAGTCCCGGCCGGCTCATAAACAGTGTCTGGCTCGGTGACTAGTTAATCTTGCCTTACAATGCAAGTCATGCTATTATGGCGGTTTATCACTATGGACCTTAAGTCGCCTTTGGGCTTGGGGCCCTTGATTGAACCGCCATCTTCAAGCTTGATATTGGGCTTCATATGATGAATCGTTATAGCGTAACCCGGCCCCTACTGGGCGGGTTACACTAGTAGTTATATCCCCAACAGCTATGGTGGAAACCTCAGATGATGTAGAAGCGCTCAATGTTACGGGCTTGGCCTGCAAGAACCTTGTCGAAATCTGTGACCACTACAAGGTTTGGGGCAGCACGAAGAAGGACTCCCTGGTTCAACTCGCCTCAGCCATCATCGACCCCTACTACCAAAAGATGAAGCAGGATGCTAACAGAACACGTCCCGTATCCTGGAACGGGGCCTGGATGCGGCAACTGGATGAACCTCACCTCAGGTTCGCGGCCAAGAGCGTGTACACATGCTACGAGATGCACGGGCGGATCGTTTACATGAGGAAGTGCCTCCTTTCCGAAATCGACGAGGCCTGATCGAGCCACCAACAGAGAAGTGGCGGCAAGCGTCATAAGAAGTAGATGATGATCAGATGATCATTTATCCTAGTTAATTATGCATGTAATATATAGTTTACTTTGGTGTGTGAAAATGTCATGTGTGTAGTAGCCACCTATGTAATTATGCATGTAATAGTTTGCTTTGGTGTGTGCAAATATCATGTGTGTAGTAGCCACCTATGTGATTGGACGTTTAATTTGATTATGCAACCATGTCCTTATAAGTGTGTGTATAGTAGCACTATTTTTAAGCTGGGATCAGAATAGTTATTTTGACCCCGATCGAGCGACGAGGTTTCCCCGAACTCACGGGAACAGTAGCGAAAAAAAAAACACAACCGATCCCATCAACCCCAACCTCCTGCCCCCGCCCTAGATCCCCCTCACCCCGCGCCGCCGCATGATCTCCCCGGGGTCCCCACCGCCGCGCGACCTTCCTGGCCGCCCTGCCGCCGCGCTACCTCCCCGAAGCCCCGCCGCCTGGATCGGGGAGGCATTGCCGATCCTCCGCCTCTTCCCTTCTTCGGCCGCCGCCCACCCCTGCTCCGGCGCGCCGCCAGCCCCTCCTCCTTCCGGGCGTGCCGCCGGCCACTCCCCTTCCGCGCGCACGGGCGGCCATGCCTCCTCCCGGCGCGCCGCCGCCCTGCCTCCTCTCGACGCGCCGCCGCCTCGCGTCCTCCCGGTGCGAGGCCGCCGTCCCCACCTCCTCCTGGTGCGCCGTTCCCCCCGCCTCCTTCCGGCGCGAGGCTGGCCCTCTTCTTCAGGGCGAGGTGGGTTTGGACTTCAGCCCCTCCCGCTCCTCTAGTGCGCTGCCGCTGGTCCCTGGCCTGCACCCCGCCTCCTCCCATGCGCAGCCGCCCATAATCTCTTCGCTGCTCCGGTTTGTTCCCTTGTTTCTCGTTTAGCTGCCGACCGGTGGAATTGTTTCGGTGGTCGCCCGTGCAAGCCGCTCCTCCTCTACCTCTAGTTCTCCACCTAAGCAGGTCTAGCCCTCTCACATTGCCTCCCTAGAGCCGCCCCTTCCATTCCACCGACGACTTGTGGAGCGAGCAATTCGGGCGTGGAAGTTCAGATGTGATTCCATGTATGTTCTGGACATCACCACGTGAGCCGCAGCACAAAAATCCCCCTTCGACAAACTCATGTCCCTGGAGGAGCTCCCGCTGGGACGCGGTGTAGGGCAGCCACTCTACCGTCATACAGGCATTGACCCTCACTGTCTTTCTCTGAAATCTCTCTTCGGAACTTGTTGTCGTGCGTGGACTGCAGCGACGGCCGAATCCGACCTTCCCAGGCATCACCTTTCTTCCTTTTCTCATTTTCATGTTCTTGCAACTAAGCTCCACTCCTGTCTACTATTTTAGTCTATATTCTAAGAAGTGCCAGAGATTCCAAATAAAAAACATGACCTTTATATATTCATCATATTCAGACTCACTCATCTCGCTCGTTCCATTCATTCATCAGGAGGGGACATGCTTGTCTATTTGAATCTGCAGTGCAACAAAAAGTTGCTGCTCCTCTTCAAAACCAATTCAAGAACATCGATCAGAAAAAGCAGACGACCGCCTTATGCTACTACCACCGACCGATGCCCGCTGCACAACGCACCGACTAGCACCTGCACCCATGTTGCCATTTCAAAAAGTGGATACAGAGAATGCTCTGTTTGTCTTGCATTACTATGCTTCAATTTTTATTTGTGAAGGTCAAACTGTTGTGTTCGAGAAGGTCAAATGTGTTATGTGTATCTCAACAAGTTCAAACTATTTAAACATGCAAGGAAAAACATGGGAGATTTGCGATTTTTTAGAACTTGAAGCGACAAATAAATTTAAAAGAGCACAAACAAAATTTAAGTCTCGAAAATTCAGTTCAAAACAAAATTAAAACATGTGAGCATCAGTGTGTGGGTGTGTGTTCTATTATGTGTGTGTGTGTGTGTGTGTGTAACTTTGCACAAAAATAAACTCTAGAAGTTTACAAAACCCCAAAAAGCCTATAAGTTAAAAGACAAAACAGTAGACAATTTTTTCCGTCTCTGAAACTAAACCAAGAAGTTCAAATTTAAGATACATAGCAGGTCAAAGTTTATAAAAAAATTAGAAACCTTTGTACCTAAAGAAAAGCAAGATGTTCAAATTAACATAACACATGACTTTGATGTTTATTTATTTATAAAAAGATTGTTTTACGGTTTCAAAAAAAAGAAAAAGAAAGTATTTCAAATAAACTAAGAAGTCCAAATTTATAAAAATAGAGAAGTTCGATATTTATAAAAAGACACAAATTTATAAAAACTCAAATTCTTTCCATTTCTATGAAAAATAAAAGTATGACGTTCAATTTTTAAAAAATGTTTGATGCTTATTTGAAAAAAATATTTTTTTTCTAAGAATAAAACTAAGAAGTTCAATTTAAAATAACATAGAAGTTCAAAGTATATAAAAAACTCAGATTTTTCCTCATTACTAAAGAATAAAATTAAGAAGTTCAAATTTTAAATAGGAGAGCGGTTCAATATTTATCACAAAACTAGTATATTTTCGTCACTAAAAAAACAAGAAGTCCAAATTATAAAAATAGAGAAAATCAATATTTATTAAAAAAACTCAAGTTTTCCTTGTTACTAAAGAATAAAATGAAGAAGTTCAAATTAAAATAAGGGAGTAGTTTGACGTATACAGAAAACTCAAATGTTTCCCGTTTCTAGAAAAAAGAGAGTATGAAGTTCAATTTAGAAGAAAAAAATGCTTGATGCTTATTTAAAAACATTTTTTTCGAAGAATACATGGCCGAAGTTCAACGTGAAAACAACGAGCAGTTCAAGTACTATACGGAATGCGTTTCAGATGAGAATAAAATAATACAAAACTAAAAGTCTAAAATGTTTATTGCAACAAGTTCACGTGCTCCACCCTGCATGGTTCAAAACTTATATTACGAGACGTCCGACTTTCAATTATATGTTAAAAAAAGAGAGGAAAAAACAACATTTTTGCCATTTTTAAAACTGCTCTCAAACGGCAACGAATTTGTAACACCTTATCTACATGAAAAAGTTGCTCCTATTCATAAGCTTTCCAACGGTATATTATATGCTACATTCCGATGTACGGTTTAAAAGTTTCATGTATACCAATTAAAACACGTTTTTATATATTGAAAAAATTATTTTGAACCGTCGCGAGTATGAAAAATGATCAACACGGGAAAGTTGCATGTTTTCAACAGCTTTCCATCGGTATATCATTTGCTCAAATCCGGTAAGTGCTTGGGGAGTTACGGGAAAAAAATAACACGTGAAAAACCGAGTGAAGTTCAAACAGAACTGCTCCAGAAGTTCAACCTCTTCACGCAGTGCATTTTTGGAGACTGTGTTTTCGCAATGAAGGAGGAACTCATGATCTCAGAAGTTCAGGTTCATAACTGCCAGAAGTTCACATACTACACGGTGTGCATTTTGTATTAAAAAAAGAATGAAAAAGCAAAGGCTAAAAGTTTTGTTGCTAAATGTTCAGGTGCTCAGCCCGAGAAAGTTTAAAAATGCTTGTGAGAGAGGTTGAACAAAAATACGTGACAGAAGTTCAAGGTGAGAACAGCGGGAAGTTCAACTACTGCAAGGAATGCATTTCACGTAAGAATAAAAGTATAGAAAAATAAAAGCTTAAAAGGTTTGTTGAAAGAAGTTCAAGTGCTCTTTCAGGGGAAGTTCAAAAATTCTTACGAAAGAGGTTCACCTTGTATTTCCATGTTCAAAAACACAAAAAATAGATTGTTTTTTTTTTCGTTTTATAATAACTCTCTCAATCCACATAGAAGGTCACTTATTATTTGGGAGCAATTTGATTTCAAATAAGCAAATAAAAAATTCAAATTATAAAAATGGAAAAAGTTCGTGTACTACATGGTGTGTGTTTAATATGAGAAAAAAGAATTAGAAGGCAAGGTCCAATTTTGTTGTTGTTATAAGTTCAAGTCCTCGGTTGGAGAAAGTTAAAAAAAATTAATGTGAGAGAGATTTGTACAAAAGGAATATCATTTGTGTAACACCGACCAATGGATGAGAAAATTACAAACGAAAATACGTCACAGAAGTTCAACGTGAAAAACAGCAGGAAGTTCAACTACTACACTAAATGAATTTTAGACGAAAAACTTTTAAAATCGTCGCGAGTATGAAAAAATGATCAACATGGGAAAGTTGCGTGTTTATAGCAGCTTTCCATCGGTATATCACTTGCTCAATTCCGGTGAGTGGATGGAGAGTTATGATAAAAAAAGCACGTGAAAAACAGAGTGAAGTTCAAGTAGACATGCCGAGAAGTTCAACTTCTGCACGCGGTGCATTTTTGAAGAATCTGTTCCGCGATAAAGGCGGAACACATGATCTTGTTGTTTTCAAAATTACTTGAAAACGGCTAGGAACGAGAGAAAACAATCTACATGAAAAAGTTTCGCATTTTCCATAGGTTTTCAACGGCATATTATTTGCCTCATTCCGATAAAGGTTGTAGAAATTACGGCCAAAAATTGTTTTCAGCCATTTTCAAAATTGACTTCAAACCGCAAGGAATTGGGAGAAACAATATATACAGAAAAGTTTCACATTTCCTCAAGCTTTCCAACGCCATATCATTTGCTGCATTTGGACATACGTTTAAAAAACTAGATCAAAAATACAAACTCGGTGGAACTTGTACCGTTTTCTCAATTAATTTTAAACCGCTCAAAATTAGAAAAAAACTTTTAACATGAAAAAAGTAGCGCATTTTCATAAGCTTTCCACTGCCATATCATTTGCCTCAATTGGATTAGCTGTTTAGAAGTGACATTGAAAATACGAACTTAGCTGTTCGGTTTGCGCAATTTTACGATTTTCTAAATTACTCTTTAACCATAGGGAATTAGAGAAAACTTTGAACATGTGGAAGGAGCGGTTTTGTGGCAGCGTTCCAACGCCATATTATTTGCCTCATTCCGATAAATGGTTTAGAAATGCGATCGAAAATACGATTCACGTGTTTTGTATGAAGAAAAAACGGTTCTCAAAACTGCACTTAAACCGCTTATAGTTTGTCAAAAATTTAACTTGGGTCATGATACTCGTGTCCATAGCTTTCCAACAGTATATCGCAAGCCCCATTTGGGCAATATGTGCGGAAGTTCAACCTAGCACTAGGGGAAGTTCAGGTCGAACAACTCAAGCAGTAAAATTGCAAACAAACGCATGTTCATCACGACCCGAGAGCAAATCCGCCAATGAGCGAGATTCCTATTTAAAACAGGCATTTAGTTGTTAAAAAACGTTTGCAGATTACACTTACATCACATTGAACAGGACTGACCAGAATAATTCGCGCGGGGAGACACGGTTGCGAAGATAGCCCGAAGGTCGGGTTCCTACAGAGGGAAGTTCAGGTTGTGTAACTCAGGAAATTCAGGTTGTGATCAGAATAATATTCTGATCCCGTGATCAGAATAGTGTGTGTGTGTGTGTGTGTGTGTATATATATATATATATATAGGGATTGACTATTCGTCACCCAGGGTGAAGAATTCTTATTCTTCACCCCAGCCATCCCACGCACTGAACCAAACCAGCTTGTGAGGTAATCTTACGGTTTTCAGGCTTGTGAGGTAATCTTACAGTTTCCAGAATTAGTCTTGCGCTTTGTAACACCAGGATGAGAAGCACATTAGGTAAGGTGAGGTAAGATTTGCTGCTTGTGACAAGTAAGATTACGGCCTAGAGAATCTCTCCTACGCCACAAAAAAAGCGACGTAACTCTCTAAGAAAAAGGAGATTCTTCCCATAAAATTACTGGAAGGATGTATTCCTCCCTTTTTAATAGGATAAGGCTGCGTTCATAAATTATATTGTAGGTATTTTTTTATAGATCTATTAATAATTATAATGGACTGAGTTCACTGGACCTCTAGCTAGGGCGAGAGGATTTGTTACAGCTAGCATTTTTTAGTCGATGCCATTCTCGGTGAAATCAAGGAGATTAGGAGTTTCTCTTTCGAGCAATCTTTCAGCTTGTTTGTAGCAAGGAAAATGTAGCTACCTTTGTGCAAATTTTTTTGTTCATGAAAGGAGTAGAGACCTTGGCTTAGCTCTACCCTTGATTACAACTACCTTACCTACGCTATAACTTTTCTTTTTAACCCAAAGCACAAAGTACTAAGCCAATATACTGCTGTACAAACACCCTAACTTACAGTACAACAGAAACTCGGTACACAAAAAGTAAGTTTGGAGTTGCCAAAGGAGACGACCATATTGTATTTATACATCAAATACCTTAAGATTTTTAAAATATATGTAGCTAGTTCAGCGTCAGAAACAATACTTTAGGGCCTGACAAAGTTCATAGCAGCATTAGTTCCATTATTGTGTGCTCATACCTGCATCCTTCTACAATAGTGACTGAGTTAACGGCTAATATGCCTGCAAATGTGGCTGAATCCTTGTCAATCTACTGCTAGATGTATTAACAGAAGTTGCAAAGTTCCAATTGCACCAGGGGTAGAATTTGTAGTAGCAACACTACCGGGTAATAAGAAAAGGATCGTGGATTGGCTATTAGAACTAAAATGGGTTCCTAGGCATTTATATTAAAATTTGCAAGGATATATGAAGTGTGCATCAATGTACAATCACATTAACTCTTGTTGTCATTAATTGAATAGTATACAAAAGCAATTCAAAACTAAGAGGTGATGTATTAAAAATAGGACAAAATGAGATTTCATGATGATTCCAACAGAAGAGAACTTTGAAATGGAGGCTCACTATAAATGATAAAAACCAAGCTTGCATAGCAACTGCACTATGAAATTGACGAGGCTGAACTGTAAGATGTGGTTTATAAGATTGTGTTGCCGTATATATTAGGGGATGCTTCTAGTGATTGGTTCTTCTTGTTAGTATCTTCAGCCATAGATGATTATGGCACTATAGGTAGCAGGGAAGAATAATATATTAATACAAAATGATTGGTATATGTATTTGGCCTATAATTCGTTAATTGGGAAGCTGAAAGTAGACGGTATGGGGAGAGGTGGTGCTAAAAGAAATGAAAAGATATGAAGAACAGTTCGACCTTTTGACGATGGTTCAGTTGTAGCTAATTAAAGATGGATCTCGCTAGCCATTGTGTTTCACGAGTTCTCTGAAATCTTCTCACTTTTCAGTGGGCATTGACTATGAACATATCCAAATGACACTGAAAAGAAGAGGAGATGAAGAAAGCATGAGACCCAAGAGGCATAAAATGCTGAAAAACTAATCCAATTGATTAAAGAAGGAGACCAACACACACCAGAATATAACATACCCAGCCCATAGGGCACATGAGAAATTCACAAAAATCACAATCCTTTGAGAAAATATGCTATTAGAACCGCAGACTGCAGAATGCCTGGTCAGCATCTCATGATCTAGACAAACTAACTAGGTACTTTTCCAACTTCCGATAGAGTTCCACTATAGGGTGCAGTCATCATCATCGAATAAAAAACACACATGATGTACAAATGGGTTGGCAGAATAATCACCACAATGCCACTCATGCAGTTACCTGTAGAGATAATAGCAGGTCAGTTTCAAAGGTTAGAAAATTAACAGTGGATAATACAGTGGCAGTGTGGCATGCTAAGAAGTCCTTAACTGTGTGTGAAGATCACTGATTTTGCAAACCACATAGTGAGAAGTACATCAGGCAGAAATAAAGCAGACCCGAGACAATTTCCATTCCTATTGTGGAAGATAATTGTACCATTCTCTGAAGAAATAGAGCACTATATCAATGGGTAAGACTCATATCTTGCCATGAGGGGCAAACAGTATGGCTGTCTGCACTGCCGCACATCAAGGGACCTAAAAAGCATTGATAATCAGGACCTTGTGTAGGATCCAAATGAACTTAGATAAATCTGGCTATCTTGGGATTTATTAGCTTTATTTATTTTCAAGTATTGGCTGTTGTTTCGAATCAGGAGTCCTAGTCGATTCGGTCTGTATCTCTAGTTGTCTGGCTGCTATATAAGGCACAGAATACTCATCAAATTTGCATGAAACAAATAAACCAAGAAAAGGAGAGGTTTTCCTCCACAGCTGCCTCATCTACCTCAAGTGCAACGCCGCCTAAACCCAAACCTCAAGTGCAGTCATCATCATCGAATAAAAACACACATGATGTACACCCTCCATAATACAGGTCGTCAGATCCTGACATACCTGCATTTCCGAATTGCTCAACAAGGTGCTTAATTTCTGCAATATATAGTCGAGGCTTGTCAGCATTGATTGTTGATGTGTTAGCACGACCTAATCTCATTGAGCATCACTCTTTCGGATTTAGAAATCCAAGGAACAATCTGAACAAAACAGAAATTTTTTACCATTAAAAACAGACAAAAGGAATACTAGATTGCATAGACTGGAAGCATATTTTACATATCCCGTCCAAGATAGGAACAGAACCTTCAGTGAGAAGTAATTGTTTCACTTGAGCACCCAGAGTAAAGCTCAAGATATCTTCAAGGGCAATTGTTCCCAAGTACAGTATTCAATTACCTATCTCGACAACAATTTCTCAAATCAATTTGCACGCAATGTGCCTTCATCAATGCATAAATCGTATGTAGCATATGTTAAAGCTACTTGATGTCCAGGAATAGCAGATCGATCTTTCTACTACCAAATTACTAATTAAGTACTAGCTGCTTCTTGTATATTACAGAAGAGAGCAAAGTCTAGATTCTGTATCCAGAATGCACCTTGGTATTTTTGTGCTTCTGAACAAACAAATTAGCTAGCCTGGGTGGAATTGGAGGCGGACGCGGGATAGCTTCTGGACGTACGACTTGCCGACCATGACCTGCATCCCTGCAAGGCAATCAAGGAGATCTAGCAGAGTGAGCAGAGATGGGAGGGAGACAAATAGAAGGAGGAGGAAGTGTGAGGAAGGTGGGGAACCTGCGCCCGAGCCGGCCGTCGAGGACATGGTGATTGGCAGTAGTGGGAGACTCTGGATCCAATTCAACTTTATGCAGGTGTAGGGAGGGAAGGAGGTGAGGGTATGGCCACCGCCCACCGGCACAGTTAACTTTAGGCATGCCGTCGAGCCTCCTCGTCGACCACCACGCCATCACGCCCCAACCAAGGTCAGCCGCCTCTCCCCAAGGCGCCCAGCCTACCCGCCGGCCACCATGCAGTTGAAGGAAATATGCCCTAGACGCAATAATAAAGTATTATTTATTTCCTTATATCATGATAAATGTTTATTATTCATGCTAGAATTGTATTAACCGGAAACATAATACATGTGTGAATACATAGACAAATAGAGTGTCACTAGTATGCCTCTACTTGACTAGCTCGTTAATCAAAGATGGTTATGTTTCCTAGCCATAGACATGAGTTGTCATTTGATTAACGGGATCACCTCATTAGGAGAATGACGTGATTGACTTGACCCATTCCGTTAGCTTAGCACCCGATCGTTTAGTATGTTGCTATTGCTTTCTTCATGACTTATACATGTTCCTATGACTATGAGATTATGCAACTCCCGTTTACCGGAGGAACACTTTGTGTGCTACCAAACGTCACAACGTAAATGGGTGATTATAAAGGTGCTCTACAGGTGTCTCCAAAGGTACTTGTTGGGTTGGCGTATTTCGAGATTAGGATTTGTCACTCCGATTGTCGGAGAGGTATCTCTGGGCCCACTCAGTAATGCACTTCACTATAAGCCTTGCAAGCATTGTGACTAATGAGTTAGTTGCGGGATGATGTATTACGGAACGAGTAAAGAGACTTGCCGGTAACGAGATTGAACTAGGTATCGAGATACCGACGATCGAATCTCGGGCAAGTAACATACCGATGACAAAGGGAACAACGTATGTTGTTATGCGGTCCGACCGATAAAGATCTTCGTAGAATATGTAGGAACCAATATGAGCATCCAGGTTCCGCTATTGGTTATTGACCGGAGAGGTGTCTCGGTCATGTCTACATAGTTCTCGAACCCGTAGGGTCCGCACGCTTAAAGTTATGATGACAGTTATATTATGAGTTTATATGTTTTGATGTACCGAAGGTTGTTCGGAGTCCCGGATGTGATCACGGACATGACGAGGAGTCTCGAAATGGTCGAGACATAAAGATTGATATATTGGACGACTATATTCGGACACCGGAAGTGTTCCGGAGAAGTTTTGGATTAAACCGGAGTGCCGGAGGGTTACCGGAACCCCCCGGGGAAGTATTGGGCCTTAGTGGGCCTAGAGGAGAGAGAGAGGGCAGCAGCCAGGAGGTGGCGCGCCCCCTCCCAGGAGGAATCCTAGTTGGACTAGGAGAGGGGGGCGCAGCCCCCTTTCCCTCTCCCTCTCCCTCTCTTTCCTTCCCCCCCTCTTTTCCTAGTTGGACTAGGAAAGGGGAGTCCTACTCCTACTAGGAGGAGGACTCCCCCCCTCTCCTTGGCGCGCCCCAAGGGCAGCCGGCCTCCCCCTTGCTCCTTTATATACGGGGGCAGGGGGGCACCTCTAGACACAATTGATCAACGATCTTTTAGCCGTGTGCGGTGCCCCCTCCACCATATTACACCTCGATAATACCGTAGCGGTGCTTAGGCGAAGCCCTGCGTCGGTAGAACATCATCATCGTCACCACGCCGTCGTGCTGACGAAACTCTCCCTCAACACTCGGCTGGATCGGAGTTCGAGGGACGTCATCGAGCTGAACGTGTGCTGAACTCGGAGGTGCCGTGCGTTCGGTACTTGATCGGTCGGATCATGAAGACCTACGACTACATCAACCGCGTTGTGATAACGCTTCCGCTGTCGGTCTTCGAGGGTACGTGGACAACACTCTCCCCTCTCGTTGCTATGCATCACCATGATCTTGCGTGTGCGTAGGAATTTTTTTGAATTTACTACGTTTCCCAACAGCGGCATCCGAGCCAGGTTTTATGCGTTGATGCTATGCACGAGTAGAACACAAGTGAGTTGTGGGCGATATAAGTCATACTGCTTACCAGCATGTCATACTTTGGTTCAGCGGTATTGTGAGATGAAGCGGCCTGGACCGACATTATGCGTACGCTTATGCGAGACTGGTTTCACCGTTGCGAGCACTCGTTGGTTAAAGGTGACCAGCGGGTGTCTGTCTCTCTCACTTTAGTTGAACCGAGTGTGGCTACGCCCGGTCCTTGCGAAGGTTAAAACAGCACCAACTTGACAAACTATCGTTGTGGTTTTGATGCGTAGGTAAGAACGGTTCTTGCTAAGCCCATAGCAGCCACGTAAAACTTGCAACAACAAAATAGAGGACGTCTAACTTGTTTTTGCAGGGCATGTTGTGATGTGATATGGTCAAGACATGATGTGATATAATTTGTTGTATGAGATGATCATGTTTTGTAACCGAGTTATCGGCAACTGGCAGGAGCCATATGGTTGTCGCTTTATTGTATGAAATGCAATCGCCATGTAATAGTTTTACTTTATCACTAAGCGGTAGCGATAGTCGTAAAAGCAATAAGTTGGCAAGACGACAACGATACTACGATGGAGATCAAGGTGTCGCGCCGGTGACGATGGTGATCATGACGGTGCTTCGGAGATGGAGATCACAAGCACGGTGCTTCGGAGATGGAGATCATAAGCACGGTGCTTCGGAGATGGAGATCACAAGCACAAGATAATGATGGCCATATCATATCACTTATATTGATTGCATGTGATGTTAATCCTTTATGCATCTTATCTTGCTTTGATTGACGGTAGCATTATAAGATGATCTCTCACTAAAATTTCAAGATAAAGTGTTCTCCCTGAGTATGCACCGTTGCGAAAGTTCTTCGTGCTGAGACACCACGTGTTAATCGAGTGTGATAGGCTCTACGTTCAAATACAACAGGTGCAAAATAGTTGCACATGCGGAATACTCAAGTTAAACTTGACGAGCCTAGCATATACAGATATGGCCTCGGAACACAGAGACCGAAAGGTCGAGTGTGAATCATATAGTAGATATGATCAACATAGTGATGTTCACCATTGAAACTACTCCATCTCACGTGTTAATCGGACATGGTTTAGTTGATTTGGATCACGTAATCACTTAGATGATTAGAGGGATGTCTATCTAAGTGGGAGTTCTTAAGTAATATGATTAATTGAACTTGAATTTATCATGAACTTAGTCCTGATAGTATTTTGCAAATTATGTTGTAGATGAATAGCTCGCGTTGTTGCTTCCCTGTGTTTATTTTTGATATGTTCCTAGAGAAAAATTATGTTAAAAGATGTTAGTAGCAAAGATGCGGATTGGATCCGTGATCTGAGGATTATCCTCATTGCTGCATAGAAGAATTATGTCCTTGATGCACCGCTAGGTGACAGACCTACTGCAGGAGCAGATGCAGACATTATGAACGTTTGGCTAGCTCAATATGATGACTACTTGATAGTTTAGTGCACCATGCTTAACGGCTTAGAATCGGGACTTCAAAGACGTTTTGAACGTCATGGACCATATGAGATGTTCCAGGAGTTGAAGTTAATATTTCAAGCAAATACCCGAGTTGAGAGATATGAAGTCTCCAACAAGTTCTATAGCTAAAAGATGGAGGAGAATCGCTCAACTAGTGAGCATGTGCTCAGATTGTCTGGGTACTACAATCGCTTGAATCAAGTGGGAGTTTATCTTCCAGATAAAATAGTGATTGACAAAATTCTCTAGTCACCATCACCAAAGTTAGTAGAACTTCGTGATGAACTATAGTATGCAAGGGATGACGAAAGTAATTCCCGAGCTCTTCGTGATGCTGAAATCGACGAAGGTAGAAATCAAGAAAAACATCAAGTGTTGATGGTTGACGTGACCACTAGTTTCAAGAAAAGGGCAAAGGGAAGAAGGGGAACTTCAAGAAGAACGGCAAGCAAGTTGCTGCTCAAGTGAAGAAGCCTAAGTCTGGTCCTAAGCCTGAGACTAAGTGCTTCTACTGCAAAGGGACTGGTCACTGGAAGCGGAACTACCCCAACTATTTGGTGGATAAGAAGGATGGCAAAGTGAACAAAGGTATATTGGATATACATGTTATTGATGTGTACTTTACTAGTGTTTATAGCAACCCCTCGGTATTTGATACTGGTTCAGTTGCTAAAGTAGTAACTCGAAATGGGAGTTGTAGAATAAATAGAGACTAGTAAAAGGCGAGGTGACGATGTGTGTTGGAAGTAGTTCCAAGATTGATATGATCATCATCGCACACTCCCTATACTTTCGGGATTAGTGTTGAAACTAAATAAGTGTTATTTGGTGTTTGCGTTGAGCATGAATATGATTTGATCATGTTTGTTGCAATACGGTTAGTCATTTAAATTAGAGAATAATTGTTGTTCTGTTTACATGAATAAAAACCTTCTATGGTCATACACACCAACGAAAATGGTTTGTTGGATCTCGATCGTAGTGTTACACATATTCATAATATTGAAGCCAAAAGATGCAAAGTTAATAATGATAGTGCAACTTATTTGTGGCACTGCCGTTTAGGTCATATTGGTGTAAAGCGCATGAAGAAACTCCATACTGATGGGATTTCGGAATCACTTGATTATGAATCACTTGATGCTTGCGAACCGTGCCTCATGGGCAAGATGACTAAAACGCCGTTCTCCGGAACTATGGAGAGAGCAAAAAATTTGTTGGAAATCATACATACAGATGTATGTGGTCTGATGAATATTGAGGCTCGTAGCAGGTATCATTATTTTCTGACCTTCACAGATGATTTGAGCAGATATGGGTATATCTACTTAATGAAACAGAAATCTGAAACATTTGAAAAGTTCATATAATTTCAGAGTGAAGCGGAAATCATCGTAACAAGTAAATAAAGTTTCTACGATCTGATCGTGGAGAAGAGAATTTGAGTTACGAGTTTGGCCTTCAGTTAAAACAATGTGAAATAGTTTCACTACTCACGCCACCTGGAACACCACAGTGTAATGGTGTGTCCGAACATCGTAACCGTACTTTATTAGATATGGTGCGATATATGATGTCTCTTACCGATCTACCACTATCGTTTTGGGGTTATGCATTAGAGACAGCTGCATTCACGTTAAATAGGGTACCATCTAAATCCGTTGAGACGACGCCTTATGAACTGTGGTTTGGCAAGAAACCAAAGTTGTCGTTTCTTAAAGTTTGGGACTGCGATGCTTATGTGAAAAAGTTTCAACATGATAAGCTTGAACCCAAATCGGAGAAGTAAAACTTCATAGGATACCCAAAAAGAAACAGTTGGGTACACCTTCTATCACAGATCCGAAGGCAAGACATTCGTTGCTAAGAATGGATCCTTTCTAGAGAAGGAGTTTCTCTCGAAAGAAGTGAGTGGGAGGAAAGTAGAACTTGATGAGGTAATTGTACCTGCTCCCTTATTGGAAAGTAGTTCATCACAGAAACCAGTTTCTGTAACGCCTATACCAATTAGTGAGGAAGTTAATGATGATGATCATGAAACTTCAGATCAAGTTGTTACTGAACCTCGTAGGTCAACCAGAGTAAGATCCGCACCAGAGTGGTACGGTAATCCTGTTCTGGAGGTTATGTTACTAGACCATGACGAACCTACGAACTATGAGGAAGCGATGATGAGCCCAGATTCCGGGAAATGGCTTGAGGCCATGAAATCTGAGATGAGATCCATGTATGAAGAACAAAGTATGGACTTTGTTTGACTTGCCCGATGATCGGCGAGCCATTGAGATTAAATGGATCTTCAAGAGGAAGACAGACGCTGATAGTAGTGTTACTATCTACAAAGCTAGAATTATCGCAAAAGGTTTTCGACAAGTTCAAGGTGTTGACTATGATGAGAGAGTTTCTCACTCGTATCTATGCTTAAGTCTGTCTGAATCATGTTAGCAATTGCCGCATTTTATGAAATCTGGCAAATGGATAAACAAAACTACATTCCTTAATGGATTTATTAAAGAAGAGTTGTATATGATGCAACCAGAAGGTTTTGTCAATCCTAAAGGTGCTAGCAAAATATGCAAGCTCCAGCGATCCATCTATGGACTGGTGCAAGCATCTCGGAGTTGGAATATACATTTTGATAAGTTGATCAAAGGATATAGTGTTATACAGACTTGCGGTGAAGCCTGTATTTACAAGAAAGTGAGTGGGAGCACTACAGAATTTCTGATAAGTATATGTGAATGACATATTGTTGATCGGAAATAATGTAGAATTATTCTGCAAAGCATAAAGGAGTGTTTGAAAGGAGTTTTTCAAAGAAAGACCTCGGTGAAGCTGCTTACATATTGAGCATCAAGATCTATAGAAATAGATCAAGACGCTTGATAAGTTTTTTCAATGAGTACATACCTTAACAAGATTTTGAAGTAGTTCAAAATAGAACAGTCAAAGAAAGAGTTCTTGCCTGTGTTACGAGGTGTGAAATTGAGTAAGACTCAAAGCCCGACCACGGCAGAAGATAGAAAGAGAATGAAAGTCATTCCCTATGCCTTGGCCATAGGTTCTATAAAGTATGCCATGCTGTGTACCAGATCTATTGTATACCCTACACTGATTTTGGCAAGGGAGTACAATAGTGATCTAGGAGTAGATCACTGGACAGCGGTCAAAATTATCCTTAGTGGAATAAGGATATGTTTCTCGATTATGGAAGTGACAAAAGGTTCGTCGTAAAGGGTTACGTCGATGCAAGTTTTGACACTAATCTAGATGACTCTAAGTCTCGGTCTAGATACATATTGAAAGTGGGAGCAATTAGCTAGAGTAGCTCCGTGCAGAGCATTGTAGACATAGAAATTTGCAAAATACTTACGGATCTGAATGTGACAGACCCGTTGACTAAAATTATCTCACAATCAAAACATGATCACACCTTAGTACTCTTTGGGTGTTAATCACATAGCGATGTGAACTAGATTATTGACTCTAGTAAACCCTTTGAGTGTTGGTCACATAGAGATGTGAACTATGGGTGTTAATCACATGGTGATGTGAATTATTGATGTTAAATCACATGGCGATGTGAACTAGATTATTGACTCTAGTGCAAGTGGGAGACTGAAGGAAATATGCCCTAGAGGCAATAATAAAGTATTATTTATTTCCTTATATCATGATAAATGTTTATTATTCATGCTAGAATTGTATTAACCGGAAACATAATACATGTGTGAATACATAGACAAACAGAGTGTCACTAGTATGCCTCTACTTGACTAGCTCGTTAATCAAAGATGGTTATGTTTCCTAGCCATAGACATGAGTTGTCATTTGATTAACGGGATCACCTCATTAGGAGAATGACGTGATTGACTTGACCCATTCCGTTAGCTTAGCACCCGATCGTTTAGTATGTTGCTATTGCTTTCTTCATGACTTATACATGTTCCTATGACTATGAGATTATGCAACTCCCGTTTACCGGAGGAACACTTTGTGTGCTACCAAACGTCACAACGTAAATGGGTGATTATAAAGGTGCTCTACAGGTGTCTCCAAAGGTACTTGTTGGGTTGGCGTATTTCGAGATTAGGATTTGTCACTCCAATTGTCGGAGAGGTATCTCTGGGCCCACTCAGTAATGCACATCACTATAAGCCTTGCAAGCATTGTGACTAATGAGTTAGTTGCGGGATGATGTATTACGGAACGAGTAAAGAGACTTGCCGGTAACGAGATTTAACTAGGTATCGAGATACCGACGATCGAATCTCGGGCAAGTAACATACCGATGACAAAGGGAACAACGTATGTTGTTATGCGGTCCGACCGATAAAGATCTTCGTAGAATATGTAGGAACCAATATGAGCATCCAGGTTCCGCTATTGGTTATTGACCGGAGAGGTGTCTCGGTCATGTCTACATAGTTCTCGAACCCGTAGGGTCCGCACGCTTAAAGTTACGATGACAGTTATATTATGAGTTTATATGTTTTGATGTACTGAAGGTTGTTCGGAGTCCCGGATGTGATCACGGACATGACGAGGAGTCTTGAAATGGTCGAGACATAAAGATTGATATATTGGACGACTATATTCGGACACCGGAAGTGTTCCGGAGAAGTTTCGGATTAAACCGGAGTGCCGGAGGGTTACCGGAACCCCCCGGGGAAGTATTGGGCCTTAGTGGGCCTAGAGGAGAGAGAGAGGGCAGCAGCCAGGAGGTGGCGCGCCCCCTCCCAGGAGGAATCCTAGTTGGACTAGGAGAGGGGGGCGCAGCCCCCTTTCCCTCTCCCTCTCCCTCTCTTTCCTTCCCCCCCCCTCTTTTCCTAGTTGGACTAGGAAAGGGGAGTCCTACTCCTACTAGGAGGAGGACTCCCCCCTCTCCTTGGCGCGCCTAGGGCAGCCGGCCTCCCCCTTGCTCCTTTATATACGGGGGCAGGGGGGCACCTCTAAACACACTTGATATACGATATTTTAGCCGTGTGCGGTGCCCCCCTCCACCATATTACACCTCGATAATACCGTTGCGGAGCTTAGGCGAAGCCCTGCGTCGGTGGAACATCATCATCGTCACCACGCCGTCGTGCTGACGAAACTCTCCCTCAACACTCGGCTGGATCGGAGTTCGAGGGACGTCATCGAGCTGAACGTGTGCTGAACTCGGAGGTGCCGTGCGTTCAGTACTTGATCGGTCGGATCGTGAAGACGTACGACTACATCAACCGCGTTGTGATAACGCTTCCGCTGTCGGTCTACGAGGGTACGTGGACAACACTCTCCCCTCTCGTTGCTATGCATCACCATGATCTTGCGTGTGCGTAGGAATTTTTTTGAATTTACTACGTTCCCCAACAGCAGTCGTGCCCCCCGCCGTTTACCTAGCCACTAGGATCAACCGCCGCTCCCCACGCCGCAGGCCACTCGCCGTCGAGACCGCACATCACCACGCCTGATTAGGATAGGAACCGGGCTCTTTTTTTTTCTTTTTTGAGAGGAGGAACCGAGGGGAATTTTTTTATTGTAGGAGCCGGGCGGATGGACAGTGTACGACTGAAATTGGGCGGTTTGACGGGTTGCGCCGCACGCCCGCACGGAACGGGTGCCATAGCACTGGCATCGGCTAGCGCGGTCGATGGACCAGGGCGAGGAATAAGTAATTCTTCACCCTGGGTCTTAAATAGACGTTATATATATATATATATGTGTGTGTGTGTGTGTGTGTGTGTGTGTGTGTGTGTGTGTGTGTGTTCACTACTGCAGGATGCTGGTAACGCAACATTACGATCAGAGACCCTTTGACGAAACTGTGTGTGATGCATTAATCGCAAACGGTGATGTAAAAAACCATCAAAAAAGATGCAAAATGTTTGCGATGGCGGAGCCTTCAAACACGGTTCCGATTTTAGTTGCGTGTGCGATGCAGGGCAAACAGTTCAGTTCAATTAACTGTTTGCGATGAGGAAGAAGAACAGAAACGGGCACCGGGATGAAGGCGTGTAGGATATACAACATACAGTTCACTCGGATTAACTGTTTGTGATAAGGCGGAACAACAGAAACGGGCAGCTAGATAAAGGTGTGTGCGATTGAGGGCATACGCTTCAGAAGGACTAACTATTTGTGATGAGGCAACGCAACAGAAACGGTCAGCCAAATCAAATTGTCTGTGATTGACGGCATACACTTCACACGGATGAATTGTTTGCGATTAGCCACAACAAACAGAAACAGTTAGACAGATCACCGTATGTGCGCTAGATGGGCACACATTCTAAATAAAAGAACTGTGCGCGATGGTAATAACGAGCGTGCACGGTTGTTGGAACAAGACGTGTCCTGACATTGCCTATTGCGGTGCACCCTGCAAACGCCACGTACGCGGCCGAGAAAGCGTTCCCATGTTACACCGTCCGGAAATAGTGCCGCACTTAGAAATTATAGAACCGTCAAAAAAATTGAGCCTGCGTCCTTATACGTCTCCGCCGTATCTATAATTTTTTATTGTTTCATGCCAAGATGATACAACTTTTATAAACTTTTGGCAACATTTTATATGATTTATTTGGACTAACATATTGATCCAGTGCCCAGTGCCAGTTCTTGTTTGTTGCATGTTTTTTGTTTCGCAGAAAATCCATATCAAACGAAGTCCAAATGCGATAAAAATTTACGGACAATTATTTTGATATATGTGATTTTTGGGACTTGGAATCAACGCCAACGGAGGCCCATGGCCTCCACAACCCACCAGGGCACGCCTAGCACCCCCTGGCACACCCAGGTGTCTTGTTCCCAGGCCGTAAGGCGGTTGGGGCCTTTCTTCTGGCGCAAGAAAGATAATTTACGGAAAAATTGGGTAAAAATTTCAGCGAAATCGGAGTTACGGATCTCCGGGAATTTAAGAAACCGTGAAGGGCCAGATCTGAAGAACGCGAAACAGAAGAGAATAGAGAGGGAGATCCAATCTCGGATGGGCTCCCGCCCCTCCGCCGCCATGGAGGCCATGGACCAGAGGGGGAACTCTCCTCCCATCTAGGGGGAGGCCAAGGAAGAAGAAGGAGGGGGCCTCTCTCCCCCTCTCTCCCGGTGGCGCCGGAACGCCGCTGGGGCAAGGATCGTGACGGCGATCTACATCAACAATCTTGCTACCGTCAACACCAATTGTCTCCCCCTCTATGCATCGGTGTAACACCCCTTCTCCCCACTGTAATCTCTACTTAAACATGTGCTCAACTCCATATATTATTTCCCAATGATCTATGGTTATCCTATGATGTTTGAGTAGATCCGTTTTGTCTTGTGGGTTAATCGTGATCTTGGTTGGTATGATTGTATATTTTATTTATGGTGCGGTCCTACGGTGCCCTCCATCTCGCGCAAATGTGAGGGTTCCTCGCTGTAGGGTGTTGCAATATGTTCATGATTCACTTATGGTGGGTTGCGAGAGTGACAGAAGCTTAAACCTGAGTAAGTGGGTTGTTGCGTATGGGATAAAGAGGACTTGATATTTAATGCTATGGTTGGGTTTCATGACCTTAATGATCTTTAGTAGTTGTGGATGGTTGCTAGGGGTCCAATCATAAGTGCATATGATCAAAGTAGAGAAAGTATGTTAGCTCATGCCTCTCCTTCATATAAAATTGCAGAAATGATTACCGGTACTTATTATTGATTGCCTAGGGACAAATGACTTTCTTGTTGACAAAAGCTATCCACTTTTATTACCTTGCAATTTATTCATAGTTTTATTCTTGCAAAGTACTCGTATTTTTACTCTTGCAAAATAGTTTCATACTTGTTTTTGGTAAAGCAAACGTCAAGTGTGCGTAGAGTTGTATCGGTGGTCGATAGAACTTGAGGGAATATGGAATATTTGTTCTACCTTTAGCTATCATTGGGTTTGACACACTTATTTATCGAAGAAGGCTAGAAACAATCCCCTATACTTGTGGGTTATCACGTCCCGTCACATTCCAAATTACTACCACGCTATTTAATTGCAAACCTGTTCACACCGATCAAAACCTAAATGGTTTCCCACTTAGGTGCGTATTAGTACTCGGTTATAAATACTACTACTCCAAGATGACTGCACATTCCTCCTCAATTCCTCATCCACAAAAACAAACAAGTCATTCATCATCGTTCCCTTGCGTCTGCCATGGCCAGCGTGAGTTATGGGTCGAGAGATTACCACCAGGGAGAGGCCAGCATGGAAGCGGAAGCACGAGAGATGTCTCGCCTCACCGCAAAAGAAGCCAACATGTCCCGCCGCTCGGCCGTAGCAGCACAGAGGTCCCGCCACGCCGCCGAAGCAACACGGAGGTTCCACCGTGCCGTTGATGCAGCTGACTGGTCCGGCCGCGCTGCGGAAGCAGCAAAGATGTCTCGCCGTGCCGCGAATGCAGCAGAGATGTCCTCCCGTGCCGCGGCGGCCTGGGAAAATGTCTCGTGGGCAGGCAAGGACTCTTACAGGCGCATGAACGCGATTGTCCATAGCCAGATGGATCAGATCTCCGGCTGGGCGAGGTTGCAGGACGACATGAAAGCCTCGTTTGAACAGGCTACCGGCGTCATTCGGAAACTAAGTGACGGCAATGCGAAGCTTCGGGCCGAGCGCGACCTGCTGAGGGCGAAGATCGTCGGAAGTGCGAAGCAGCAGGAGGAGACCACTGCCTTGTTGAAGAGGACCGACATCATCGTTAAGAAACTTATGGACGAGAATGACATGCTCCGCATCGAGCACCAGAGGCTGGTGGAGGAATCCGTGGATGCTCTCATGCAGCGCCTTGAGGACACGAAAGAGCTCATCGCCGCTCGCCGTGGGGACTAGTTCCTGCGGCCTGCAGCAATGCATCAAGAAAGTAGAGATCAGCGAGCCAGATCATTGTCTTCCTTCTTCTTTTGCCCTTGTGTATTTCGGGCGTTGCCGCATGTGGCTTTTTCAATTATCTTCCTAAATATGTACGACAATTATTATCCACTATCATCGTCCTTATATTCATCAGTCTTGCTATAAGTCGCAGTCGATGCTATATAGGTCCGTCGGATCTTACATCAAGGTCCGTGCAAAACTTTCTTTTCATATTTTCTTTTTTCTCTCTTCAATCTCAGTCGAGTGAGACATAGCCACGCCGTGAAACAGGGGCTCGGGCACCATTAATGGCGACGTTGGGAGGGAGGTGGGCGGCAGATAGAGGTCAAAGGGCTCTCCTCCCAATGAGCATGAGCAGGGGTCTGATCGCACGCCTCCCGTACTCAAATAGCTACCCCGCATGGCACCTCCTAGCCAATAAAAAAGGGACGTGTGGCGGCACGTAATTGGTAAGTAGAACGCCCACGGTTTCAATAATACTTGTGTTTCCGATTTGTAACGTGACAGCATTGTTCCAAAATGACTTTGTTGATTGTTAATGTTTGCGCCTTCGCAAACCGGACAAAAAATTTACCACAGCATGCTCGTGCCATGTCATGACACCA
Source organism: Aegilops tauschii subsp. strangulata (assembly GCF_002575655.3). NCBI lineage: Eukaryota > Viridiplantae > Streptophyta > Magnoliopsida > Poales > Poaceae > Aegilops > Aegilops tauschii. The sequence goes on along the minus strand of NC_053040.3, from coordinate 294,993,267 downwards.
TGCCAAGTATCATGATTTTCAGGCGAGTTTTGGATTTACGGGAAATTTAAAACCAAGTTTCTCGATGTTTCCGGCCGAGCCAAGACGCCCAGATGTTTGAATTCCATTCCCACTTCTTCCATGGGACCTAGAAGTTCGCCCAAGTACACATAAATGATATTCCAACTAACTTTTGGACTGGAGCATGCGCTTGTACTTCAAATTTGAATTGTGTGCATTAAATGCCTGGAAATCAATTAATGTATAAAAAGGCCAAATGAACCCGGAATAATTCCAAAATTTAGCAGGAAACTCCTATTTGGTCTAATCTGCCTGTGTAAAAAAATTAAGGCTGGAGAAGGCAGTGTATGTCGTTTTGCACACGGAGGTGACACGTTCCCTCTCAGAACCATGAGCCATCTTGAGGGAAGCTTCCGTTTGCAAGAAGCTTATACCAAAGCTTGTCCCAATTCGGCCAAAAAAATTACCACAACATGTTGGTGCCATGTCATGACACCATGCCAAGTTTCGTGATTTTCAACCGTGTTTTGGATTTACAGGAATTAAAAAACCAAGTTTTTCAATATTTCCAGCCGAGGCACGATTCCCAAATGTTTGAATTCCATTCCCATTTCTTGAATGGGACCTACAAATTCACCCAAGGACACATATGTGATTTTTCAACCAACTTCGGTGCACTGGAGCATGTGCTTGTAGTTCAAATTTGAATTATGCACATTAAATGCCCAAAAATTCAATTAATGTATAAAAAGGCCAAACGAACCCAGAATAATTCCAAAATTTAGCACGATACTTCTATTTGGTCTAATCTACCTGTGTAAAAAAATTAAGGCGGGAGAAGGTACTGTATGTCGTTTCGCACACGGAGGTGACACGTTCCCTCTCGGAACCACGAGCCTTCTTGAGAGAAGCTCCGGTTTGCAAGAAGCTTATACCAAAGCTTGTCCCAATTTGGCCCAAAAAATTACCACAGCATGTTGGTGCCATGTCATGACACCATGCCAAGTTTCATGATTTTCAGGCGTGTTTTGGATTTACATGAACTAAAAAACCAAATTTCTCAATCTTTCCGGCCGAGCCACGACGCCCAGATGTTTGAATTTCATTCCCATTTCTTGCATGGGACCTAGAAATTCACCCAAGGACACACATGTGATTTTTCAACCAACTTTGGTGCACTGGAGCATGTGCTTGTAGTTCAAAGTTGAATTATGCACATTAAATGACCAGAAATTCAGTTAATGTATAAAAAAGTCCAAACGAACCCGGAATAATTCCAAATTTTAACACGACACTCATATAGTTCTATGTTGCCTATGTAAAAAATCAAGGGGGAGGCACCGTATATCGTTTCGCACACAAAGGTACACGCCCCCCCCTCGGGAACCACGAGTCTTCTCGAGAGAAGCTCCGGTTTGCCAGAAGCTTATACCAAAACTTGTCTGAATGCGGCCAATTTTTTACCACAACATGTTGGTGCCATGAAATGATAGCATGCCAAGTTTCATGATTTTCAGGCGAGTTTGAATTTCTAGGAATTTAGAAACCAAGTTTCTCAATGTTCCCGGCCGAGCCACGACACCCAGATGTTTTAATTTCATTCCCATTTCTTGCATGGGACCTAGAAGCTCACCCAAGGACACACATGTGATTTTTCAACCAACTTTGGTGCACTGGAGCATATGCTTGTAGTTCAAATTTGAATTATGCACATTAAATGACCAGAAATTCAATTAATGTATAAAAAGTCCAAACGAACCCGGAATAATTCCAAATTTTAACATAGCACTCATATAGTTCTATGTTGCCTCTGTAAAAATCAAGGGGGGAGGCAGCGTATATCGTTTCGCACACAAAGGTGACACGTCCCCCCTCAGGAACCACGAGTCTTCTTGAGAGAAGTTCCGGTTTGCAAGAAGCTTATACCAAAACTTGTCCAAATGCGGCCAATTTTTTTACCAGAGCATGTTGGAGTCATGAAATGACACCATGCCAAGTTTCATGATTTTCAAGCGAGTTTTGAATTTCCAGGAAATTAAAAACCAAGTTTCTCAATGTTCAAGGCCGAGCCACGACGCCCAGATGTTTGAATTTCATTCCCATTTCTTGCATGGGACCTATAAATTCACCCAAAGACACACATGTGATTTTTCAACAAACTTTGGTGCACTGGAGCATGCGCTTGTAGTTCAAATTTGAATTATGCACATTAAATGCCTAGAAACTCAAATAATGCATAAAATGCCAAATGAACCCAGAATAATTCCAAATTTAAACACGACACTCATGTAGTTGCATGTTCATTGTACATAAATATTCTAGCAATTCAAACACCACCCTTTCCCTCCATAACACCATTTTGCCTTTCAAAACATAATGAAAAAATCAGGTATACCACAAACAGTTTACTAGAAAGAATCGTGTGGGATGCGATATAAAATATCTTGGTGCACCGTCTTGTCTGGCTTACGTAGGAAGCTTCGTCGTCTACAGTCCACCGCCCGCGCTTGAACCACACTTGCATGCCAGTTTGTCGCAGCACCGAGTGAAATGTTTCTGCCACCACGGAAATATCTATCTCCCCGCCCCCTCCCTCCCACCAAAAGCCACATTTCCACTGTTCCTCCTTGCTTTCCAAGTTCAAACCTTCACTGCTGCTTATCGGCAGCTCAGCCTCCTCGCCGGCGACCCTTCTTGTTGCAGCGCCGCCTCCTCGCTAGCTACCCTTCTTCTTGCAGCGCCGCCTCCTCACCGGCGACCCTTCTTCTTGCTGCGCGGCCTCCTCGCCGCCGACCCTTCTTCTTGTTGTGCGGCCTCATTGATGTTGTTAGGTAATCCACACCCCATCCACACCATCCTACTCCTTCCCCGTCCCACATGCCCCGACCGACGGTGCGGCACCTTCCGCCGAAATCACTGTCCCCATCCTCCAATTAAGCGCCGCCCACAGCCATTCTGCATGCAGTATAACATGGAGCTCAGTAGAATCTAGCAGCGGAGAAGCAAATCGCGGCCGCACGCGCGCACGAGGTCGCTATGGCTGCCATGCGTGCCGACCGCCAGATCTTGGAGGAGCACCTCGTCTTCAAGGCCACCATCGACACCGCCACGCGGTTGTCTACTTTAAAATATAGTTCGTGCTGTTTTCTCGAGGCCACCGCCAGTGTCTTCTAGTGATTTGTCCTCTGTAACGTTAATATGCAATCTGATGTTCAGTTAACAATTTGTTCCTCTGAAGTGTAATGTTCAGTTAATAGTTTGGTCCTCTGAAATGTAATGTTCAGTTAGCAGTTTGGTCCGACAATTGCTACATTCGTAGTACTGTTCTCAAGCATTCTTTGTTTTGTTAACTGCCTTATCTTCTAGTACATGTTTCTATTCTGCGATGTCGTGCTCAGTTAACTGTTTTGGTTCATTTGGTCTGTTGTCCATTTAACTGTTTGGTTCAATTCTGCAATTTGATTTTCATTTGCTATGGGTACAATTTTGTATTGTTATGCATGTGAGAAATAAATCAAATTTGGCTGTACTCAATACATATTCTACTGATAGTATGGCAACTCTCAGTTAACCTGATCAAGATATTCCTTATGTGTGTTGCAGGGAAACAATGAGAGACACTGCAATTTACCATCGAGGTTTGCTCATGCATGGTCCTTTCGCTAATAGCACATTATTGTGCAGTTGCAGGAATCATTCTAATATTTAGGTTTCTTACAATTTGGTCTTGCACATGTAGGTCATGTTGTCAGAGGCTTAGACCCACTGTTCGACCCATTTTGCATATGGGGAAATGAGATGTCCATGAATATCTGTCAAGTCAAGAAACTCAGAAAGATTGTTAGGGTGAAGAAACTTGCGACGAATAAAAACAAGATCTTTGTTTGCACAATGAAGAAGACATCAGTCAACTATAGGATGGCACTAACTCTTTTTCCTTGTTTTTACCCCTCGCGCTATTTCAAAATTTATAACAGCGATTTATGCAGATATTTGTTTTCAGTACTTTTCAAAGCAGTTCACCGATGATTACCTCTCAAACCACCTGCATGGTCAAGAGGTGAGGAAGGTATTCATTCAAGACCCACGGTACACTATTGAAGTCTTCCTGAAGAGGACGAAGTTTGGGCGGGCAATTAACCATAGCCTCTCGCCTAAAGTTGCAAGGACATTCAACATTACTGAAGGCTCAATATTTGCCTTCCGCTTCTGCAATTTCCCAGATGAGATTCATCTGTCTATTTACTGTGTATGATGCTACTTTCCAAAGGTTTTCGATGTTGCATGTGAAACTTGGTGTTGTTGTGTAATGGTGTAACTGAGTGCTGAAGCTATCTGATGTAATTCGATTATGAAATCCTGGTTGTTGTTATACGGATATGAAATATCTGGTGTGTTTTCTAAGAAATATCAATTTGATTACTACATGGATTATCAATAATAGGCTAATTACCCTGCTTATTAGGGTTTTCTATTGCAGACGGTTACTCAGACAGCACCGTGGGCGATGAACTCAAACAACCCACATGGTTTCTAGAAAGTAGGCGTGTTCGATCAACTAACAATCACACACGGCTTCCGGCAGAGAACTGTTTGCGTTAGGCCACCATGCACAAACGTTTCCACACAAAAAAATGTGTGTGATATACATACAAATGGAAATGTTTTTCTGGGATTCACCATGTGGGATGTATATATGAACGAAAACAATTGGGTTTCAATGCCTCGCCAGATCGCACACGAGCTCATTTTTTTCCCAGCCTGTGTGCCAGGAGGGTCTATCCCCGACGATTTCTGGGTCATGTGGGAAGGACCCCCCTATCGCCCACACTCACTTGGCGATGGTTCCAAACGCCGCACGGAAAGGGGTTAAAAACCGTTTGTATAGCACGTCGCTGCACCAGTGGTTGTTGTTGTTTTGTATGCAATCACATCACACAACATACACGTCTTATTAGCAACAATCGTCTGTGTTACTATTGGTCTTGGCACACATTTATGATTACAGACTTGTTTGCCACGTATCACACATATCTTGTTAAGTTGAACCATTTCTGTTCTCTTGGCTCAACGCAAACAAATCATCCGAGTGAACTGTATGACCTCTATCACACGCACCTTGATCTAGCTGACCATTTTTGTTGTGTTACCTAATCACAAACAGTTCATCCGAGTGAACTATATGTCGTATATCGCACACACCTTCATCTGGCTGCCCGTTTCTATTGTTCTGCCTCATCACAAACAATTCATTGGAGTGAACTGTATGCCACAGATCGCACACGTAACTATAATGTGAATAGTGTTTGATGTCTCCACCATGGCAAACATTTTGTATCATTTTTACGGTTTCTTTACATCACCGTTTGCGATTAATGCATCGCACACAGTTTCGTCGAAGGGTCTCTGATTGTAGTGTCGCGTTAGCGGCATCCTGCAGTAGTGTCAAATCATTTGTGAAGGTAAGATAATAACGATATTCACCGCGTGCTTCAACACTCATCAGACCACATACATCAGTATGTATTATTTCCAACAAGTCACTTGCCCGCTCCATTCTACCAGAAAATGGTGTTTTCGTCAACTTGCCCGTGAGGCATGGTTCACATGTTTCAAATGATTGATAATCAAGTGATTCCAAAATTCCATCAACAAGGAGTTTCTTCATGCACTTTACACCAATATGACCTAAGCGGTAGTGCCACAAATATGTGGAACCATCATTATTAACTTTGCATCTTTTGGCATCAATATTATGAATATGTGTATTGATGCGATCGATATTCAATAAGAATAAACCATTCACAAAGGGTGCATGATCATAAAAGATATTATTCATGTAAACAGAACAACCATTATTCTCTGAAGTAAATGAATAATCATCTCGCAATAAACAAGATCCGGATATATTGTTCATGCTTAACGCAGGCACCAATAACATTTATTTAGGTTTAAAACTAATCCCGAAGGTGGAGGGAGCATGCCGATGGTGATCACATCAACCTTGGAGACACTTCCAACGCGCATCGTCACCTCATCCTTAGCTAGTCTCCGTTTACTCCGTAGCTTCTGTTTTGAGTTACAAATAAGAGCGACCAAACTAGTATCAAATACCCTGGCACTACTACGAGCACTAGTAAGGTACACATCAATAACATGCATATCTTATACCTTTGTTGATGTTGCCAGCCTTCTTATCTACCAAGTACTTAGGGCAGTTCCGCTTCCAGTGACCATTCCCCTTGCAATAGAAGCACTTAGTCTCAGGTTTGGGTCCAGCCTTGGGTTTCTTCACGGGAGTGGCAACTGCCTTGCCATTCTTCTTAAAGTTCCCTTTCTTGAAATTGGTGGTCTTATTGACCATCAACATTTATGCCCTTTCTTGATTTCTACCTCCGTGGCCTTAAGCATCGCAAAGAGCTCAAGGATCGTTTTCTCCATCCCTTGCATATTAGTTCATCACGAAGCCCTTGTAGCTTGGTGGCAGTGACTGGAGAACTTTGTCAATCGTACCCCATCCGGCAGATTAACTCCCAACTGATTCAAGCGGTTATAGTACCCAGACATTCTGAGTATATGCTCACTAACGGAGCTATTCTCCTCCATCTTGCAGCTAAAGAACTTGTCGGAGATGTCATACCTCTCAACCCGGGCATGAGCCTGAAATACCAATTTCAGCTCCTGGAACATCGCATGTGCTCCATGGTGCTCAAAACGTCTTTGGATCCCCGGTTCTAATCCATAAAGCATGGCGCACTGAACTGTTGGGGAACGTAGCAGAAATTCAAAATTTTCCTACGTGTCACCAAGATCAATCTAGGAGATGCTAGCAACGAGAGGGGAGGAGTGCATCTACATACCCTTGTAGATCGCGAGCGGAAGCGTTCAAGAGAACGGGGTTGATGGAGTCGTACTCGTCGTGATCCAAATCACCGATGATCCTAGCGCCGAACGGACGGCACCTCCGCGTTCAACACACGTACGGAGTGGGGACGTCTCCTCCTTCTTGATCCAGCAAGGGGGGAGGAGAAGTTGATGGAGATCCAGCAGCACGACGGCATGGTGGTGGAAGTAGCGGGATCCCGGCAGGGCTTCGCCAAGCGCAAGCGGGGAGGAAGAGGTGTCACGGGAGGGAGGGAGGCGCCAGGGCTTGGGGGTGCTGCTCCCATGCGCCTCCCCACTATATATAGGGGTGGAGGGGGCTGGTTTCTTGCCCTCCAAGTCCATTGGGGCGTTGGCAAAGGTGGGGGAAAGAAATCCCATCATTTCCCTTCCCCACCGATTGTTATCCCCCTTTTTTAGGGATCTTGATCTTATCCCTTCGGGATATGATCTTATTCCTTCTAAGGTGGGATCTTGGTGCGCCTTGACCAGGGGTGTGGGGCCTTGCCCCCACTACCCACGTTCATGTGGGTCCCCCCATGCAGGTGGGCCCCACTTCAGAACCTTCTAGAACCTTCCCGGTACAATACCGAAAAATCTCGAACATTTTCCGGTGGCCAAAATAGGACTTCCCATATATAAATCTTTACCTCCGTACCATTCCGGAACTCCTCGTGACGTCCGGGATCTCATCCGGGACTCCGAACGACTTTCGGATTTCCGCATACTAATATCTCTACAACCCTAGCGTCACCGAACCTTAAGTGTGTAGACCCTACGGGTTCGGGAGACATGCAGACATGACCGAGACGACTCTCCGGTCAATAACCAACAGCGGGATCTGGATACCCATGTTGGCTCCCACATGTTCCACGATGATCTCATCGGATGAACCACGATGTCGAGGATTCAATCAATCCCGTATACAATTCCCTTTGTCAATCGGTACGTTACTTGCCCGAGATTCGATCGTCGGTATCCCAATACCTTGTTCAATCTCGTTACCGGCAAGTCACTTTACTCGTACCGTAATGCATGATCCCGTGACCAAACACTTGGTCACATTGAGCTCATTATGATGATGCATTACCGAGTGGGCCCAGAGATACCTCTCCGTCATACGGAGTGACAAATCCCAGTCTCGATTCGTGCCAACCCAACAGACACTTTCGGAGATACCTGTAGTGCACCTTTATAGCCACCCAGTTACGTTGTGACGTTTGGTACACCCAAAGCATTCCTACGGTATCCGGGAGTTGCACAATCTCATGGTCTAAGGAAATGATACTTGACATTAGAAAAGCTCTAGCAAACGAACTACACGATCTTGTGCTATGCTTAGGATTGGGTCTTGTCCATCACATCATTCTCCTAATGATGTGATCCCGTTATCAATGACATCCAATGTCCATGGTCAGGAAACCATAACCATCTATTGATCAACGAGCTAGTCAACTAGAGGCTTACTAGGGACATGTTGTGGTCTATGTATTCACACATGTATTACGGTTTCCAGTTAATACAATTATAGCATGAACAACAGACAATTATCATGAACAAGGAAATACAATAATAACCATTTTATTATTGCCTCTAGGGCATATTTCCAACAGTCTCCCACTTGCACTAGAGTCAATAATCTAGTTCACATCACCATGTGATTAACACTCAAAGTTCACTAGAGTCAATAATCTAGTCCACATCACCATGTGATTAACACTCAATGAGTTCTAGGGTTTGATCATGTTATGCTTACGAGAGAGGTTTTAGTCAACGGGTCTGCAACATGCAGATCCGTGTGTGCTTTGCAAATCTCTATGTCATCTTGTAGATGTAGCTACCACGCGCTACTTGGAGCTATTCCAAATAACTGCTCTACTATACGAATCCGGTTTACTACTCAGAGTCATCCGGATTAGTGTCAAAGTTTGCATCGACGTAACCCTTTACGACGATCTGTTTTACCACCTCCATAATCAAGAAAATTCCTTAGTCCACTAGATACTAAGGATAAGTTCGACCGCTGTCATGTGATCCATTCCCGGATCACTATTGTACCCCTTGACTAACTCATGGCAAGGCACACTTCAGGTGCGGTACACAGCATAGCATACTGTAGAGCCTACGTCTAAAGCATAGGGGACGACCTTCGTCCTTTCTCTTTCTTCTGCCGTGGTCAGGTCTTGAGTCTTACTCAATACTCACACCTTGTAACACAGCCAGGAACTCCTTCTTTGCTGATCTATTTTGAACTCCTTCAAAATCTTGTCACGGTATGTATTCATTTGAAAGTACTATTAAGCGTTTTTGATCTATCCTTATAGATCTTGATGCTCAATGTTCAAGTAGCTTAATCCAGGTTTTCCATTAAAAACACTTTTCAAATAACCCTGGATGCTTTCCAGAAATTCTACATCATTTCTGACCAACAATATGTTAACAACATATACTCATCAAAAATTCTATAGTGCTCCCACTCACTTCTTTGGAAATACAAGTTTCTCATGAACTTTGTATAAACCCAAAATCTTTGATCATCTCATCAAAGCGTTCATTCCAACTCCGAGATGCTTACTCCAATCCTTAGAAGGATTGCTGGAGCTTTGCATACTTGTTAGCATCTTTCAGGATTGACAAAACCTTCTGGTTGTATCACATACAACCTTTCCTCAAGAAAATCGTCGAGGAAACAATGTTTTGACATCCTATCTGCAAGATTTCATAAATAATGCAGTAACTGCTAATATAATTCTAACAGACTCTTAGCATCGCTACGAGTGAGAAAGTCTCATCGCAGTCAACTCCTTAAACTTGCCGGAAAACATCTTAACGACAAGTCGAGCTTTCTTAATGGTGACACTTACCATCACTGTCTGTCTTCCCTTTAAAATCCATCTGTACCCAACAGCCTTACGACCATCAAGTAGTTCTTTCAAAGTCTATACTTTGTTTTCATACATGGATCATCTCGGATTTTATGGCCTCGAGCCATTCGTCGGAATCCGGGCCCACCATCGCTTCTCCATAGCTCGTAGGTTCATAGTTGTCTAGCAACATGACTTCCAAGACAGGATTACGTACCACTCTAAAGTAGTACGCATCCTTGTCATCCTATGAGGTTTGGTAGTGACTTGATCTGAAGTTTCATGATCACTATCATAAGCTTCCACTTGAATTGGTGTAGGTGCCACAGGAACAACTTCCTGTGCCCTGCTACACATTAGTTGAAGTGACGGTTCAATGACCTCATCAAGTCTCCACCATCCTCCCACTCAATTCTTTCGAGAGAAACTTTTCCTCGAGAAAGGACCCATTTCTAGAAACAATCACTTTTGCTTCCAGATGTGAAATAGGAGGTATACCCAACTGTTTTGGGTATTCTATGAAGATGCATTTATCCGCTTTGGGTTCGACCTTATCAGCCTGAAACTTTTTCACATAAGCGTCGCAGCCCCAAACTTTTAAGAAATGACAGCTTAGGTTTCTCTAAACCATAGTTCATACGGCGTCGTCTCAACGGAATTGCGTGGTGCCCTATTTAAAGTGAATGCGGTTGTCTCTAATGCCTAACCCATAAACGATAGTTGTAATTCGATAAGAGACATCATGGTATGCACCATATCCAATAGGGTGCAGTTATGATGTTCGGACACACCATCACAATATGGTGTTCCAGGCGGTATTAGTCGTGAAACAATTTCCACAATTTCTTAATTGTGTGCCAAACTCGTAACTCAGATATTCATCTGTATGATCATATCACAGACATTTTGATCCTCTTGTCACGACGATCTTCAACTTCACTCTGAAATTACTTGAACCTTTCAATAATTCAGACTTGTGTTTCATCAAGTAAATATTCTCAGCATCTACTCAAATCATCTGTGAAGTAAGAACATAACGATATCCACTGCGTGCGTCAGCACTCATTGGACTGCACACATCAAATGTATTACTTCCAACAAGTTGCTCTCTTGTTCCATCTTACTGAAAACGAGGCCTTTCAATCATCTTGCCCATGTGGTATGATTTGCATGTCTCAAGTGATTCAAAATCAAGTGAGTCCAAATGATCCATCTGTATGGACTTTCTTCATGCATATATACTAATAGACATGGTTCGCATGTCTCAATCTTTTCAAAACGAGTGAGTCCAAAGATCCATCAACATGGAGCTTCTTCATGCGTTTTATACCAATATGACTCAAGTGGCAGTGCCACAAGTATGTGGTACTATCATTACTATCTTATATCTTTTGGCATGAACATGTGTATCACTACGATCGAGATTCAATAAACCATTCATTTTAGGTGCAAGACCATTGAAGGTATTATTCAAATAGACAGAGTAACCATTATTCTTGTTTAATGAATAACCGTATTGCGATAAACATAATCCAATCATGTCTATGCTCAACGCAAACACCAAATAATAATTATTCAGGTTTAACCCCAATCTCGATGGTAGAGGGAGCATGCGATGCTTGATCACATCAACCTTGGAAACACTTCCAACACATATCGTCATCTCATCTTTAGCTAGTCTCCGTTTATTCCGCAGCTTTTATTTCGAGTTACTAACACTTAGCAACCGAACCGGTATCTAATACCCTGGTGCTACTAGGAGTACTAGTAAAGTACACATTAATATAATGTATATCCAATATACTTCTGTCGACCTTGCCAGCCTTCTCATCTACGAAGTATCTAGGGTAGTTCTGCTTCAGTGACCGTTCCCCTCATTTCAGAAGCACTTAGTCTCGGGTTTGGGTTCAACCTTGGGTTTCTTCACTAGAGCAGCAACTGATTTGCCGTTTCATGAAGTATCCCTTCTTGCCCTTGCCCTTCTAGAAACTAGTGGTTTTACTAACCATCAACAATTGATGCTCCTTCTTGATTTCTACTTTCGCGGTGTCAAACATCGCGAGTTGCTCAAGGATCATCATGTCTATCCCTGATATGTTATAGTTCATCACGAAGCTCTAATAGCTTGGTGGCAGTGACTATGGAGAACCATCACTATCTCATCTGGAAGATTAACTCCCACTCGATTCAAGTGATTGTAGTACTCAGACAATCTGAGCACATGCTCAACGATTGAGCTTTTCTCCCTTAGTTTGCAGGCTTAAGAAACTTGTCAGAGGTCTCATACCTCTTGACGTGGGCATTAGTCTGAAATCCCAATTTCAGTCTTTGGAACATCTCATATGTTCTGCGACGTTTCAAAACCGTCTTTGGTGCCACAATATTAAACCGTTAGCATCACACACTGAACTATCACGTAGTCATCAAAACGTGTATGTCAGATGTTTCGTAACATCTACAGATGACGCTCGAGGTTCAGCACACCGAGCGGTGCATTAAGGACATAAGCCTTCTGTGCAGCAATGAGGACAATCCTCAGTTTACGGACCCAGTCCGCATAATTGCTACTATCAACTTTCAACTAAATTTTCTCTAGGAACATATCTTAGTAGAACTAAAGCGTAATCTACGACATTATTTGCAAAGACCTTTTGACTATGTTCATGATAATTAAGTTCATCTGATTATTTAATGAACTCTCGCTTAGATAGACATCCCTCTAGTCATCTAAGTGATACATGATCCGAATAGACTAGGCCGTGTCCGATCATCACGTGAGACGGACTAGTCATCATCGGTGAACATCTCCATGTTGATCGTATCTACTATACGACTCATGTTCGACCTTTCGGTCTCTTGTGTTCCGAGGCCATGTCTGTACATGCTAGGCTCGTCAAGTCAACCTAAGTGTTTTGCTTGTGTTCCGAGGCCATGTCTGTACATGCTAGGCTCGTCAACACCCGTTGTATGTGAATGTTAGAATCTATCACACCCGATCATCACATGGTGCTTCGAAACAACGAACCTTCGCAACGGTGCACAGTTAGGGGGAACACATCTCTTGAAATTTTAGTGAGGGATCATCTTATTTATGCTACCGTCGTTCTAAGCAAATAAGATGTAAACATGACAAACATCACATGCAAATCATAAAGTGACATGATATGGCCAATATCATCTTGCGCCTTTTGATCTCCATCTTCGAGGCGCGGCATGATCACCTTCGTCACCGGCATGACACCATGATCTCCATCATCATGATCTCCATCATCGTGTCTTCATGAAGTTGTCTCGCCAACTATTACTTCTACGACTATGGCTAACGGTTAGCAATAAAGTAAAGTAATTACATGGCGTTTTTCATTTACACGCAGGTCATACAATAAATTAAGACAACTCCTATGGCTCCTGCCGGTTGTCATACTCATCGACATGCAAGTCGTGATTCCTATTACAAGAACATGATCAATCTCATACATCACATATATCATTCATCACATCCTTTTGGCCATATCACATCACATAGCATACCCTGCAAAAACAAGTTAGACGTCCTCTAATTATTGTTGCATGTTTTACGTGGCTGCTATGGGTTTCTAGCAAGAACGTTTCTTACCTACGCAAAAGCCACAACGGTGATATGCCAATTGCTATTTACCCTTCATAAGGACCCTTTTCATCGAATCTGATCAAACTAAAGTGGGAGAGACAGACACCCGCTAGCCACCTTATGCATCAAGTGCATGTCAGTCGGTGGAACCTGTCTCACGTAAGAGTACGTGTAAGGTCGGTCCGGGCCGCTTCATCCCACAATGCCGCTGAATCAAGATAAGACTAGTAACGGCAAGCAAATTGAACAAATCATCGCCCACAACTACTTTGTGTTCTACTCGTGCATAGAATCTACGAATAGACCTGGCTCATGATGCCACTGTTGGGGAACGTAGCAGAAATTCAAAATTTTCCTACGTGTCACCAAGATCAATCTAGGAGATGCTAGCAACGAGAGGGGAGGAGTGCATCTACATACCCTTGTAGATCGCGAGCGGAAGCGTTCAAGAGAACGGGGTTGATGGAGTCGTACTCGTCGTGATCCAAATCACCGATGATCCTAGCGCCGAACGGACGGCACCTCCGCGTTCAACACACGTACGGAGCGGGGACGTCTCCTCCTTCTTGATCCAGCAAGGGGGAGGAGAAGTTGATGGAGATCCAACAGCACGACGGCGTGGTGGTGGAAGTAGCGGGATCCCGGCAGGGCTTCGCCAAGCGCAAGCGGGGAGGAAGAGGTGTCACGGGAGGGAGGGAGGCGCCAGGGCTTGGGGGTGCTGCTCCCATGCGCCTCCCCACTATATATAGGGGTGGAGGGGGCTGGTTTCTTGCCCTCCAAGTCCATTGGGGCGTTGGCAAAGGTGGGGGAAAGAAATCCCATCATTTCCCTTCCCCACCGATTGTTATCCCCCTTTTTTAGGGATCTTGATCTTATCCCTTCGGGATATGATCTTATTCCTTCTAAGGTGGGATCTTGGTGCGCCTTGACCAGGGGTGTGGGGCCTTGCCCCCACTACCCACGTTCATGTGGGCCCCCCCATGCAGGTGGGCTCCACTTCGGAACCTTCTAGAACCTTCCCGGTACAATACCGAAAAATCTCGAACATTTTCCGGTGGCCAAAATAGGACTTCCCATATATAAATCTTTACCTCCGTACCATTCCGGAACTCCTCGTGACGTCCGGGATCTCATCCGGGACTCCGAACGACTTTCGTATTTCCGCATACTAATATCTCTACAACCCTAGCGTCACCGAACCTTAAGTGTGTAGACCCTACGGGTTCGGGAGACATGCAGACATGACCGAGACGACTCTCCGGTCAATAACCAACAGCGGGATCTGGATACCCATGTTGGCTCCCACATGTTCCACGGTGATCTCATCGGATGAACCACGATGTCGAGGATTCAATCAATCCCGTATACAATTCCCTTTGTCCATCGGTACGTTACTTGCCCGAGATTCGATCGTCGGTATCCCAATACCTTGTTCAATCTCGTTACCGGCAAGTCACTTTACTCGTACCGTAATGCATGATCCCGTGACCAAACACTTGGTCACATTGAGCTCATTATGATGATGCATTACCGAGTGGGCCCAGAGATACCTCTCCGTCATACGGAGTGACAAATCCCAGTCTCGATTCGTGCCAACCCAACAGACACTTTCGGAGATACCTGTAGTGCACCTTTATAGCCACCCAGTTACGTTGTGACGTTTGGTACACCCAAAGCATTCCTACGGTATCCGGGAGTTGCACAATCTCATGGTCTAAGGAAATGATACTTGACATTAGAAAAGCTCTAGCAAACGAACTACACGATCTTGTGCTATGCTTAGGATTGGGTCTTGTCCATCACATCATTGTCCTAATGATGTGATCCCGTTATCAATGACATCCAATGTCCATGGTCAGGAAACCATAACCATCTATTGATCAACGAGCTAGTCAACTAGAGGCTTACTAGGGACATGTTGTGGTCTATGTATTCACACATGTATTACGGTTTCCAGTTAATACAATTATAGCATGAACAACAGACAATTATCATGAACAAGGAAATACAATAATAACCATTTTATTATTGCCTCTAGGGCATATTTCCAACATGAAGTATCATGTAGTCATCACTTCTAGTATGCCAGATGTTCATAGCGTCCAGCTTAGCGGGAGCGGGTGGCACACCTAGCGGTGGTTCGAGGACATAAGCCTTATGTGTAGCAGTGATGATAATACTCAAATTACGGACCCAGTCCACAAAGTTGCTTCCATCATATTTCAACTTAGCTTTCTCTAGGAACGAATTAAAATTCAGGGGAGCTACAGCGCGAGCCATTGATCTACAACATAATTTTTGCAAAGATACTAAGACTATGTTCGTGATAATTGGTTCAATTAATCATATTACTAATGAATTCCCAATTAAATCAACATCCCTCAAGTTGTCTAAGTGTTTACACGATCCAAATCAACCAACCTATGTACGATCACCACGTGAGATGGGGTGGTCATCAACGGTGCACATCTCCATGTCACACAATCCCATGTAATGAACAAGAATGAGATAAAGAGAGTTGGCTTACAATCGCCACTTCACACAATACTTAAATAAATCATACATCAATCAGAGTACACACATAGACCGACTACGGTCAAAGCCAAAAGAAAAGAAGATAACCCAACTGCTAGATCCCCGATCGTCCCAACTGGGCTCCACTACTGATCAACAGGAAACAAAACATAGTAACGACCAAGGTCCTCGTCGAACTCCCACTTGAGCTCAGTTGCGTCACCTGCACTGGTATCATCGGCACCTGCAACTGTTTGGAAGTATCTAGTGAGTCACGAGGACTCAGCAATCTCACACCCGCGAGATCAAGACTATTTAAGCTTATGGGTAGGAAAGGGTAGTGAGGTGGAGCTGTAGCAAGCACTAGCATGTATGGTGGCTAACATACGCAAATAAGAGCGAGAAGAGGAGCAACGGAACGGTCGTCAACTAGTAATGATCAAGAAGTGATCCTGAACTCCTACTTACGTCAAACATAACCCAAAAACCGTGTTCTCTTCCCGGACTCCGCCGAAAAGAGACCATCACGGTTACACACACGGTTGATGTATTTTAATTAAGTCAAGTGTCAAGTTCTCTACAACCGGACATTAACAAATTCCCATCTGCCACATCACCGCGGGCACGGCTCTCGAAAGTTTATACCCTGCAGGGGTGTCCCAACTTAGCCCATTATAAGCTCTCACGGTCAACGAAGGATATTCCTTCTCCCGGGAAGACCCGATCAGTCTCGGAATCCCAGTTTACAAGACATTTTGACAATGGTAAAACAAGACCAGCAAGACCACCCGAATGTGCCGACAAATCCCGATAGGAGCTGCACATATCTCGTTCTCAGGGCACACTGGATGAGCAGTCCATACAACTAAAACCAGGCCTCAAGTTTCCCCGAGGTGGCGCTGCAAAGGGCTCTAGTTTGGACCAACACTCGGAGGAGCACTGGCCCGGGGGGGTTAAAATAAAGATGACCCTTGAGTCTGCAGAACCCAAGGGAAAAAGGCTTAGGTGGCAAATGTTAAAACCAAGGTTGGGCCTTGCTGGAGGAGTTTTATTCAAGGCGAACTGTCAAGGGGGTCCCATAAATCACCCAACCGCGTAAGGAACACAAAATCAAGGAACATAACACCGGTATGACGGATACTAGGGCGGCAAGACTGGAACAAAACACCAGGCATAAGGCCGATCCTTCCACCCTTTACCAAGTATATAGATGCATTAATTAAATAAGAGATATTGTGATATCCCAACATAAACATGTTCCAACATGGAGCAATCTTCAACTTCACCTGCAACTAATAACGCTATAAGAGGGGCTGAGCAAAAGCGGTAACATAGCCAAACAACAGTTTGCTAGGAAAGGATGGTTAGAGACTTGACATGGCAATAAGGGAGGCATGATAAACAAGTGGTAGGTAGCGCAAGCATAGCGATAGAGCGAGCAACTAGCAAGCAAAGATAGAAGTGATATCGAGGGTATGGTCATCTTGCCTGAGATCCCGCAAGGAAGAACGAGTCCATGAAGAAGACAAACGGACGTAGTCGAACGAATCCTCACAACTCCGGAACGAAACCGAAGCTAACGAGAGAAGCAACCCGGAAAGAAACAAACAACATAGTAAACAACCATAACATAAACATGGCATGATGCACAATCAAGTATGATGCATGTCCGGTTTAAATGAGCATGGCATGGCAAAGTGCAACAAACAACACTACAAATTAAGTGGAGTTGCATATTGATGAAACACCACATTCAAGTTATTTAGTTCGCTCTTGTTTATGTACCCAACAATATTAAATGTTATTAAAGATGGCAAGGGGTGAAGCATATGAAAACTACTTATCTAGGCAAGTTTAAATGAGGCCGGAACAACAAACAACAATTCCGGAAAATCCTCATATGCATATTTTGGAATTGGTACTGTTCTGTCCTAAAGCATATTTTATTGTTGTTAAACATGCAAAGTAATGCCACCATGTTAAACTATGCATTTTTCCACCCCATTTACATATAGAGTTTATTAAATTCCGGGTTACGGTTAATTAGTTATGAAATAAATCATTTTAACATGGCATTTAAGCAAATTAAATCAAACAGCACATTTAAATATTTCTAGCATGGATGCAAGTGGCATATTATGAAACTAGATGAAAAACTAAGCATTTTACATATATAAATTATTTACAAATGATGCACGGTTTGTGAGTTATTAAATGCATGACCTAGAGGGACTTTTTTGCAAAACAGCCAACTCTGGATAATTAGCTAAATTCGCAGAACCATGGAAAAACATATACGGGCCGAAACTGATGCATTTCTGGGCTGAATAGAGAGGAGGGGGGCTGGATTTGGTGCTCACCCATGGGCTTCGGCCCAGTCGGTGGATAGATGAGGCCGACAGGGGGGCTGTTGGGCCTGGCGACGCGGTCAACGCCAGACTGAACCGAGCGAGCCACTACTGCTCTCGTTTCTGAAGAAACAGAAGCAGTAGCAGGAGCATGGCAATGGAGAAGACGACAACAGGGGGCCTGGCGACGGGGTCGGCGGGAACCGAACGGAACGGGCGGATCGAGTCGTCCGGCCTCGGTTTCGGGCAACGGCGGCGGCCAACGGAGCTCGGGCGCGGGGCACAGCCCTCCATGGCGGCGGCGGTGGTCCTGCTCGAACAGAGAGACACAAGCGACAGAGAGGTGAGAGAAGGAGAAAGAGCGCGACGCGAAGGGAGAGGGAAGCGGCGGCAGGGCTCACCGGAGCGCATGGGGCGGCGAGGAGCAGCTGCTTACTCCGGTGGCGGGATCCTGGTGGCTTCGGTGGGCAGAGTCGGGGCGAGCGCACAAGCAGAGGTGCGGGGCTCCATGCGTGAGGCTGGGGATGCAGCGCGAAGCAGAGGGCGACGGGGAAGCGGTCTTGGCGCGGTAGGAGGAGGCCGAGTGCGGTTTGCCTGGGTGCAGAGGAGCGTGGGTGGAGGTCATGGTCTCCCAGCGACCTAGGAAGGAGAGGGCGGCGAAGTCTCGTCTCTTCTCGGACAAAGCAGAGGTGCGGCACGACGGGGCTTGAGCGCCTGATGCGGCGGTGGAAGATCTGGGTGCGCGGAGCATGGATCCATCCATCCCCGGCACGAAACGATGACGACGGAGCTTGATGCAGCGGCCATGGTGGTCTCCTGTGAGCGAAAACAGAGAGAGGGTGGGGGAGATCGTGAGAAAGAGAGGTAGAGATGTAGGAGGGGGAAAAGAGCGGGGCTGTCGGGGCACTCATCTCCGGCGATGTTCCGGTCGCCGGTGTCGACCGGCCGATGAGGGGGATGAGCTGCTCGTGATCCCCTTGGGATCGAGCAGGGAAGTCTCTAGTTGGTGGAATGGGTGGATCGAGAGGGATCCCGAGGAGGACGAGGAGTGGCGGCGGGGAGGGATTGATGGGACAGCTCTCCTAAAATTAGGGTTAGGCTGATATTTATAGTAGGTAAAAGGTATGAGGGGGTATTTGGATCATCGGATCGGGAACGGGCGGTTGAGAATAAAAGATTAAGAGAGATCAAATAATAAACCGAAGATATTATAGGATGATTGGTGATGATCCGAATCCAACGGTGATGACTGAGCGGGTCGGGTTCGGGACAGGTTTCGGAGAAGGGGTTTTGTGCATTGTGCATAGAGGCTCAGACGATCGGACAACAAAAGAACGGTTGGTCTCGAAGGGACAACGAAGGCAACAGGGAGAAGCGGGAACTACGAACGGACCACGAGTTTAAGAAAACATGCGGATGCAATGCGTATGATGCGATGATGAATGCAACAAACAAATAAATACACGCGACAATAACGAAAAACAAGGAAGGCATCTGGAGCGTCGGTCTCAGGGCGTTACAACACTCCATCACTACGAGAGGATCTCGTCCCGAGATCTAGGATGGCACCGGAGATAAACGGAAGAGGAACAGGTAAAACAAGTTGCTTCTTTGACAAACGAGTGAAACCAAAGAACCTTGAGAGGTTGAAAACTTGAAAGAAGAATACGACAGAGTTGAACAAAATTGAGAAGACTCCGGTACAAAAGAGAAACAAGGAACACCATGTGAACTTTGGAGTTTGCAGAGCTATGAATGACGAGAACAATGGACGAGAAGTACATGCGAGCACTCCGGTTGAAACGAGATGTACGAGGAACGATAATGATCAATTACGATAACGCTCCGGTTGGAAATGAAAAGAATAGAATTTGAACTTGGCAAAAAGAAAGCACTTGGATGAGACTCCGGTTAGAAGAGGAATGATAGACACAACAGTCCGGTTAAAACAAGATAAAGAAGGAATAAGAATGATATAATTTGGACAGCACTCCGATTGTAAATGGAAGGAATTGAACATGAACTTTACAAGATGAGAGGATACTTAATGAAATCAACAGCACACTACCTGCGGAACTATCGAAAGAATGGCACAATGGGTCAGAAAGATTTCAGACAGCCCTCCGGTTGAGGAAGGAGACAAAACTTGATAAGATGAGAGAACTCGAATGAAAACACGACACTCCGGCTAAACGGATAAGAAAGGAAAAATTGCATGATCTTGACAAAACAAGATGATGGGTCGAAGAGAGCGATATCACAATGCCTCCGGAAACAATGCATGATAGTTAGATAGTTGGAGTGAATAGAACGAAGAATGAAACCAACATCTCCTACCATAAATGAATTTTAAAGAGCATCCTTACGAAGTAGGATTGAACGGAGTTGTTGGAAAACCAACAACGAAAAGAATAAGCTTGTAGTGGGCTTATGGAAACATCTCAACATTATGAGGTGACAAACGGCCACTAAAGGAAGCCATTGGTTTGAGTGAGAGCACCAAGGCGATGAAAAACTTCTTCACCGAGATGAGAAGGAGAAAATTGGATCATTGATAAGCACCACAAATAGCTACATTCCTTAGGGGAGGCTGTAGGTGAAATATAACCCAATATAACTCCAACAAAAAGATTGATTGGTTGAAAAGATCTCTTGAACGAAGATAAAATGATGGATTTAAATATGTCACTCTTGAAAACTTGTGAATCATGAAACGCGAAGGGAAATTATCAAGAATGGCATAACACCATCTCAAAAGATAAGATAGAGAGAATTGCACTTCGGAATGCAAGATGAAGAATGCTTGAACTCCTCCAACAAGAATCTTGAAGAACACTTCGAGAATGAATTATATCCTTGATGAACCACCATGTAGAGCCTCCATGAAGAACTCCGGTAATAAAAGAATGATCAAACAAAAGGGAAAGTTGAAAAGACTCCGGGAGAAGCCTTGCAATGATTAGATGAAGCTTTGAAATGATATAATTGAAATAACTTGGAGCTCCGGAAAGAAAAATGAACAAATGAGATCAAGAATTTTGATGAATCTCCGGAATAAGGAATTAATCACTTGGATGAAACAAGAATAAGAATTACATTATGCTTAGCCTTCACCAATTTAGATTGATGACAAGCAACGGATTTGGCATACTACTTATTCCCGTAGAAAGGATTAAGAGAGATATAGCGCAAACTTGAGAAGGACTTCAACGAACCGTCGGTAGGATTGGAAAGAACGAATGAATTGATATGATAACCAAGGAAGAGAACTCTTGAACGAACCACCGTAAGAATTGAAAATGAATGAAGAAAAGATAAAGAAACACCGGGAAGAATTAGGAAATGAACGAAGATACTTGAGAGAATTTAGATACAAGTGAACGCAGAGATCCCAAGCTGATTAGATAATACTTGAATGATGCACCGGTAAGATTTGGAGAACAAGAGCTGAAAGCTGGAATGAATAATTCTGAGATGATGGGCTCCGGAGAATCAAACTGAAAAGACTCCTGAATTGCTCTCGATGGGTGAAAAGAATTCTCACAATGAAAAACAATTATGAGAGGATGGCAACAAGTTAGAACCACATATCTTTGAGAGAACGGATAAGATTGAAGAGGAACTCTTCTTCGGTCTTCAAATGTTGAGAATGATGACGAAAAAACACCACCATGAATTGTTGAGGCACTCCGGAATGACAATTAGAAAGATTGAACCAACAATGAAAAGAATTTGAAAGATCTTGGAGAAAGACATTTGACTGATGATAATTCATTCTTACGTCAAACTTTGCAATGAATTTGAGAATAACTCCGAAAAGAATTAGAAGAGTCAGGTAAGATCCTGGGAAAAGACCTGTGGGTTAGGGCCCACTCAAAAGAAACACCGTTGAATGATTAAAAGAAAGATTGCGCCGGTTGAATTAAATGGCTCAAAAGGGATAACAACCTCGAGATAGCTTGAACGGATTGGGAATGGAAAAGCGAATCTTCTGAGATATCTTCAGCACACCAGATAACATGAATAGCAAGAGGTGGATGATTAAGAGATGCACCGACATGAGAAAGCATTTGAAACGAGGAAAATAATACGATCAACACTGAAAGCTTGACTTGAGTCCACCAGAGAAGAAAATAACGAAGAATAATAGACTTGAAGCTCCGTTAGTATCTTCATGGGAAATCACCGGATAAGAACATTGAAAGAAAAGAATGAAGAGACTTTGCATCAATAAAAAGGATACTTGATTAAGAAATCTGAGTCCTTGAAGAAAAGGGTGGGAGGGCGGGGAAAACAAAGACAACTTGAGGACGGATGAAACGAACAACGTTGGGAAACCGAGAGGTGATCTTGCGAATGTTGAAATGATTGGATCCACTTGAAGAGAAGCACGCCGGTTGGAAAAGAGTTGACATGACAACCTCAGTGATCAAGAAGGATTAACACTCCCATAGAAATATGAGAACACCGCTTAGAATAAGGTATGGAATTAACACTTGGCATTGAAGCAACTCGAATACCACAAAACAAAACAAAACAAAGGATTGGCTTGCAGAATAAGCCGGAACAAATACATATGATAGAGATTTACCCAATCCCATATCCTGCATCTATCGAAAAGATATTCTAAGAGCTACTTGAATTCCCACCTATAAACTCCCAAAACTTTCTGGTTATAAAATCTGCTATTGGGGATACAGGGGACACAAAATATATCACCCAAACTAACAATCCCTAGATCCAGCTGTATCCATCCGTCAACACATAACCAAGAAACCTTCGGAAATCGTTTACCTCAACCTTCGAAAAGCATCCGTTATACGAGTTATGGCAATACTCCCGAACTCCCGCCCCAGTACTGGGTGGCGTCGGGGTGATCTCACCAACAACTACATAAAAGAGATTTTCGATGTCGGCGAAACTCAGGTATTCCAGAACTGCAACGATAAAATTGTGACGACAACACCTCGGAGCTCAACTCCCCGGGACACTGCCACAACCCCTAAATGTCAGGAGGCACCAAGAACAATGTTCTCGTCACAAAACCATCGGAACGATTCCAAGATACCCGCGTTGATCCTAAAAAAAATTAGTGAAATTTGAGGAGAGGAGAGTCAAAACTTCTACGTCAGGGGGCCTCACCAGAGCGACGAAGGGACTGAGGAGTAAAAAGAATCCTACTCTCCGATATATATAATCCTAAGACTCAAAACATTTTTTTTCTAGACTCAACAACGCCAGCGATTCGATCAAGCAGGGGACTCCTAAGTCGGGGATGGCTCTGATTACCAACTTGTAACACCCACGATGCGGCTATATCTCCCACGTGTCAAGGCACGACTTAGAGGCATAACCGCATTGTGGTTTTGCCGCAAGAAGGGTCATCTTCACACAATCCCATGTAATGAACAAGAATGAGATAAAGAGAGTTGGCTTACAATCGCCACTTCACACAATACTTAAATAAATCATACATCAATTAGAGTACACACATAGACCGACTACGGTCAAAGCCAAAAGAAAAGAAGATAACCCAACTGCTAGATCCCCGATCGTCCCAACTGGGCTCCACTACTGATCAACAGGAAACAAAACATAGTAACGACCAAGGTCCTCGTCGAACTCCCACTTGAGCTCAGTTGCGTCACCTGCACTGGTATCATCGGCACCTGCAACTGTTTGGAAGTATCTAGTGAGTCACGAGGACTCAGCAATCTCACACCCGCGAGATCAAGACTATTTAAGCTTATGGGTAGGAAAGGGTAGTGAGGTGGAGCTGTAGCAAGCACTAGCATGTATGGTGGCTAACATACGCAAATAAGAGCGAGAAGAGGAGCAACGGAACGGTCGTCAACTAGTAATGATCAAGAAGTGATCCTGAACTCCTACTTACGTCAAACATAACCCAAAAACCGTGTTCTCTTCCCGGACTCTGCCGAAAAGAGACCATCACGGTTACACACACGGTTGATGTATTTTAATTAAGTCAAGTGTCAAGTTCTCTACAACCGGACATTAACAAATTCCCATCTGCCACATCACCGCGGGCACGGCTCTCGAAAGTTTATACCCTGCAGGGGTGTCCCAACTTAGCCCATTATAAGCTCTCACGGTCAACGAAGGATATTCCTTCTCCCGAGAAGACCCGATCAGTCTCGGAATCCCGGTTTACAAGACATTTTGACAATGGTAAAACAAGATCAGCAAGACCACCCGAATGTGCCGACAAATCCCGATAGGAGCTGCACATATCTCGTTCTCAGGGCACACCGGATGAGCAGTCCGTACAACTAAAATCAGGCCTCAAGTTTCCCCAAGGTGGCGCTGCAAAGGGCTCTAGTTTGGACCAACACTCAGAGGAGCACTGGCCCAGGGGGGTTAAAATAAAGATGACCCTTGAGTCTGCAGAACCCAAGGGAAAAAGGCTTAGGTGGCAAATGTTAAAACCAAGGTTGGGCCTTGCTGGAGGAGTTTTATTCAAGGCGAACTGTCAAGGGGGTCCCATAAATCACCCAACCGCGTAAGGAACGCAAAATCAAGGAACATAACACCGGTATGACGGATACTAGGGCGGCAAGAGTGGAACAAAACACGAGGCATAAGGTCGAGCCTTCCACCCTTTACCAAGTATATAGATGCATTAATTAAATAAGAGATATTGTGATATCCCAACATAAACATGTTCCAACATGGAGCAATCTTCAACTTCACCAGCAATTAACAACGCTATAAGAGGGGCTGAGCAAAAGCGGTAACATAGCCAAACAACGGTTTGCTAGGAAAGGATGGTTAGAGACTTGACATGGCAATAAGGGAGGCATGATAAACAAGTGGTAGGTAGCACAAGCATAGCGATAGAGAGAGCAACTAGCAAGCAAAGATAGAAGTGATATCAAGGGTATGGTCATCTTGCCTGAGATCCCGCAAGGAAGAACGAGTCCATGAAGAAGGCAAACGGACGTAGTCGAACGAATCCTCACAACTCCGGAGCGAAACCGAAGCTAACGAGAGAAGCAACCCGGAAAGAAACAAACAACATAGTAAACAACCATCACATAAACATGGCATGATGCACAATCAAGTATGATGCATGTCTGGTTTAAATGAGCATGGCATGGCAAAGTGCAACAAACAACACTACAAATTAAGTGGAGCTCAATATGCAACGAGTTGCATATTGACGAAACACCACATTCAAGCTATTTAGTTCGCTCTTGTTTATGTACCCAACAATATTAAATGTTATTAAACATGGCAAGGGGTGAATCATATGAAAACTACCTATCTAGGCAAGTTTAAATAAGGCCGGAACAACAAACAACAATTCCGGAAAATCCTCATATGCATATTTTGGAATTGGTACTATTCTGTCCTAAAGCATATTTTATTGTTGTTAAACATGCAAAGTAATGCCACCATGTTAAACTATGCATTTTTCCACCCCATTTACATATAGAGTTTATTAAATTCCTGGTTACGGTTAATTAGTTATGAAATAAATCATTCTAACATGGCATTTAAGCAAATTAAATCAAACAGCACATTTAAACATTTTTAGCATGGATGCAAGTGGCATATTATGAAACTAGATGAAAAACTAAACATTTTACATATATAAATTATTTACAAATGATGCACGGTTTGTGAGTTATTAAATGCATGACCTAGAGGGACTTTTCTGCAAAACAGCCAACTCTGGATAATTAGCTAAATTCGCAAAACCAGGGAAAAACATATACGGGGCGAAACTGATGCATTTCTGGGCTGAACAGAGAGGAGGGGGGCTGGATTTGGCGCTCACCCATGGGCTTCGACCCAGTCGGTGGAGAGATGAGGCCGGCAGGGGGGCTGTTGGGCCTAGCGACGCGGTCAACGCCAGACTGAATCGAGCGAGCCACTACTGCTCTCGTTTATGAAGAAACAGAAGCAGCAGCAGGAGCATGGCAATGGAGAAGACGACAGCAGGGGGCCCTGGCGACGAGGTCGGCGGGAACCGGACGGAACGGGCGAATCGAGTCGTCCGGCCTCGGTTCCGGGCAACGGCGGCGGCCAACGGAGCTCGGGCGCGGGGCACAGCCCTCCATGGCGGCGGTGGTGGTCCTTCTCGAACAGAGAGACACAAGTGACAGAGAGGTGAGAGAAGGAGAAAGAGCGCGACGCGAAGGGAGAGGGAAGCGGCGGCAGGGCTCACCGGAGCGCATGGGGCGGCGAGGAGCAGCTGCTTGCTCCGGCGGCGGGATCCTGGTGGCTTCGGTGGGCAGAGTCGGGGCAAGCGCACAAGCAGAGGTGCGGGGCTCCATGCGTGAGGCTGGGGATGCAGCGCGAAGCAGAGGGCGACGGGGAAGCGGTCTTGGCGCGGCAGGAGGAGGCCGAGTGCGGTTCGCCTGGGTGCAGAGGAGCGTGGGTGGAGGCCATGGTCTCCCAGCGACCTAGGAAGGAGCGGGCGGCGATGTCTCGTCTCTTCTCGGATGAAGCAGAGGTGCGGCACGACGGGGCTTGAGCGCCTGATGCGGCGGTGGAAGATCCGGGCGCGCGGAGCATGGATCCATCCATCCCCGGCACAAAACGACGACGACGGAGCTTGATGCAGCGGCCATGGTGGTCTCCTGTGAGCGAAAACAGAGAGAGAGAGGGGGACATCGTGAGAAAGAGAGGTAGAGAAGCAGGAGGGGGAAAAGAGCGGGGCTGTCGGGGCACTCATCTCCGGCGATGTTCCGGTCGCCGGTGTCGACCGGCCGACGAGGGGGGTGAGCTGCTCGTGATCCCCTTGTTATCGAGCAGGGAAGTCTCTGGTTTTTGGAATGGGTGGATCGGGAGGGATCCCGAGAAGGACGAGGAGTGGCGGCGTGGAGGGATTGATGGGACAGCTCTCCTAAAAATTAGGGTTAGGCTGATATTTATAGTAGGTAAAAGGTATGAGGGGGTATTTGGATCATCGGATCGGGAACGGGCGGTTGAGAATAAAAGATTAAGAGAGATCAAATAATAAACCGAAGATATTATAGGGATGATTGGTGATGATCCGAATCCGACGGTGATGACTGAGCGGGTCGGGTTCGGGACAGGTTTCGGACGCGCGCGAGAAGGGGTTTTGTGCATTGTGCATAGAGGCTCAGACGGTCGGACAACAAAAGAACGGTTGGTCTCGAAGGGACAACGAAGGCAACAGGGAGAAGCGGGAACTACGAACGGACCACGAGTTTAAGAAAACATGCGGATGCAATGCGTATGATGCGATGATGAATGCAACAAACAAATAAATACACGCAACGATAACGAAAAACAAGGAAGGCATCTGGAGCGTCGGTCTCCGGGCGTTACACGCGTATCAACAAAGAGCGCTGCAGCTATGGTTGTAGCAGTAGCGCGCGCGTCTGCAGGTAAAAGACCTACTACTATATTTCCCACACTATTGCCGGTAGGCTAGGAATAGTAGTAGTGATGCTACAAAAAGAACGCTACTGCTAAGTGCCTTGTAGTAGCGCATTTTCTGTATAGAGCGCTACTGCTAAAAATAAAAAATAAAATGGAAAAGAAATAGAAAAGTAAATGAAAATGAAAGAAGTAGCAGAAGGAGAAATGAAAAAATAAAATGTAAAGAAAAACTAAAATAAAGGAGAAAGGCATAGTAGTAGCGGTTGTTGTCACAAAGTGGTATAGTTACTCTAGCAGTAGCGCGTTTTATACGCACGCGCTATAGCTACGTTCCTTAGATAAAAGCAAAATAAATAACTACTTCGGATAGCAGTAGCGCGTTTTCGTAGAAAGCGCTATAGCTAACTTAGCTATAGCGCTTTTTGCCTACCAGCGCTACTGCTATTTTGACTTAACCCCGCGCGGACTCAAAATTTTGCTAAGTCCTTTCCCCCCTCTCCCCCTATCCCCCAACTCCTCTGTCGCCGCCGTCGATCGCCCTGCCCAATCGAGCACGCCCTCGACCTCACTGATGTCGCCCGAGGCCGCCCTCAACCTCACTGTCGCCGCCCTCGACGTCACCGTCGCCGCCCGAGCCCGCCTAGGACCGCCGCCACCCGAGCCCGAGCCCGCCCTCACCGCCGACCGTAAGGCTCTCCCTCTCCTCTCCCCTGCCCTCCTCTCTCTCTCTCTCTCTCTCTCTCTGCTAGGGCAATTTATATGTTGTTGCTGTGATGTTCATATGAACCCTAGATTTGTTTATGGCAGTAGGCATTTTTTAGCATTTAGGAAAAAAGATTACCAATTTTTTTAGGAAATTAGCTAGGGCAAATTTTTATAAAAATGCCTAAACAGTAATTCCATTTAGCTTTAAATTAACATAGGGTATATAAATAATAGTAGCATTTAGCTTTAAACAAAAAAAGAATTGTTTTTCTTTTCAAAAACTTGGTTAAAGTAATTGTTGCTATGTAAACGAAAAACAAGATTGATGTTATATGTTATATGTCATTGATGTTCATTTGCGTATTCCATTATTGTTGATTATATCTTTTCATTGAAGTGGTCATGTTATATGCAAATTCCTCAATAGTGTTTGCTCATGTTATATGCAACATTGAAGTGGTTCGATTGTGTCCAAGTGGCCTTTTGTTGTTTGCAGGGAATGATTCCGAGTGGCCTATGTTTTGCCGGAATGTTGATTCATTTCCATTCCGGAAAATTTCAGGCGCTCTATTTGTCCAGTTTGTAGCAAAGGTCATGCCGAAATTTTCTGTGAATTTGGGCATGACTTGTGCTACAAACTAGGACATATCGAGTGCCCGGGATTTGCCGCAATGGGAATGAATCAACATTCCTGCAAAACATTGGCCTTTTTTATGTCATTATTCATTTTATTAGGTCTAGAATTAATTGACTAGATTTAATCGTAGGAAACATGGCTAGCAACAATGAGGGGCATGGTTCTGGTGATTGCAACGTCTACGCGGCGGCAGACGCCTATTTGAACCTTCTCGATGAGCAACGGTTGTTGCAGGTCCCACCTATCACATTCGAGACTGAGACCGACATCGAGACCAATGCCGAGACCGGCGCTGAGACTGACAATGGCGCCGAGACTGGCGGAGCCGGCATAGAACCGAAACCAAAGAGGCAACGGTGCCCAAACCAGCTCATCACTACTAGACTGGTGGTCACGGAGGTGGACTCCGGCAACTTTGAGGCAAAAGAGCCTGCGTAGCGCGCGCTCTTGGGAATCGTAGCATAATTTTAAAATTTTCCTACGCTCACCAAGATGCATCTATGGAGTCTACTAGCAACGAGGGGAAGGGAGTGCATCTACATACCCTTGTAGATCGCGAGCGGAAGCGTTCCAATGAATGTGGATGACGGAGTCGTACTCGCCGTGATCCAAATCACCGATGACCGAGTGCCGAACGGACGGCACCTCCGCGTTCAACACACGTACGGTGCAGCGACGTCTCCTCCTTCTTGATCCAGCAAGGGGGGAGGAGAGGTTGATGGAGATCCAACAGCACGACGGCGTGGTGGTGGATGTAGCGGTTCTCCGGCAGGGCTTCGCCGAGCTTCTGCGAGAGAGAGAGGTGTTGCAGGGGAGGAGGGAGGCGCCCAAGGCTGTAGGTTGCTGCCCTCCCTCCCCCCCCTTTATATAGGCCCCTGGGGGGTGCGCCAGCCCTGGGAGATGGGATCTCCAAGGGGGGGGCGGCGGCCAAGGGGGGAAGGGGTTGCCTTGCCGCCCAAGGCAAGGGGGAAGTCCCCCCACCCTAGGGTTCCCAACCCTAGGCGCATGGGGGAGGCCCATGGGGGGCGCCCAGCCCACTAGGGGCTGGTTCCCTTCCACTTTTAGCCCATGGGGCCCTCCGGGATAGGTGGCCCCACCCGGTGGACCCCCGGGACCCTTCCGGTGGTCCCGGTACAATACCGGTAGCCCCCGAAACTTTCCCGGTGGCCGAAACTGGACTTCCGATATATAATTCTTCACCTCCGGACCATTCCGGAACCTCTCGTGACGTCCGGGATCTCATCCGGGACTCCTAACAACTTTTGGGTTTCCGCATACATATATCTCTATAACCCTAGCGTCACCGGACCTTAAGTGTGTAGACCCTACGGGTTCGGGAGACATGCAGACATGACCGAGACGCCTCTCCGGTCAATAACCAACAGCGGGATCTGGATACCCATGTTGGCTCCCACATGTTCCACGATGATCTCATCGGATGAACCACGGTGTCGAGGATTCAATCAATCCGTATGCAATTCCCTTTGTCAATCGGTATGTTACTTGCCCGAGATTCGATCGTCGGTATCCCAATACCTTGTTCAATCTCGTTACTGGCAAGTCTCTTTACTCGTACCGCAATGCATGATCCCGTGACTAACGCCTTAGTCACATTGAGCTCATTATGATGATGCATTACCGAGTGGGCCCAGAGATACCTCTCCGTCACACGGAGTGACAAATCCCAGTCTCGATCCGTGCCAACCCAACAGAAACTTTCGGAGATACCCGTAGTGCACCTTTATAGTCACCCAGTTACGTTGTGACATTTGGCACACCCAAAGCACTCCTACGGTATCCGGGAGTTGCATGATCTCATGGTCTAAGGAAAAGATACTTGACATTGGAAAAGCTCTAGCAAACGAAACTACACGATCTTTTATGCTATGCTTAGGATTGGGTCTTGTCCATCACATCATTCTCCTAATGATGTGATCCCGTTATCAATGACATCCAATGTCCATAGTCAGGAAACCATGACTATCTGTTGATCAACGAGCTAGTCAACTAGAGGCTTACTAGGGACACGTTGTGGTCTATGTATTCACACATGTATTACGATTTCCGGACAATACAATTATAGCATGAATAATAGACGATTACCATGAACAAAGAAATATAATAATAACCATTTATTATTGCCTCTAGGGCATATTTCCAACAGTCTCCCACTTGCACTAGAGTCAATAATCTAGTTACATTGTGATGAATCGAACACCCATTGCGTCCTGGTGTTGATCATGTTTTGCCCTAGGGAGAGGTTTAGTCAACGGATCTGCTACATTCAGGTCCGTGTGTACTTTACAAATATCTATGTCTCCATTTTGAACACTTTCACGAATGGAGTTGAAGCGACGCTTGATATGCCTGGTCTTCCTATGAAACCTGGGCTCCTTCGCAAGGGCAATAGCTCCAGTGTTGTCACAGAAGAGAGTCATTGGGCCCGACGCATTGGGAATCACCCCTAGGTCGGTAATGAACTCCTTCATCCAGACTGCTTCCTGTGCTGCCTCCGAGGCTGCCATGTACTTCGCTTCACATGTAGATCCCGCCACGACGCTTTGCTTGCAACTGCACCAGCTTACTGCTCCTCCATTCAAAATATACACGTATCCGGTCTGTGACTTCGAATCATCCAGATCTGTGTCGAAGCTAGCGTCGACGTAACCCTTTACGACGAGCTCTTCGTCACCTCCATAAACAAGAAACATATCCTTAGTCCTCTTCAGGTACTTCAGGATATTCTTGACCGCTGTCCAGTGTTCCTTGCCGGGATTACTTTGGTACCTTCCTACCAAACTTACGGCAAGGTTTACATCAGGTCTGGTACACAACATGGCATACATAATAGACCCTATGGCCGAGGCATAGGGGATGACACTCATCTCTTCTATATCTTCTGCCGTGGTCGGGCATTGAGCCGTGCTCAATTGTACACCTTGCAATACAGGCAAGAACCCCTTCTTGGACTGATCCATACTGAACTTCTTCAATATCTTGTCAAGGTATGTACTCTGTGAAAGACCAATGAGGCGTCTTGATCTATCTCTATAGATCTTGATGCCTAATATATAAGCAGCTTCTCCAAGGTCCTTCATTGAAAAACACTTATTCAAATAGGCCTTAATACTTTCCAAGAATTCTATATCATTTCCCATCAATAGTATGTCATCCACATATAATATGAGAAATGCTACAGAGCTCCCACTCACTTTCTTGTAAACACAGGCTTCTCCATAAGTCTGTGTAAACCCAAACGCTTTGATCATCTCATCAAAGCGAATGTTCCAACTCCGAGATGCTTGCACCAGCCCATAGATTGAGCGCTGGAGCTTGCACACTTTGTTAGCATTCTTAGGACCGACAAAACCTTCCGGCTGCATCATATACAACTCTTCCTTAAGGAAGCCGTTAAGGAATGCCGTTTTGACGTCCATCTGCCATATCTCATAATCATAGTATGCGGCAATTGCTAACATGATTCAGATGGACTTCAGCTTCGCTACGGGTGAGAAAGTCTCATCGTAGTCAACCCCTTGAACTTGTCGATAACCCTTAGCGACAAGTCGAGCTTTGTAGATGGTCACATTACCATCCGCGTCCGTCTTCTTCTTAAAGATCCATTTGTTTTCTATGGCTCGCCGCTCATCGGGCAAGTCAGTCAAAGTCCATACTTTGTTTTCATACATGGATTCTATCTCGGATTTCATGGCTTCTAGCCATTTGTCGGAATCCGGGCCCGCCATCGCTTCTTCATAGTTCGAAGGTTCACCGTTGTCTAACAACATGATTTCCAGGACAGGGTTGCAGTACCACTCTGGTGCGGAACGTGTCCTTGTGGACCTACGAAGTTCAGTAACTTGATCCGAAGCTTCATGATCATCATCATTAACTTCCTCCCCAGTCGGTGTAGGCACCACAGGAACATTTTCCCGCGCTGCGCTACTTTCCGGTTCGGAAGGGGTGACTATCACCTCATCAAGTTCCTCTTTCTCATCAAGTTCCTCTTTCCTCCCACTCAATTCTTTCGAGAGAAACTCCTTCTCTAGAAAGGACCCGTTCTTGGCAACGAAGATCTTGCCTTCGGATCTGAGGTAGAAGGTGTACCCAATAGTTTCCTTAGGGTATCCTATGAAGACGCATTTTTCCGATTTGGGTTCGAGCTTTTCAGGTTGAAGTTTCTTGACATAAGCATCGCATCCCAAACTTTTAGAAACGACAGCTTAGGTTTCTTCCCAAACCATAATTCATACGGTGTCGTCTCAACGGATTTCGACGGAGCCCAATTTAAAGTGAATGCGGCAGTCTCTAAAGCATAGCCCCAAAATGAGAGCGGTAAATCGGTAAGAGACATCATAGATCGCACCATATCCAATAGAGTGCGATTACGACGTTCGGACACACCATTTCTCTGAGGTGTTCCGGGCGGCGTGAGTTGTGAAACTATTCCACATTTCCTTAAGTGTGCACCAAACTCGTGACTTAAATATTCTCCACCACGATCTGATCGTAGGAATTTTATTCTCCTGTCACGTTGATTCTCAACCTCACTCTGAAATTCCTTGAACTTTTCAAAGGTTTCAGTCTTGTGTTTCATCAGGTAGACATATCCATATCTACTTAAATCATCAGTGAGAGTGAGAACATAACGATATCCTCCGCGAGCCTCAACACTCATTGGACCACACACATCGGTATGTATGATTTCCAATAAGTTGGTTGCTCGCTCCATTGTTCCGGAGAACGGAGTCT
The DNA here is from genome assembly GCF_002575655.3 of Aegilops tauschii subsp. strangulata. Taxonomy (NCBI): domain Eukaryota; kingdom Viridiplantae; phylum Streptophyta; class Magnoliopsida; order Poales; family Poaceae; genus Aegilops; species Aegilops tauschii. The sequence goes on along the minus strand of NC_053040.3, from coordinate 294,959,580 downwards.
TGGTCATCTTACCCATGAGGCATGGTTCGCACGTGTCAAATGATTCGTAATCAAGTGACTCCAAAAGTCCATCTGCATGGAGCTTCTTCATGCGCTTGACACCAATGTGACCAAGGCGGCAGTGCCACAAGTATGTGGGACTATCATTATCAACTTTACATCTTTTGGTATTCACACTATGAACATGTGTAACATCACGTTCGAGATTCATCAAAAATAAACCATTGACCAGCGGGGCATGACCATAAAACATATCTCTCAAATAAATAGAACAACCATTATTCTCGGATTTAAATGAGTAGCCATCTCGAATTAAACGAGATCCAGACACAATGTTCATGCTCAAAGCTGGCACTAAATAACAATTATTGAGGTTTAAAACTAATCCCGTGGGTAGATGCAGAGGTAGCGTGCCAACAGCGATCACATCGACCTTGGAACCATTCCCGACGCGCATCGTCACCTCGTCCTTTGCCAGTCTCCGTTTATTCCGTAGTTCCTGCTTTGAGTTACAAATATGAGCAACCGCACCGGTATCAAATACCCAGGAGCTACTACGAGTACTGGTAAGGTACACATCAATTACTTGTATATCACATATACCTTGGGTGTTGCCGGCCTTCTTCTTGTCCGCTATATATTTGGGGCAGTTCCGCTTCCAGTGACCACTTCCCTTGCAATAAAAGCACTCAGTCCCGGGCTTGGGTCCATTCTTTGACTTCTTCCCAGTAACTGGCTTACCGGGCGCGACAACTCCCTTGCCGTCCTTCTTGAAGTTCTTCTTACCCTTGCCCTTCTTGAACTTGGTGGTTTTATTCACCATCAACACTTGATGTTCTTTTCTGATCTCCCCTTCCGCTGATTTCAGCATTGAATATACGTCGGGAATGGTCTTTTCCATCCCCTGCATATTGTAGTTCATCACAAAGCTCTTGTAGCTTGGTGGAAGCGACTGGAGGATTCTGTCAATGACCGCGTCATCCGGGAGATTAACTCCCAGCTGAGACAAGCGGTTGTGCAACCCAGACATTCTGATTATGTGCTCACTAACAGAACTGTTCTCCTCCATTTTACAGCTGAAGAACTTGTCGGAGACATCATATCTCTCGACCCAGGCATGAGCTTGAAAAACCAGTTTCAGCTCCTCGAACATCTCATATGCTCCATGTTTCTCAAAACGCTTTTGGAGACCCGGTTCTAAGATGTAAAGCATGCCGCACTAAACGAGGGAGTAATCATCAGCACGTGATTGCCAAGCGTTCATAACGTCTTGGTTCTGTGGGATTGGTGCATCACCTAGCGGTGCTTCTAAGACATAATCTTTCTTGGCTACTATGAGGATGAGCCTCAGGTTCCGGACCCAGTCCGTATAGTTGCTGCCATCATCTTTCAGCTTGGTTTTCTCTAGGAACGCGTTGAAATTGAGGACAACGTTGGCCATTTGATCTACAAGACATAGTGTAAAGATTTTAGACTAAGTTCATGATAATTGAGTTCATCTAATCAAATTATTTAATGAACTCCCACTCAGATAGACATCCCTCTAGTCATCTAAGTGAAACATGATCCGAGTTTAACTAGGTCGTGTCCGATCATCACGTGAGACGGACTAGTCAAGATCGGTGAACATCTCCATGTTGATCGTATCTTCTATACGACTCATGCTCGACCTTTCGGTCCTCCATGTTCCGAGGCCATGTCTGTACATGCTAGGCTCGTCAAGTCAACCTAAGTGTATTGCGTGTGTTCCGAGGCCATGTCTGTACATGCTAGGCTCGTCAACACCCGTTGTATTCGAACGTTAGAATCTATCACACCCGATCATCACGTGGTGCTTCGAAACAACGAACCTTCGCAACGGTGCACAGTTAGGGTGAACACTTTCTTGAAATTATTATAAGGGATCATCCTACTTGCTACCGTCGTTCTAAGCAAATAAGATGCAAAAACATGATAAACATCACATGCAATCAAATAGTGACATGATATGGCCAATATCATTATGCTCCTTTGATCTCCATCTTCGGGGCACCATGATCATCTTCGTCACCGGCATGACACCATGATCTCCATCATCATGATCTCCATCATTGTGTCTTCATGAAGTCGTCACGCCAACGATTACTTCTACTTCTATGGCTAACCTGTTTAGCAACAAAGTAAAGTAATTTACATGGCGTTATTCAATGACACGCAGGTCATGCAAAATAATAAAGACAACTCCTATGGCTCCTGCCAGTTGTCATACTCATCGACATGCAAGTCGTGATTCCTATTACAAGAATATGATCAATCTCATACATCACATATATCATTCATCACATCTTCTGGCCATATCATATCACATAGCACTTGCTGCAAAAACAAGTTAGACGTCCTCTAATTGTTGTTGCAAGTTTTTACGTGGTTTGTAGGTTTCTAGCAAGAACGTTTCTTACCTACGTATGACCACAACGTGATTTGCCAATTTCTATTTACCCTTCATAAGGACCCTTTTCATCGAATCCGTTCCGACTAAAGTAGGAGAGACAGACACCCGCTAGCCACCTTATGCAACTAGTGCATGTCAGTCGGTGGAACCTGTCTCACGTAAGCGTACATGTAAGGTCGGTCCGGGCCGCTTCATCCTACAATGCCGCCGAAACAAGAAAAGACTAGTAGCGGCAAGAAGAATTGGCAAACTCAACGCCCACAACTTCTTTGTGTTCTACTCGTGCATAGTAACTACGCATAGACCTGGCTCATGATGCCACTGTTGGGAATCGTAGCATAATTTTAAAATTTTCCTACGCTCACCAAGATGCATCTATGGAGTCTACTAGCAACGAGGGGAAGGGAGTGCATCTACATACCCTTGTAGATCGCGAGCGGAAGCGTTCCAATGAATGTGGATGACGGAGTCGTACTCGCCGTGATCCAAATCACCGATGACCGAGTGCCGAACGGACGGCACCTCCGCGTTCAACACACGTACGGTGCAGCGACGTCTCCTCCTTCTTGATCCAGCAAGGGGGGAGGAGAGGTTGATGGAGATCCAACAGCACGACGGCGTGGTGGTGGATGTAGCGGTTCTCCGGTAGGGCTTCGCCGAGCTTCTGCGAGAGAGAGAGAGGTGTTGCAGGGGAGGAGGGAGGCGCCCAAGGCTGTAGGTTGCTGCCCTCCCTCCCCCCCCTTTATATAGGCCCCTGGGGGGTGCTCCATCCCTGGGAGATGGGATCTCCAAGGGGGGGGCGGCGGCCAAGGGGGGAAGGGGTTGCCTTGCCCCCCAAGGCAAGGGGGAAGTCCCCCCACCCTAGGGTTCCCAACCCTAGGCGCATGGGGGGAGGCCCATGGGGGGGCGCCCAGCCCACTAGGGGCTGGTTCCCTTCCACTTTTAGCCCATGGGGCCCTCCGGGATAGGTGGCCCCACCCGGTGGACCCCCGGGACCCTTCCGGTGGTCCCGGTACAATACCGGTAGCCCCCGAAACTTTCCCGGTGGCCGAAACTGGACTTCCTATATATAATTCTTCACCTCCGGACCATTCCGGAACCTCTCGTGACGTCCGGGATCTCATCCGGGACTCCGAACAACTTTTGGGTTTCCGCATACATATATCTCTATAACCCTAGCGTCACCGGACCTTAAGTGTGTAGACCCTACGGGTTCGGGAGACATGCAGACATGACCGAGATGCCTCTCCTGTCAATAACCAACATCGGGATCTGGATACCCATGTTGGCTCCCACATGTTCCACGATGATCTCATCGGATGAACCACGGTGTCGAGGATTCAATCAATCCGTATGCAATTCCCTTTGTCAATCGGTATGTTACTTGCCCGAGATTCGATCGTCGGTATCCCAATACCTTGTTCAATCTCGTTACCGGCAAGTCTCTTTACTCGTACCGCAATGCATGATCCCGTGACTAACGCCTTAGTCACATTGAGCTCATTATGATGATGCATTACCGAGTGGGCCCAGAGATACCTCTCCGTCACACGGAGTGACAAATCCCAGTCTCGATCCGTGCCAACCCAACAGACACTTTCGGAGATACCCGTAGTGCACCTTTATAGTCACCCAGTTATGTTGTGACGTTTGGCACACCCAAAGCACTCCTACGGTATCCGGGAGTTGCACGATCTCATGGTCTAAGGAAAAGATACTTGACATTGGAAAAGCTCTAGCAAACGAAACTACACGATCTTTTATGCTATGCTTAGGATTGGGTCTTGTCCGTCACATCATTCTCCTAATGATGTGATCCCGTTATCAATGACATCCAATGTCCATAGTCAGGAAACCATGACTATCTGTTGATCAACGAGCTAGTCAACTAGAGGCTTACTAGGGACACGTTGTGGTCTATGTATTCACACATGTATTACGATTTCCGGACAATACAATTATAGCATGAATAATAGACGATTACCATGAACAAAGAAATATAATAATAACCATTTATTATTGCCTCTAGGGCATATTTCCAACACACGCGTGCTACGACAATCAAATAGGCTGCTTCCTATGGGCAAGCGCCACCATCAACGATGAGAAATTAAAGAAGATACCAGATATGGAGCAGTCCCTCCTAACTAAGCTGCACCAGGTATTCTTGTTCCCGGACCGGGATGAAATCAAATATACTAATCCAGATAAAGACCCGACAATGAAGAAGATAAACAAACGCACCATGGGCAAGTTTAGCAGCGCGTTGTCCGCTTGGAAAGTAAGGGTGAAACATCGGATCATCGACAAAAAGGAACCCTACTCTGAGATTGTAAAGGATAATCCAACAATTACGGAAGAGCAGTTTGAAATATTCAAGAAGACCTGGGGTACATGAAGTCGTGGTTACGCGGGGAAGAGTCGGAGTACATGAAGGGGCTCCAAGAGAGGAACATGGGGTGCCACCACCTCAGAAGCCGTGGTTACGCGGGGAAGAGGCCCATATCGGCCAAGGAGGATGCGGAACGCGAAAGTCTGGGGATCCCAGACCCCTTGGCGGAGTTCACCATCCCGCAGGAGCGTGACGTCATCAGGGCCCGGTACCGTTGGGACCCAGTCAACAAGGTTTTCGATATGGACGCGGTCACGAAGGAGTTCATGTGACTACTGGTAATTATTAATTTACCCCCTAATTTTAGCTTCTGATCAATTCGACTGCACGTTTAGTCACATTTGTAAACGATCCTTGTTCGTTTTGCAGAGAGAGCAGCACAGGATCGCGGCCGAAAGTGACTCGCCGTCTGAGGCGTTGGCGAGGCCCAAGTGGGACACCCCAACCGGGCCTTGAACATATTGAAACGACTCCTGGTGGACACTCGGTCATCGTATGGACGCGTGCACGGCGTCGGAGACGGCGCCACATGGAAGAAGTACTACCGTGAGACCATGGAGGAGAGGAAGGAAAGACAGAGGTTAAATGAAGAAAACATCGACAAGAAGGTTGAGATTGCGGTTGAAAAGAAATCAACTGAGATAGTCAAAGCAGTGGTAGCTGCCGCAAGAGAGGAGATGTCAGCTTGGTATAGTGTCTTGCTTCCGTCTATCGTCAGTTGGAGCAAGCAAAATCCAAATAATGAGGCTGCAAACTTTCCCCTTTCCAACTTCTTCGGGAGTAGCTCGTTTAGCGCACCTGCTCCCACACCCACTAGTAGCCTATCCTCTGTCTCTGGCATGCTCTGCGGGGCTTCATCTTTGGCTGAGCTCGACGCCCTCACGGTACCTGTCACACCGGCCCTCTTCAATATATGTATATTCTCCCGTTTCTGTTGCCTTTCGGATGTCTCGCGTTGCAGACATGTCTTTGCAGGCCGACGTAACCCCGTGCACCATACTGTACACCATCAGCGGCCAGAAGGTGGACGTCGGGAAGGCGACGATAGTGAAACCGAAGGAACAATTGTTCCACATCCGGCCGACCCCCCCCCCCCGACGTCTTCAAGGTTTCAGTGGCCAGTGTCAAACTTGGCCACGAAAATTTGGCTCCTTCGGTACTAGGGGAGATGACGACGAGACCCCGTGGTGGCTTGGCGATTGCAAGAGTTGGGTCCTGTTGTGGCCAATGACTCTGCTTCGTCTGGAGGCGGCTGGGAGCACACCCACGACCATCCAAACCTCAGCAAGGTATGAACACCAACACCCCACCTACCCAATTAGCGTTGCCTGTCGTGCTGGGTGATAGCGGACGGGGTGAGGAAGAGGCTCCATTAGTCGCTGATGACATCGCCGCCGTCGAAGAAGCAATGCATGATATCGATGCCATCGATGAGGATGACAATGACACTCTACAGTATCTCAATACTGTCGCCTATGACGACGGAGGATTGATTGCTTAACAGTATGAGTACTCGGGGTTTGAGCATGATGAGTCGGTGCCTGAATTGCCAGAGGTTGAACGTATTGTAGACGACCTTCTAGTAGCAAAGAAGCATAGGAAGAGACTGGGGAAAGGTAACAAAGCTGCTTCTATGAGCCAGCCGCCTCCGCAACCTCGGGTTCAAGACTGTATACCTGTCATAGGTGCGGCGAAATACCATATCCCCGGCGATCCGATCCTATCTAAGGCAGCGGTAGAGGCCATATACAACGATCTCAGGAGACTTCATGACGATGTGCTGCGAAGAGAGAAAAGCCTGATCGCCTCGCAAAATCCAGGATACCCGCTCTACGTGGTTAACATGCCGCGACAAAGGTTGTACGACACATTCCCCGCGGAAAAGTTCTTCCTTCGATTCGATTACATCTTTGACATGTTTCACTTGAAAAGGCTGGATTTTACGTTTGTCCGCCTTTTTGCCTTGTACATGAACTACATCATCAGGACTGAGCAGATACCTTATATCTGTGTTGCTGACCCGTACTTCATGCACAAGGGCTTCTTGGCAGTCTGCAAAAAGCACTGTGAATACGCGAGTAACTACATCGCCGATTTCATGGTCGACAATAAGGACAAGGAGACAATTCTCATGCCTTATCATCCCATGTAAGTCATCCGCGGATATCCTTCCTTCGATTTCAATCATTCATTTGCATGCATGGAGGCTAATTTGAGGTGTGCTTATTTTGCGCAGCGACGAGCGCGCCGTCCTTATCATCCTTTACCCCCGATTCTCCCATGCTCTTTACTTGGACTCATCGAAGAACATGAAGAAAAATGATTGCACCCACATCAAGTCTGTTCTCGACAGTGCTATCTTTAGCTACGGCCTACGGGGTGGAGAGATCACGCTCAAGAAGACAAGGAACTGCGCGCCCGCCTTCGGCCATAAGACTGACTTCTGCTGCATCCAGCAACCGAGTGGTACTCTCAGTGATGGATTCTATGTCCTCCACCACATGCTAGAGTACAGAAGGGATCAGCAGAACCTTCGCATGTCACCTAGATCCGACGATGCCCATATTCTCCAATGGGCAAAGAACCTAGGAGATATCCTGGATCATCGACTCCGAGTTGAGTTCTATCACATCCAACGTGAACTTGCCCAAATCATCATGAAGGAGGTCCTCGAAAAACAGGGATGTTCTACGAAGAAGGGCAAATGTCGCGGGAAGACGTCCGAACACGCGTAGCCACTCAACGTCTCGACCTGAAGCCTTTCACTGCGCTCGGGGACTATCTCCCTGACTTGGATGGATGGCACGACATGTTGGAGTGATTGACGATATATGACAATGTGTTCGTTTAGTCCATACTTTCTCTATGACGAACCTTTGAGTTATGCACGACGAAACTTTATTTGTGATGTAATTAAACCGTCCTCCTCAACTATAGTTAGGGCATTTTGGGTACGATGAACTTTGTTATTTATGCTTATGATATGTTGCTTCTATTTTTGCCAAGTCTGTCTCTTTCTGTTGCTCAACTATATATGTTGCATATCATCGACTCATGTGACGATGCAGGTGCATAGATCATCGATGGCGAAGAAGTGCTACGCCAGGAGTATACGACGAGTGGCCGGAGTGTCAGGCCCAGGTGTAACGGTTCCCGAGCGACAACCAGTAGTTACTTTAGGTTCATGCTAGTGCGAGAGAGGGATACGAACCGACGCCTCAAGAAGTACTACATTATGTATGATGAGACATGTCATGTAACTTGTATAGCTATATCGTGATTATGATGTGACGACATGATTTGTGTTGGATGATATGATGATACTATTATGTGTATGATAGGATGAGCATATTGCATGTTTATGATATGATGAGCATATTGCATGTTTATGATATTAGAATAATGTATGAAACCTATACAAAAACATCGCAAATACGTAGCAAAAAAAGATATGAGAAAATATAGTAGTAGCGCTCTTTAGCGCTGGACAGGAAAATGCTACTGCTAAAGCACTTAGCAGTAGCGCTGGTATGGAAAGCGCTACTGCTAAGTAGGTATAGCAGTAGCGCGTTTCCAAATGTGCTACTGCTAAACGTTAGCGGTAGTTTAGCAGTAGCGCCGTATTGGTAGGGCGGTGCCCCGCGCTACTGATAGCCCTTAGACCCGCGCTACTGCTAGGCTTTTCCCTAGTAGTGCGTTGATCATATATACTATATGACTCGTGTTTGACCTTTCGGTCCTCTGTGTTCTGAGGCCATGTCTGTACATGCTAGGCTCGTCAAGTTTATCCTAAGTATCTCGCGTGTGTAAAACTGGCTTACACCTGTTGTATGCGAACATATAGTCTATCACACTCGATCATCATGAGGTTCTTCGAAACGACGAACTTTCACAACGGTGCATACTTAGGGAGAACACTTTTATCTTGAAATTTAGTGAAGGGATCATCTTATAATGCTACCTTCGTCCTAAGCAAAATAAGATGCATAAAAAGATAAACATCACATGCAATCAAAATATGTGACATGATATGGCCATTATCATCTTGTTCTTTTGATCACCATCTCCAAAGCGCCGGCATGATCTCCATCGTCGCCGGCATGACACCATGATCTCCATCATCGTGTCGTCAGGTGGTCGTCTCGCCAACTATTGCTAACGCATAGCGATAAAGTAAAGCAATTACATGGCATTATTAGTTGACACACATGCCATACAATAAATTAAAGACAACCCTATGGCTCCTACCGGTTGCCGTACTCATCGACATGCAAGTCGTGAACCTATTACAAAACATGATCATCTCATACATCAACATATATCACATAACGTTTTGGCCATAGCACATCACAACATGCCCTACAAAAACAAGTTAGACGTCCTCTACTTTGTTGTTGCAAATTTTACGTGGCTTCTATAGGCAACTAGCAAGAACCATTCTTACCTACGCAAAGCCACAATGGTGATAATCAAGTTGCCTTTTAAGCTTCCACAAGGACCGCCTTTGTAAAATCAGATTCAACTAAAGTAGGAGACACAGACACCCGCCAGCCACCTTATGCAATACAAGTTGCATGTTAGTCGGTTGAACCGGTCTCACATGCGAGGGCATGTAAGGTTGGTCCGAGCCGCTTCATCCCACAATACCGTCGAATCCAAATAAGATAAGGGAGGTAAGCAATCTAAACATGAACACCCAAAAATTCTTTGTGTTCTACTCGTGCTTATACATCTACGCATAGACCTAGCTCATGATGCCACTGATGGGGAACGTTGCATGAAAATAAAAAAAATCCTACGAATCATCCAAGAGAATAGAAACAAAGGGGAGAGTGTGTCCACGTACCGTCATAGACCGTTAAGCGGAAGCGTATATTACGCGGTTGATGTAGTCGTACTCTTCACGATCCAATCGATGAAGTACCGAACGGACGGCACCTCCGCGTTCAGCACACGTGCGGCTCGATGACGTCTCCTTCCTGTTGATCCAGCAAGCAAGGGTGGATAAGTAGATGGGATCTCAACCAGCACGACGACATGGTGGAGATGGTGGTGGTGTAGTGCCAGCAGGGCTTCGCCAAACGCCCCTGAACCCAATCTGAGGAGAAAACTGAGTTATGGGAGAGGTAGGGCTGCCACCGGGGCGCGGGAGTTGGTGTGTGCAGCCCCTCCATCTCCCCCGTTATATATAGGAGGCAAGGGGAGGGCTGGGTCGTAGCCCTAGCCCCTCCTCCAAGGAGGGGAGGCAGCCAAGGGAGGAGTCATCCCTCCCGAAGGCACCTAGGGGGTGCCTTCCCCCCTTAGGACTCTTCCTCCTCCACCTCTCCTTGGTGCATGGGCCTCTTGGGGCTAGTGCCACTGGCCCATGTAGGCTAGGGCGTTCCCCTATAGCTCATGTGGGCCTAGGGGGCAGGTGGACCCCCTGTGGACCCCCGGACCCCTTTCGGCACTCCCGGTACAATACCGATAATGCCCGAAACTTTTCCAGCAAACAAAACAGGACTTCCTATATATAAATCTTTACCTCTGGGCCATTCCGAAGCTCCTCGTGACGTCCTGGATCTCATCTGGGACTCCGAGCAACATTCGATCACCAACATACATATCCCAATACTACTCTAGCGTCACCGAACGTTAAGCCTACGAATCCTATGGGTTCGAGAATCATGTAGACATGACCGAGACACCTCTCCGGTCAATAACCAATAGCGGGACCTGGATGCCCATATTGGTTCCCACATATTCCAAGAAGATCTTTTATCAGTTGAACCACTATGTTGAGGATTTGGTTAATCCCGTATGCAATTCCCTTTGTCCAGCAATATGTTACTTGCCCGAGATTCGATTGTTGGTATCTCCATACCTAGTTCAATCTCGTTACCAGCAAGTCTCTTTACTCGTTTCGTAATACAAGATCTCGTGACTAACTAATTAGCCACATTGCTTGCAAGCTCTTTACGATGTTGTATTACCGAGAGGGCCCAGAGATATCTCTCCGTCATACGGAGTGGCAAATCTCAGTCTCGATCCATGCAACACAACAAACACCTTCGGAAATACATGTAGAGCACCTTTATGATCACCCAGTTATGAAGTGTCATTTGATAGCAAACAAGGCATTCCTCCGATATCCGGGAGTGACATAATCTCATGGTCTAAGGAACTCATACTTGACATGAAGAAAGTTGTAGCAAATAACTAAACGTTATGATGCTAATCTTACGGTTGGGTCTGTCCATCACATCATTCTCCTAATGATGTGATCCCGTTATCAAATGACAACTCATGTCTATGGTTGGGAAACCTTAATCATCTTTGATCAACGACCTAGTTCAATAGAAGCTTACTAGGGACATGGTGTTGTCAATGTATTCACACATATATTTAAGTTTCCGGTCAATACAATTATAGTATGAATAATAAATATTTATCATGAACGGGAAATATGACAATAATCATTTTATTATTGCGTCTAGGGCCTATTTCCAACACATTCCAAATTGCTTATTAGCCGATGCAGTTTCTGTTGTCGTCCCTTCCTCTAGTCAGATTCAAGTGGATATTGAGAATCGCTTTGTCCGGTTGAAGAAAAATTTCACGAATAACTAGCACATCCGAGTCACCCGTGTAGTCATCAAGTAGCTCCGACACTTTGCTCAGTGGAGCGACACCAATTCTTCCCATAGCTGACGACTAACGGTTGTGACGGAAATACGGATCCATCTACAATGTGTGGCAGTGCGAGCAAAACCCATTGCGGTTCCAAACATCTTGAATATGCAGCGGAGCAATAACACTTATTCTTGGCGGGCGTAGGTTTTGACACTGTTCATGCTTTTGTCTTTATTGACACTATTATGTTGAATTTGTCTTTTATATTTCTCTACGTGTACTTTGAATTTTGCATCTAATTTTTTTAGGGATTGTAGACATGTACGTTGTGAACATCCGTAATTGTCTTTAATTTTTTTTGAAACATTTAAATTTAATTTTTTCAAATTAGTATCACGGGAGCATACAAGTGTGGTATCACATGATGTTCACCCGAGCGTCATGCACTTCCCTATAAATACGGGCGGTCACAAACACGATTCAAAACTTATCTGGAATGTACACCATGAAGCACGCCCACACCTAAGCCGGTGCAAGCTCGATCGCACACTTCAGTAGTTCACTACACGCAGTACGTGCTGCTTCTCTAGCAGCGTATACCTAACACATCTTCGTCGTCACCGTACTCTCACTCACACGCGGTTGGCCGGCGATGGCGGGTAGGGCGTTCGTGAACGCTGCGGTGCGCGCCATGCAGGAGTACGTGCGGGCGTCCGACCTGGCCCTGGCCGCCGCGGTGCTCTTCGCGTGCAACGCCGCCACGACCCGCCTCAAGTCGCGGGGCGGACCCATGCTGTGGCCGGTGTTCGGCATCATCCCCACCCTCTTCGCGCACCTCGACAACATCTACGACTGGGGCGCCGCCGCGCTAGCTCGCTCCGGGGGCACGTTCCCGTACCGCGGCATGTGGGGCGGGGGCTCTTCGGGCGTCATCACGTCCGTGCCGGCCAACGTCGAGCACGTGCTTAAGACCAACTTCTCCAACTACCCCAAAGGGCCCTACTACCGCGAGCGATTCGTGGAGCTGCTCGGCGACGGCATCTTCAACGCCGACGGCGAGGCGTGGCGCGCGCAGCGCCGCGCCGCCACAGCTGAGATGCACTCGGCGCAGTTCCTCGAGTTCTCGGCCAGGACCATCGAGCAACTGGTGCACGGCCGGCTGATCCCGCTGCTCCAGCAGCAGCAGAGCCAGGGTGGCGTGACCGTGGACCTCCAGGAGGTCCTCCTCCGGTTCACGTTCGACAACATCTGCGCCGCGGCGTTCGGGGTGGACGCCGGGTGCCTCGCGGACGGCCTCCCCGACGTGCCGTTCGCGCGCGCCTTCGAGCGCGCCACGGAGCTCTCCCTCGCCCGGTTCGTCACGCCGCCCTTCGTCTGGAAGGCCAAGCGGCTCCTCTGCGTCGGCGGCGAGCGACGCCTCGCGGAGGCCGCGCGCTCCGTGCGGGAGTTCGCCGAGCGTACCGTCTCCGAGCGCCGCACCGAGCTGCGCAAGCTCGGCAGCCTGCAAGGCCGCTGCGACCTCCTGTCCCGCCTCATGTCCTCCTCGACGGGCCACTCGGACGAGTTCCTCCGCGACTTCTGCATCAGCTTCATCCTCGCCGGGCGCGACACGAGCTCCGTCGCGCTCGTCTGGTTCTTCTGGCTCCTGGCGTCCCACCCCGACGCCGAGGCACGCGTCCTTGACGACGTGCGGGCCGCCCACGGAGACGTCGGGAAGATGGACTACCTCCACGCGGCGCTGACGGAGTCGATGCGCCTCTACCCGCCGGTGCCCGTGGACTTCAAGGAGGCGCTCCAGGACGACGTGCTCCCGGACGGCACGGCGATCCGCGCGCGCCAGCGGGTGATCTACAACACGTACGCGATCGGACGGGACCCGGCGGCGTGGGGGGAGGACTGCCTGGAGTTCCGCCCGGAGCGGTGGATGAAGGGCGGGGACTTTGCTGGCGGCGCCGAGAGCCCGTTCAAGTACGTGGTGTTCAACGCCGGGCCGAGGCTGTGCGTCGGCAAGCGGTTCGCGTACACGCAGATGAAGACTCTGGCGGCGGCGGTGCTGGAGACGTTCGCGGTGGAGGTGGCGCCCGGGCAGGCGGTGAAGCCCAAGCTCAACACCACGCTGTACATGAAGAACGGCCTCATGGTGAGCTTCAGGAGGAGGGAGCAGCAGCACGTCCATTGCACCACCGTGGCTGGTACTACGCATCAACTTTCAGTCCATCTCGTCTGACCACCCAAACAAACTGATTTATCACCAAATTTAATTTAACTAAGTTTTTTTTTCTCTCCTGATTTTTTGGATGGAACAGCGCAAGAATGATGGAAAGCTCACCATGCCCTGCTTTGAACAGAAGTAAACATAAAGGAATGTGATACAGATCTCTGAAGGTTCGGTTTCAACCATGCAGGCAATGTGATCAAGACGTACGAGACGAGTGTATAATTACTGCTACATATATTGCCTCTACTTTATATTTCTCTGCTCCTCTCTCCGCGTCTGTGTGCTCCTTGCTTTTCACCAATTATCGCGTCCACATGCAGCGTTGTGCATTCCGTCAATTTGGTTCGGTAAATACCGTTTCTCGTTAAATATGTTGTTATACATGAGTTTGGCGAATATTGTATTGATTTGGAATTCGATTTGATTTTGATATACTGACTTTTCATCGCTCGGGGTGAAGAATTATAATCCTTCACTCCCTCTATTTATTTAACATCATTTAGTTTTTTTATTACGTTGGAAGTCAAACAAGAATGTAAGAAAATATATATAGGTGGTAAAAAAAATATTTATATGACGCATAAAATTACGAACGTTAAGAGTATATCATAGAATATACATAAAAATGTAATTGTGTAGTCTTATGACTTGTTTTTCTTTTTTGCGCCAAATTTTACAAAGTGGATCAATTTGAACGTGACTATTTGTATAGCAAACATAGTTCTTAATGAAACGCCGTAAGAAAACCTCGGATGCAAACTAACTTATTCTGCATCAAAGCTGAGACAATTTGAAAATGAGGCAATAACATCTTAGTCTTGTTGGTGTATTTGCTAACTAAATAACATCGGCGAACACTAAGAAAAAGCAAATTAAACATATTTGACCAATAACATAACCAGTTTCCGTAGCACTTAGTGCGCAAGCCACAAAGTAGGCATTGAATTGCCCCCGCTCCCCCTTGTCAGGGCATACAAGCCGGTTCGATGGGCCACCCAGCCAGCTTGTATGCCGGAAAACTGCTCTTCGGAAGCCATCGAAAGAGTGGTGGAGGAGGAGATTGGGGGAGCGGCGGACGGGTGTGGTTCTTGCCCGGCGTCTGCCCTCGTTTATATAGAGGACGGACGGTAGGAGCTCGGCCGGCGTTGCGTTTAATGCCGTCCCGCTCATGAACGGACATGTGACCGAAGTAAATTTCTCAGCTTCCAAGCGGGGTTAATGGCGATATATGAATGCGGCGAGGAGGCGTGTTCAGCCGGGCGTGCAGTGGCCGGCGCCCTCGGCCGGCGCGCCGCTTCAATGGCGGAGGCAATGAGAGGTCGCGTTCGCCCTGAGCCGTCTTCAATGCGGAGCGGCGCGCTCTACACCGGCATGAATGCGGGCAGCTGGCGCCGAGCGGGAGCGCGCGCAGGAGGGTGGGAGGGTTTTTTTGGTGGGCCATGGCAGTCATAAGCGGGCATGGGAGCGGTCCGGAGTCCCGCAAAGCTCCCTCACTTTTATCATCGGTTTGCGGGAGAAATCACGTCCGGACTGCTTTACGGATTGATACAGGTCGGCGTTGGCTGGCTTCCGGGATCCGGACTGCCCGGTCCTGACGGTTGCGGGAGGTTTGCGGTCTGCCTTAAAGATGCCCTTATCTATATGTACATGAGACTAATAAATATCCAAATACTAGTACGGTACATGTAATTAATGTTCATCTCTGAGTTTGAGAAAATGCGATGGCAGCGAAAGGAAGAGGTTCGATCAGACTACATTTTCCTTTGCATCGCGCGATGGTGATCGATCGATCGATGTGCATGCATCATGCGATGGGGATCGATCAATCGATGCGCCGGAACTCGTGAGCCATGCATTCGTGTGGTGAAGCTGTATCCGTGATCCATCTACTACTGTTCGGTTGCTGACTAGCTTACATCAAGCAACAAATAAACAAGTTTGGACGAAAGCATTGTGTGCATCCAAGCTTTGTAAATTCGGTGTATCACCTAAACAAAAACATCCCAAAATGTCACGCCAGGGAAAAATAGAAAAAAATAGACTAGCGAATCGTCAAAAGTATGTTAACATCTCTTCTTGATACGGGCAATCACTTACAGAGCGGTTCAACTAGGCAATAGTCTGCAGAAGTTTCCTTTAACAACTGTAGGCTTTATCATGTTTAACATGGATTGAGAAATAACAATTCTTTGTTGATGGAGACATAGCAAAACCATAGATAGATAGATGGATGTACAAAGATCACGCGTTTAGATGTTTGTTGGATGATCCCCTCATCGCCGCCCTCGCCGCATCGCCGCTACCGGAGGGCCGGTCAGCGAAGCCGTGTCGGACCCCAGGAAGGTGGCGGCTGGGTGGATCCACCTCCTCACGCCCCCGGGCAACCCCCACCCCTCCACCACGCCCCTCGTCCCTACCCACGCGGCGGCAGCCTCCTGTTGGTCCGGCGACGCCGGATCCGGTCCTCCCGACGGCCTGCCTGCGCGGCTCCGGCCCGCCCCGTCCCCTGTCCATCCTCGGCTGCTGCTAACGCCACCACCCCTCCACCCCGCGCCATGCCCCCGCCCCCGCGGCGGCAGCTTCCTGTTGGTCCGGCGATGCCGGACCCGATCCTCCCCGACGGCCTACCCACGCTGCTCCGGCCAGCCCTGCCCCCGTCCATCCTGGGCCGTTGTGGGCGCCTCCCTCCTCCGCCCGCGGCCCCGGGACCCCACCCGGCGCGCCCTCCACCAGCTTAGAGACGCATGCGCCAAATGCGGTTCAAATGAACCTAACCGAGGAGAGGGCTGCCATGCGCACCAGGTGTAGCGGTCGGGTTGTTCTTCTCGGTGCAAATCTTTAGCATCGAAGGGTTGTTCATGGAGCTCAAGAGCAGGTGGGGACTGAGGGGGCATCTCAACCACACACCTCTCAAGAACAACTGCTTTTTCCTCGAGTTCGAGCGCAGAGGGGACCTCAAATTCATCCTCAAAATGGCCCATGGACACATCGCGGAGATGCCTTCCTGATGACCGGGGTGGACGGGAGCGCTAGTCCAGGCGACATGGAGATCACTCACATGTTGATCACGCTCTCGTGGCCGGTGGTCCAGGAGATTAGAGGAAAGCTTCAAGAAGTCCTATAGGTGCACACGAATGGAGAAGGTAAATTTTGGGGTGACTTTCTTAGGATCCGAATCAGCCATGATGTTGATAAACCCCTCTGTAATATCCTAGAATCCCATGACTTTGCTGAAAATGAAGTACTCTTCTTAGATGTCAAATACGAGAGGGTGCCTCGCTTTTGTAGTTTCTGTGTTCACTTGGGTCATAGCCAGCACAACTGTAAGCTGCCCGTAGATCTCCAAGAGATGAGGTCCTCGGGAGCAATGGTGCATCTTCTTTTACACATAATAACGATAAAGATAGCTATGTGGCTTCTGATGCCGACAGTGCTTGCCGATTCCTTCACTTCGAGTCAAATGGCTCGTGGGACGCAAAACAACATCGACAAGACTTGCTATAAAGAGGTACGATGAAATCCAGGAGGTGGTGTTGGCGAACCCTCTCGTGTACTCAGCGATTGACGTGGTGAATGCTATTAAGCTGGGAGCAGGGAAAAGCAAGTCCACGAGAACCCCTAAAACTTGGTCTAGACGGAGATGGGTCCCCCTTAGACTCGGTTCAACTTGTTGTAGACATGGTGGCCGGACAAGACTATCCTCCTAGTTTCGGGCCGGTTCCATCCTATGGTTTGGTCGTGGCTACTATCCCTACTGCAACCCTGATAATACCTATGACCCAGGCTGCTACTGTTCAAGTTCTTGTGCCTGCGAATGCTGACATGATGTTGTTGTCCCTACAACCACTTTGGTAGTGGTAGTTGGTACTAAAGCAGACATGACCGTTGTTGGCCTCACTGCTGCTACTTGTGAGCCGCGTTAGGGTTTTCCTCGGAGAGGAGAGGAGATGAAGTACAGTAGAGATAAGTGTTTCCCTCAGTGAGAACCAAGGTTTATCAAACCAATAGGAGAATCATGCAAAGCATCGTGAATAGCACCTACACACAAAAGCAAATACTTGCACCCAACACAGGCAAGAGGGTTGTCATTCCCCTTGGACTCGTTACTTGCAAGGATTAAATCTTGTATAGGTAGATGGATAAATTGCAAAGTAAAATAAAAGTAAATAAAGTGCAGCAAATGAATTTTGGTTTTTATAATATGGTAAAGGTAGACCCGGGGGGCCATAGTTTTCAGTAACGGCTTCTCTCTCGGACACATAGCATATGGTGGGTGAACAAATTATTGTTTGGCAATTGATAGAAAATCGCATAGTTATGACATATTCATGGTAATGATCATGTATATATGCATCACGTCTGAGACAAGTAGACCGACTCCTACCTACATCTACTACTATTACTCCACCAATCGATCGTTATCCAGCATGCATCTATGGTATTAAGTTCATGAAAAATGGAGTAACGCCTTAAGCAAGATGACATGATGTAGACAATGTAAACTCATTCAATATGAATAAACCCAATCATTTTACCCTTAATGGCAATAATACAAATACGTGTCTTGTCCCCTTCTGTCACTGGGATATAGAGCACCCCAAGATTGAACCCATTACAAAGCACCTCTTCCCCTGAAGATAAATCAATCTAGTTAGCCAAACCAAATGGATAGATCGGAGAGAAATACAAAGCTATAACAATCATGCATAATAAAGTTCAGAAAAGACACAATTACTTTCAAGTTTCAATGAATAATCTGATCATAAATCCACAATTCATCGGATCCCAACAAACACACCACAAAAGAAGATTACATAGGATAGAACACTAAGAAGATCGAGGAGAACATAGTATTGAAGATCAAAGAGAGAGAAGAAGCCATTTAGCTGTTGGGGAACGTAGTAATTTCAAAAAAAATCCTACGCACACGCAGGATAATGGTGATGCATAGCAACGAGAGGGGTGAGTGTTGTCTACGTACCCTCGTAGACCATAAGTGGAAGCGTTTATCAACGCGGTTGATGTAGTCGTACACCTTCACGATCCGTCCCGATCAAGTACCGAACGTACGGCACCTCCGCGTTCAGCACACGTTCAGCTCGATGACGTCCTCGCCTTCTTGATCCAGCAAGAGGGGCGAAGTAGTAGATGAGTTCCCGGCAGCACGACGGCGTGGTGACGGTGTTGGTGAAGAACAATCTCCGCAGGGCTTCACCTAAGCACTACGAAAACTATGACGGAGGATAAACTAAAGGGGACGGGGTAGCCGGCACACGGCTTGGTGTTTCTTGATGTGTCTTGGGTGCTAGCCCTGCCCCTCTATTTATATGTTGAGCCTTGGGGTCGAAACTTGGAGTAAAAGCCTCCACAAAGTCAGTTTCACTCGAAAGGCAAGAGTCCTTCTCGGACTCCAGGGCCAGACGCCAGGGTTCCCGGCGTCTGGACCTAGACGCCAGAGACCTTGGCGTCTGGCCCCTGGACTCCGCAAAACTTCCTTTTGCACTTTCAGAAAACCTCATGAGCTTTCCCCTTTGGCCCAGATAAAGTGTTCTCGTGCCCAAACATTTCGGGGAACATTCGGAACCCCTTCCGATGGATTCCGGAACCCTTCCGGAGATCAAAAACTACTATCCACATATCAATCTTTACTTTCGGACCATTCCGGAGTTCCTCGTCATATCCGTGATCTCATCCGAAACTCCGAACAACATTCGGTCACCAACATACATAACTCATAGTACTATATCGTCAACGAACGTTAAGCGTGCGGACCCTACGGGTTCGAGAACTATGTAGACATGACCGAGACACCTCTCTGGTCAATAACCAATAGCGGAACCTGGATGCCCATATTGGCTCCTACATATTGTACGAAGATCTTTATCGGTCAGACCGCATAACAACATATGTTGTTCCCTTTGTCATCGGTATGTTACTTGCCCGAGATTCGATCGTCGGTATCTCAATACCTAGTTCATTCTCGTTACCGGCAAGTCTCTTTACTCATTCCGTAATACATCATCCCGCAACTAACTCATTAGTTCCAATGCTTGCAAGGCTTAAGTGATGTGCATTACCGAGTGGGCCCAGAGATACCTATCCGACAATCGGAGTGACAAATCCTAATCTCGAAATACGCCAACCCAACAAGTACCTTCGGAGACACCTGTAGAGCACCTTTATAATCACCCAGTTACGTTGTGACGTTTGGTAGCACACAAAGTGTTCCTCCGGTAAACGGGAGTTGCATAATCTCATAGTCATAGGAACATGTATAAGTCATGAAGAAAGCAATAGCAACATACTAAACGATCAAGTGCTAAGCTAACGGAATGGGTCAAGTCAATCACATCATTCTCCTAATGCTGTGATCCCGTTAATCAAATGACAACTCATGTCCATGGCTAGGAAACTTAACCATCTTCGATTAACGAGCTAGTCAAGTAGAGGCATACTAGTGACACTATGTTTGTCTATGTATTCACACATGTACTAAGTTTCCGGTTAATACAATTCTAGCATGAATAATAAACATTTATCATGATATAAGGAAATAAATAATAACTTTATTATTGCCTCTAGGGCATATTTCCTTCAGTCTCCCACTTGCACTAGAGTCAATAATCTAGTTCACATCGCCATGTGATTTAACATCAATAGTTCACATCTTTATGTGGCTAACACCCATAGTTCACATCGACATGTGACCAACACCCAAAGGGTTTACTAGAGTCAATAATCTAGTTCACATCGCTATGTGATTAACACCCAAAGAGTACTAAGGTGTGATCATGATTTGCTTATGAGAGAAGTTTAGTCAACGGGTCTGCCACATTCAGATCCGTATGTATTTTGCAAATTTCTATGTCAACAATGCTCTGCACGGAGCTACTCTAGCTAATTGCTCCCTCTTTCAATATGTATCCAGATTGAGACTTAGATTCATCTGGATCAGTGTCAAAACTTGCATCGACGTAACCCTTTACGATGAACCTTTTGTCACCTCCATAACCGAGAAACATATCCTTATTCCACTAAGGATAATTTTGACCGCTGTCCAGTGATCTACTCCTGGATCACTATTGTACAACCTTGCTAAACTCAGTGTAGGGTATACAATAGTTCTGGTACACAGCATGGCATACTTTATAGAACCTATGACTGAGGCATAGGGAATGACTTTCATTCTCTTTCTATCTTCTGTCGTGGTCGGGCTTTGAGTCTTACTCAATTTCACACCTTGTAACACAGGCAAGAACTCTTTCTTTGACTGTTCTATTTTGAACTACTTCAAAATCTTGTCAAGGTATGTACTCATTGAAAAAACTTATCAAGCGTCTTGATCTATCTCTATAGATCTTGATGCTCAATATGTAAGCAGCTTCACCGAGGTCTTTCTTTGAAAAACTCCTTTCAAACACTCCTTTATGCTTTGCAGAATAATTCTACATTATTTCCGATCAACAATATGTCATTCACATATACTTATCAGAAATGTTGTAGTGCTCCCACTCACTTTCTTGTAAATACAGGCTTCACCGCAAGTCTGTATAAAACTATATGCTTTGATCAACTTATCAAAGCGTATATTCCAACTCCGAGATGCTTGCACCAGTCCATAGATGGATCGCTGGAGCTTGCATATTTTGTTAGCACCTTTAGGATTGACAAAACCTTCTGGTTGCATCATATACAACTCTTCTTTAATAAATCCATTAAGGATTGCAGTTTTGTTATCCATTTGCTAGATTTCATAAAATGCGGCAATTGCTAACATGATTCGGACAGACTTTAAGCATCGATACGAGTGAGAAAATCTCATCGTAGTCAACACCTTCAACTTTGTCAAAAACCTTTTTCGACAAGTCTAGCTTTGTAGATAGTAACACAACTATCAGCGTCCGTCTTCCTCTTGAAGATCCATTTATTTTCTATGGCTTGCCGATCAACGGGCAAGTCAACCAAAGTCCATACTTTGTTCTCATATATGGATCCCATCTCAGATTTCATGGCCTCAAACCATTTCGCAGAATCTGGGCTCATCATCGATTCCTCATAGTTCGTAGGTTCGTCATGGTCAAGTAACATGACCTCCAGAATAGGATTACCGTACCACTCTGGTGCGGATCTCACTTTGGTTGACCTACGAGGTTCGGTAGTAACTTGATCTGAAGTTACATGATCATCATCATTAGCTTCCTCACTAATTGGTGTAGGAGTCACAGGAACAAATTTCTGTGATGAACTACTTTCCAATAAGGGAGCAGGTACAGTTACCTCATCAAGTTCTACTATCCTCCCACTCACTTATTTCGGGAGAAACTCGTTCTCTACAAAGGATCCATTCTTAGCAAGGAATGTCTTGCCTTCGGATCTGTGATAGAAGGTGTACCCAACAGTCTCCTTTGGGTATCCTATGAAGACACATTTTTCCGATTTGGGTTTGAGCTTATAAGGATGAAACTTTTTTCACATAAGCATTGCAACCCCAAACTTTAAGAAACGACAACTTTGGTTTCTTGCCAAACCACAGTTCATATGGTGTCGTCTTAACGGATTTAGATGGTGCCCTACTTAACGTGAATGCAGCTGTCTCTAATGCATAACCCCAAAACGATAGTGGTAGATCGGTAAGAGACATCATAGATCGCACCATATCTAATAAAGCACGGTTACGATGTTCGGACACACCATTACGCAGTGGTGTTCCAGGTGGCGTGAGTTGCGAAACTATTCCGCATTGTTTCAAATGAAGATCAAACTCATAACTCAAATATTCTCCTCCACGATCAGATCGTAGAAACTTTATTTTTTTGTTATGATGATTTTCCAGTTCACTATGAAATTCTTTGAACTTTTCAAATGTTTCAGACTTATGTTTCATTAAGTAGATATACCCATATCTGCTCAAATCATCTGTGAAGGTCAGAAAATAATGATACCCGCTGCGAGCCTCAACAATCATCAGATTGCATACATCAGTATGTATTATTTCCAATAAGTCAGTTGCTCGCTCCATTGTTCCGGAGAACGGAGTCTTTAGTCATCTTGCCCATAAGGCATGGTTCGCAAGCATCAAGTGATTCCAAAATCCCATCAGCATGGAGTTTCTTCATGCGCTTTACACCAATATGACCTAAACGGCAGTGCCACAAATGAGTTGCACTATCATTATTAACTTTGCATCTTTTGGCTTCAATATTATGAATATGTGTATCACTACGATCGAGATCCAACAAACCATTTTCATTGGGTGTATGACCATAGAAGGTTTTATTCATGTAAATAGAACAACAATTATTCTCTAACTTAAATGAATATCTGTATTGCAATAAACATGATCAAATCATATTCATGCTCAACGCAAACACCAAATAACACTTATTTAGGTTCAACACTAATCCCGAAAGTGTAGGGAGCGTGCGATGATGATCATATCAATCTTGGAACCACTTCCAACACACATCGTCACTTCATCCTTAACTAGTCTCTGTTATTCTGCAATTCTTGTTTCGAGTTACTACTCTTAGTAACTGAACCAATATCAAATACCGAGGGGTTGCTACGAACACTAGTAAAATACACATCAATAATCTGTATATCAAATATACCTTTGTTCACTTTGCCATCCTTCTTATCCGCCAAATACTTGGGGCAGTTCCGCTTCCAGTGACCAGTCCCTTTGCAGTAGTAGCACTTAGTCTCAGGCTTAGGTACAGACTTGGGCTTCTTCACTTGAGTAGCAACTTGCTTGTCGTTCTTCTTGAAGTTCCCCTTCTTCCCTTTGCCCTTTTCTTGAAACGAGTGGTCTTGTCAACCATCAACACTTGATGCTTTTCTTGATTTCGACCTTCATCGATTTCAGCATCACGAAGAGCTTGGGAATCGTTTCCGTTTATCCCTTGCATATTATAGTTCATCACGAAGTTCTAGTAACTTGGTGATAGTGACTAGAGAACTCTGTCAATCACTATCTTATCTGGAAGATTAACTCCCACTTGATTCAAGTGATTGTAGTACTCAGACATTCTGAGCACATGCTCACTAGCTGAGCAATTCTCCTCCATCTTGTAGGCAAAGTACTGTCAGAGGTCTCATACCTCTCGACACGGGCATGAGTATGAAATACCAATTTCAACTCTTGGAACATCTTATATGCTCCGTGGCGTTCAAAACATTTTTTTGAAGTCCCGGTTCTAAGCCGTAAAGCATGGTGCACTAAACTATCAAGTAGTTATCATACCGAGCTTTGTCAAACGTTCATAACGTCTGCATATGCTCCTGCAATAGGTCTATCACTTAGCGGTGCATCAAGGACATAATTCTTCTGTGCAGCAATGAGGATAATCCTCAGATCATGGATCCAATCCGCATCATTGCTACTAACATCTTTCAACTTAGTTTTCTCTAGGAACATATCAAAATATAAACAGGGAGCAACAACGCGAGCTATTGATCTACAACATAGTTATGCAAATACTATCAGGTACTAAGTTCATGATAAATTTAAGTTCAATTAATCATATTACTTAAGAACTCCCACTTAGATAGATATCGCTCTAATCATCTAAGTGATCACGTGATCCAAATCAACTAAACCATAACTGATCATCACGTGAAATGGAGTAGTTTTCAATGGTGAACATCACTATGTTGATCATATCAACTATATGATTCACGCTCGACCTTTCGGTCTCAGTGTTCCGAGGCCATATCTGCATATGCTAGGCTCGTCAAGTTTAACCTGAGTATTTTGCGTGTGCAAAACTGGCTTGCACCCGTTGTAGATGGACGTAGAGCTTATCACACCCGATCATCACGTGGTGTCTGGGCACGACGAACTTTGGCAACGGTGCATACTCAGGGAGAACACTTTTATCTTGAAATTTAGTGAGAGATCATCTTATAATGCTACCGTCAATCAAAGCAAAATAAGATGCATAAAAGATAAACATAACATGCAATCAATATAAGTGATATGATATGGCCATCATTATCTTCTGCTTGTGATCTCCATCTCCGAAGCACCGTCATGATCACCATCGTCACCGACGAGACACCTTGATCTCCATCGTAGCATCGTTGTCGTCTCGCCAACTATTGCCCCACCCCTTCTCTTTCCTCTCACGCACGCAAACACCGCCCGAAGCACGCCCGACGCCGCCGCGGTTCCGATCCTCTCGGGATCGTGATCCCGAGACGCCCCCTTGCCCAAGTTGATGCCCTATATAAACCCAGCTCCCTCCTCTCTCGACCCCCCTAAAACCCTAAGCTCAACTCCACCCGTAGCTCGCGCCCTCGCCGAACGCATCTCGCCGCCGCCGCCTTGGTTCGCCGCCGTTTCTGCCACCGGTGAGCACCCCCTGCCCATCCAAGCTACTCCACCCGCACCGCCACTTCATCTCGCACCTCCCTGACATCCTCTCGTCGCCCAGGAACCGCCGGAGCCGTCGCCCCCGAGCTTGACCGCCGCTCGCCGGAGCTGCAGCTCACCAGGGAGCCGCCGCCGTTGCCCCGATCACCACAGTCGCCCCCGAGCTCCACTGACTCCATCCCCGACCTCCCCTCGAACTGCCGCACCCGCCCGACGACTTCGCCGCCGCCCCGGACCACCGGAGCACCCCCGCCACCAATGCCCGGGCCCACCTCGCCGTCGACCGCCGCTGTAAGCCACCGGACTCCCCACCACTGTCTGATTTCCAATCTAGGGCCTAGATTAGATCACGCGAAGAGTTTGGTTTTTCTTTAGTAGACCGGTTTTAGTTTTGGTTTAGAATGGTTTATTTTAAGTTGCGGTTTAGTTAGGCCGGCCCGATTGGTTTATCTCTGTTAGCCCGTGGACGCATTGGTTTATTAAACGCTTAGGCGCTGTTTAGTTTTAGAACGCTCACTGTTTCGGCCCGTTAGCGTGTTAGTTTTATTTTTGTTTCTGTTTTAAAACAGAATAGTTCCAATCTTGAAAAATCTATATCTTTTAGGTTATTTATTATTTTTAGTTGATTCTTTTTTGTTAGTTTACAAATTTCCTATAGTTTCTGTAGAAAATAGATTCGGCCATGTTTTAGTTTTAAAAAAATTGTTTATATTAGTTTTAGTCAGAATAGTATTTCTGCTATAAATTGAGCTAGGATTAATTTTGTTAGTGATTCTTTTTGTCACTGCTTTGTTTTGACGTTGCCTAGCAGTAGGAATTTATTTCGGTATTTTTAGTCTTTATTAAAAATAGTTTTACTCGAAAACAAGCTTTTCTAGTTTTTTTAGCTTGCTGCTGTTTTCTGTTGTTCTAGTTATTTTAAAATTGTATTTTACCTCTGTTATAATTTTTTTAGATTAGTTTCTGTAGCTACAGAGGATGAACTTTTATTTACAGTAGAATATTTTCTTTTCTTGCTAGCTGTTGGCTTGGAGTTCTTCGAGTTTTTTTGGTTTTGGTTTGATTGCTTTTGTGTGATTTATGTTAGCATGTTGTTATGTTAAGTGATTGTATGTTTGTATGCTTATATGATTATTGTTTGCTTCGATAGAATTTCCGGAGTGCGAAGCCTGCTATTTCGAGTCGCTAGCTTTCGAAGACCGTCAGCCACGCAAGTCATTTGATCATGTTTTACAATACCTATGATTTTGTTGCATTAGAATTATTCCTCCCCACCATGCATGCAGTAGGAGAATTTTAAGTTATGTTCTTGAGTAGTGTCATGAGGTAGGATGAACCCAATTCCCCTTGTTATCATTGCCCGGGACGATGTAGTTCATTTTGCTATGCTCGTAGACGGGGTTGGTTGAGAGATTCATAAGGGAGATGTGAGAGTCAAGAAGATGACAACCCCATGACTTCAAGCTCAAGATGGACTTCAAATTCACTACTGGGTGGAGGACGGTTGACGGGCACCCTGGAGAAACCAGCGGATGGCCGGGATGCATGGAGAAGTGCCATGACATCTTGCGGAAAGCTTCACCCAGCCACGAAGAGATGGATGGATACACCTTGACCGGAAGCTTACCTGTGCAGCCGCAAGCCATTATGGGCTCTGGCTGGGTTGACCTTAGGCGTGACTCTGGACGGACGGTGCCAGCAGATGTAGAAGAACGGTAGGACATGGATGGGCACCGGCAGTGCCCAGAGAAACTCTACGGAAGACCATGTTTCGTTCGTCCCGTCTTCAAACACCAAGCAGTGCGAGGACATAAAGGAGGGAACGATTCTTGCGGGTAAAGTGCACAAGACTCTGCAGAGTAAAAACCTAATTGATTAGCCGTGTCCCCAATTACGGACATTTGAGCCTTTGGAATTGGAGTATTTCGGAAATCTCAACACAGAACTTAATAAACTAATTGAGGGGTTATTTAATAATTGGGAATGAGACATTGGTTGGCGGAACCATCTCGATAACAACCAACATTTTGTAGTAATTGCAAGCAAGTCCTTTGTTGTAGGGAAAAACTGGCTTTTTTGCAAAAACATAAAACTTAGAGCCCCGTAGCCAAATTGCATATTGTGTTAGCATTATTATTGTTGTTCTCTCTATGACTTGCCGGCATATTCAAAATGCTGACCTACACGGCTGCAACG
This sequence comes from Aegilops tauschii subsp. strangulata, assembly GCF_002575655.3. NCBI lineage: Eukaryota > Viridiplantae > Streptophyta > Magnoliopsida > Poales > Poaceae > Aegilops > Aegilops tauschii. The sequence continues at coordinate 294,932,357 of NC_053040.3, read as the reverse complement.
TCTTATGTTGTAGAGGAGTTTTCCGACCAGGAGTGAGGCTACGATCCACGCTTGGCGATTGCCCTATGGAGTCGGGTGGACTCGCTATTTGTCTACGCTTCCGCAGCTTTATTTAGTTTATTTCTCATGAGTTGGCCTTCGGCCGAATTTATTATGATGTAATAAAGACTCGATATGAGAATTGTGTAATAAATTCAGGTGTGATTGAACTTTGAATCTTTTCATCAATGTACTGTGTGTGCCAGCATGATCTTAGGATGGTACAGCTACACAGAGACTTGACCGATTTTGGGTCGGGTCGCTACACTTTATTATTGCCTCTAGGGCATATTTCCTTCATTAGCAACTAGCTATGGACCCCTAGGTCTGTGGTGAACTACTCACGCATCATAGGAAGGCAACAAGGATGATGTAGAAGCCCTCCATGAGCGATTCCCTGTAACAACTCTCATGTCATGCTACAGTAAACCCATGCTAATGGTGCCATGTCATCACAATTAATTCCGCTAAACCTCGCTTTGATCCAAACCTAGGTCAAATTCAAATTTAAAATAAAGTCAAAAATAATATTTCTTCAACAGTAAAACAAAGATGTTGGTAATATTTTAAATAATTCCAGAGTATTTGTCATGAAGAAATCACCCATTTTGGAATTACCAAACTGCCCATAGAAATATTTTAAAGTGGGCCAATAGCACTTACTTGAAACACTTAAATGCAAACATAAATTGAAATGTTTCCAAATGACCTAAAACTTTGTGGGACTTTTCAAAATAATGTGTAGGATTTGTGTGCAAGTTTCATTTGCAACTAAAGTTGATTAAGTATAGAAATAAATGAAGAAACAGAAAAGAAAAGAAAAAAAAAGAAAGAAAAGTCCTAGCCGCTACTGTGCCACTGGGCCTAAGTGCTACAGTGCACAAAGGCCCAGCCCACGGCGGCCTTCTACTTCCACTAGACAGGGGAAGGCAGAGCCATGGTCGTGGTCTCTGCTCGCCCGTCCACGCGCCCGTGTTGCCTTGCGTCCATCCCCCGCATCCACAACGACTACAAGGCCGCACCCTCGACCCCCCTACAAACCCTAGTCAACCCACTTCCCCCTTCTCGCTCACCCTCATCATTTCCTCGTCACCCCGGCGTACATGTCGCCATGCCACCGTCGTTGACGCACACCGGAGCAACCCCGAGCTGCGCCTGGTTGTCCGGAAGCTCCGTCGCCCTCCCCTTCGTCATCTACGCCCATGGATCAGAGCCGTGAAGCGCCACCGCCGTCGCTCGCATCGTCTTCTCCCCATCGGCCCTGCCACTGCCTCGCTGTCGTCCAACTACTCCGGCGCCTCCTCGACCTCCCCGAGCACACCATTCGCCCTGCAGTGAGCTCCTCTCCCCGCCTCCCCCATTTTCCCCTTTGATCCGCCATTGTATCAACGTCTCCGCGCTTTGGTTGCCATGGCCGATGCTCGTGCATGCGCCCACGCCCTCTTACGCTCACCGCACCCCCGCGCGACCCCTGCCCCTATGTGCTTGGCGCTCTGGCCGCGCCCAGCGCACGCACGCACCCAGGGCTGCGCCCCGCTACGGCCGCTCTCTTAGTGCATCTGTTGCATGACAATCTCTACTCCTTGCATTGACATCAATTGATGGGCATCTCCATAACCCGTTGATTAGCCTCGTCGATATGAGACTTTCTCCTTTTTGTCTTCTCCATATTAATCTCTACCACTGTATTCTATTCCACCCATAGTGTTATATCCATGGCTTGCGCTCATGTATTGCGTGGGGGTTGAAAAAGCTAAAGCGCGTTAAAAAGTATGAACCAATTGCTTGGCTAACACCGGGGCAGTGCATGATTTATACTTTGTGTTAAGAAGATGGGGCGTGACAATGCTATATGATTTTGTAGGGATAGTGTCCTTTAGCATTTTTATTTTCAAAGACATGATTGTTTGTTGGTATGCCTGAGTATTGATGTCTTTATGTCAAATTATAGAATATTGCTTTGAATCATTCGGATCTAAATATTCATACAATAAAAGAAAGATTGCATGATGAACATGTTAGGTAGCATCCCACATCAAAAAATCCATTTTTATCATTTACCTATGGTACTTGTGAGTTGCATTGGGATTTCCCCGAAGAGGAGAGGATGATGTAGTACAATAGAGATAAGTATCTCCTCACTTATGAAACCAAGGTTATCAATCCAGTAGGAGAACGAAGCAACACTATGTAAACAGCACCTGCACACAAACTACAAATACTTGCAACCCAACGTCTAGAGGGGTTATCAATCCCTCAATGGTTATGAGCAAGATTAAATTGCATAGTTTTTGATAGATAGATCGGACAAAAATACAAAATGAAATAAATAAAAGGAAATTGCAGCAAGGTATTTTAAGTTTTAATATACCATAAAAGATAGACCTGGGGCCATAGTTTTCACTAGAGGCTTCTCTCATAAAAATAGCATACGGTCGGTAAACAAATTACTGTTGGGCAATTGATAGAAAAGCAAATAATTATGACGATATCCAAGGCAACTATCATACATAGGCATCACGTCTGAGACAAGTAGACCGAAACAATTCTACATTTACTACTATTACTCCACACATCGATCGCTATCCAGCATGCATCTACTGTATTAGGTTCATGGAAGAATGGAGTAACGCCTTAAGCAACATGACATGATGTAGACAAGATAAACTCACGTATGAATAAACCCCGTCTTTTTAACCTTAATAATAATACGTCCATTTTGCATTATGTTTTCTTACTGTTATTTATAATGTTTTTATTCATAATAATGCTTTTTAGAGTAATTCTAATGCCTTTTCTCTCATAATTTACAAGGTACACACAAAGAGGGAGAATTCCGGCAGCTGGAAATCTGGACCTGCAAAAGCTACGTCAGGCCACCTATTCTGCACAACTCCAAACAAGCTGAAACTTGACGGAGATTTTTTACGGAATTTATAAGAATTATTGGAGAAAATAACTACCAGAGGGGGCCCACTAGGTGGGCACAACCCACGTGGGCGCGCCAGGGAACCCAGGCGCGCCCTGGTGGGTTGTGCCCTCCTCGGCCCACCTCCGGTGCCCATCTTCTGGTATATAAGTCATTTTGACCTAGAAAAAAAATAAGGAGAGGACTTTCGGGATGGAGGGCCGCCGTCTCGAGGCGGAACTTGTGCAGGAGCACGTTTGCCCTCTAGCAGAGCGATTCCGTCGGGGGAACTTCCCTCCCGCAGGAGGAAATCATCGTCCTCATCATCACCAACAACTCTCCCATCTTGGGGGGGGGGGGGCAATCTCCATCAACATCTTCAACATCACCATCTCATCTCAAACCCTAGTTCATCTCTTGTGTTCAATCTTCTTACCGAAACTATAGATTGGTGCTTGTCGGTGACTAGTAGTGTTGATTACATCTTGTAGTTGATTACTATATGGTTCATTTGGTGGAAGATTATATGTTCAGATCCATTATGTTATTTAATACTCCTCTGATCATGAACATGTTTATCATTTGTGAGTCGTTACTTTTGTTCTTGAGGTCACTGGAGAAATCATGTTGTAAGTAATCATGTGAACTTGATATGTGTTCAATATTTTGATAGTATGTATGTTCTTATTCCCTTAGTGGTGTCATGTGAACGTCGACTACATGACACTTCACCATAGTTGGGCCTAAGGGAATGCATTGTGGAGTAGCAATTAGATGATGGGTTGCGAGAGTGACAAAAGCTTAAACCCCAGTTTATGCGCTATTCCGTAAGGGGCCGATTGGATCCAAAAGTTTAATGTTATGGTTAGAATTTATTATTAATACTTTTCTCGTAGTTGCGGATGCTTGCGGGAGGGTTAATCATAAGTAGGAGGTTTATTCCGGTAAGAACAACACCTAAGCACCGGTCCACCCACATATCAAATTATCAAAGTAGCGAACATGAATTAAACCAACATGATGAAAGTGACTAGTTGAAATTCCCGTGTACCCTCAAGAACGCTTTACTTATCATAAGAGATTGTTTTGGCCTGTCCTTTGCCTCAAAAGGATTGGGCTACCTTGCTGCATATTTGTTACTACTATCGTTACTTGCTCATTACAAATTATATTGCTATCAAACTACTCCGCTACTTACAATTTCAGCACTTGCATACATTACCTTACTGAAAACTACTTGTCATTTCCTTCTGCTCCTCATTGGGTTCGACACTCTTACTTATCGAAGAGAGCTACAATTGATCCCCTATACTTGTGGGTCATCAAGGCTATTTTCTGGCGCTGTTGCCGGGGAGTGAAGCGCCTTTGGTAAGTGGAATTTGGTAAGGAAACATTTATATAGTGTGCTGAAATTTTTTGTCACTTGTTACTATGGAAAACAATCCTTTGAGGGGTTTGTTCGGGGTATCTTCACCTCGTCCGGAACCATAATTACTTACCACTCAACCTACTGCACCTACTGAAAATATTGAATATGAAATTCCTTCGGGTATGATAGAACAACTGCTAGCTAATCCTTATGCAGGAGATGAAACCGAACATCCTGATATGCACTTGATATATGTAGAACAAATTTGTGGATTGTTTAAGCTTGCAGGTTTACCCGGAGATGAAGTTATGAATTTTTTTCCCTTTATCTTTGAAGGGAAAAGCATTGGCATGGTATAGGCTATGCGATGATATTAGATCATGGAATTGGAATCGTTTGAAATTGGAATTTCACCAAAAAATTATCCTATGCATCTAGTTCATCGTGATCGGAATTATATATATAATTTTTGGCCTCGTGAAGGAGAAAGTATCGCTCTAGCTTGGGGGAGACTTAAGTCAATGTTATATTCATGCCCCAATCATGAGCTCTCAAGAGAAATTATTATCCAGAATTTTTATGCTTGGCTTTCTCGTAATGATCAAACCATGCTTGATACTTCTTGTGCTGGTTCTTTTTATGAAGAAGACTATTGAATTCCGGTGGGATCTTTTGGAAAGAATTAAACGCAACTCTGAAGATTGGGAACTCTACGAAGGTAAAGAGTCAGGTATTAAACTTAAGTATGATTGTGTTAAACCTTTTATGAATACCGATGCTTTTCAAAAGTTTAGCACTAAACATGGACTTGACTCTGAGATAGTAGCCTCCTTTTGTGAATCATTTTCTACTCATGTTGAACTCCCTAAAGAGAAGTGGTTTAAATATCACCCACCTATTAAAGAAGAAATTAAAGAACCGGTACCAGTTAAAGAAGAAATTATACTTTACAATGTTGATCTAGTTGTCCCTTCTGCTTATATTGAGAAACCACCTTTTCATGTTAGGATAAAGGAACATGATAAAGTTTCAACTATGGTTAACAAAAGCTATATTAGAACACCTAAACCGGATGAACAAATTAAAGTAGAACCTAGCATTGCTATGGTTAAAGATCTCTTGGAAGAAGATATAGATGGGCATGTTATTTACTTCTGTGAAGAAGCTACTAGAATTGCTAAACCTGATAAAAGGGATAAACATAGACCTGTTGTGGGCATGCCTGTCATCTCAGTTAAAATAGGAGATCACTGTTATCATGGTTTATGTGACATGGGTGCTAGTGTGAGTGCTATCCCTTACACCCTTTATCAAGAAATTATGAAAGACATAGCACCTGCAGAGTTAGAAGAAATAGATGTTACTATTAAACTTGCTAATAGAGACACCATATCACCATTTGGGATTATTAGAGATGTTGAAGTCTTGTGTGGGAAAATAAAATACCCTACTGATTTTCTTGTTCTTGGTTCCCCACAAGATGACTTTTGTCCCATCATCTTTGGTAGACCTTTCTTGAACACAGTTAATGCTAAGATAGATTGTAAGAAACAAACTATTGGTGTTAGTTTTGGTGATGAGTCTCATGAGTTTAATTTTTCCAAGTTTAGTAGAAAGCTTCATGAAAAAGAATTGCCTAGTAAGGACGAATTAATTGGTCTTTCTTCTATTGCTGTACCACCTACTGATCCACTAGAACAATATTTGCTAGACCATGAAAATGATTTACATATGCATGAAAGAAATGAAATAGATAAGATTTTCTTTGAACAACGTCCTCTGCTTAAACACAATTTGCCTATTGAAACTCTGGGAGGTCCTCCTCCACCTAAAGGTGGTCATGTGTTTGAATTAAAACAATTACCAGACACATTGAAATATGCTTATCTTGATGAAAAGAAGGTATATTATTAGTGCTAACCTTTCAGAACATGAAGAAGAAAGATTATTGAAAGTTCTAAGGAAGCACCGAGCTGCTATTGGATATACTCTTGATGATTTAAAGGGCATTAGTCCCACTCTATGTCAGCACAAAATTAATATGGAACCTGATGCTAAACCTGTTCTTGATCACCAACGCTGGTTACATCCGAAGATGAAAGAGGTGGTAAGAACGGAAATATTAAAACTTCTGGAAGCCGGTATAATCGCATAGCTGATAGTAGATGGGTAAGTATTGTGTCCCTAAGAAAGGGTGTATTACTGTTGTTCCTAATGATAAAAATGAACTCATTCCACAAAGAATTGTTACAGGCTATAGAATGGTAATTTATTTTAGAGAATTAAACAAAGCAACTAGAAATATCATTACCCTTTGCCTTTTATTGATCAAATGCTTGAAAGATTATCTAAGCACACACAATTTTCTTCCTTGATGGATATTCTGGCTTTTCACAAATACCTATTTCTCAACTTGATCAAGAAAAGACCACTTTTACTTATCCTTTTGGAACTTATGCTTATAGACGTATGCCTTTTGGTTTATGTAATGCACCTGCTACCTTTCAAAGATGTATGACTGCTATATTCTCTGACTTTTGTGAAAAGATTGTTGAGGTTTTCATGGATGACTTTTCTGTTTATGGGAAGTCTTTTGATGATTGTTTAAGCAATCTTGAGCGAGTTTTGCAGAGATGTGAACAAACAAATCTTGTCTTGAATTGGGGGAAGTGCCACTTTATGGTTAATGAAGGCATTGTCTTGGGTCATAAAATTTCTGAAATAGGTATTGAAGTGGACAAAGCTAAGGTTGATGCAATTGAGAAAATGCCATGTCCTAAAGATATAAAAGGTATTTGTAGTTTCCTAGGTCATGCTGGTTTCTATAGGAGATTTATCAAAGACTTTTCTAAAATTTCTAGGCCTCTCACTAGTCTCCTGCAAAAGGATATTCCTTTTGTTTTTGATGATGATTGTTTAGAAGCCTTTGAAACACTCAAGAAAGCCTTAATCTCTGCACCTATTTTTCAACCACCTGATTGGAACTTGCCTTGTGAAATTATGTGTGATGCTAGTGATTATGTTGTTGGTGCTGTTCTAGGATAAAGAGTTGATAAGAAACTGAATGTTATTCATTATGCTAGTAGAACTCTAGACACTGCTCAAAGAAATTATGCTACTACTAAAAAAGAATTCTTAGTAGTGGTGTTTGCTTGTGATAAATTTAGGCCTTATATTGTTGATTCCAAAGTAACTGTTCACATAGACCATGCTGTTATTAAATATCTTAAGGAAAATAAAGATGCTAAACCTAGACTTATTCGTTGGGTTCTCTTGTTATAAGAATTTGATTTACATATCATTGATAGAAAAGGAACTGAGAACCCCGTAGCTAATAACTTGTCTAGGCTTGAAAATGTGCTTGATGACCCACTACCTATTGATGATAGTTTTCCTGATGAGCAGTTAGCTGCAATAAATGTTTCTATAGTACTCCATGTATGCTGAATATGCTAATTACATTGTTGCTAAATATTTACCACCTAGCTTTACATACCAACAAAAGAAAAAATTCTTCTATGATTTAAGACATTACTTTTGGGATGACCCACACGTTTATAAGGAAGGAGTAGATGGTATTATTAGATGTTGTGTACCTGAGCATGAACAGGGACAAATCCTTCGGAAATGTCACTTCGAAGCTTATGGAGGGCATCATGCTGGAGATAGAACTGCTCACAAGGTATTCCAGTCTGGATTTTATTCACCCACTCTCTTCAAGGATGCCCGTAAGTTTGTCTCATCTTGTGATGAATGTCAAAGAATAGGTAATATCGGTAAGCGTCAAGAAATGCCTATGAATTATTCACTTGCTGTTGAACCATTTGATATTTGGGGATTTGATTACATGGGACCTTTTCCTTCCTCTAATGGGTATACACATATTTTGGTTGCTGTTGATTATGTTACTAAATGGGTAGAAGCTATCCCAACCAGTAGTGCTGATCACAACACCTCTATTAAAATGCTTAAGGAAGTTATTTTCCCAAGGTTTGGAGTCCCTAGATGTTTAATGACTGATGGTGGTTCACACTTTATTCATGGTGCTTTCCGTAAAATGCTTGCCAAGTATGATGTTAACCATATAATTGCATCACCCTATCATCCTCAGTCTAGTTGTCAAGTTGAGCTTAGCAATAGAGAAATAAAATTAATTTTGCAAAAGACTGTCAATAGGTACAGGAAGAATTGGTCTAAGAAATTAGATGATGCACTTTGGGCTTATAGAACAACATATAAAAATCCTATGGGTATGTCTCCTTATAAAATGGTCTATGGAAAAGCTTGTCATTTGCCTCTTGAGTTAGAACATAAAGCATATTGTGCAGTTAAAGAACTCAACTATGACTTCAAACTTGCCGATGAAAAGAGGTTATTTGATATAAGCTCATTAGATGAATGGAGAACCCAAGCTTATGAAAATGCAAAATTATTCAAAGAAAAAGTTAAAAGATGGCATGGCAAAAGAATCCAAAAGGTGAGTTTAAAGTCGGAGAATATGTTCTTTTGTACAACTCTCGTTTCAGATTCTTTGCAGGAAAACTCCTCTCAAAATGGGAAGGCCCATATGTCATCGAGGAGGTTTACCGGTCTGGTGCCATCAAAATAAATAATCCCGAAGGTACTAACCCGAAGGTTGTCAATGGGCAACGAATAAAGCATTATATCTCAGGTAAGCCCATTAATATTGAAAGTAATATTATCCAAACTTTGACACCGGAAGAACACATAAAAGAGTCCTTCCGGAACACTCCAGAATCGTGAAAATAAGGAGGTATGTGATACGGTAAGTAAACGGACTCCGAAAAATCCGCAAAATAATTTTTACCAGTTTTGGAATATTTAAGAATTTTGGAAATAAAGAAACTTCCAAGATGCGTCCCCTGGTGGGCACAATATACCAGGGCGCGTCAGGCTTGCCAGGCGCGCCCAGATGGGTTGTGCCCACCTAGGACACCTTCCATACTCCATTTTTCTCCTGTATGCTTGTCCTCCATGAGAACAAATCTGTATATACTTCCCGAACCTGTTAACCACCATATCGCAGAGAAAATCCTCTGTTCTCTTTTCTTGCTGTTTCGGGTCAGATTTCTCAAGCCAGGCATCATGTCTTCCTGCTCCTCCAACCACATGGAAGAAGATGCTTGGCTGATGAAGATCGAGACAAAGAGGGAGGAGCCTACGGACGCCATCAAGGGAGACAAGGGCAAGGAATCTACCGTAGATCCATCCCCGGTGGCAACACAAGCACTGCTGGCCGAGGAGGAGGAGGAAGATATCCTTAAGCATTACCTTACTCACCTTACTTCAGCTGAGATTGAAGCTTTTCCCGTCATTGAAATAGTTCGCATACAAAATAAGTATCTCACTCGCGAAAATATTCTGCATCAAGAGCATATCACCTATCTCCGGAGCGTCATCCGTCGGTTGGAGAATCTCTTGATCCTTAAGGATAGGATTGCTTCTTCACCACCACCATCTTCTTCACCACCAAAGGAAAACTAAGTATCAGGTATGGGCACTCCCCTTGGCTTCCGCCAAGCTTGGGGGAGGTGCCCCAGTATCGTATCATCCCACTATCTTTTCGCCTTTATTTATTTTAGTTCGATATTTTTGCTTTAGATGAAATAAAGTTAGTTCGATCCTTTCTTATTTGAGAGTTTTCTTAGTGATCTATCATTGTAATCGTGTGCAAGTTATATAATAAAGTTTAGTTTGAGCTCTTGCTTCCTTTACTTTCATGTTGCAAATAAAGAAAAGAAATAAGAAAGAAAGAAAAAGAGAAAGGAAATAAATAAAAGAAAGGAAATAAATCAATAAGATCATATACTAATCCTATGGTAGGTGATAGCACCACATATGGAAAGGTATAAGTAGGAAATTTTATTAGATATTAACAAACATAGCATTAGTCAATGATGCAACTCATGAAAGAATTAATAAGGGAAGAGAAGATTCACATATAAATATACTATCCTAGAAATCTTTTGTGATTGTGAGCCCTCATCAAAATATTATATGCCAAAATTGTTGACGTTGGACAAGGAAGACAACTTAATGGTTTATGTTTGTTTATATTCACATAGAAGTCATATTTTCATAGATCCATCAACATGTGGTGCTTGCCCCTGTCTTTGCTAGCCAAAAATTCTGCACTAAGTAGAGATACTACTTGTGCATCCAAAAACCCTTAAACCCAAATCTTATTTTCAAGTGTCCACCATACCTACCTAGGGATTGAGCAAGATCTCTCAAGTAAGTTGTCATCGGTGCAAAAGGGCAATAAAATTGCTTCTAAAAATGTGAGATCATTTAGTGTAAGAGAAAATTGAGCGTTGTACGAACTTGGATGACAAAGAATAAAAGCGACAGACTACATAATAAAGGTTGTCATCTTAAGGGGCAATACAACGTGACGTTCTCTTGCACTAAGGGATTGATCATACAAACAAATAAGCGCATGGCAACCTCCGCTTCCCTCTGCGAAGGGCCTATCCTTTACTTTTATGTATTTACTTTTATGCAAAGAGTCAAAGTTTCCCTTCTATTCCTTTTTATTTTTCTCCTTTGGCAAGCATCATGTGGTGAGGAAAGATGTAGGCACATATGTCCAGTTGAATATAGATAGCATGAGTTATTATTGTTGAGATCACCCTTGAGGTGAGTATGTTGGGAGGCGAAACTATAAGCCCCTATCTTTCTATGTGTCCGGTTGAAACATTTTGCTCATGTGTACGCGGTGAGTGTTAGCAATCATAGAAGACTATATGATGGTTGAGTATGTGGACTTGCCTAAAGGCTCCGACACGTGACCCTTCCTGAAAAGATGATGAATTGTAGTTGCAAAGTCAACTGAGATCATAGTTTGTTGGTTTCTAATAGAGTTTTTGCTTTATACTTCGATTATGTGATGAACTATTACTTATTCATGAGAAGTATATGATAAATTTCTATGATGAAAGTCTTATGTTTAATTTTGTTGCAGTTATAATAATCAACATGATGCTTCTATGTCCATATTTTCTTTTTATCGACACCTCTCTCTCAAAGCATGTGGACATGCTTTTCGATTTTGGTTTTCGCTTGAGGACAAGCAAGCTCTAAGCTTGGGGGAGTTGATACATCCATTTTGCATCATGTTTTCTTACTATTATTTATAATGTTTTTATTCATAATAATGTTTTTTGGAGTAATTCTAATGCCTTTTCTCTCATAATTTACAAGATATACACAAAGAGGGAGAATTCCGGCAGCTGGAAATCTGGACCTGGAAAAGCTACGTCAGGCCACCTATTCTTCACAACTCCAAACAAGCTGAAACATGACGGAGATTTTTTTATGGAATATATAAGAATTATTGGAGCAAATAACTACCAGAGTGGGACCAACAGGTGGGCACGACCCACCTGGGCGCGCCAGGGAGCCCAGGCGCGCCCTGGTGGGTTGTGACCTCCTCAGCCCACCTCCGGTGCCCATCTTCTGGTATATAAGTCATTTTTACCTAGAAAAAATAAGGAGAGGACTTTTGGGATGGAGCGTCGCCATCTCGAGGCGGAACTTGGGCAGGAGCACTTTTGCCCTCTGGCAGAGCGATTCCTCTGGGGGAACTTCCCTCCCGGAGGGGGAAATCATCGTCCTCATCATTACCAACAACTCTCCCATCTTGGGGAGGGCAATCTCCATCAACATCTTCAACAACACCATCTCATCTCAAACCCTAGTTAATCTCTTGTGTTCAATCTTGTTACCGGAACTATAGATTGGTGCTTGTGGGTGACTAGTAGTGTTGATTACATCTTCTAGTTGATTACTATATGGTTTATTTGGTGGAAGATAATATGTTCGGATCCATTATTCTATTTAATACTCCTCCGATCATGAACATGTTTATCATTTGTGAGTAGTTACTTTTATTCTTGAGGTCACGGGAGAAATCATGTTGCAAGTAATCATGTGAACTTGATATGTGTTCGATATTTTGATAGTATGTATGTTGTTATTCCCTTAGTGGTGTCATGTGAACATCGACTACATGACACTTCATCGTATTTGGGCCTAAGGGAATGCATTGTGGAGTAGCAATTAGATGATGGGTTGCGAGAGTGACAGAAGCTTAAACCCCAGTTTATGCGCTATTCCGTAAGGGACCGATTGGATCCAAAAGTTTAGTGCTATGGTTAGAATTTATTCTTAATACTTTTCTCGTAGTCGCGGATGCTTGCGGGAGGGTTAATCATAAGTAGGAGGTTTGTTGTAGCGATCCGACCTCAGACGTTCAAATCTCTGTGCTTAAGTGTCATCCCTGGATCGGTAATGCTGACACACACAATACTCGAAGCATTTATAACAGAGTGAAATCACACACTTATTACATCGAATGTCTCAAAGAGAACTTATTACAATAATATATGGCTTAAGGCCATCTAAATAAGATAACTGCGGAAGTATCGAAGGTAAATGAGTCCATCAACTCCAACGGCATAGCTGAGTGCACGACAACGACCTAGCGCACCTTACTCTTCGTCTGAAAAGTCTGCAACATAATACGTTGCAGCCCGAAACGGGTCAGCACATGGAATATGCTGGCAAAATAACACACTAGAGCAATAAACAGATAAAAACTAACAATACATGCATATATGGCTGGTGGAGGCTCTATGGTTATCATGTTTTGCGAAAAGCCAATTTTTTCCTACAACAAAGGAATATATTTTGTTTACTATCATGGTAGTTGATAAACATTGAGAAGGTTCCTCCAACTCAATCCCAATTATTCAGTATTAATAACCCAACAAATTAATTTAGAGTGATGAGATCAAATCAATAATTCAAGAACCAGATACTCAAGATGTCCATAACCGGGGATACGGCTAATCATGATTAGTTTGTACACTCTGTAGAGGTTTGCGCACTTTTCCCCACAAGACTCGATATCCTCCGTTGGATTTCTCGCACTACATGATGTTTGAGAAACGGATGACCGAGACACAGTCTTTCTGAAGCATTAACTCTTTACTCTGGGTAGACAGTTACACCTACTTTCCCCTACATATGCTAGCCTACCACTGAAAGAGGTCACACAACATACTCAACTATGCCAGAGCCCATAATGGCTTGTGGCTGCACACGGAAGTTTCTAGCGTGAATAATCTTATGATCCCTTTGAGCCTGGGTGGCGAACCATAGGATGATCACACGGGTACTCCGGGATATCCCAGGACAGCGCTGGATTGCTCCAGGTGCCCAAACAACCACTGGGTGCTCCAGGGTGCCTCAACTAATCCACACAGATGTGTATTTAAGTAACCACCTGAAGTTAACCATTAATTAACAACTCTCACATCTTTCATGGATACACTCAACCAAACCACGTCTACGAGCATAGCATAGCAGTATAAGCATAACGTAGAAGTAACTCCCAAGGGTTTGATATAAAAGACAATAGGTTCTACCTCATCAACTACTTCCCAAATCCCACATGTTGATCATATCCTACTCATGCAATGTTTGAGTATTGGAACTAATGCATAAAAAACTGGGTAATGAAGGGATATGATCAAAGAGTTACTTGCCTTGCTGACGATATGCAAACCCTAGAGACTCGTAGTAGCACGCTTCGCTCTCCGGAAATTCTAACGCAAACAAACAATAACGTACATAAGCACTCAAGCATATATGCAAGGGTAAAACTCATATGAGAAAGTCCAATATGAAAGTTCAACTGAAGTGCTTCGATTTGCAAAAAGAATCAATCGAATCGGAGCTACGGAACTGAAACTACGATCAAAAGAAGTTCGAATTCAAATCTGCTTGGAACCAAATTTTTAAATTGTCAAAACCATGTTCAAGTTTTTTAACTGGAAAGAGGGGTTCGATACGAAGATTTGGCATTGGTTTCACTGGATTTGGACGAACGGTTGAGAAACTGCGAGGGTTTGAAGATCAGGGGCTAATCTGCGATAAAAATAATCGTGGATAGGTCCCTGGTGAAAAATAAAATAAAAAGAAAAAGAATAACGAACGAACGTTCGCTAGCAGAGACAAAAGAACGAATGCGTTCACGAACAGGGGCGTTCGAGTGAACGTTCGCTAATTAGCGAAACCAGAGAAAACGAGAAAACCCCTAAACCTAAAAAATTAAAACCGATCTAAGACAAAACCGGAAAAAAACTGGGGTGGTCTTTTATCGGTTCACGGGAAAACCGGCGGGTCGGCGGCTCCGATGAGTCGGGGCGTCGGCGGGGCGGAGCGAGGCGACGGCGTGCGCGGAGGCGGTCGCTACTGCTTCTTGCTGCTGCTGGCGGCGGTGGTGGTGGCGAGAGGGGCCGGGGCGGCGGCTTATAAAGCCTCGGGAGGGGGGTTGCTTGCGGGAGGGGGCAGGCGGCGGCGAAGTCTGAGCCGGACTCCAGGCGGAGTCCGCCTGAGGCACGGCGGCACGGCACGGCGGGCCAGCCTGTTCGGCTGGGCTTTCGGCCCAGTCGGGCGGAAACTTTAAAAAAAAATCCGCCGAAGAAAAATCCTAATAAAATATAAAAAAATCTAAAAATGCCAGAAACAATTTTCGCCGTCTAAGTACAATATTTAGAACAAAGTGAACATTTTTCAGGCCTAAGAATGCAATTTTGAAAAATGCATATTTTTCTAATTCAAATAAAATAGCAATAAAATCCAATAAAAATATGTATTTGATTTTAACATTTTTCCTCCAATATTTCCTTTATTTTGGAGAAGTCATTTTATCTCCTCAAATTTATTTTTAACATCGGAAATATTTCGGAGAGAAAATTTATTAAAACCAAAATGATCCTGTTTTCAAATTTGAGAAAATTCAAATATGAAAATAAATAAAATCCCCAACTCTCTCCGTGGGTCCTTGAGTTGATTAAGATTTCTTGGATCAAACCAAATTGCAAATAAAATATGATATGCATATGATGTGCTATGTATAACATCCAAATTGAAAATTTGGGATGTTACAAACCTACCCCCCTTAAGGTGAATCTCGCCCTCAAGATTCTGGTTGGCTAGAAAATAGGTGCGGGTGGTCTTTCCGTAGGTCTTCCTCTCGTTCCCAGGTGGCTTCATCCTCGTTATGGTGGCTCCACTGAACTTTGTAAAACTTGATAACCTTGCTGCGTGTGACTCGGCTGGCAAACTCGAGAATCTTGACGGGTTTCTCCTCGTAGGTCAGATCACTTATCTAACTGAATTGCTTCCAGGGGCACTATATCTCTTAGAGGAATATCGGCCATCTCAGCATGGTACTTCTTCAACTGGGAAACGTGAAACACATCATGAACTCCTGATAATCCTTCGGGTAACTCCAACTTGTAGGCCACTTCTCCCATACGCTCCAAAACTCGGTATGGTCCTACAAATCTCGGGGCTAACTTTCCCTTAACTCCAAATCGCTTAACTCCTCGCAGAGGTGACACACGAAGATATGGTCTATCTCCGATTTCATAGACTACCTCCTTGCGTTTGGTATCGGCATAACTCTTCTGCCTGGACTGAGCTACCTTTAGTGTGTCGCGAATCAACTTAGCCTTCTCTTCGGACTCTTTGATCAAATCTGGTCCAAACAACTGACGGTCTCCAACTTCATCCCACATCAACAGTGTCCTGCACCTTCTCCCATACAAAGCTTCAAAAGGTGCCATCTTCAAACTGGCTTGGTAACTGTTGTTGTATGAGAACTCCGTGTAAGGCAAATTATCATCCCAACTAGATCCATAATCTAGTGCACAAGCTCTCAACATGTCCTCCAAAATCTGATTGACTCTCTCGGTCTGTCCATCTGTTTGCGGATGAAAAGTTGTACTGAACTCTAGCCTGGTACCCAAAGTCTGGTGCAGCTGATTCCAAAACTTCGAGGTAAATTGTGTTCCTCTATCTGATACGATGGTCCTCGGAACTCCATGCAGACATACGATCATGGTCATATATATCTTGGCCAACTTCGCACTCGTATAGGCGGTTTTCACTGGGAGAAAGTGAGCCACTTTGGTCAAACGATCCACTACTACCCAGATAGAATCATATCTCGATCGGGTCCTGGGTAATCCGGTGATGAAATCCATGCCAAGTTTGTCCCACTTCCATTCGGGTATCAGCATAGGCTGCAGTAATCCTGCTGGCTTCTGATGTTCTGCCTTCACTCGCTGACATACATCACATACTGCTACATACTCGGCAATATCCTTCTTCATACCAGTCCACCAAAAATGCTCCTTCAAATCCAAATACATCTTGGTCTTTCCGAGGTGTATCGAGTATGGCAAGTCATGAGCTTCCTGAAGTATTAACTTCCTGATCTTCGTGTTATTGGGTACATAAACACAGTCCTCAAACCATAAGGTTTTCGTACTCATCCTTGCGAAAACTTTTGGCTTTTCCTTTGCTCATCTTCTCCTTTATCTCAGCAATCTCCTTATCATCATTCTGAGCTTCTCGTATCTTTCCCAATAATGTTGACTGAACCTCCATTGCTGCGACAAATCCTCTAGGGACTATTTCCAAACGAAGCTCCCTGAGATCTTCGGCTAACTCCTTTGGTAATCCTCCGCTTATCAGGGTATTGACATAACTCTTCCGGCTCAAAGCGTCTGCTACAACATTGGTCTTTCCTGGGTGATAATGCAACTTCATATCATAATCCTTTATAAGATCCAACCATCTCCTTTGCCTGAGATTCAGCTCCTTCTGTGTGACAATGTACTTCAAACTCTTGTGATCCGTGTACACATCACAACGGTTTCCAATAAGAAAGTGTCTCCAGGTCTTGAGTGCATGAACTACAGCTGCTAACTCCAAATCATGTGTGGCATAATTCAACTCATGCGGTCGAAGCTAATGTGAGGCATAAGAAACAACTCTTCTGTCCTGCATAAGTACACCTCCAAGTCCTAAGCGAGCAACGTCGCAATACGCTTGGAAATCCTTGCGTATATCCGGTAGAATCAACACTGGGGTTGTAACCAAACGTTTCTTCAACTCCTGAAAACTGGCCTCACACTCTTCGGTCCACTTGAACTTAGTGTCCTTCTTCAACAACTCCGTCATAGGCTTCACAATCTTGGAGAAATTCTCAATGAATCTCTGATAATATCCCGCGGGTCCAAGAAAACTGCGGATCTCTCCTACTGAGGTGGGTGCTAGCCAATCAGTGACTGACTGAACCTTGGTAGGATCTATTGCTATACCTTCTCCTGATATAACATGTCCAAGGAATCCAACTTCCTTCAACCAGAACTCACATTTGCTGAACTTGGCATATAGCTGATGTTCCCTGAGCTTCTCGAGAACTAAACGCAAATGCTCCTTGTGTTCCTCTTCATTCTTCGAGTATACCAAAATATCATCAATGAACACCACGACAAACTTGTCCAAAAACTCCATGAACACTTTATTCATCATACTCATGAAATAGGCAGGGGCATTTGTCAATCCAAATGACATGACCGGGTACTCATATAGCCTGTACCTTGTGGTGAAGGCTGTCTTAGGTATATCCTGCTCTCGGATCTTCAACTGGTGGTATCCTGATCGCAGATCGATCTTGGAAAATACTTTGGCTCCTTGCAGCTGGTCAAACAAATCATTGATCATCGGTAGCGGGTACTTGTTCTTGATCGTCACTTCATTCAATGCACGATAATCAACAACCATTCTCAAGGATCCTTCCTTCTTCTAAACTAAGAGCACTGGGGCTCCCCATGATGACGAACTTCGTCGAATGTAACCCTTCTCCAATAACTCCTTAATCTGCTTCTTAATCTCCTCCAGATCATTTGCGGGCATCTAGTATGGTCTCTTTGATATCGGTCCGGTGCCTGGCAATAGCTCTATCAAAAACTCAATGTCTCGATCCGGCGGCATGCCTGGTAGTTCTTCTGGAAATACATCTGGGTAATCCTTCACTACAGGCACTTCCTACTGAATAACTCCTGAGAGGGAATTTACTTGGGTCCTCCTTGGCGCATGTCGGGATACATACTTAATCCTTTTTCCCTCCGGGGTGGTGAGCAGAATTGACTTACTAGCACAATCGATGTTTCCTCCATACTTCGATGGCCAATCCATGCCTAGGATCACATCCAATCCTTGTTACTCCAGAATTATTAAGTATGAGGGGAAAACATGCCTACCTATGGTCAATGGCATCTGAAAACATCCTTCGCTTGCCATATACTCCACTCCTGGCGAGCTTACTAACATAGGTGTCCTAAGAACTTCGGTGGGCAACTTATACTTATCCACAAATCCCCTTGATATGTATGAATGCGATGCACCAGTATCAAAAAGAACGATTGCAGTAAATGACTTAACCAAAAACTTACCTATAACTGCATCTGGCTGCTCTTCAACCTCATCCACGTTAACATGGTTCACTTGTCCCCTGTTGAAAGGGTTGGGCTTCTTCCCAGAGCTTTCATTGCCATTACCATTCTTTGCTTCAGAACACTCAGTGGCGTAGTGTCCAGTCTTCCCGCACTTGAAGTAAGTAATGTGACTTAGATCCTTCTTGGCGGGTGTTGCCGGGTTGGAACGGTTCTGGCTGCTGCTTCCTCCATTCCCATTCCCATTCCCATTCTTGGGGCCACTATGATTATGTGAACTTCCTCCATTGTGAGTGTGGCCTCCATTGTTGTGGTGGGTGTGTCCTCCCGAGTTCGGGGTAAACTGAGGTCTCTGCTGTGCTCCTAAATTGTACTTCCCTTGTCCATACTTCCTTTTGCGGCTCTCTATCTCCTGCTGCTTACCTTCTATCATAAGAGCCATGTCTATCAACTCCTGGTAGTTAGAAAATGTTGCCACCATCAACTGCATGCTTAGTTCATCATTTAGCCCTTCCATAAACTTCTTCTGCTTCACGGCATCTGTGGCCACATCATCCGAGGCATAGCGAGCTAACTTACTGAACTCATCCACGTACTGCCCCACAGTACGATTTCCCTGGCATAAGTTGCGAAACTCAGGCTTCTTCATTCTCATAGCTCCAGTTGAGACATGTGCAGTGCAGAAAGCTTGCCGAAATTGATCCCAAGTGACATTGGCTATGGGGAAAGTGGTTGTGTAATTCTCCCACCATGAGGCTGCGGGTCCATCCAGTTGATGTGCGACAAAACGCACCTTCTCAGCATCTGTGCAACCTGCGGTGGTCAACTCCCTTCCAATCCTGCGTAACCAGTCATCAGCGACAATCGGCTCGGTGCTACTGGAAAACACCGGCGGATTCAACCTCAGAAAACGGGCTAAGTTGTCAACTGGAGGTGGTGGCGGTGGGTTGTTGTTGTTGTTGCCTTGGTTCTGGACTAGTAGCTGCATCAAGGCATTCTGCTGTTGGATCAGCTGAGTGAGCTCCGGTGGGAAGACAAATCCAGGGTCACGTCTCGAAGGCATCTGATAGCTTTAGAGGGGAGAGATTAGAATAGAATGGGGTCTAAAGAGAAATCACTACCCATATGCACATGAGACAAACACAATCATATCACACCACTCAATTCAAATCAAGGGCATACGAACGATTTAACTACCGTTACAAAGATACTCGGACTACTACTATTTACATGGGGGAAATACTACTGATAACATGGTGGTCATCTAGAAATTTTGATCGGTGGAAGACTCCATGATATCCGCTCCAGCTTCGTCTTCGTAATCATCATCACTACTGTCGGGGTCAGAGTCAGTGACGTCGATGATGATGTAGTCCTCGGGATGGTCGTCATCTCCTCCTGGTGCGGGGTCTCCCATGAATACTCCTTGCTTCCTCGTCAGGTCGTCATTCTTTTCTACTAGTATTGCGATTTCCTCCTCATATCCATCGCGTGTAGACTTGAGTTCCTCTTCAAGCTCCATGTTCCTGGTCATCACCTTCTTCAGATCTATCATGCTTACGCACATTTGGTTCTCCTGGCGGCGAATGTGCTGGTTTAACTCCTGGATGAAAGCTGCAATGGACCTGTCCCTCCTGGTGCTGATCGTCTCCCATTGCTCATCTCGGCACCCACGTATCTGATAGATGGTGGCCTTAAGATCCTTGTGATAAACTTCTCCGATGTGTCCCATGGCGATGTGAGCTGCCATGCTCTTTCCTAGACTCCAGGTTGGTGCATGAAAGGAAAATTCTATGGGCTCAGTAACTGGCGTGAATGTCCTTCATGGAACTTGAACTCGAATCATCCAACGCTCCTCTTTTGGTAAAGTGGCGGTGTAGGTCCCGGTGAAGCTTGGTATTCCGATGTTCAGGTACCAAGTGACTTCCTTCAAGTGTCGTCCAAAGGGAGTGTCTTCATCCGGCTGAGCAAACTTGTTCCTTGGGTCCGCCATCTATAGAGTGGAAAATGGAGAGCATTCAAAAATGAGTAGAGAAGAGTGACATATGGCTTATCTTAGTGGTCGTGTCCTACAATCAGCGTGTGCTCTGATACCATCTTGTAGCGATCCGACGTCAGACGGTCAAATCTCTATGCTTAAGTGTCATCCCTGGATCGGTAATGCTGACACACACAGTACTCGAAGGATTTATAACAGAGTGCAATCACACACTTATTACATCGAATGTCTCAAAGAGAACTTAATACAATAATATATGGCTTAAGGCCATCTAAATTAGATAACTGTGGAAGCATCGAAGGTAAATGAGTCCATCAACTCCAACGGCATAGCTGAGTGCACGACAACGACCTAGCGCACCTTACTCTTCGTCTGAAAAGTCTGCAACATAATACGTTGCAGCCCGAAACGGGTCACCACATGGAATATGCTGGCAAAATAACACACTAGAGCAATGAACAGATAAAAACTAACACTACATGCATATATGGCTGGTGGAGGCTCTATGGTTATCATGTTTTGCGAAAAGCCAATTTTTCCCTACAACCAAGGAATATATTTTGTTCACTATCATGGTAGTTGATAAACATTGAGAAGGTTCGTCCAACTCAATCCCAATTATTCAGTATTAATAACCCAACAAATTAATTTAGAGTGATGAGATCAAATCAATAATTCAAGAACCAGATACTCAAGATGTCCATAACCGGGGACACGGCTAATCATGATTAGTTTATACACTCTATAGAGGTTTGCGCACTTTTCCCTACAAGACTCGATCTCCTCCGTTGGATTTCTCGCACTACATGACGTTTGAGAAACGGATGACCGAGACACTGTCTTTCCGAAGCATTAACTCTTTACTCTGGGTAGACAGTTACACCTACTTTCCCCTACATCTGCTAGCCTACCACTGAAAGAGGTCACACAACATATTCAACTATGCCAGAGCCCATAATGGCTTGTGGCTACACACGGAAGTTTCTAGCATGAATAATATTATGATCCCTTTGAGCCTGGGTGGCGAACCATAGATGATCACACGGGTACTCCGGGATATCCCAGGACAGCGCTGGATTGCTCCAGGTGCCCAAACAACCACTGGGTGCTCCAGGGTGCCTCAACCAATCCACACAGATGTGTATTTAAGTAACCACCTGAAGTTAACCATTAATTAACAACTCTCACATCTTTCATGGATACACTCAACCAAACCACGTCTACGAGCATAGCATAGCAGTATAAGCATAACGTAGAAGTAACTCCCAAGGGTTTGATATAAAAGACAATAGGTTCTACCTCATCAACTACTTCCCAAATCCCACATGTTGATCAGATCCTACTCATGCAATGTTTGAGGACTGGAACTAATGCATAAAAACTGGGTAATGAAGGGATATGATCAAAGTGTTACTTGCCTTGCTGACAATATGCAAACCCTAGAGACTCGTAGTAGCACGCTTCACACTCCGGAAATTCTATCGCAAACAAACAATAACATACATAAGCACTCAAGCATAGATGCAAGGGTAAAACTCATATAAGAAAGTCCAATCTGAAAGTTCAACTGAAGTGCTTCAATTTGCAAAAAGAATCAATCGAATCGGAGCTACGGAACTGAAACTCCGATCAAAACGAGTTTGAATTCAAATCTGCTTGGAACCAAATTTTAAATTGTCAAAACCATGTTCAAGTTGCTTAACTGGAAAGAGGGGTTCGAGACAAAGATTTTGGCGTTGGTTTCACTGGATTTGGACGAACGGTTGAGAAACTGCGAGGGTTTGAAGATCAGGGGCTAATCTGCGATAAAAATAATCACAGATAGGTCCCTGGTGAAAAATAAAATAAAAAGAAAAAGACTAACAAACGAACGTTCGCTAGCAGAGACGAAAGAACGAACGTGTTCATGCACAGTGGCGTTCGGGTGAACGTTCGCTAATTAGTGAAACCGGAGAAAACCGAGAAAAACCCTAAACCTAAAAAAATAAAACCGATCTAAGACCAAACTGAAAAAACCGGGGTGGTCTTTTACCGGTTCATGGGAAAACCGGCGGGTCGGCGGCTCCAGCGAGTCGGGGCTCCGGCGAGGCGGCGTCGGCGGGGCAGGGCGAGGCGACGACGTGCGCGGCAGGCGGCGGCGGCGGCTGCTGCTGCTTGTTGCTGCTGGCGGCGGTGGTGGTGGCGAAGGGGCCGGGGCGGCGGCTTATAAAGCCTCGGGATGGGGGTGCTTGCGGGAGGAGGCAGGCGGTGGCGGAGTCCGAGCCGGACTCCAGGCGGAGTCCGCCGGCGGCATGGCGGCGCAGCTTGGAGGCGGTTGGCGTGGCGGGCCGGCCTGCTCGGCTGGGCTTTCGCCCCAGTCAGGCGGGAAACTTTTTTTAAATAATTCCGCCGAAGAAAAATCCTAATAAAATATAAAAAAATTCTAAAAATGCCAAAAACAATTTTCACTGTCTAAATACAATATTTAGAACAAAGTGAACATTTTTCTTGCCTAAGAATGCAATTTTGAAGAATGCATATTTTTCTAATTCAAATAAAATAGCAATAAAAGTCCAATAAAAATATTTATTTTATTTTAACATTTTTCCTCCAATATTTCCGTTATTTTCGAGAAGTCATTTTATCTCCTCTCATTTATTTTTAACATCGGAAATATTTCGGAGAGAAAATTTATTAAAACCAAAATGATCCTCTTTTCAAATTTGAGAAAATTCAAATATGAAAATAAATGAAATCCCCAACTCTCTCCGTGGGTCCTTGAGTTGCTTAAGATTTCTTGGATCAAACCAAAATGCAAATAAAATATGATATGCATATGATGTCCTATGTATAACATCCAGTTTGAAAATTTGGGATGTTACATTTGTTCAAGTAAGAACAACACCTAAGCACCGGTCCACCCACATATCAAATTATCAAAGTAGTGAACACGAATTAAACCAACATGATGAAAGTGACTAGATGAAATTCCTGTGTACCCTCAAGAACGCTTTGCTTATCATAAGAGACCGTTTTGGCATGTCCTTTGCCTCAAAAGGATTGGGATACCTTGCTGCATATTTGTTACTACTATCGTTAATTGCTCATTACAAGTTATCTTGCTATCAAACTACTCCGCTACTTACAATTTCAGTACTTGCAGACATTACCTTACTGAAAACTATTTGGCATTTCCTTCTGATCCTCGTTGGGTTCGACACTCTTACTTATCGAAGAGAGCTACAATTGATCCCTATACTTGTGGGTCATCAAATAGCAACGATACATACGTGTCATGTCCTTTCTGTCACTGCAATTGAGCACCGCAAGATCGAACCCATTACAAAGCACCTCTTCCAATGGCAACAATCTATTTGGCCAAACCAAACAAATAAATCGGAGAAGAAATACGAAGCTATAGTAATCATGCATAAAAGAGTCCAGAGAAAACTCAAATAATATTCATTGGTAGATCTAATCATAAACTCACAATTCATCTTATCCCAACAAACACACCGCAAAAAGTCATTACATCAAATAGATCTCCAAGAACATCGAGGAGAACATTGTATTGAAGATCAAAAAGAGAGAAGAAGCCATGTAGCTACTAACTATGGACCCATAGGTCCATGGTAAACTACTCACGCATCATCGGAGGGGCAGCAAGGATGACGAAGAACACCTCCATGATCGATTCCCCCTTCGGCAGAGTGCCGGAAGAGGCCTCGAGATGGGATCTCGTGGTTCTCGAACTTGCGGCAGCAGAGAAAGTATTTCATGGACTCCTCTCTTGGTTTCATGATTTTAGAGAATTTATAGAGGCGGAGTTAGGTCAAATGAAGCCTCATGGGCCCCACAAGGCACCAGGGCGCGCCCTACCCCTGGGCGTGCCTGGTGCCTTGTGGGCCACTGCTCCATCTTCTCGTCCCCTCCCAAACCTTCCAGGGTCTCTTATCTCCGGAAAATAATCACCAAACAGTTTCGTGGCATTTGGACTTTGTTTGGTACTGATATTGTGCAAAACCAAAACCAAGCAAAAAACAACAACTGGCACTGGGCACTAAGTTAATAGGTTAGTCCCAAAAAATGATATATTGTTGCTTGAAAGTGTATATAAAATATCCAAGATTGATAATACAATAGCATGGAACAATAAAAAATTATAAATAAGTTGGAGACGTATCAAGCATCCCCAAGCTTAATTCCTGCTCGTCCTCGAACACATGGCAATTGCCAAAAAGGAGAAGAAGCACACACACAAGGCATGTATATTTCCCGGCGGCTATGGTGGTGCCGTTTGGTTGGCCATGGCGCCGACGATGCAAAGCGCGTTGGCTGTGAGGTGCAGGAGGCCCGCGACATGGCCGCACACGGCCTCCCTGACGCCGCCGCCGGCGGCAGCCTCACCCATGAACCCTTCCATGCACATGTCGCCGTCGGTGAGGGCCGCGCTGGCCCATGTCCGCACGTTGTCCACATGGAACCTCACCGTCCTCTCCTGCGAGTGGCCCTGCTCCGCCTCCGCCCCGACCTGCACCATGGCCTCCACCGACTGCCTCAGCATGCCGACTGAAGGAAATATGCCTTAGAGGCAATAATAAAGTTGTTATTTTATATTTTCTTATTCATGGTAAGTGTTTATTATTCATGCTAGAATTGTATTGACCGGAAACCTTAATACATGTGTGGATACATAGACAAAACACTGAGTCCCTAGTGAGCCTCTACTTGACTAGCTCGTTGATCAAAGATGGTTAAGGTTTCCTAACCATGGACATGAGTTGTCATTTGATAACGGGATCACATCATTAGGAGAATGATGTGATGGACAAGACCCATCCGTTAGCTTAGCATGCTGATCGTTCAGTTTTATTGCTATTGCTTTCAAGTATGTCAAATACATATTCCTTTGACTATGAGATCATGCAACTCCCGGATACCGAAGGAATGCCTTGTGTGCTATCAAACATCACAACGTAACT
Source organism: Aegilops tauschii subsp. strangulata (assembly GCF_002575655.3). Taxonomy (NCBI): domain Eukaryota; kingdom Viridiplantae; phylum Streptophyta; class Magnoliopsida; order Poales; family Poaceae; genus Aegilops; species Aegilops tauschii. The sequence continues at coordinate 294,906,742 of NC_053040.3, read as the reverse complement.
GGGTGATTATGAAGATGCTCTACAGTTATCTCCGAAGGTGTCTTGTTGGGTTGGCGTGAATCGAGACTAGGATTTGTCACTCCGAGTATCAGAGAGGTATCTCTGGGCCCTCTCGGTAATGCACATCATAAGAAGCCTTGCAAGCAAAGTGACTAATGAGTTAGTTGCGGGATGATGTATTACGGAACAAGTAAAGAGACTTGCCAGTAATGAGATTGAACTAGGTATGAAGATACCGATGATCGAATCTCGGGCAAGTAACATACCGATGACAAAGGGAATAACGTGTGTTGTCATAACGGTTCGACCGATAAAGATCTTCGTATGATATGGAGGAGCCAATATGAGCATCTAGGTTCTGCTATTGGTTATTGACCGGAGAAGTGTCTCGGTCGTGTCTACATAGTTCTCGAACCTGTAGGGTCCGCATGCTTAACGTTCGATGACGATTTTGTATTATATGATTTATGTGATTTGGTGACTGAATGTTGTTCGGAGTCCTAGATGAGATCACAGATATGACGAGGAGTCTCGAAATGGTTGAGAGGTAAAGATTGATACATAGGACGATGGTATTTGGACACCTGAAGTGTTCCGGAGGTTACCGGGTACATATCGGGTCACCGGAAGGGGTTTCGGGCACCCCCGGCAAAAGATATGGGCCTTATGGGCCAAGAGGGGAAACACACCAGCAAGAAGGGTCCGGTGCGCCCCCCATATGGGCCGGCCTAAGTGGAGAAGGAAAAGGGGAGGAGGAAAGGAAAGAGAGGGAATAGGATTCCCCCTTCCTTCCCCCTATCCCCTCTTTCCTTCCCCCTTCAGGTTAAAAGGAAAGGGGGAGCCCGAATTGGGAGGACCCCAAGTAGGATTCCTCCTACTTGGGGTGCCCCCTTTGCTGCCTCTCCTCCCCTCCAACCTATATATATATGGGGGGGGCACCGCTAGAACACACACCAACAATTGTTAGCTGTGTGCGGCGCCCCCCTCCACAGTTTACGCCTCCGGTCATATCTTCGTAGTGCTTAGGCGAAGCCCTGCACGGATCAGTTCTCCATCACCATCACCATGCTGTCGTGCTGACAGAACTCTCCATCGACACTTTGCTGGATCAAGAGTTCGAGGGACGTCATCGAGCTGAACGTGTGCAGAACTCGGAGTTGCCGTACGTTTGGTGCTTGATCGGTCGGAACGAGTGATACGTCTCCATCGTATCTACTTCTCCAAACACTTTTCCCTTGTTTTGGACTCTAAATTGCATGATTTGAATGGAACTAACCCAGACTAACGCTGTTTTCAGCAGAATTGCTATGGTGTTATTTTTGTGCAGAAATAAAAGTTCTCGGAATGACCTGAAACTTCACGGAGAATAATTTTGGAATTTATAAAAAATACTGGTGAAATAATCAAGGCCAGGGGGCCCACACCCTGTCCACAAGGGTGGGAGCACGCCTACCCCCCTGGGCGCGCCCCCTGCCTCGTGGGCCCCCTGGTGCTCCACCGATCTCAACTCCAACTCTATATATTCACGTTCGGGGAGAAAAAAATCAGAGAGAAGGATTCATCACGTTTTACGATATGGAGCCGCCGCCAAGCCCTAAACTCTCTCGGGAGGGCTAATCTGGAGTCCGTTCGGGGCTCCAAAGAGGGGAATCCGTCGCCATCGTCATCATCAACCTTCCTCCATCACCAATTTCATGATGCTCACTGTCGTGCGTGAGTAATTCCATCGTAGGCTTGCTGGACGGTGATGGGTTGGATGAGATTTATCATGTAATCGAGTTAGTTTTGTTAGGGTTTGATCCCTAGTATCCACTATGTTCTGAGATTGATGTTGCTATGACTTTGCTATGCTTAATGCTTGTCATTAGGGCCCGAGTGCCATGATTTCAGATCTGAACCTATTATGTTTTCATGAATATATGCGAGTTCTTGATCCTATCTTGCAAGTCTATAGTCACCTATTATGTGTTATGATTCGTTAACCCCGAAGTGACAATAATCGGGACCATTACCGGTGATGACCGTAGTTTGAGGAGTTCATGTATTCACCAAGTGTTAATGCCTTGGTCCGGTACTCTATTAAAAGGAGGCCTTAATATCCCTTCGTTTCCAATAGGACCCCGCTGCCACGGGAGGGTAGGACAAAAGATGTCATGCAAGTTCTTTTGCATAAGCACGCATGAATATATTCGGAATACATGCCTACATTACATTGATGAATTGGAGCTAGTTTTGTGTCACCCTATGTTATAACTGTTGCATGAATAATCGCATCCGACATAATTCTCCATCACCGATCCAATGCCTACGAGCTTTTCACATATTGTTCTCTGCTTAGTTACTTGAGTGTTGCCACTATTACAATTACTACAAAACTGCTACTGTTACTTTTGCCACCGTTACCGTTACTTCCATACTACTTTGCTACTAAATACTTTGCTACAGATATTAAGTTATCCAGGTGTGGTTGAATTGACAACTCAACTGCTAATACTTGAGAATATTCTTTGGCTCCCCTTGTGTCGAATCAATAAATTTGGGTTGAATACTCTACCCTCGAAAACTGTTGCGATCCCCTATACTTGTGGGTTATCAAGACTATTTTCTGGCGCCGTTGCCGAGGAGCATAGCTCTATTCTTTGAGTCACTTGGGATTTATATCTGCTGATCACTATGAGGAACTTGAAAGACGAGAAAACCAAAATTTATCCCTCAACTACGAGGGGAGGTAAGGAACTACCATCTAGCTCTGCACTTGATTCACCTTCTGTTTTGAGTAAGCTTGCGACACCTAATCCTGCTTCTGCTATTAATTCCGATATGTCGCATGTTATTTATGATGCCACTTCTGCTATGCATGATACTTCTGATGAAACTACTTCTATGCTTGATAATACTGTGCCACTAGGTGAATTTCTGGATGAACAACTTGCTTGGGCTAGAGAGAATGAAATTATTGAAACTGATAATATTGATGAAAGTGATGATGAAGGTTCTCCCCCTAGATATGAATTGCCTGTTGTGCCTAAGGGTTATGTTATGGATGAAGAAACTGCTAGAGACTTTCTTGCTTGCAATTATAGGAGTGATCTTAAGAAATTATTAGCTAAGCTGAAAGAAAAATCTTTGAATGCTAGAATCAAATATGACCCTGCTTTTGCTACTTCACCTATCTTTGTTGCCGATAAGGATTATGATTTCTCTGTTGATACTGAGATAATTACTTTGGTTGAATCTGATCCTTTCTATGGCTATGAATCTGAAACTGTTGTGGCACATCTTACTAAATTAAATGATATAGCCACCCTGTTCACTAATGATGAGAAAACTCGCTACTACTATATCCTTAAGTTATTTCCATTCTCATTAAAGGGTGATGCTAAGATATGGTTTAATTCTCTTGATTCTAGTTGTGTGCGTAGTCCCCAGGATATGATTTATTACATCTCTGCTAAATATTTCCCCGCTCATAAGAAACAAGCTGCTTTAAGGGAGATATATAATTTTGTGCAAATTGAAGAAGAGAGTCTCCCACAAGCTTGGGGGAGGCTTCTCCAATTACTTAATGCTTTGCCTGATCATCCTCTCAAGAAAAATGAAATACTTGATATCTTTTATAATGGACTAACCGATGCTTCCAGAGATCACCTGGATAGTTGTGCTGGTTGTGTTTTCAGGGAAAGAACTGTCGATCAAGCTGAAATTCTATTGAATAATATGTTGACTAATGAAAATAATTGGACACTTCCTGAACCAACTCCTAAGCCAACTCCGAAGAAAAGGGGTATTCTATTTCTCAGTCCTGAAGATATGCAAGAGGCAAAGAAATCTATGAAAGAAAAAGGTATTAAAGCTGAACATGTTAAGAATTTACCTCCTGTTGAAGAAATACATGGTCTTGATAACCCGACACAGGTAGTAAAGGTAAATTCTCTCTATAGATATGATAAAGCTGAAATCCCGCCTACTAAGTTTGCTAGCCAATGCTTAGATGAGTTTGATAATTTTATGGTTAAGCAAGAAGATTTTAATGCTTATTTTGGTAGACAATTGAAACGAAATGCTTATATGATTGAACACTTGAGTGATTATATGTCTAGCGTTAAAGGTGAACTTAAACTTATTAGTAAACATGCTTTTATGGTTACCACTCAAGTAGAACAAGTGCTCAAAGCTGAAAATGATTTGCTAAATGAATTAAATAATAAGATAATTGACTTTGCTGTTAGAGTTGCAACTAGAGGAGGTAAAATGACCCAGGAACCTTTGTATCCCGAGGGCCACCCTAAGAGAATTGAGCAAGATTCTCATAGAACTAAAGTAGATGCACCTAGTCCTTCAAAGAGAAAGAAAAAGAAAAATGATAGGACTTTGCATGCTTCTAGTGAACCTGTTGTTGACACACCTGAGAATCCCAATGATATTTCTATTTTTGATGCTGAAACACAATCTGGTAATGAGCATGAACCTAGTGATAATGTTAATGACGATGTTCATGTTGATGCTCAACCTAGCAATGACAATGATGTAGAAATTGAACCTACTGTTGATCTTGATAACCCACAATCAAAGAATCAACGTTATGATAAGAGACACTTCGTTGCTAGGAAGCATGGTAAAGAAAGAGAACCATGGGTACAGAAACCCATGCCTTTTCCTCCCAAACCATCCAAGAAAAAGGATGATGAGGATTTTGAGCGCTTTGCTGAAATGATTAGACCTATCTTTTTGCGTATGCGTTTGACTGATATGCTTAAAATGAATCCTTATGCTAAGTATATGAAAGAAATTATTACAAATAAAAGAAAGATACCGGAAGCTGAAATTTCCACCATGCTTGCTAATTATACTTTTAAGGGTGGAATACCAAAGAAACTTGGAGATCCAGGGGTACCAACTATACCATGCTCCATTAAAAGAAACTATTTAGAACTGCTTTATGTGATCTTGGAGCCGGTGTTAGTGTTATACCTCTCTATTTATATCATAGACTTGATTTGAATAAGTTGACACCTACTGAAATATCTTTGCAAATGGATGATAAAACAACTGCTATACCTGTCGGTATTTGTGAGGATGTGCCTGTTGTGGTTGTAAATGTCACTATTTTAACGGACTTTGTTATTCTTGATATTCCGAGGATGATAGTATGTCTATTATTCTTGGAAGACCCTTTTTGAATACTGTAGGGGCTGTTATTGATTGCAACAAAAAGGCAATGTCACTTTTCATGTTACTGATAATGAGCATACGGTACACTTTCCGAGGAAACAACCTCAAGTTCATAGTATAAACTCTATTGGAAAAATTCCATCGATTATTTTTGGAGGTTTTGAATTTCCTCTACCTACTGTCAAGAAGAAATATGATATTCTTATTATTGGGGACGTGCATATCCCCGTTGAGGTAACCTAGTGCTATTCGAAAGTTCTCCGGTTTCATGCGATTCGGAATGAGTTTGTTAACAGGACTTGATCAACCTTGTTAGTGTATTCCTTTTGATGAGCATGAGATGGATGAAGTTAGAAAGCACAACCTTCTGTACCCTCCTTTTACTTTATGTTATTTAGATTAAATAAAGCAAAATAGTATTTTCTGTCTGTTTTCTGAATTATCCGTGCAATAAAAAATATCCCGAAAATAAAAGTTCTCCAAATGCCCTGAAATTGAAATATGATATTTTTTTGGAATATTTGAGAATATCTAGCACCGAGAACACAGCAGGGGGAGCAAGCACCTGGCCACGAGGGTCCAGGGTGCGCCCACCCCCCTGGGCATGCCCCTGCCTTGTGGGCCCATGGTGGCTCCCCTCCACTTATTCCAGCCACCACACACTCCTTCTTCCTCCAAAAAAATCACCAACCAGCTCAAGCACGAGTTCTAGCTCTTCTTGCTGCCATTTTCGATCTCCTTGCTCAAAGCTCCATTCACAAAACTGCTTTGGGGGATTGTTCTTCGGTATGTGACTCCTCCAATGGTCCAATTAGTTTTTGTTCTAGTGCTTTATTCATTGCAAATTTTTGCTGCCTAGGTGACCCTGTTCTTGAGCCTGCATGTCAAATTTATATGGTCCCAAGTAGTTCTAATGCATGATATAGTCTCTAGGCACTTGTGGGAGTAGTTGCTATCAATTTTGTTGAGTTTGGTTCACTTTTATTTTGAGTTACTAAAAATTTCCGAAATTTTCAGAAATTGACGAAGAGATTTTTGAGGGGCTCGTCGAGCCGAAGCTCGAAGGATAAGCAAAGTGAAGAGGATAAGAGACCCAAATATAATCTCCCTTGCACCGCGGAGGTTCGGCCATGTGAGTGGCCATGTGATGATTTCTTGAGAGCAGTCGGGATTCATGACGATTTTTATTATTTGGCTGAGAATGCGGGCCTCATCGACTTCCTCTGTGACCAACGCGAACAATATCTCTTACTCACTAATATTTTCGTGCAAAATTTTCATTTCCATGCTAAGAAATCACCACCTTCAGTGGAATTTTATTTATATGATGAGCATAAGGAGATGTCCCTTTCTGATTTTTGCCAGGTCTATAAGATACCCTTTACAGGCAGCATAGAGGAACCACATCGTAGTGATATGGAAGGGTTTATTGATATGATTGCTGTAGGGGATACAAGGAAAGTTTCCGATGCAAGAATTACTTGCATACACTTTCCTATTCTACGTTACATTGCAATATTTGCTAGTAGATGTTTAATTGGTCGCGGAAATTGTGGAAACCTTAGTGCCCCTGATATTGTTATTCTGTGCCATGCCTTGTTCCTTGACAACACATTTAGTATGGGCGCTATTGTGGAAAAATGGTTAAATCTGAACCGCACGAAGGGTCCCATCTTGGGAGGTATCTTCACCTCGCGCCTCGCTGCACACTTTAACATACCTATTAGGCATCATGAGAAAGAAGAAAAGTTGCTACCTCCTATTTTTCTAGACTATAAGACTATGGTAGCACATGATTTTATTGTTAAGAATAAGAAAAAGATGCTTAACTACAGACTGTTATTTGATAAAAATCACCCTGAGACTATTACTTTGCCTGCTCCTTCTTTGTTTAACTTATCTTCAGGCAAGTATCTTGTTCAGCCGGAGGCATTTCATGCCTACCAAAACCCCACACCAGCTATAGAGCCAGAGCCGGAACCACAACTTGATCTTCCACGTCAGTCTATTTACCAGTGGGATCCGGAGGGAATTGCCAACCAGTGGCATCCCGATGCTCCTTCTCAGTACAATCCCAATTACAACTTTGATCCCTGGGCTTAGACCAACTTAGGCCAAAAGCCTAAGCTTGGGGGAGTCACCCTCAAGAGCTCTCTAGTTCTTCTTCTTCGGGATCCACACCATCTTGATGGGAATCCTTGGAGTTGTAGTCGTACTTGATGAAGTGGAACTTGATGTAGTCTTGGGAACCCACTTGACCAAGGCCTTAGGAGTTTCTTCAAATGCATCAATCTCCTCTTGAAGCTTGTCCTTGCCCTTTAGCTTGTGGTCTTGTGGTGGAAGATCATCTTGAGCTTGTGTTCCTTGGAAAGAAGTAGGATCATACTTCTCTTCTTGAGGAACAAACTTCGTCTTGGGGTATTGATCTTCTTCCCACTCAACTCCATTGGCATTGAAATTTCGTTCAAAACCAACACCTTGATTCTTCTGGTGTCTTCCTTGTTTGCGCACAATTTCCTCAAATTGCTTACTTCCGGCAAGACTCTTGTAAACACCTTTCTCTATAATTCCCTTCAATAAGCTATTTTCTTGCTCAAGCGTAACTTGGCTAAGAGAATCATTAGTGGAATCAAGAGAACTACTAGAAGCAACAACATTGGATTTAGCATGATTGTTGTTACTACTAGATGAAGAATCTTTCTTGTTCTTGTTGCTAGATTTAACTTGTGGCATGTAAGTAGACAAGAGTAAACGCTTGGCAATGTAAGAAGAACTTTTCTTGCGAAGATCATCATTGATTGCTTTTAAGAACTCATGCTCTTGCTCAAGGTTGAGCCTTTCAAAGCGTAGCTTCTCATGAGTCTTTAAAAGTTCTCGATGATCTTCCAAGGTAGTTTCATGAGCTAACTTAAGAGTGTTTAGTTCTTTAGTTAGATGCTCAATCTCCTTCTTATCATCGTCATTTGTTTTATCTTGATTAACATGATTAATAGCAAGTTCATCATAGTTTTCATAACTAGAATTGTCAACAAGTAAATCATCATCTCCTAGCAAATCATCTTCATCACTATTGAAATCAACATACTCGGGGTGTGTTACCTTTGGACCTTTAGCCATGAAGCATCTTCCAATTCCTTCATTTGGTGAGTCAAATATGTCATAAGAGTTGGTTGACACAAGAGCTAGACCAGCAACACCTTCATCTTGAGTATATTCGGAGTCGGAGTGATAACTTCTTTCGGAGTGATGGTCGGAGTCAGAGCCGGATACCCATTCACCAACATGAGCTTGATGTCTTCTTTTTGTGTAGCTCTTTGATGACTTGTCCTTCCTTTCTGAATCCTTGCTTCTCCGAGAGGGTCTTCGATCATAACGATAATCTCTACTCCTTCTCTCTCTAGGCGGTGATTCTTCTCTTCTACTTCTTCTTTTGGGAGAATCTTCTCTTCTTTTGTAGGGAGCCGTACACTCATTGGAGTAGTGTCTGGGTCTTCCACAATTGTAGCAATTTTGTCCATGACTTGAAGATCTCTTGTCATTGTAGGACCTTGACTTGGAGCTTCTTTCCTTGCTTCTACTCTTGTAGAACTTGTTGAAGTTCTTCACCATTAGGCTCAATTCTTCATTGAAGGTTTGGTTCTCACTTGATGATGTGGGAGCTTCACATGAGTCTTTGTAAGCACCACTTGACTTGTTGTGGAGCTCTTCCTTATCCTTAAGTGACATCTCATGAGCAACAATTCTTCCAATGACTTCCGTTGGCTTGAGATCTTTGTAACTGGGCATCATTTGGATCAATGTGCACACTGTATCATATTTTCCATCCAAGGCTCTTAGAATCTTCTTGATGATGAATCTATCGGTCATCTCTTCACTTCCTAAGCCGGCAATCTCATTTGTGATGAGAGCAAGCCTAGAGTACATTTCAGCGACACCTTCACCATCCTTCATTTTGAACTTGTCAAGTTGACTTTGAAGCACATCCAATTTGGATTCCTTGACGGAGTCGGTACCTTCGTGCATATCAATCAAATTATCCCAAATTTCCTTTGCATTCTCAAGGCGGCTGATTTTGTTGAATTCTTTGGGGCACAATCCGTTGAAGAGAATATCACAAGCTTGAGCATTGTATTGCAGCATCTTCAACTCTTTCGTGGTAGCTTCACGGTTCGGTTCTCTCCCATCAAAGAATTCAACTTGCAAGCCAATACACACAATAGCCCACACGGCGGGGTTATGTCCAAGAATATGCATTTTCATCTTATGCTTCCAACTAGCAAAATTAGTACCATCAAAGTAAGGACCTCTACGGTGGTAATTTCCCTCGCTAGATGCCATACTCTCCTAGGTTGTGAAACCAAGGCTATGATCCCCAAAATCTATGGAAATCAAAGCAAATGGAGACCAAAGCTCTGATACCACTTGTAGGATTGAAAGTATGTCTAGAGGGGGCGTGATTAGACTACTTGACCAATTAAAAATCTAGCCTTTTCCCAATTTTAAGTCTTGGCAGATTTTAGCAACTTAGCACGAGTCAAGTAATCAACCTACACATGCAATTCTAAGAGTATAGCAACGGAATGTAAAACAATTGCATATGAAGGTAAAGGGAGGAGTTTGGAGGGAGCAAACACAATGTAGACACGGAAAGTTTTTATCCGCGGTTCCGATACGTGGTGCTATCGTACATCCACGTTGATGGAGACTTCAACCACAAAGGGTAACGGTTGCGCGAGTCCAAGGAGGGCTCCACCCATGAAGGGTCCACGAAGAAGCAACCTTGTCTATCCCACCATGGCCATCACCCACGAAGGACTTGCCTCACTAGGGTAGATCTTCATGAAGTAGGCGATCTCCTTGCCCGTGCAAACTCCTTGGTTCAACTCCACAATCGTGACGGAGGCTCCCAAGTGACACCTAACCAATCTAGGAGACACCAATCTCCAAAAGGTAATAGATGGTGTGTTGATGATGAACTCCTTGCTCTTGTGCTTCAAATGATAGTCTCCCCAACACTCAGCTCTCTCTCTCATAGGATTGGATTTGGTGGAAAGAGGGTTTGAGTGGAAAGCAACTTGGGGAAGGCTATAGATCAAGATTTATGTGGTTGGAATGGAATATCTCGACCTCAACACAAGTGTAGGTGGTTCTCTCTCAGAAAATGTATGCTGGAAGTGTAGGCATCTTCTGATGGCTCTCTCCACGAATGAAGAGTGGGTGGAGGGGTATATATAGCCTCCACACAAAATCTAACCGTTACACACAAATCACCAAACTCAGTGGGACCGAATCAGAAAACTCGGTTAGACTGATTCAGTTCAAAATGTGAATGTTAGGATTTTCGGTGGGCCGACATGTCAACTCGGTGGGAACGATTTCATTAGGGTTAGGGCATAACGTAATCTCGGTTAGACCGATTACACAAACTCGGTGGGACCGATTTTGGTAATAAGAAAACAGAGAGTTGGTCAAGCAAACTTGGTGGGACCGATTTGCTCATCTCGGTTAGATCGAAATGTTACAAAGGGGAAACAGAGAGTTTGCATTGCAATCTCTGTGGGACCGATCACTCATTTTGGTTGGACCGAAACGTTATGAAGGGAAACAGAGAGGTTGTAATCCCATCTTGGTGAGACCGAGATCCCTATCGGTGAGACCGAAATGACTAGGGTTTGTGGCAGTGGCTATGTCATGTGAACTCGGTGGCGCCGGATAGGAAATTTCGGTGGGGCCGAGTTTGACTTTTGGTTTGGGACATATGTGGATATGAGAAAGTAGTTGAGGGTTTTGGAGCATATCACTAAGCATTTTGAGCAAGTAACTGATTAAGAAACACCTCATCCCCTTTTAATAGTATTGGCCTTTCATATGGACTCAATGTGATCTTGGATCACTAAAAGTAAAATGTAGAGTCTTGAGCTTGAGCCAACATGTGTCCTTAGTATTTTGAGGGGTCCACAATCCTAATCCATGCCATGCCAAACACTGAGCTTTCCTGAAATATTTATCTTGAAATAGCATTAGCTCAATGAGCTATATGTTGTTAGGAATTACCAAAACCACCCAGGGATAGTTGCACTTTCAACTACTATCAGCGTCCGTCTTCCTCTTGAAGATCCATTTAATCTCAATGGCTTGCCGATCATCGGGCAAGTCAATCAAAGTCCACACTTTGTTCTCATACATGGATCCCATCTCAGATTTCATGGACTCAAGCCATTTCGCGGAATCTGGGCTCATCATCGCTTCCTCATAGTTCGTAGGTTTGTCATGGTCTAGTAACATGATTTCCAATACAGGATTACCGTACCACTTTGGTGGGAACGTATTCTGGTTGACCTACGAGGTTCGGTAGTGACTTGATCTGAAGTTTCATGATCATCATCATTAACTTCCTCACTAATCGGTGTAGGCATCACTGGAACTGATTTCTGCGATGAACTACTTTCCAATTCGGGAGAAGGTACAATTACCTTATCAAGTTCTACTTTCCTCCTACTCACTTCTTTCGAGAGAAACTCCTTCTCTAGAAAGGATCCATTCTTAGCAACGAATATCTTGCCTTCAGATCTATGATAGAAGGTCTACCCAACAGTTACTTTTGGGTATCCTATGAAGACGCACTTCTCCGATTTGGGTTTCAGCTTATCAGGATGAAACTTTTTCACATAAGCATCGCAACCCCAACCTTTAAGAAATGACAGCTTAGGTTTCTTGCTAAACCACAGTTCATACGGTGTCGTCTCAACGGATTTAGATGGTGCCTTTTTTAACGTGAATGCAGTTATCTCTAATGCATAATCCCAAAACGATAGTGGTAAATCGGTAAGAGACATCATAGATCACACCATATCTAATAAAGTACGGTTATGACGTTCGGACACACCATTACGCTGTGGTGTTCCAGGTGGCGTGAGTTGTGAAACTATTCCACATTGTTTCAAATGAAGACCAAACTCGTAACTCAAATATTCGTCTCCGTGATCAGATTGTAGAAACTTTATTTTCTTGTTACGATGATTTTCCACTTCACTCTGAAATTCTTTGAACTTTTCAAATGTTTCAGACTTATGTTTTATCAAGTAGATATACTCATATCTGCTCAAATCATCTGTGAAGGTCAGAAAATAACGATACCAGCCACGAGCCTCAACACTCATCGGACTGCGTACATCAGTATGTATTATTTCCAATAAGTCAGTTGCTCGCTCTATTGTTCCGGAGAACGGAGTTTTAGTCATCTTGCCCATGAGGCATGGTTCGCAAGCATCAAGTGATTCATAATCAAGTGATTCCAAAAGCCCATCGGCATGGAGTTTCTTCATGCGCTTTACACCAATATGACCTAAACGGCAGTGCCACAAATAAGTTGCACTATCATTATTAACTTTGCATCTTTTGGCTTCAATATTATGAATATGTGTATCACTATGATCGAGATTCAATAAACCATTTATATTGAGTGTATGGCCATAGAAGGTTTTATTCATGTAAATAGAACAACAATTATTCTTTGACTTAAATGAATAACCGTATTGCAATAAACATGATCCAAACATATTTATGCTCAACGCAAACACCAAATAACATTTATTTTAGGTTCAACACTAATTCCAAAGGTAAAGGGAGTGTGCGATGGTGATCTTATCAACCTTGGAATCACTTCCAACTCACATCATCACCTCGCCCTTAACTAGTCTCTGTTTATTTTGCAACTCCCGTTTCAAGTTACTACTCTTAGCAATTGAACCAGTATCAAATACTGAGGGGTTGCTATAAACACTAGTAAAGTACATATCAATCACATGTATATCAAATATACCTTTGCTCATTTTGCCATCCTTCTTATCCGCCAAGTATCTAGGGCAGTTCCACTTCCAGTGATCATTTCCTTTGCAGTTAGAAGCACTCAGTTTCAGGCTTGGGTCTAGCTTTGGGCTTCTTCATGGGAGTGGCAACTTGCTTGCCATTCGTCTTGAAGTTCCCTTTCTTTCCTTTGTCCTTTTACTTGAAACTGGTGGTCTTGTCAACCATCAACACTTGATGCTTTTCTTGATTTCTACCTTCGCCGATTTTAGCATCGCAAAGAGCTTTGGGAATTGTTTTCGTCATCCCTGGCATATTAGAGTTCATCACAAAGTTCTAGTACCTTGGTGATAGTGACTAGAGAACTTTGTCAATTACTATCTTATCTGGAAGATTAACTCCCACTTGATTCAAGCAATTGTAGTACCCAGACAATCTGAGCACATGCTCACTGGTTGAGCTATTCTTCTCTATCTTGTAGGCAAAGTATTGTCAGAGGTCTCATACCTCTTGACACGGGCATGAGTATGAAATACCAATTTCAACTCTTGGAACATCTTATATGTTTCGTGGCGTTCAAAACATTTTTGAAGTCCCGGTTCTAAGCCATAAAGCATGGTGAACTAAACTATCAAGTTGTAATCATACCGAGCTTGTCAAAACATTCATAACGTTTGCATCTGCTCCTGCAATAGTTCTGTCACCTAGCGGTGCATCAAGGACATAACTTTTCTGTGCAGCAATGAGGAAAATCCTCAGATCACGGACCAAGTCCGCATCATTGCTACTATCATATTTCAACTTATATTTCTCTAGGAACATATCAAGAATAAACGGGGAGCTACATCGCGAGCTATTGATGTACAACATAGTTATGCAAATACTATCAGGACTAAGTTCATGATAAATTAAAGTTCAATTAATCATATTACTTAAGAACACCCACTTAGATAGGCATCCCTCTAGTCATCTAAATGATCACGTGATCCAAATCAACTAAACCATGTCCGATCATCACGTGAGATGGAGTAGTTTTCAATGGTGAACATCACTATGTTGATCATATCTACTATATGATTCATGCTCGACCTTTCGGTCTCCAGTGTTCCGAGGCCATATCTGCATATGCTAGGCTCGTCAAGTTTAACCCGAGTATTCCGCGTGTGCAAAACTGGCTTGCACCCGTTGTATGTGAACGTAGAGCTTATCACACCCGATCATCACGTGGTCTCTCGGCACGATGAACTGTCGCAACGGTGCATACTCAGGGAGAACACTTATACCTTGAAATTTAGTGAGAGATCATCTTATAATGCTACCGCCGAACTAAGCAAAATAAGATGCATAAAGGATAAACATCACATGCAATCAAAATATGTGACATGATAGGGCCATGATCATCTTGTGCCTTTGATCTCCATCTCCAAAGTATCGTCATGATCTCTATCATCACCGGCATGACACCATGATCTCCATCATCTTGATCTCTATCAACGTGTCGTCACATGGTCGTCTCGCCAACTATTGGTCTTGCAACTATTGCTATCGCATAGCGATAAAGTAAAGCAATTATTTGGCACTTGCATCTTATGCAATAAAGAGACAACCATAAGGCTTCTGCCAGTTGCCGATAACTTCAACAAAACATGATCATCTCATACAACAACTTATCTCATCACATCTTGACCATATCACATCACAACAAGCCTTGCAAAAACAAGTTAGACGTCCTCTAATTTGTTGATGCAAGTTTTACGTGGCTGCTATGGGCTTAGCAAGGACCGTTCTTACCTACGCATCAAAACCACAACGATTTTTCGTCAAGTGTGCTGTTTTAACCTTCAACAAGGACCGGGCGTAGCCACACTCGATTCAACTGAAGTTGGAGAAACTGACACCCGCCAGCCACCTGTGTGCAAAGCACGTCGGTAGAACCAGTCTTGCGTAAGCGTACGCGTAATGTCGGTCCAGGCCGCTTCTTCCAACAATACCGCCGAATCAAAGTATGACATGCTAGTATGAAGTATGACTATTATCGCCCACAACTCACTTATGTTCTACTCGTTCATATAACATCTACGCATAGACTTGGCTCAGATGCCACTGTTGGGGAATGCAGTAATTTCCTATGCACACGCAAGATCATGGTGATGCATAGCAATGAGAGGGGAGAGTATTGTCCACGTACCCTCGTAGACCGAAAGCGGAAGCGTTATGACAACGCGGTTGATGTAGTCGTACATCTTCACGATCCGACCGATCCTAGTACCGAAAGTACGACACCTCCGCGATCTGGACACGTTCGTATCGGTGACATCCCATGAACTCTTGATCCAGCTGAGTGTCGAGGGAGAGCTTGTTGCTGGCGTGATGATGGTGATGATGAAGCTATCGGCGCAGGGCTTCGTCTAAGCACTGCAATGATATGACCGAGGTGGATTATGGTGGAGGGGGGCACCGCAGACGGCTAAGATAATGTCTGTTGTTGTGTGTTCTAGGGTGCCCCCTGCCCCCGTATATAAAGGAGCAAGGGGGAGGCCGGCCGGCCCTTGGGGCGTGCCAAGGAGGGGAGGAGTCCTCCTCCTAGTAGGAGTAGGACTCCCACTTTCCTAGTCCAACTAGGAGGAGGAAGGGGGAAGGAAGGAGAGGGAGAGAGGGAGGGGAAGAGGGGGCGACGCCCCCGCTCCTTGTCCAATTCGGACTCCTCAAGGGCGGGGGGGGGGGGGCGGCCAGCCCAATGGCCCCTTCCTCTCTCTCTCACAAGGTCCATGTTGGCCCATTAGTTCCCCCGGGGGTTTCGATAACCCCCCGGCACTCCGATAATTATCCGGTGACCCCCGGAACTCATCCGGTGTCCGAATATAGTCATCCAATATATCAATCTTTATGTCTCGGCCATTTCGAGACTCCTCGTCATGTCCGTGATCACATCCGGGACTCTGAACTATCTTCGGTACATCAAAACACATAAACTCATAATACCGATCATCACCGAACGTTAAGCGTGCGGACCCTACGGGTTCGATAACTATGTAGACATGACCGAGACACGTCTCCGGTCAATAACCAATAGCGGAACCTGGATGTTCATATTGGCTCCCACATATTCTACGAAGATCGTTATCGGTCAAACCGCATAACAACATACGTTGTTCCCTTTGTCATCGGTATGTTACTTGCTCGAGATTCGATCGTCGGTATCTCAATACCTAGTTCAATCTCGTTACCGGCAAGTTTTTTAACTCGTTCCGTAATGCATCATCCCGCAACTAACTCATTAATCACATTGCTTGCAAGGCTTATAGTGATGTGCATTACCGAGAGGGCGCAGAGATACCTCTCCGACAATCGGAGTGACAAATCCTAATCTCGATTTATGCCAACTCAACAAGTACCATCGGAGACACCTGTAGAGCACCTTTATAATCACGCAGTTATGTTGTGACGTTTGGTAGCACACTAAGTGTTCCTCCGGTATTCGGGAGTTGCATAATCTCATAGTCATAGGAACATGTATAAGTCACGAAGAAAGCAATAGCAATATACTAAACGATCAAGTGCTAAGCTAACGGAATGGGTCAAGTCAATCACATCATTCTCTAATGATGTGATCCCGTTAATCAAATGACAACTCATGTCTATGGTTAGGAAACTTAACCATCTTTGATTCAACGAGCTAGTCAAGTAGAGGCATACTAGTGACACTTTGTTTGTCTATGTATTCACACATGTACTAAGTTTCTAGTTATACAATTCTAGCATGAATAATAAACATTTATCATGATATAAGGAAATAATAATAACAACTTTATTATTGCCTCTAGGGCATATTTCCTTCAATGTTACCTCGGGAATCCGCGAGTTGATTGCCAAAACATATATCAAGTGAATGAAAATAATACCCCATTGTCACCACGAGTATTGATTTGCAAGACATATATCAAGTGCTCTCAAATCCATAAAAGTATTCAATCCGATAAAACGAAATCTCAAAGGGAAAACTCAATTCATCACAAGATAGAGAGGGGAAAACACCATATGATCCGAATATATTAACAAAGCCTGTGATACATCAAGATCGTGACATCTCAAGAACACGAGAGAGAGAGAGAGAGAGAGATTAAACACATAGATACTGGTACAAACCCTCAGCCCCGCGGGTGGACTACTCCCTCCTCATCGTGGTGACCGCCGGGATGATGAAGATGGCCACTGGGGATGATTCCCGCCTCCGGCGGAGTGCCGGAACGGGGTCTAGATTGGTTTTCGATGGCTACAAAGGCCTGCGGTGGCGGAACTTCTGATCTAGGTTAACATTTGGGGGTTTCTGTATTTATAGGATTTTTTGGCATTGGTTTCATGCTAATATGGGCCTCGAGGTGAACAAAACCCACCGGGGCACGGGCAAGGGCCCAGGCGCGCCCCGGTGTCTTGTGCCCTACTCGTTCACCTTCTGTTCCTCCCAAAAAGCTTCGGGGGTCTCTTTTGTTCCCAAAAAATCGTCAAAAAGTTTCATCTCATTTGGAGAACTTTCATTTATGCACAAAAAACAACACCACGGTAGTTCTGCTAAAAACAACGTTAGTCCGGGTTAGTTCTATGCAAATCATACCAAAACCATATAAAATTGTTGTAAACATGGCATGAATACTTCATAAATTATAGATACATTGGAGACATATCATTTTCCAGTGATCCACTCCTGAATCACTATTGTACCCCCTTGCCAGACATGTGGCAAGGCACACATTTGGTCTGGTACACAGCTTGGCATGCTTTATAGAATCTATGGCTGAGGCATAGGGAATGACTTTCATTCTCTCTCTATTTTTCTGCCGTGGTCGGGCTTTGAGTCTTACTCAACTTCATACCTTATAATTCAGGCAAGAACTCCTTCTTTGACTGATCCATTTAGAACTCCTTCAAAATCTTATCAAGGTATGTACTCATCGAAAGTCTTATCAAACGTCTTGATCTATCTCTATAGATCTTGATGTCCAACATGTAAGCAGCTTCACCGAGGTCTTCCTTTAAAAAAACTCCTTTCAAACACTCTTTTATGCTTTCCAAAAATTTCTACATATTTTTCGATCAACAATATGTCATTCACATATACTTATCAAAAAGGCTGTAGTCCTCTCACTCACTTTCTTGTAAATACAGGCTTCACCGCAAGTTTGTATAAAACTATATGCTTTGATCAACTCATCAAAGCATATATTCCAACTACGAGATGCTTGCACCAGTCCATAGATGGATCGCTGGAGCTTGCACACTTTGTTAGCACCTTTAGGATTAACAAAACCTTTTGGTTGCATCATATACAACTCTTCTTTAAGAAATCCATTAAGGAATGCAGTTTTGACATCCATTTGCCAGATTTCATAAAATGCGGCAATTGCTAACATGATTCAGACAGACTTAAGCATCGCTACGAGTGAGAAAATCTCATCGTAGTCAACACCTTGAACTTGTCGAAAACATTTTGCGACAAGTCGAGCTTTGTATATAGTAACACTACCATCAGTGTCCGTCTTCCTCTGGAAGATCCATTTATTCACAATGGCTTGCCAATCATTGGGCAAGTCCACCAAAGTCCACACTTTGTTCTCATTCATGGATCCTATCTCAGATTTCATGGCCTCAAGCCATCTGTCAGAATCTGGGCTCATCATAGCTTCTTCATAGTTCGTAGGTTCGCCATGGTCTAATAACATGACTTCGAGGATAGGATTATCGTACCACTCTGGTGCAGAACATACTCTGTTCGACCTACGAGGTCCATTAATTTAATGATCATTATCATTAGCTTCCTCTCTAGTTGGTGTAGGCATCACGGGAATGGATTTCACTGATGTGCTACTTTCCAACTCGAGAGAAGGTACAATTACCTCATCAAGTTCTACTTTCCTCCCACTCACTTCTTTCAGGAGAAACTCCTTCTCTAGAAAGATTCCATTCTCGGCAACAAAGATCTTGCCTTCGGATCTGTGGTAGAAGGTGTACCCAACAGTTTCTTTTGGGTATCCTATGAAGACGCACTTCTTCGATTTGGGTTCGTGTTTATTAGGCTGAAGCTTTTTCACATAAGCATCGCAACCCCAAACTTTAAGAAATGACAGCTTAGGTTTCTTGCCAAACCATACTTCATACAGTGTCATCTCAAGATTTAGACGGTGCCCTATTTAATGTGAATGTAGTTGTCTCTAATGCATAGCCCCAAAATGATAGTGGTAAATCGGTAAGAGACATCATAGATCGCACCATATCTAATAAAATATGGTTACGACGTTCGGACACACCATTACGTTGTGGTGTTCCAGGTGGCGTGAGTTGTGAAACTATTCCACATTGTTTTAAATGAAGGCCAAACTCGTAACTCAAATATTCACCTCCGCGATCAGATCGTTGAAACTTTATTATCTTGTTACGATGATTCTCCACTTCACTCTGAAATTCCTTGAACTTTTCAAATGTTTCAGACTTGTGTTTCATTAAGTAGATATACCCATATCTGCTCAAATCATCTGTGAAGGTCAGAAAATAACGAAACCTGCCGCGTGCCTCAACACTCATCGGACCGCATACATTGGTACGTATTATTTCCAATAAGTTATTAGCTCGCTCCATTGTTCCGAAGAACAGAGTTTTAGTCATCTTGCCCATGAGGCATGGTTCGCAAGTATCAAATGATTTATAATCTAGTGATTCCAAAATTCCATCTGCATGGAGCTTCTTCATGCGCTTTACACCAATATGACCTAAACGGTAGTGCCACAAGTATGTTGCACTATCATTATCAACTTTGCATCTTTTGGCATCAATATTATGAATATGTGTATCACTACGACCGAGATTCAATAAACCATTTACATTGGGTGTATGACCATAGAAGGTTTTATTCATGTAAACAGAACAACAATTATTCTCTGACTTAAATGAATAACCGTATTGCAATAAACATGATCCAATCATATTCATGCTCAACGCAAACACCAAATAACATTTATTTAGGTTCAACACTAATCCCGAAGGTAGAGGGAGTGTGCAATGGTGATCTTATCAACCTTGGACTTCCAACACACATCGTCACCTCGCCCTTAACTAGTCTCTGTTCATTTTGCAACTCCTGTTTTGAGTTACTAATCTTAGCAACTAAACCGGTACCAAATACCCTGGGGTTACTATGAACACTAGTAAAGTACACATCAATAACATGTATATCAAATATACCTTTGTTCACTTTGCCATCCTTCTTATCCGCCAAGTATTTGGGGTAGTTCCGCTTCCAGTGACCATTCCCTTTGCAATAGAATCACTTAGTTTCAGGCTTATGTCTCGCTTTGGCCTTCTTCCCGGGAGTGGCAACTTGCTTTCCATTCTTCTTGAAGCTCCCTTTCTTTCCCTTGCCCTTTTCTTGAAACTAGTGGTCTTGTTAACCATCAACACTTGATGCTCTTTCTTGATTTCTACGTTCACCGATTTCAGCATCGCGAAGAGCTCAGGAATTGTTCTCGTCATCCCTTGCATATTATAGTTCATCACGAAGTTCTAGTAACTTCGTGATAGTGACTAGAGAACTCTGTCAATCACTATCTTATCTGGAAGATTAACTCCCACTTGATTCAAGAGATTGTACTACCCAGACATTCTGAGCACATGCTCACTAGCTGAGCTATTCTCCTCCATCTTGTAGGCAAAGTAGCTGTCAGAGATCTCATACCTCTCGACACGGGCATGAGTCTGAAATACCAATTTCAGCTCTTGGAACATCTCATATGCTCCATGGCATTCAAAACATTTTTGAAGTCCCGGTTCTAAGCCGTAAAGCATGGCACACTAAACTATCAAGTAGTCATCATACTGAGCTTGTCAAACGTTCATAACGTCTGCATCTGCTCCTGCAATTGGTCTGTCACCTAGTGGTGCATCAAGGACATAATTCCTCTGTGCAGTAATGAGGATAATCCTCAGATCACGGACCTAGTCCGCATCATTGCTACTATCATCTCTCAACTTTAGTTTTCTTTAGGAACATATCAAAAATAAAACAGGGGAGCTATACGCGAGCTATTGATCTACAACATAGATATGCTAATACTATCAGGACTAAGTTCATGATAAATTAAGTTCAATTAATCAAATTACTTAATAACTCCCACTTAGATAGATATCCCTTGAGTCATCTAAATGATACGTGATCCAAATCAACTAAACCATGTCCGATCATCACGTAAGATGGAGTAGTCATCAATGGTGAACATCTCTATGTTGATCATATCTACTATATGATTCACATTCGACCTTTTGCTCTCCAGTGTTCCGAGGCCATGTCTGTACATGCCAGGATCGTCAACTTTAACCCGAGTATTCCACATGTGCAAAACTGTCTTGCACCCGTTGTATGTGAACGTAGAGCCTATCACACCCGATCATCATGTGGTGTCTCAGCACGACGAACTGTCGCAACGGTGCATACTCAGGGAGAACACTTATACCTTGAAATTTTAGTTAAGGGATCATCTTATAATGCTACCGCTGTACTAAGCAAAATAAGATGCATAAAAGATAAACATCACATGCAATCAAAATATTTGACATGATATGGCCATCATCATCTTGTGCTTTTGATCTCCATCTCCAAAGCATCATCATGATCTCCATTGTCACTGGCTTGACACCTTGATCTCCATCGTAGCGTCGTGGTCATCTCGCCAACTATTGCTACTACAACTATCGCTAACGCATAGTGATAAAGTAAAGCAATTACATGGCATTTGCATTTCATACAATAAAAAGACAACCTAAGGATCCTGCCGGTTGCGAGTAACTTTTAAAAAACATGATCATCTCATACAATAACGTATATCGCATCATGTCTTGACCATATCACATCACAACATGCCCTGCAAAAACAAGTTAGACGTCCTCTACTTTGTTGTTGCAAATTTTACGTGGCTCCTACGGGCTTCTAGTAAGAACCGTTCTTACCTACGCATCAAAACCACATCGGTGATTTATCAAGTTTGTTGTTTTAACCTTCAACAAGGACCGGCCGCAGTCAAATTCGATTCAACTAAAGTTGGAGAAACAGACACCCGCCAGCCACCTTTATGCAAAACTAGTTGCATGTCTGTCGGTGGAACCGGTCTCATGAACGTGGTCATGCAAGGTTGGTCCGGCCGCTTCATCCAACAATACTGCCGAATCAAAATAAGACATTGGCGGTAAGCAGTATGACAACCACCGCCCACAACTCTTTGTGTTCTACTCGTGCATATCATCCACACATAGACCTGGCTTGGATGCCACTATTGGGAAACATAGCATGCAATTTCAAAAAAATCCTACGCTCACGCAAGATCTATCTAGGAGATGCAAAGCAACGAGAGGGGGAGATTGTGTCAACGTACCCTCGTAGACGGAAAGCGGAAGCGTTTGACAACGCGGTTGACGTAGTCGAACTTCTTCTCGTTGATAGCCCACAAGTATAGGGGATCACAACAGTTTTCGAGGGTAGAGTATTCAACCCAAATTTATTGATTCGACATAAGGGGAGCCAAAGAATATTCTCAAGTATTAGCAGTTGAGTTGTCAATTCGACCACACCTGGATAACTTAATATCTGCAGCAAAGTATTTAGTAGCAAAGTAGTATGGAAGTAACGGTAACGGTGGCAAAAGTAACAGTAGCAGTTTTGTAGTAATTGTAACAGTGGCAACGGTAAAGTAACTAAGCGGAGAACAATATGTGAATAGCTCGTAGGCATTGGATCGGTGATGGAGAATTATGCCGGATGCAATTATTCATGCAACAGTTATAACATAGGGTGACACAGAACTAGCTCCAATTCATCAATGTAATGTAGGCATGTATTCCGAATATAGTCATACGTGCTTATGGAAAAGAACTTGCATGACATCTTTTGTCCTACCCTCCCGTGGCAGCGGGGTCCTATTGGAAACTAAGGGATATTAAGGCCTCGTTTTAATAGAGTACCGGACCAAAGCATTAACACTTGGTGAATACATGAACTCCTCAAACTACGGTCATCACCGGTAATGGTCCCGATTATTGTCACTTCGGGGTTAACAGATCATAACACATAATAGGTGACTATAGACTTGCAAGATAGGATCAAGAACTCGCATATATTCATGAAAACAAAATAGGTTCAGATCTGAAATCATGGCACTCGGGCTCTAGTGACAAGCATTAAGCATAGCAAAGTCATAGCAACATCAATCTCAGAACATAGTGGATACTAGGGATCAAACCCTAACAAAACTAACTCGATTACATGATAAATCTCATCCAACCCATCACCGTCCAGCAAGCCTACGATGGAATTACTCACGCACGGTGGTGAGCATCATGAAATCGGTGATGGAGGATGGTTGATGATGACAATGCCAACGGATTCCCCTCTCCGGAGCCCCGAACGGACTCCAGATCAGCCCTCCCACGAGAGTTTAGGGCTTGGCGGCGGCTCCGTATCGTAAAATGCGATGAATCCTTCTCTCTGATTCTTTTCTCCCCGAACGTGAATATATAGAGTTGGAGTTGAGGTCGGTGGAGCACCAGGGGGCCCATGAGGCAGGGGGCGCGCCCAGGGGGTAGGCGCGCCCCCACCCTCATGGACAGGGTGTGGGCCCCCTGGCCTTGATTATTTCGCCAGTATTTATAGATTCCAAAAATATTCTCCGTGAAGTTTCAGGTCATTCCGAGAACTTTTATTTCTGCACAAAAACAACACCATGGCAATTCTGCTGAAAACAGCGTCAGTCCGGGTTAGTTCCATTCAAATCATGCAAGTTAGAGTCCAAAACAAGGGCAAAAGTGTTTGGAAAAGTAGATACGATGGAGACGTATCAACCCCCCCCCCAAGCTTAAACCTTTGCTTGTCCTCAAGCAATTCAGTTGACAAACTGAAAGTGATAAAGAAAAACTTTTACAAACTCTGTTTGCTCTTGTTGTTGCAAATATGTAAAGCCGGCATTCAAGTTTTCAGCAAAGATTATGAACTAACCATATCCACAATAACATTTAGGTCTCATGTTTACTCATATCAATGGCATAATCAACTAGCGAGCAATAATAATAAATCTCGGATGATAACACTTTCTCAAAACAATCATAATATGATATAACAAGATGGTATCTCGCTAGACCTTTCTGAGACCGCAAAATATAAATGCAGAGCACCTTTGAAGATCGAGGACTGACTAAACATTGTAATTCATGGTAAAATAGATCCAGTCATAGTCATACCCAATATAAATTAATAGTAATGGATGCAAATGACATCGGTGCTCTCCAGCTGGTGCTTTTTAATAAGAGGGTGATGACTCAACATAAAAGTAAATAGATAGGCCCTTCGCAGAGGGAAGCAGGGATTTGTAGAGGTGCCAGAGCTCGATTTTTGAAATAGAGATAAATAATATTTTGAGCGGCATACTTTCATTGTCAACATAACAACCGAGAGATCTCGATATCTTCCATGCTACACACATTATAGGCGGTTCCCAAGCAGAATGGTAAAATTTATACTCCCCCACCACCAACAAGCATCAATCCCTGGCTTGCCCGAAACATCGGGTGCCTCCAACTAACAACAGTCCTGAGGGAGTTTTGTTTGCAATTATTTTGATTTGGTTTGAGCATGGGACTGGGCATCCCGGTGACCAGCCATTTTCTCGTGATTGAGGAGTGCAGTCCACTCCTCTTGAGAATAACCCGCCTAGCATGGAAGATATAGACAGCCCTAGTTGATACATGAGCTATTCGAGCATACAAAATAGAATTTCATTTGAAAGTTTGGAGTTTGGCACATACAAATTTACTTGGAACGGCAGGTAGATACCGTATATAGGAAGGTATGGTGGACTCATATGGAATAACTTTGGGGTTTATGGAAGTGGATGCACAAGCAGTATTCCCGCTTAGTACAAGTGAAGGCTAGAAAAAGACTGGGAAGCGACCAACTAGAGAGCGACAACAGTCATGAACATGCATTAAAATTAATGAACATTGAGTGCAAGCATGAGTAGGATATAATCCACCATGAACATAAATATCGTGAAGGCTATGTTGATTTGTTTAAACTACATGTGTGAACATGTGCCAAGTCAAGTCTGTAAGAGCATATTTGTCCCTTAAGTAGTTTCGGTGATTGATGAAAATACGTTTGCGGACTAATCGTGTGCACTAAGTGTTTCAGGTGATCTAATATAAGGGCACGTTGCGATTGTTACCCCTCGAGGACTTCACTTTAGACGGATTATTTTCCTTCGTTTCTTTTCGGTGGAATTGAGTCGTAGGGATAACCGTACTATCAAGAGGGGATCTGTTTCGGAAGAGTATGGGTGGAATCATCACGTACACATCCTCCTTGTTCCCACGCCTTCTTCCTGCTTGTTGGAGTTTCTGTGTTGTGCAAAACAAGGGGTGCCTTGTGCTAAGCGGTAGTACCGCCTGTACCGCTTGTTAGTGCCGCTGGTACTACCGCTCCTGCTGTGGTCCGACTTTTTCGTGTCGGGTTTTCGTATAGGACCACGCAGGGGGCGGTAGTAGGGACAGCAGTAGGGCACGGTAGTACCGCCCTGAGGGCGGTAGTACCGCTCCTACTTCCGCTCCACTGACGCTCTGCTCGCCGCCCTCCCCTGTTTTTCCAGCGGCTGTAGGAAGCGGGAGTACCGCCTATGGGCGTTAGTTCCGCCCTCAGGGCAGTAGTACCGCCCTAGTTCGTGTACCTCTTCTTTCTCAGTCCTGTTTCCCCATCTGCCTGCTTGCCACAGCGGTAGTGCCGCTGTGGCAGCGGTACTACCGCTCCTGCAACGGTAGTACCGCCCAGATGCGGGCTGCCGGCTACATAACGGTTGGATGTGTCCCCCCACTATATAAAGGGGTCTTCTTCTCCAAGAAGACTCACCTCTTCCATCCCCAAACTCCATTGTTGCTCCAAGCTCCATTTTCACCCGATCTCTCTCCCTAGCCAATCAAACTTGTTGATTTTCTAGGGATTGGTTGAGAAGGCCCGGATCTACACTTCCACCAAGAGAAATTTGATTCCCCCCACTAATCCCTTGCGGATCTTGTTACTCTTGGGTGTTTGAGCACCCTAGACGGTTGAGGTCACCTCAGAGCCACATTCTATTGTGGTGAAGCTCCGCGGTTTCGTTGGGAGCCTCCAATTAAGTTGTGGAGATAGCCCCAACCTTGTTTGTAAAGGTCCGGCTGCCGCCTCCAAGGGCACCAATAGTGGAATCACGGCATCTCGCATTGTGTGAGGGCGTGAGGAGAATACGGTGGCCCTAGTGGCTTCTTGGGGAGCATTGTGCCTCCACACCGCTCCAACGGAGACGTACTTCTCCTCAAAGGGAAGGAACTTCGGTAACACATCCTCGTCTTCACCGGCTCCACTCTTGGTTATTTCATCCCTTTACTTGTGCAAGCTTATTTGTGTTATATACCTTGCTTGCTTGTGTGCTTGTTGTTGTTGCATCATATAGGTTGTCCACCTAGTTGCATATCTAGACAACCTACTTTCATGCAAAGTTTAATTTGGTAAAGAAAAGCTAAAAATTGTTAGTTGCCTATTCACCCCCCCCCTCTAGTCAACTATATCGATCCTTTCAATTGGTATCAGAGCCTCGTCTCTTTATTAAGGACTTTGCCGTCCGAAGAGTATGGTTGACACTGTAGACGGTGCGGAGGAGCACTCCCGTGTGAATCCAATCTCGTCTACGGCCGATCGGGGAACCGCGGTCTCTCGTGAGGAATTCAATGTGGCCTTTGACACATTGAAGACCTCCATGACGACCGAGGTTGAAAGTATGTTTAATAAATTCTTAGAAGGGCCTAAACTATCCACCGCACTGTTGAAAGTGGGTGATCCCACTAACAAGGTGACGGATGCTAACTCCGACAAGGGGGGAGCTACTAGTGAAAAAGCTCCTTCTTCTAGTGGTAAAAATGGCACCGGCATCTTTGCCCATGTGGAACCTCCACTTGTTTATGGTGGACCGGTTCCTTCCACTCATTTGAATCATGTCGGCCCTGCCCCTAAGATTGTGAAAAATAAGGACTTTGATTCTTGGGTCTATCGCTTTAAGCGTCATTTAAATCATGTGAATACTAATCTTTGGAGAATCATTGAAGAAGGTTTCTATCCGCATGACCGAAGCAACTTCACTCCTAGAGAAGCCGCGGATAATCAATTCAATGAGAATGCTCTCTTCATCATCCAAGAAGCAATTCCCCCCGAAGATCTTCCTCATCTCCGGCCCTACTCCATGGCCAAAGATGCATGGCACCAAGTTGTTTCCCTCTACAGGGGAAGCGCAAGCATTCAACGCTCCAACTATGAAGTGGTGCAAGATGAAGCCGATGAGTTTGCAATGAAAGAAGATGAAGAACCTCGTGAGCTTTATCGGAGAGTGGCCAAACTCGCGGTCTCACTCCGAGATCATGGAAGCAAGGACACGGATGACAATTGGATCAAGCGCAAATTCCTCAAGGCAATGATGCCTTACCACAAGGCCATGTCCTCCGTCATTCGTCAAAGGCCGGACTTTCACACCTTGTCCTCAAGTGAAGTGTTGGATGAGTTCGTGGCTATGAACAAAACACCGACAATGCGGTGCTACGTTCTCAAAGAGAAAAGAAGCCCAACCTTGCACTAAAGGCCAAGGTTAATGTGGAAGAAGAGGATGAAGAGGAAGAGGAGGAGAGCAACCCCGAAGATACAAAGTATGCCTATCATGAAACACATGGCTCTTGCTTCAAGGCAATTCTGGAGCAAGAAGAACTCTAGGCCCAACTTCAACAAGAACAATCCAAGTGGCGCAAAGGTCAAGCAACGTGTAAGGACTTGCTATAATTGTGGCAATGTGAGCCATTTTATTGCGGAGTGCCCTTATGAGAAGAGGGAAGACAATGGTGGCAAGCTCATTCGAAAGGATGAGGCCAAGTCTTTCCCCAACAAGAGAAACTTCACCAAGAAGACTCCTCCCAAGGCATTGGTGGTACAAGAAGAGTACAATGAGGATGATGATGAAGAAGAAGATGGTGAGTCAGGTGCCATGGCCTCCGTTGTGCAACGACCTCACGGGTGTCTATCTTCGACTCACCTAATGAGAGCATCACCGCCAAGTGCCTCATGGCTAAAGCCACCAACAACGTAACCCCCAACATCAAAACTACCATCTTTAATCATCCTTCTTTGACGGATTGCATCGATGAACATGAGGGATCTAATGTGGAGGAGAATGAGTTTGAGTCCTTTATGGGTAAACTCAAGGGTAAATCCAAGAAGCACTTCGTTGCTCTCTTGGAACAACTTGGTGAAGCCAATGACATGATCGAGGCTCATGAAGATACCATCTCTAAGATGGAGGGGCATAGTCGTGACTATGCCGATGAGATTTCGGATCTTTCCAATGCTCCTGAGGAAGAGCGTGGTCTTCTTTTGGCTCTTGAGGAGTCATACAACGATGATCATGCTAAACTAAAGAAAGATCTTTATCATGCTCTTGTTGTATCTCGTGTGCTAAATTCCGAGAAAGCCAAACTTGGGATTGATCTTGCTAGACTCAAGGAGGAGTTTGATATACTTGACAAGGCTCACAAGGCCTTGAAGGGTAATCATGCTAGTCTTAAAGAGTCTCATGATCAACTTCAAGTGAAGCTAACCAAGGAGAAAGCCACCTTTCCTCATATGGTTTTAATTGATAATGCGCTACTAACCCTTATTGTGAGCATGTGCATCTTATTGAGGAGAATGCTAGGTTGAAGGAGCAACTTGAGAAAGTCCTTGTGTCGCGCATACAAGGTGAGTAGAACCTCAACGACCTTTTGAGTAATCAAAAGGAAGTTGTAGCCAAGGAGGGGATTGGGTTCGCACCCAAGCCCAAGAACAAGAAGAAGAATGACAGGACCAAACGACCTTCTCCTCTCAAGCAAACTTTTGTGAAGGAGGGAGAGGGTGCTTCCAAGGAGAAGAAGAACAATGCGAAGGGTGGTGGTGTCAAGAAGGGCAATGCCACCCCTTCCAACAAAGCCGACGACTTTAACCCTTCTTATGTGTTATGTCGTGCTAGTGATGGGCATGTTTATGCCAAGTTTGTTGGTTCTCCCTATGAGTACATTGAATGGTCTATTTGGGTTCCTAAGACCCTTGTCACTAACATCAAAGGACCCATTACAAAATGGGTACCTAAAACCAAGCATTGATCTCTTGTAGGTGTTTGCTTCCGGTGGGGGATCATGGTTGCTCGATAGTGGAGCTACAAATCATATGACCAGAAGCAAGGACTTGGTGGTGGACGTGCACAAGATTCCATCTATGCCCACCAATGTCGAGTGGGGTGATGCCTCATCGTCCAAGGTATTGGGACTCGGCAAGGTTGTCATTTCTCATGATCTCACGATCGAGAAGGTCATGCTTGTTGAGTCCCTTGCATACAATTTACTTTCCGTTCGTCAACTTGCACTCATGGGCTTTGCCACCTTCTTTGATATTGATACCGTGGCCCTCTTGTGGAGCAAGACTCTTAAAGTAGCCTTTGTTGGGCATGTCGAGAACGGTCTCTATGTGATTAACTTTTCAGAGCGACCCACTAAGACCGCGACATGCCTAATGGCTAAAGTTGACATGGGATGGCTTTGGCATCGCCGTCTAGCCCATGTCAATATGAGATCTTTGCAAATTCTTCTCAAGGGGGACCATGTCCGTGGACTAACGAATGTTAGTTTTGCTAAAGATCGTGCTAGTGCTTGTATCGAAGGAAAGCTACATGAAAAGGCTCACCCTCCCATGAATATCATTTACTCAAAGAGGCCTTTGGAGCTCCTTCATATGGATCTCTTTGGGCCTCCACCCTTTGATAGTCTTGGGGGTAGGAAGTATTGCTTGGTGATTGTGGATGACTATTCAAGATACACTTGGGTATATTTCTTCAAGAAGAAGAGCGAGACCCAACAAACCGTCATTGACTTTGCAAATGAAGCCCAACGTTAACACAATGCAAAGATCTTGACAATAATAAGTGACAATGGCACCGAGTTCAAGAACTACACCTTGGATGAGTTTCTTAGTGATGAGGGGATCAAGCATCAATATTCCGCACCGTACACCCCTCAACAAAATGGTGTTGCGGAGAGGAAGAACCGGACGTTGATGGATGTGGCAAGGACCATGATGGCGGAGTTCAAGTCTCCATACAACTTTTGGGCCGAAGCCATCAACACCGCGTGTCATGCATCAAATCGTCTCTACCTCCGCAAAGGCTTGAACAAGACTCCATATGAGATACTGACCGGTAACAAGCCCAACCTCAAGTACTTTCAGGTGTTCGGGCGTAAGTGTTTCATTCTCAAGAAAGGTGTTCGTTTGTCTAAATTTGAGGCTAGAGCTTATGAGGGCATATTTTTTGGTTATGCTACAAACTCTCATGCTTACCGTGTCCTCAATAAGTCCACGGGGCTTATTGAGGAGACGTGTAACGTGGAGTTTGATGAGAATAATGGCTCCCAAGTGGAGCAAAGTGGCACTTGTGATGTAGGTGATGAAATTCCTCCTCAAGCCATAAGAAGAATGGGTGTTGGTTTTATCCTACCCATCGAGGAACCCCTTGTGGCCGAAGGAGAAGGACAATGCTCCACTCAAGTGGAGCCATCACCAACCCAAGGCCCACACTCTTCCGAAGAACAAAGTGAAGGCCCTCAACCTCAAGAACAAGACCAAGGGCAAGATCAATCCCAAGATGGTGTTGTAACATCAAGTGATGCCCAAGGTCAAGTTCTCTTCTCCGAGCAAGTTCAAGATCAAGTGCTTCCTCGAGATCAAGAACAAGCTCAAGATGTCGCACAAGATGATCAAGTGACCGCTCCTCAACTCACCCCCGAGGAGGAATTGGAGCGTCGTGCCGCCAAGATTTCTTCCAAGCTCTCCACCAAGGGTCATCTCATGAAGAATGTGCTTGGAAGCATTCAAAAGGGGGTAAGCACTCATAGACAATTGGCAAACTATTGTGAACATCACGCGTTTGTCTCTTGTGTTGAACCCCAAAAGGTATATGAGGCGCTCAAAGATCCGGATTGGCTTAATGCCATGCATGAAGAACTCAACAACTTCAAGTACAACAAGGTGTGGAGATTGGTGCCAAGGCCAACGGGGAACCACAATGTCATTGGAACTAAGTGGATATTCAAGAACAAGCAAGATGCTCATGGGACCATCGTTCGCAACAAGGCAAGATTGGTGGCACAAGGCTACTCCCAAGTCGAGGGTATCGACTACGGTGAAACCTTTGCTCCCGTTGCTCGCCTTGAATCCATTCGTTTGTTGATTGCTTATGCTTCTCATCACAACTTTAAGTTGCAACAAATTGATGTTAAAAGTGCTTTTCTTAATGGTCCTATTAATGAGTTGGTATATGTCAAGCAACCCCCCGGGTTCGAGGATCCCTACTTTCCCGATCATGTGTATCAACTCGATAAGGCACTCTATGGCCTTAAACAAGCCCCACGTGCGTGGTATGACCACCTTACCGAGTTGTTACAAGACCGTGGATTTGAAGTTGGGCTAATCGACCCCACTCTTTTTACTAAGAAGGTCAAAGGGGAGTTGTTTGTGTGCCAACTATATGTTGATGATATTATCTTTGGTTCCCCTAACAAAGCTTTCAATGAGGAATTTGCCGCTCTCATGACCTCTAAGTTCAAGATGTCTTCGATGGGAGAGTTGAAGTTCTTCCCTGGATTCAAAGTCAAACAAAGAAGAGAAGGAACCTTCATCAACCAAGCCAAATACACTCAAGACATGCTAAAGAGATTCAAGCTAAGTGATGTCAAGCCGGCTTCCACTCCAATGCCCACCAAGTGCCAACTTGACATTGATCCCAATGGTAAAGCGGTGGATCAAAAGGTATATTGCTCCATGATTGGCTCCTTGCTTTACCTTTGTGCATCTAGATCGGATATCATGTTGAGTGTGGGAATTTGTGCACGGTTTCAAGCCGCACCTAAGGAAAGCCACTTTGTGGCGGTCAAGCGAATCTTTCGATATTTGGATCATACCCCAAACTTTGGCTTATGGTACCCAAGAGGAGCAAACTTCAAGCTTGTAGGATATTCGGACTCCGATTGGGCAGGAGACAAAGTGGATAGGAAGTACACTTCCGGAGGGTGCCAATTTCTTGGTTGCTCTTTGGTGAGTTGGTCTTTCAAGAAACAAAGTTGTGTGTCTCTCTCGTCCACCGAAGCGGAGTATGTGGCGGCCGGTAGTTGTTGTGCACAACTTCTTTGGATGAGGCAAACTTTAAAGGATTACGGTGTCATTTGTGACAAAGTGCCTCTTTGATGTGACAATGCAAGTGCCATCAAGATTTCTCTCAACCCGGTCCAACACTTCAAGATGAAGCATATTGAGATTCGGTATCACTTCATCCGGGATCACATTAGGCGAGGGGAGATCGAGCTCAACTATGTCAGCACTCATGATAACCTTGCAGATATTTTCACGAAGCCCTTGGATGAAGCAAGATTTTGTGAGTTAAGGCATGAGATAAATATCATTGATTCGAGCAATGTGACTTGAACCCTTGCACATCCCACCATACTCAACTTGTTGTCCTGTTTAGGTGTAGGCATGGACATAGGGGGAGTGTTGTTCTCTCAATGAACTCTTCCTCCCCCCATTATGCATAAATTGATCGAGTCTTTCACATTAGCCATTTTTTATGGTACTTGTGCTTCAGAGACGAGTTTTGGTCATGGGCCCAAGGATAATTCTTCGCGGCGCCATACCATTTTCTCAAACATAGGTGGCCACGGCCACTGCCCTCTCTTGTGAGTTTGTCTGTGTGTTGTTTCTTGTTGCTTGTGCTTCTCTCTTGTGAGTGGTTGTGTTTTGGTGTGGTCGTGTTCGAGTTTGGCTTGTCGTGTCTTGTGTGGTCCTACTGTTTTTTCTCTAGTCGAGCATAAGTCTTCTTTTCCCTCCTTGTTTCTGCTTCGGGGCGCCCGAGCGGTACTACCGCTTATAAGCGGTACTGCCGCCCGGCCGACACGGTACTACCGTGGAGTGGTTAAATGGGCGCTTCGTGCTCCAGATCTGCACCAGGGCGGTACTACCGTGCCTTGCGCGGTACTACCGCTTGGGGCTGGGCGTGTGGGGTATGTATCGGGCACGAGGAGTGTCTACTCCCCCATACCCATTCAGTTTGCCCCATCCCCTCGTCCTATCCTCTCTCAGGCGACTCCCCAAGAACAGGAGGCTCGCCGCCGGGCCGTCGGATTCAGGCCGGCTCCCTCGTTTCCGTCCGGTGGGATAATTCCCCACCCTCTCCTCGTGCCATGGATGCCGGTATTGCCCCCGTTCTTCTCTCCCTTGGTTCTCCTTCTTGAATCTAGGTTTTGGGGCTATACTCGTTGCATCCCTCGATTTAGTTGTTGAATCGAGGCTTAGGAAGGACTTGGGAGACTGCTAGACTAGGGTGTTTGTCGATTAGGTGTAGAAATATGATCTTTTGCATCTCCGGTAGTACCGGATCTTGCCGCGGTAGGTGTCAGCTCGCTACAACCGCTCAAGCGGTACTACCACTGTACCCTAGCGGTACTACCGCTTATAAGCGGTACTACCGCTCTGGTGCACGGTACTACCGCCCTGAGATGCCATTGCTCCTGTTTCTATACCTAATCCTCTTGTTGGTCTTCATCTTTCCCTGGCTTATGCTCTCTTGCTTTTGTGGTCTTTGTGTGCGTGTGCTTTCAGGTGGTAGTAGCTCCGGGCATCAGGCTCGCCGCACGAATCCAGACCGTGCAACTGGTTCCAAGCGCTATCGCTCGTCAGATGTTCCAGCGTCTGCTGGTGGTGGTGGTGAGGGTGTCTCTTCTGAGCCGCCAAAGCGCAAGGCCAAGGTACCAACATCGAAGACCTCCGCTTTGCGCAAGCCTGCCAATCAGATGTCTGGAATGGAGTTCTGTAACAAGAGGAAGCTCAATCTCTACCATGCGGACCAGGAGCCTGCTCTTCTGCGCCGTCCATTCTGGAACAGGTTTCAGCAGTCTATCTATCACGATGTCTTGAAGAAGAAGAAGAACTTGTTTGTGAAGGTCAAGTCTGTCGATCTCTCGCACATGGAGAAGGACTTGCAATACTTTGGGCATGCTCAAGGTGTGAGGAGTTGGATATCAAGAGGATCATTTCATTCAACAAGGACTTTGATGTCGAGCTCGTGGCCCAGTTCTTTACCAGCGTTCACTTTGGGCATGATCCAGCCCGCACTCTGACTTGGATGACCAATGGCCGTATTCTGTCCACCCCATGGAAGGACTTCATGGTCAGCTTATCATACGATGATGAGGGTGCCCAGACCCCACTTGGGTTTCGCCCTCATAAGGAGATTGCTGCTACTCATAAGGAGAAGCTTTGGCCCTTTTCTACCAGGAAGGTGTCAGAGACTGGGAAGGTTACTTATGAGCTCTGGCCCTTCCTTGACATCATTCATCGGATCTTCCAGAACTCCCTGTTCCCTCAGATTGGCAACTTGGATCAGGTGCACTCTTACCTTGTTGACATGCTTCTGTTCTGTCAAGAACATCAGGGCTCTCAACAGGTGCTGGATGTGTCACATGTGATGTGGTCTGAGCTTCACTCTGCTGTCATGGAGCGCAAGTGCATCATCTATGGGCCCTATCTTATGCAGCTTATCGAGGACACTTGGGCAGTCAAGTTTCGAGATGAGGAACTTGTCACAGACAACATGGTGTCTCATGACACTATCGAGCTGCGTCAGAAGGAGAAGTGGAGTTCGTCTACTCCGGCACCTCCAGTGCAGGAGACTGTCCTATCTGATGATGAGGAGGAGGAGGATGATGGGCCGGAGTATGTGCTTCCATCTGAGGAGCCCTCTTGGGCAAAGAAACTCAAGGAGAAGATGAAGCGTCTATTCTGCCTTCGGGCTAAGGGCCAGTACAAGGCTCAC
This sequence comes from Aegilops tauschii subsp. strangulata, assembly GCF_002575655.3. Classification (NCBI taxonomy): domain Eukaryota; kingdom Viridiplantae; phylum Streptophyta; class Magnoliopsida; order Poales; family Poaceae; genus Aegilops; species Aegilops tauschii. Next base: position 294,871,778 of record NC_053040.3, on the reverse strand, counting down.
AAGGAGGCCAAGATGGCTCGTCGCCGTGACAAGGCTATTATGAGATAGGTGGGCCTTGAGGTTCCAGATGGCTCTGAGGAGAGGATCACTGATGAGGAGTCCTGGATTAGAGTGCATTGCCCGTGGTCTGACACTGAGGAGGACACCGGAGTTCATACTTCTCCCCGAGCGGCAGAGGTTTCTGAAGATGAGGAGGAGGAGGAGCATGACTGGTGATGCCATTGAGACCTACTACCATCGTGTTTCGTGTCGTCCCTTTTGGTGTCTTGCTGCCAAAACGGGAGAGTTAGGGATTTGCTTTAGGTCGTGTGTTGGTGTGTTCGTGTTCGTTTGTGTCTCGTGTCTCATGTTCGTTGTGTTCGTTCGTTTTTGTTCGCTTTCTTTCGGCTTTGAGCAAGACCATATGGTGTAAGACATATGTGAACTACCCTATCCTATCTACTTTAGTATCAAGTACCCTACTATATTGTGAGATGCTTCATTTTTCCGCATTTATATTATTGCTCTCTTGCTAGTCCTTGCTTAGTTGTACTTGTTGTTATTCTCTTATGCATGGATGTTGCCTGCCTACAAAATATAGGGGGATTTTGATCCTATAGATGTGCACATAGCCTTTCATGCTAATTCCTTTGGTGCACACCTCTAGGGGGAGCCCGTCTATATTTTGTTAGAAGGGGGTTTGCTTATTTTTAGTTACTATTTTGTGCAAATCCCATGTTGTCATCCATCCACCAAAAAGGGGGAGATTGTAAGGGCATATTTATCCCTTAAGTAGTTTTGGTGATAGATGACAATACGTTTGCGGACTAATCGTGTGCACTAAGTGTTTTAGGTGATCTAATATAAGGGCACGTTGTGATTGTTCCCCCTCGAGGACTTCACTTTTAGACGGATTATTTTCCTTCGTTTCTTTTCGGTGGAATTGAGTCGTAGGGATAACCGTACTATCAAGAGGGGATCCGTTTCGGAAGAGTATGGGTGGAATCATCACATACACATCCTCCTTGTTCCCACGCCTTCTTCCCACTTGTTGGAGTTTCTGTGTTGTGCAAAACAAGGGGTGCCTTGTGCTCAGCGGTAGTACCGCGGCCAGGGCGGTAGTACCGCTTGATAGTGCCGCTGGTACTACCGCTCCTGCTGTGGTCTCGACTTTTTCGTGTCAGGTTTTCGTATAGGACCACACAGGGGGCGGTAGTAGGGACGGCAGTAGGGCACGGTAGTACCGCCCTGAGGGCGGTAGTACCGCTCCTACTTCCGCTCCACTGACGCTTTGCTCGCCACCTCCCCTGTTTTTCCAGCGGCTGTAGGAAGCGGGAGTACCGCCTATGGGTGGTAGTACCGCCCTAGTTCGTGTACCTCTTCTTTCTCAGTCCTGTTTGCCCGTCTGCCTGCTTGCCACAGCGGTAGTGCCGTTGTGGCAGCGGTACTACCGCTCCTGCAACAGTAGTACCGCCCAGATGCGGGCTGCCGGCTGCATAACGGTTGGATGTGTCCCCCCCAGTATATAAAGGGGTCTTCTTCTCCAAGAAGACTCACCTCTTCCATCCCCAAACTCCATTGTTGCTCCAAGCTCCATTTTCGCCCGATCTCTCTCCCTAGCCAATCAAACTTGTTGATTTTCTAGGGATTGGTTGAGAAGGCCCGGATCTACACTTCCACCAAGAGAAATTTGATTCCCCCCACTAATCCCTTGCGGATCTTGTTACTCTTGGGTGTTTGAGCACCCTAGACGGTTGAGGTCACCTCGGAGCCATAGTCCATTGTGGTGAAGCTTCGTGGTGTCGTTGGGAGCCTCCAATTAAGTTGTGGAGATTGCCCCAACCTTGTTTGTAAAGGTTCGGTCGCCGCCTCCAAGGGCACCAATAATAGAATCACGACATCTCGCATTGTGTGAGGGCGTGAGGAGAATACGGTGGCCCTAGTGGCTTCTTGGGGAGCATTGTGCCTCCACACCGCTCCAACAGAGACATACTTCCCCTCAAAGGGAAGGAACTTCGGTAACACATCCTTGTCTTCACCGGCTCCACTCTTGGTTATTTCATCCCTTTACTTGTGCAAGCTTATTTGTGTTATATACCTTGCTTGCTTGTGTGCTTTTTGTTGTTGCATCATATAGGTTGTCTAGCTAGTTGCATATCTAGACAACCTACTTTGATGCAAAGTTTAATTTGGTAAAGAAAAGCTAAAAATTGTTAGTTGCCTATTCACCCCCCTCTAGTCAACTATATTGATCCTTTCAAAGTCACTTGAATCATTCAAAGGAGGATACCACCCTATCATACCACATCACAACCATTTTAATAGCATGTTGGCACGCAAGGTGAACCATTATAAACTCCTAGCTAATTAAGCATGGCATAAGCAACTATAATCTCTAATTGTCATTGCAAACATGTTTCTTCATAATAGGCTGAATCAAGAACGATGAACTAATCATATTTACAAAAACAAGAGAGGTCGAGGTCATACCAGCTTCTCTCTTCTCAATCGGTCCATCATATATCATCATTATTGCCTTTCACTTGCACGACCGAACGATGTGAATAATAATAATAGTGCACGTGCATTGGACTAAGCTGGAATCTGCAGGCATTCAATACAAAGGAGAAGACAAGATAATATGGGCTCTTGGTTAAATCAACAATAATGCATATAAGAGCCACTCCAACATTTTCATTATGGTCTTCTTCTCTCGACCCCCAAAGAACAAGAAAAGAAATAAAACTATTTACACGGGAAAGCTCCCAACAAGCAAAAGAAGAACGAGAAATCTTTTTGGGTTTTCTTTTAATTATTACTACTACAAGCAAGAAAGTAAACTAGCTAAAAGCTACTACTATTTTTTTGTTTTTCTTAAGGTTTTTCAAACACACAAGAAGAAAGCATAAAAAGGAAAATAAACTAGCATGGATAATACAATGAAAAAGTATGAGCACCGACAACTAGAATGAGTGTGTGAACATTGAATGTACTGGCAAATTCACACCATAGGATAACGATGAATAATAACTATCACTACATGCATATTTGGCTGGTGGAAAAGCTCTATGGTTATAATGTTTTTGCGAAAAGCCAATTTTTCCCTACTACAAAGGAGTATAATTGATTTAACTATCATGGTAGTTGAACAAACATTGAGAATGGTACCCCCATCTCAATCCCAATTAAAAGTAATTATCAACCCAACAAATTAATTTAGAGTGATGAGATCAACATGATAATCCAAGAACCAGATACTCAAAATGTCCATAACCGGGGACACGGCTAACCATGATTAGTTTGTACACTCTGCAGAGGTTTGCGCACTTTTCCCCACAAGACTCGATCTCCTCCGTTGGATTTCTCGTACTACATGATGTTTGAGAAACGGATGACCAAGACACAGTCTTTCAGAAGCATTAACTCTAACCCCGGGTAGACAGTACCAACCTACATCCCCCTACATTTGCTAGCCTACCACTGGAAGAGGTCATGCAACATACTCAACTATGCCAGAGCCCATAATGGCTTGTGGCTGCACACGGAAGTTTCTAGCATGAATAATTCTATGATCCCTTTGAGCCTGGGTGGCGAACCATAGTATGATCACACGGTATATCCCGGGGATCTCCTAGGACAACACTGGTACATCCCCAGGTGTCCGAGCAATTCCACTGGTATATCCCCAGGGTGCCCCTACCAATCCACCCAGATGTGTATTAAAGTTGCCACCTTAGGTTGAACCATTAAGTAAACAATCTCACATCTGTCATGGATACACTCAACCAATCCATGTCTACGAGCATAGCAGAGCAGTCTGAGCATAACGTAGAAGTAACTCCCAGGTTTGAATGCAGGACAATAGGTTCCTACCTCATCAACTACTTCCCAATACCCACATGTTATCAATCCTACTCATGCAATGTTTGAGGGTGAAACTAATGCACAAAAACTGGGTATGAAAGGGATATGATCAAAGTCTGAACTTGACTGTACTGTTGATGAAGATGATTCGCACTCATAACTCCTGATAGTTCTACTCGTCACACTCCGGTCAATCTATCGCAAGCAAGCAATAGTAACCACACATAAGCAATCAAACAAAAAGATCTGAAAGAACGAAGAAGACCATTCGGTAAACATCAAAACCAAGCAAATAACTCTTGCAACATAAAACAATTTCTATATTACCAAAATTAAGTGAATTTTGCCTTATCATAAACTTTAGGTCAAGAGCTTCGATTAGCAAAAAGAATCAACTCAAACGGAGCTATGAAACTCAAGTTATGAACAAAACAAGTTTGAATATAAATCTGTTTGAATTCAAATTTTAAAACTTTCAAAAATATGTTTAAGTTGTTTAACTGGATAGAGGGGATCATAACAAAGAGGTGGGCGTTGGTTTCGTTGAATTTGGATGAACAAGCGAAAAGTAGCGAAGGTTTGAAGATCAGGGACTAAACTGTAAAAGAAATAACTACTAACAGGTCCCTGACTGAAAAATAAAATAAAAAGAAAAAACTATCGAGCGAACGCTTGCTAACAGAACCTAACGAAAGAAAAATGTTAACTAATGAACGCTCACTAAATAATCTAATAAAAAACCCGAATCTAAACGAAAAACCGAGACTATAAAGGAAACCGGGCGGTTAGCGGTTTATACCGATGCGGGCGGTTTAGCGGTTTATATCGATGCGGGCGGTTTAGCGGTTTATACCGATGCGGGCGGTTTTCAGTGAAAAACCGGCGGCGACGGCGATGAACTCCGGCGGCGGCGGGATGGGGCAGGGCGGCGTCGGCGGCGCGAGGCGATGCGGCGCGGGGCAGCGGCGGCGAGCGCAAGCGGCAGCGGCGCGGATCGAGCGGCGGCGGCGGAGTGGCTGCAGCGGCGGCGGCGAGGTCCGGCGAGATGACGGCGGGGCTCGGCGCGTGGAGGCGAGGCGAGTCGAAAAGAGAGAGGCGGGGCCCAGGGCCGGTATTTAAGGGCGGCGGGGCGAGATGGTGGCGTGGGCGAGGGGGCAGAGGAGGCCGGGGCAACCACGGCGAGCGGCGGCGGCGATGCGGACTCGAGAGGAGTCCCGGTCAGGGACGACGGGCGAGCTGGGCCGCGGCATGGCAGAAGCTGGGCCGGCCCAGTCGGCGAGAAGCAAGTTTTTTTTAATACAGACAGATAAAGAAATAAAACAAAAGAGATAAAAACAAAATATAATTTAGGCATATTATATATCAGAATTTTCAGAAAAAGATTTTCTACGATATGAACATTTTTCTAGCTTCAAACAAAATCCACACAAATTTAAATAAAGCCAAGAGTGCTACTATTGAAATAAAATCCAACAAAAATAATTTTAAAAATACCAAAATGATTTCAAATTTATTTCTCTCTAATTTTCTAATGTAGGGAATCATTTTACCCTAATTTCCATATATTTTATTTTTGGAGAAAAATAATTTGATAAAACCAAATAACCCCAAATTGAAAATAATTTCGAAAGGGATTTTCAATTTGATTTCTTTGAAACTTCCAACTCATATTTCATATGTTTTGAAGAAGTCATTTTATCTTCTCTCGTGAAAATCATTGAGTTGCTTAAAGTTTCTAAATTTAAAAATATTTCCAAATGAAATTCAAATCTTTTCGAAACCCTTTTCATTTATTTAAATGGAAGAAGTCATGTCATCTTCTCTCCAGGGTTTTCTAGTGAAAACAATTTGAATTTATGAATGCAACATGAAAGTTTGGGAAAGTCCTTTTATTCCCTCTCATTTAACTTTCAAAAAGTTTCGAATTTCACTCACTTTCAGTCAATCAATCACACAACAATCAAACAATCAATCAAATCTATCTATTTAATATAACATTCCAAAATTTAGAATTTTGGGATGTTACAAAGATCATATGTTCAGATTCTTTATGCATATTAATACCCCTCTGATTATGAACATGAGTATGATTTGTGAGTAGTTACGTTTTTTCCTGAGGACATGGGAGAAGTCTTGCTATAAGTAGTCATGTGAATTTGGTATTCGTTCGATATTTTGATGAGATGTATGTTGTCTTTCCTCTAGTGGTGTTATGTGAACGTTGACTACATGACACTTCACCATTGTTTGGGCCTAGGGAAGGCATTGGGAATTAATAAGTAGATGATGGGTTGCTAGAGTGACAGAAGCGTAAACCCTAGTTTATGCGTTTCTTCGTAAGGGGCTGATTTGGATCCATATGTTTCATGCTATGTGTTGAGGATATAGATACTGGTGTAACCCGCCCGAGATGGGCCGGGTTACGTTGCGACAGCTCTTCATTCAGAAGCCCAAGGACAGGTTAAGGATGGTGGTTTAGTAATAGGTCTAAGGCCCAGAGGCGACTTAAGGCCCGTAGTGGTAAACCGCCGTTGTGGCATGACTTGTAGTGTAAGGCAAGAATAGTTAAGAGTCCAAGCCGGACACAGTTTATGAGCCGGCCGGGACTCTGAGAGCCGCAGGGCGTTAACCTTTCTATATAAAGGGACGACCCGGCGGTGGTTCAGGACAAGTAAGATCAGATCGATAGCCAGGCAGGGCGGTTTAGCTCCTGGTCATCGAAACCCTAAGTAATTCCACCTCAACTGGAGTAGGCTTTTACCTTCAACGTGAGGGGCCGAACCAGTATAATCCTCGTGTCCTTTGTCCTGTTTAACCCCTTTAAGCTTCCTAGCTGCGATGGCTCCATGACTAAGTCCTTGCACGAGGACATCTGCCGTGACAATTCCACGACAGTTGGCGCCCACCATGGGGCCAGCGCACGGTGGATTTGAGTTCTTGAAGGGCAGCTTCGAAGGGCTCAAGGGATATGCTGTGGGCCGGATGACCAGAAGTCGTCACGGCAAGCTCTACATCGACGACGCAGGCTGGGGCCCCGACGCCGGCTCAATTGAGTACGGGTACCGAGTCCCCTTCGGCGGAATCCACGTTTTCATTGGCAAGATTAGCGAGCCGGGCCCTGAGTCGGACATCTGCACCGACCCCGTCGAGACGGCTCAGCGTGCAAGACCCGCCCGAACTCTGCCGGCCTTGAAGCGTGCTTTCGTGGGATGTGTCCATGGAGAACTCTCTGAAGGATCTGGATTTGGCGAGGAGACGGCCACCCGCTCTGACGGTGAGTCGTCCACAGGTGAGACCGACTCGTTATATCAACTTCAAGATGGCAGGCTTAGGGGTTGTTCCGATGGCGACAGTATTCCGGACCCCTTTGAGCCGCCGAGCCGGGTCAGAATCTTCATGGCCGGCACACAACCTATTCAAAGCTCCGCCACTGGGGCAGGAGGCCCTGTGCACTCGCCGGCTCAGGTACTAATGGATCTCACAGATAAGATGACGGCCCTGTTAACCGCTACGGTCGTCCCAGCGGATCAAGCTCAACATGATGCGGAGGTGGCACAGTTAAAGCTGGATATAGCGAGAGCCAAGGAAGATCTGGCAGTGGAAGGGATCAGGATGGCTGCAGAACGGGCGGCTCTCGACGCCCAGACTCAGCTGATTCAGGCGCAATCTTTCCGGCTCACGATGGATCAGAACGCATCCAATGAGATCATGAGAAGGAGGCATCAGAAGGCTCAATCTCGACTCCCTCCGGTTTACGATCCTCGAAACATCTTCAACACTTAGCTGACAGCTTACCAGCCTCTCCCGGTTTATCCGACGGCTTCTATCGAGGCGGGCGTACCTACGAGGACCGGAGGTGTCCCTTGTGTGGTGCCGGCTCTCCATAATGAACGTCTGCCCAAGGATTTCAGAGGACCTAGGAAGGTACCTAATTACACGGCTGATTTACAACCCGGAGCATGGATCGAGAGCTACGAGATGGCTATGGAGTTGCTGGAGGTCAGCGAGGCGGTAATGGCCAAATACTTCACCATGATGTTGGATGGGACTGCTCGCACTTGGTTGAAAGGACTGCCGCCTAATTCTATCGGGTCATGGGCAGAGCTAAAAGCCCGGTTCATCCAAAACTTCAAAGATACATGTAGGCAATCTATGTCAATTGTGGATTTGACTAATTGCAAGCAGCAAGAGGGCGAGTCTACAACCCATTGGGTTCGCCGGGTCAAAGAGATAATACATTCATCTGATAAGATGGATGCTGGCTCTGCAGTCTTAATGTTGGAGCAAAATTGTCGTTTTGCGCCCCTGAAGATGAAGCTCGGGCGGCTCAAGCGCGATTGCAATGATATGGGTACGCTGATGGCGGCTCTGGTCAAGTACGCCGACTCTGATAGTACCAAGGATCCCGCGTCTGATGATGAAAGGACAGGGAAGGGAAAGAAGAATGGCAACGGCAAGGGCCCTCAGCATAACCCGGCGAACTAGGGAGGTAACAAACGTAAGGCTGATGGCAGTATGGAGTTTGTGGCCAACACCAATGCGCAGGGTAACAACCACCGACGTAAGGTGAGACGACCTCCCCGAGCCGGCGGGTCAGGCCCGACGCTTGAGCAATTGTTGAATGAGCCCTGTCCAAGGCATGGCTCTAGGGAGCCACTCATCTATGGAAAGACTGCGCAATCATGAAAGCCTTCAAAAATTCCAACGCTTTTAATGGCAACAATGGGCAGGGCGGCGGCTCCGGCGCCGACCGCTTTCATGGCCCGGGCGGCGGCTCTAATTCCAATTCTCAGAATTTTCAAGGAGGATTTAATCAACAATCTGGCCAGGGTAATCAGCAGCAGCAGAAGGGGGGGTACCAGACCAATCCAAAGCAGCTCAATGGTGGACAGTATCATGTGTTTACTACCAGTCTGTGCAAGCGAGACCAGAAGCTTCATAAGAGGGCTGTAAATGCTGTTGAGCCGGCGGTTCCACGCTATTTAAGATGGTCTGAGCAGCCTATTGTATGGAGTAGGGAAGATCACCCTCCCCGGGTTGATAATCCGGGTCACCTGGCCTTGGTGGTGACTCCTCAGGTTGGGGGGTACAAATTCATTAAAGTGCTCATGGACGGAGGCAGTAGCATCAACATCCTCTATTATGAGACCTTCCGTCATATGGGATTAACTGATAAAAACCTCAGCCAGTCCAACACTGTTTTCCATGGGGTGGTGCCCGGTAAGTCGGTGTATCCAGTCGGTAAGATCGAGCTGGAAGTAGCCTTTGGAGATGAGGACAACTACATGGCGGAAAAACTGACTTTTGAGGTGGTTAAAATAAGAAGCCCGTACCATGCTTTATTTGGGCGGCCGGCTTACGCCAAGTTCATGGCACGGCCGTGTTACGTGTATTTGCAGCTCAAGATGCCGGGTCGCAATGGGACCATTACGGTTCATGGCAGCCGAAAGATAGCCTTGGAGTGTGAGGAAGGTGACGCTGCTTACGCTGAATCTGTTTGTGCAACAGAGGAGTTGAAGTTTTACAAGGATAATGTTGACCCAGCAGATATGACGTCTTTGAAAAAGCCAACCACGGAGCATGAGCCGGTAATGAAATTTAAGTCGGCCGATGAGACTAAACTTGTTGACTTTGTTCCAGGTGACTCATCTAAGCAGTTCAGCATCAGTGCCAATCTGGATCCGAAATAGGAAGGCGCGCTCATCGAGTTCATCCGTGAGAACAGGGACATCTTTGCATGGAAACCTTCTGACATGCCGGGTGTACCAAGAGAACTCGTTGAGCACACTCTCAATATTGATCCAAAATTTAAGCCAGTCAGGCAATTCCTCCGGCGGTTTAATGAGGAGAGGCGGAAAGCCATTGGTGAGGAAGTAGCCCGGCTCTTGGCGGCCGGGTTTATCATTGAAGTCTTTCATCCAGAATGGTTAGCTAACCCGGTGCTCGTGCTCAAGAAGAATGGCACCTGGCGTATGTGTGTGGACTATACGGATTTAAACAAGGCTTGTCCGGTTGATCCTTTTGCTCTCCCCCGTATTGATCAAATTATTGATGCTACGGCAGGTTGTGAGCGTTTGAGTTTTTTGGATGCTTACTCTGGATACCATCAGATCAAAATGGTAGTTAAGGACCAAGAGAAGACGGCGTTCATCACTCTCTTTGGAGCCTTCTGTTATGTGTCTATGCCTTTTGGGCTCAAGAGTGCACAGGCGACTTACCAGCGGTGCGTGCAGAATTGTCTCCACAATCAGATTGGGCGCAACGTTCATGCTTATGTGGATGATATTGTGGTAAAATCCAGAGAGAAGGAAACCTTAGTAGATGATCTGAAAGAGAGCTTTGATAATCTCCGGGTCTACAAGATGATGCTTAATCCGGCCAAGTGTGTTTTTGGTGTTCCTGCAGGCAAGCTCTTGGGTTTTCTGGTTTCTCACAGAGGCGTCGAAGCTAACCCGGAGAAGATCAAGGCAATCACCTCTCTGGCTAAGCCGGCGTGCATAAATGACGTCCAGCGTCTGGCGGGTCGCATCGCTGCTTTGAGTCGGTTTATAAGCCGGTTGGGCGAAAAAGCCATGCCACTATATCAGATGATGAAGAAAACAGATGATTTTGTCTGGAATGACGCTGCTAATGCTGCTTTTGAGGATTTGAAAAGACAGCTAGCTGAGCCGCCAGTCCTTGCTGCTCCTATCGATAAGGAGCCCTTGTTGTTGTATGTGTTGGAAATACGCCCTAGAGGCAATAATAAATTGGTTATTATTATATTTCCTTGTTCATGATAATCGTTTATTATCCATGCTAGAATTGTATTGATAGGAAACTCAGATACATGTGTGGATACATAGACAACACCATGTCCCTAGTAAGCCTCTAGTTGACTAGCTCGTTGATCAATAGATGGTTACGGTTTCCTGACCATGGACATTGGATGTCGTTGATAACGGGATCACATCATTAGGAGAATGATGTGATGGACAAGACCCAATCCTAAGCCTAGCACAAGATCGTGTAGTTCGTTTGCTAAGTGCTTTTCTAATGTCAAGTATCATTTCCTTAGACCATGAGATTGTGCAACTCCCGGATACCGTAGGAATGCTTTGGGTGTACCAAACGTCACAACGTAACTGGGTGGCTAAAAAGGTGCACTAAATGTATCTCCAAAAGTGTCTGTTGGGTTGGCACGAATCGAGACTGGGATTTGTCACTCCGTGTAAACGGAGAGGTATCTCTGGGCCCACTCGGTAGGACATCATCATAATGTGCACAATGTGACAAAGGAGTTGCTCATGGGATGATGTGTTACGGAACGAGTAAAGAGACTTGCCGGTAACGAGATTGAACAAGGTATCGGGATACCGACGATCGAATCTCGGGCAAGTAACATACCGATTGACAAAGGGAATTGTATACGGGATTGATTGAATCCTCGACATCGTGGTTCATCCGATGAGAACATCGTGGAACATGTGGGAGCCAACATGGGTATCCAGATCCCGTTGTTGGTTATTGACCGGAGAGTCGTCTCGGTCATGTCTGCATGTCTCCCGAACCCGTAGGGTCTACACACTTAAGGTTCGGTGACGCTAGGGTTGTAGAGATATTAGTATGCGGTAACCCGAAAGTTGTTCGGAGTCCCGGATGAGATCCCGGACGTCACGAGGAGTTCCGGAATGGTCCGGAGGTAAAGATTTATATACGAGAAGTCTTATTTTGGTCGCCGGAAAAGTTTCGCACTTTATCGGTATTGTACCGGGAGTGCCGAAAGGGGTCCGGGGGTCCACCAGCCCCGGGGGGCACATGGGCTGTAGGGGTGTGCGCCTTGGCCTATATGGGCCAAGGGCACCAGCCCCAAGAGGCCCATGCGCCAAGAGATAAGGGAAAGGAAGAGTCCTAAAAGGGGAAGGCACCTCCGAGGTGCCTTGGGGAGGATGGACTCCTCCCTGGCCGCACCCTTCCTTGGAGGAAGGGCCAAGGCTGCGCACCCCCCCTCTCCCTTGGCCCTATATATAGTGGGGGAAGGGAGGGCAGCAAACCTAAGCCCTGGCGCCTCCCTCTCCCTCCCGTGACACATCTCCCTCCTCCCGCAGCGCTTGGCGAAGCCCTGTTGGAATCCCGCTACTTCCACCACCACGCTGTCGTGCTGCTGGATCTCCATCAACCTCTCCTCCCCCCTTGCTGGATCAAGAAGGAGGAGACGTCGCTGCTCCGTACGTGTGTTGAACGCGGAGGTTCCGTCCGTTCGGCGCTAGGATCATCGGTGATTTGGATCACGACGAGTACGACTCCATCAACCCCGTTCTCTTGAACGCTTCCGCTCGCGATCTACAAGGGTATGTAGATGCACTCCTCTCTCTCGTTGCTAGATGACTCCATAGATTGATCTTGGTGATGCGTAGAAAATTTTGAATTATTGCTACGTTCTCCTACAGTGGCATCATGAGCCAGTTCTATGCGTAGTTTCTATGCACGAGTAGAACACAAAGTAGTTGTGGGCGTCGATTTTGTCAATTTACTTGTCGTTACTAGTCTTATCTTGATTCGGCGGCATCGTGGGATGAAGCGGCCCGGACCGACCTTACACGTACACTTACTTGAGACAGGTTCCACCGACTGACATGCACTAGTTGCATAAGGTGGCTCGCGGGTGTCTGTCTCTCCCACTTTAGTCGGATCGGATTCGATGAAAAGGGTCCTTATGAAGCGTAAATAGAAATTGGCATATCACGTTGTGGCTTTTGCGTAGGTAAGAAACATTCTTGCTAGAATCCCATAGCAGCCACGTAAAACATGCAACAACAATTAGAGGACGTCTAACTTGTTTTTGCAGGGTATGCTATGTGATGTGATATGGCCAAAAGGATGTGATGAATGATATATGTGATGTATGAGATTGATCATGTTCTTGTAATAGGAATCACGACTTGCATGTCGATGAGTATGACAACTGGCAGAAGCCATAGGAGTTGTCTTAATTTATTGTATGACCTGCGTGTCACAGAAAACGCCATGTAATTACTTTACTTTATTGCTAACCGTTAGCCATAGTAGTAGAAGTAATAGTTGACGAGACAACTTCATGAAGACACGATGATGGAGATCATGATGATGGAGATCATGGTGTCATGCCGGTGACGAAGGTGATCATGCCGCGCCTCAAAGATGGAGATCAAAGGCGCAAGATGATATTGGCCATATCACGTCACTTTATGATTTGCATGTGATGTTTGTCATGTTTACATCTTATTTGCTTAGAACGACGGTAGCATAAATAAGATGATCCCTCACTAAAATTTCAAGAGGCGTGTTCCCCCTAACTGTGCACCGTTGCGAAGGTTCGTTGTTTCGAAGCACCACGTGATGATCGGGTGTGATAGATTCTAACGTTCGAATACAACGGGTGTTGACGAGCCTAGCATGTACAGACATGGCCTCGGAACACATGCGAAACACTTAGGTTGACTTGACGAGCCTAGCATGTACAGACATGGCCTCGGAACACAAGAGACCGAAAGGTCGAACATGAGTTGTATAGTAGATACGATCAACATGGAGATGTTCACCAATGATGACTAGTCCGTCTCACGTGATGATCGGACACGGCCTAGTTTGACTCGGATCATGTATCACTTAGATGACTAGAGGGATGTCTATCTGAGTGGGAGTTCATTTAATAATCAGATGAACTCAATTATCATGAACATAGTCAAAAGGTCTTTGCATATTATGTCATAGCTTACGCTTTAGCTCTACTATTTAAAGATATGTTCCTAGAGAAAATTTAGTTGAAAGTTGGTAGTAGCAATTATGCGGACTGGGTCCGTAAACTGAGGATTGTCCTCATTGCTGCACAGAAGGCTTATGTCCTTAATGCACCGCTCAGTGTGCTGAACCTCAGCGTCGTCTGTAGATGTTATGAAACATCTGACATACACGTTTTGATGACTACGTGATAGTTCAGTGTGTGATGCTAACGGTTTAAAATTGTGGCGACAAGACGTTTTTGAAACGTCGCAGAACATATGAGATGTTTCAAAGACTGAAATTGGGATTTCAGACTAATGCCCACGTCAAGAGGTATGAGACCTCTGACAAGTTTCTTAAGCCTGCAAACTAAGGGAGAAAAGCTCAATCGTTGAGCATGTGCTCAGATTGTCTGAGTACTACAATCAGTTGAATCGAGTGGGAGTTAATCTTCCAGATGAGATAGTGATGGTTCTCCATAGTCACTGCCACCAAGCTATTAGAGCTTCGTGATGAACTATAACATATCAGGGATAGATATGATGATCCTTGAAGCAACTCGCGATGTTTGACACCGCGAAAGTAGAAATCAAGAAGGAGCATTAATTGTTGATGGTTAGTAAAACCACCAGTTTCTAGAAGGGCAAGCAAAAGGGATGCTTCATGAAACAGCAAATCATTTGCTGCTCTAGTGAAGAATCCCAAGGTTGAACCCAAACCCGAGACTAAGTGCTTCTGTAATGAGGGGAACGGTCACTGAAGCAGAACTACCCTAGATACTTGGTAGATGAGAAGGCAGGCAAGGTCGACAGAAGTATATTGGATATACATTATATGAATGTGTACTTTACTAGTACTCCTAGCAGCACCAGGGTATTAGATACCGGTTCGGTTGCTAAGTGTTAGTAACTCGAAATAAAAGCTGCGGAATAAACGGATACTAGCTAAAGGTGAGATGATGATATGTGTTGGAAGTGTTTCCAAGGTTGATGTGATCAAGCATCGCATACTCCCTCTACCATCGAGATTGGTGTTAAACCTAAATAATTGTTATTTGGTGTTTGCGTTGAGCATAAACATGATTGGATTATGTTCATCACAATACGGTTATTTATTTAAGGAGAATAATGGTTACTCTGTTTATTTGAATAATACCTTCAATGGTCTTGCACCTAAAATGAATCTCGATCGCAGTGATACACATGTTCGTGCCAAAAGATATAAAATAGTGATGATAGTACCACATACTAGTGGCACTGCCATTTGAGTCATATTGGTATAGAACGCATGAAGAAGCTCCATGTAGATGGATTTTTGGACTCATTCGTTTTTGAAAAGACTGAGACATGCGAACCATGTCTATTGGTATATATGCATGAAGAAACTCCATGCAGATGGGTCGTTTGGACTCACTTGATTTTGAATCACTTGAGACATCCAAATCATACCACATGGGCAAGATGACTGAAAGGCCTCGTTTCAGTAAGATGGAACAAGAGAGCAACTTGTTGGAAGTAATACATTTGATGCATGCAGTCCAATGAGTGCTGAGGCACGCAGTGGATATTGATATGTTCTTACTTCACAGATGATTTGAGTAGATGCTGAGTGTATTTACTTGATGAAACACAAGTCTGAATTATTGAAAGGTTCAAGTAATTTCAGAGTGAAGTTGAAGATCGTCGTGACAAGAGGATAAAATGTCTATGATATGATCATAGAGATATCTGTGTTACAAGTTTGGCACACAATTAAGACATTGTGGAAAGTGTTTCACAATTAATACCGCCTGGAACACCACAGTCTGATGGTGTGTCCGAACGTCATGACTGCACCCTATTGGATATGGTGCATACCATGATGTCTCTTATCGAATTACCACTATCGTTTATGGGTTAGGCATTAGAGACAACCGCATTCACTTTAAATAGGGCACCACGCAATTCCGTTGAGACGACACCGTATGAACTATGGTTTAGAGAAACCTAAGCTGTCATTTCTTAAAAGTTTGGGGCTGCGACGCTTATGTGAAAAAGTTTCAGGCTGATAAGCTCGAACCCAAAGCGGATAAATGCATCTTCATAGAATACCCAAAACAGTTGGGTATACCTCCTATTTCAGATCTGGAAGCAAAAGTGATTGTTTCTAGAAACGGGTCTTTTCTCGAGGAAAAGTTTCTCTCGAAAAGAATTGAGTGGGAGGATGGTGGAGACTTGATAAGGTTATTGAACCGTCACTTCAACTAGTGTGTAGCAGGGCACAGGAAGTTGTTCCTATGGCACCTACACCAATTGAAGTGGAAGCTTATGATAGTGATCATGAAACTTCGGATCAAGTCACTACCAAACCTCGTAGGTCGATAAGGATGCATACTACTTCAGAGTGGTACGTAATCCTGTCTTGGAAGTCATGTTGCTAGACAACAATGAACCTACGAGCTATGGAGAAGCGATGGTGGGCCCGGATTCCGACGAATGGCTCAAGGCCATGAAATCCGAGAAAGGATCCATGTATAAAAGCAAAGTGTAGACTTTGGAAGAAATACTTGATAGTCGTAAGGCTATTGGGTGCAGATGGATTTTAAAAGGAAGACAGACAATGATGGTAAGTGTCACCATTAAGAAAGCTCGACTTGTCGTTAAGATGTTTTCCGACAAGTTCAAGGAGTTGACTACGATGAGATTTTCTCACTCGTAGCGATGCTAAGAGTCTGTTGGAATTGTGTTAGCAGTTACTGCATTATTTATGAAATCTTGCAGATAGGATATCAAAACAAGTTTCCTTACCAGTTTTCGTAAGGAAAGGTTGTATGTGATACAACCAAAAGTTTTTTTGTCAATCCTGAAAGATGCTAACAAGTATGCAAAGCTCCAGCAATCCTTCTAAGGACTGGAGTAAGCATCTCGGAGTTGGAATGTATGCTTTGATGAGGTGATCAAAGTTTTTGGGTTTATACAAAGTTTGTTAGAAACTTGTATTTACAATAAAGTGAGTGGGAGCGCTACAACATTTCTGATAAGTATATGTGAATGACATATTGTTGATCCGAAATGATGTAAAATTTCTGGAAAGCATAAAGGGTTGATTGAAAGGAGTTTTTCAAAGGAAGACCTGGATAAAGCTGCTTACATGTTGGGCATCAAGATCTATAGAGATAGATCAAGACGCCTGATGATACTTTCAAAGAATGCACACCTTGACATGATTTTGAAAGAGTTCAAAATAGATCAGCAAAGAAGGAGTTCTTGGCTGTGTTACAAGGTGTGAGTATTGAGTAAGACTCAAGACCTGACCACAGCAGAAGAGAGAGAAAGGACGAAGGTCGTCCCCTATGCTTTAGACGTAGGCTCTATAGTATGCTATGCTGTGTACCACACATGAAGTGTGCCTTGCCATGAGTTGGTCAAGGGGTACAATAGTGATCCAGGAATGGATCACATGACAGCGGTCGAATTTATCCTTCGTATCTAGTGGACTAAGGATTTTCTCGATTATGGAGGTGAAAAGGGGTTCGTCGTAAAGGGTTACGTCGATGCGAACTTTGACACTAATCCGGATGACTCTGAGTAGTAAACCGGATTCGTATAGTAGAGCAGTTATTTGAAATGGCTCCAAGTAGCGCGTGGTAGCATCCACAAGATGACATAGATATTCGTAAAGCACACACGGATCTAAAAGGTTCAGACCCGTTGACTACAACCTCTCTCACAAGCATAACATGATCAAACCAGAACTCATTGAGTGTTAATCACATAGTGATGTGAACTAGATTGTTGACTCTAGTAAACTCTTTGGATGTTGGTCACATGGTGATGTGACCTGTGAGTGTTAATCACATGGTGATGTGAACTAGATTATTGACTCTAGTGCAAGTGGGAGACTGTTGGAAATATGCCCTAGAGGCAATAATAAATTGGGTATTATTATATTTCCTTGTTCATGATAATCGTTTATTATCCATGCTAGAATTGTATTGATAGGAAACTCAGATACATGTGTGGATACATAGACAACACCATGTCCCTAGTAAGCCTCTAGTTGACTAGCTCGTTGATCAATAGATGGTTACGGTTTCCTGACCATGGACATTGGATGTCGTTGATAACGGGATCACATCATTAGGACAATGATGTGATGGACAAGACCCAATCCTAAGCCTAGCACAAGATCGTGTAGTTCGTTTGCTAAGTGCTTTTCTAATGTCAAGTATCATTTCCTTAGACCATGAGATTGTGCAACTCCTGGATACCGTAGGAATGCTTTGGGTGTACCAAACGTCACAACGTAACTGGGTGGCTATAAAGGTGCACTACAGGTATCTCCGAAAGTGTCTGTTGGGTTGGCACGAATCGAGACTGGGATTTGTCACTTCGTGTAAACGGAGGGGTATCTCTGGGCCCACTCGGTAGGACATCATTATAATGTGCACAATGTGACCAAGGAGTTGATCACGGGATGATGTGTTACGGAATGAGTAAAGAGACTTGCCGGTAACGAGATTGAACAAGGTATCGGGATACCGACGATCGAATCTCGGGCAAGTAACATACCGATTGACAAAGGGAATTGTATACGGGATTGATTGAATCCTCGACATCGTGGTTCATCCGATGAGAACATCGTGGAATATGTGGGAGCCAACATGGGTATCCAGATCCCGTTGTTGGTTATTGACCGGAGAGTCGTCTCGGTCATGTCTGCATGTCTCCCGAACCCGTAGGGTCTACACACTTAAGGTTCGGTGACGCTAGGGTTGTAGAGATATTAGTATGCGGTAACCCGAAAGTTGTTCGGAGTCCCGGATGAGATCCCGGACATCACGAGGAGTTCCGGAATGGTCCGGAGGTAAAGATTTATATACGGGAAGTCTTATTTTGGTCGCCGGAAAAGTTTCGCACTTTATCGGTATTGTACCGGGAGTGCCGAAAGGGGTCCGGGGGTCCACCAGCCCCGGGGGGCACATGGGCTGTAGGGGTGTGCGCCTTGGCCTATATGGCCAAGGGCACCAGCCCCAAGAGGCCCATGCGCCAAGAGATAAGGGAAAGGAAGAGTCCTAAAAGGGGAAGGCACCTCCGAGGTGCCTTGGGGAGGATGGACTCCTCCCTGGCCGCACCCTTCCTTGGAGGAAGGGCCAAGGCTGCGCACCCCCCCCTCTCCCTTGGCCCTATATATAGTGGGGAAAGGGAGGGCAGCAAACCAAAGCCCTGGCGCCTCCCTCTCCCTCCCGTGACACATCTCCCTCCTCCCGCAGCGCTTGGCGAAGCCCTGTTGGAATCCCGCTACTTCCACCACCACGTTGTCGTGCTGCTGGATCTCCATCAACCTCTCCTCCCCCCTTGCTGGATCAAGAAGGAGGAGACGTCGCTGCTCCGTACGTGTGTTGAACGCGGAGGTGCCATCCGTTCGGCGCTAGGATCATCGGTGATTTCGATCACGACGAGTACGACTCCATCAACCCCGTTCTCTTGAACGCTTCCGCTCGCGATCTACAAGGGTATGTAGATGCACTCCTCTCTCTCGTTGCTAGATGACTCCATAGATTGATCTTGGTGATGCGTAGAAAATTTTGAATTATTGCTACATAAACCAACAGTATGTAGCCGCTAACACACGAGCCGTCAGTGTGGCTGTGGTGGTGGAGCGTAAGGAGGCAGGTAAGGAACATCCGGTTCAGCGGCCGGTTTACTACGCCAGTGAAGTACTTATTGAGTCTAAGCAACGGTATACACATTGGCAGAAGCTTGTTTATGGGGTGTTCACGGCAAGCCGGAAGCTTAAGCATTATTTCCAAGGCCACCCTATCACTGTGGTTAGTTCTGCTCCCCTAGGAGATATCATCCAAAACAGAGAAGCCACAGGAAGAGTTGCTAAGTGGGCCATAGAACTCGGGCCTCATGGTCTAAAGTACGTGCCATGCACTGCTATCAAATCTCAAGCATTGGTGGATTTCATCAACGATTGGACAGAGTTGCAGGTGCCTGAAGAGAAACCGGATAATACATACTGGACTATTCACTTCGACGGATCCAAGCAATTGGAGGGCTCAGGGGCTAGAGTTGTGTTACCTTCCCCTCGAGGTGACAAGTTTTGTTATGTACTATGGTTGATGTTTCCCTGTACTAACAATGCAGCTGAGTACAAGGCCTTGCTCCATGGTCTTCAGATGGCTAAGGAGATGAGCTTAAGCCGGGTAAGGTGCTTTGGCGACTCAGATTTGGTGGCCCAACAAGTATCAGGCAAGTGGGATTCCAAGGACCCCCTCATGGCGGCTTATCGCCGCGAAGTTGATGCCATTGCTGGACATTTTCAGGGTTACCAAGTAGAGCACATCGATCGCAGAAAGAACGAGGCGGCTGATGCATTAAGCCGGTTAGGCTCTCAGCGAAAGCCGGTGCCGCCTAATACTTTCTTGGATACTCTGCATAACCCTTCTGTCAAGTTACCTACAGAGGAAGACTTGGCTGTTCCTGACCCAGAAGCACAATTGGTGGCGGCTCTCCATGTTATCCCAGATTGGACAGTGCCATACTTGGCTTATATGACCCGGGAGAATTGCCTGAGGATGAAACTTTGGCCAGACAAATAACCCGGTGGTCTAAGTCAATGATAATTGTCAATGGCGAGCTGCATCATCGCAGTGTCACTGGAGTTTTTCAGCGTTGTGTTTCCTCTGAGGAAGGTCAAGAAATTTTACTTGAGATTCACGAGGGGGATTGTGGCCATCATGCCGGCTCAAAATCCCTTGTGTCCAAGGCTTTTCGTCGTGGTTTTTATTGGCTGACGGCTCACGCTGATGCAGAGGACTTGTCAGTAAATGTGATGGTTGTCAGAATTTCTCAAGACAAGCTCACGTGCCGGCTCAAGAGTTGAGGATGATTCCAATCACTTGGCCGGTTGCAGTCTGGGGGCTTGATATGGTTGGGCCTTTCAAAAGGTCCAAAGATAAGAAGACCCACCTCTTGGTGGCGGTTGACAAGTTCACAAAGTGGGTTGAGGCAGAGCCAGTTAGTAAGTGTGACGTAGCCACGGCGGTTCAGTTCATGAAAAAGGTGATATTTTGCTTTGGTTTTCCACACAACATTATAACTGACAATGGTACCAATCTATCTAAGGGCGCCATGGCGGATTTTTGTCAACGAGAGCATATTCGGCTTGATGTTTCATCAGTGGCTCACCCTCAATCCGATGGTCAAGCTGAGAGAGCCAATCAGGAAATCTTGAAGGGCATCAAGCCCCGGCTTTTGGTCCCTTTGCAACGGACGCCGGGTTGTTGGGTGGAGGAGTTACCTCCCGTATTATGGAGCATCAATACTACTCCTAACAGGTCTACGGGTTACACGCCTTTCTTCATGGTTTACGGAGCTGAGGCGGTCCTCCCTAGCGACATCCGTCATGACTCGTCTCGAGTGGCGGCTTATGTCGAGGCGGATAATGAGCAGGCGCGTCAAGATGCTCTTGACTTGTTGGACGAACAACGTGACGTAGCAGCAGCTCGCTCGGAGATTTACCAACAAGACCTGCGGCGCTATCATAGCCGCCGGGTTAAGTCCAGGACCTTTCAGGAAGGTGATTTGGTGCTCCAGCTCATCCAGGATCAAACAGATGCACACAAACTATCCCCACCTTGGGAAGGGCCCTTTGTGATCAGCAAGAACTTGCACAACGGGTCATACTACCTTATCGATGTTCGGGAGCACAAAGATTCACGTAAGTCGGAGGAGGAGACCCGCTGGCCGTGGAACATAGCTCAGCTTCGGCCTTATTACACTTGAGCCACCGGCTCTCATAATGTACATATTTCTATAGCCATGTATATATTGTGATAAATAATAAAGCAGGACCTCTGTCCTTTTTTCCTCCAAAGGTAAATGTAACATTGTTATTTTCATTTTAATATTACATGGTCACTTGGAGGTTGATCTGGCTTATGATCGTATTCGAATCTAGCCGTTAAAAATATGATCACTTGGGGGCTTCCTGTTCAAACATAGGTCGTATTCGAACCAAAGAGAACATAGCTGTCGATACCCACTTGATTGGCATATTGCCGAGCTCATTGGGGAGTTTTTCTTGATCATATTTGAATCATAGCTCAACCCCCTTTGGGAACCGACGTGGATCGTATTCGAATCAGCGTCGTTAAACAACTCTCAAAGTCATTTGGGGGCTTCCTGTTCAAACGTAGGTCATATTCGAACCAAAGAGAACATAGCTGTCGGTACCCTCTTGATCGGCAACGCCAAAGCCACTGGGGGCTATATGATCGCATTCGAATCTTAGCTTAACCCCTTTGGGACGGCTCTCTGGTCGTATTCGAATCAGAAGCCCCTAAATTTTTTAGGTCTCTTGGTTTGCAAACCAGTTCTTTTGATGATATCAAAAGTATTCAAGGGTGGTTCTTATTCCACCGGCTTAACCTTGATTAATAATGTTGATAGCACATAATAAGCATTATATGTGCTGGTGAACCGGAGTTGAGTTCTCAACCTCATTATTCGGGTTACATAAACCGGAACTGTACTTGAAGGCTCGCAGGTATGATGTTATGGTTATCTCGAAGATATAATTGAGAGCCGGTTTATTATGACTTTGATTCATATTCCGGGTTATATGTAAAGTATATAACTCTCCATGCGGTAAGCCGCCTAGAGACTTGTGATTTGTTTTCTATGCAGGACAATTAAAGACAGCTCTTTAAACTTAAGGAAAGCAGAGGATCAAACATAACCCGGAAGAATATAAAAGGGCAGTTTAAATATAGTTAAGCGCTACACACGTGCACGATGGCACGGCAAAATTAAGTGTTCGTCCTACTCTATTACAGGACTCCCCGAGTCCAAAAGGCGAGGCATTGTTTTTGAGACATAACCATGAGTCGCCTAAGAAATCAAAGGTGCTTGTTGGGCTGAAGCTTCCGGCTCATCCCTCTCCACTCCTCCGGCCGTTTCCATGTCCTGGAAGGTTGATGATTTCCAGTCAATGCCACTCAAGGCTTCAAATTGAGCTTCATCATCAATTAACCCGGCCGGGTCAACTTCAGGGGCGAAGGTATGCTTACGAGTCGGAGGAATCAGGCTGACTGCTTCATAACGAGGTGTTGGGATCCTCTGATTCTCCGCGTCATAGCCCGGTTGATATTTGGTAAGGTCTGTATCATTACCAATCAAAGTGGCCACCGGGCGTACGTTCTTCACACAAGCGGCGAAGTCTTTCTGGTCAAAGGGAG
This sequence comes from Aegilops tauschii subsp. strangulata, assembly GCF_002575655.3. Taxonomy (NCBI): domain Eukaryota; kingdom Viridiplantae; phylum Streptophyta; class Magnoliopsida; order Poales; family Poaceae; genus Aegilops; species Aegilops tauschii. Next base: position 294,848,968 of record NC_053040.3, on the reverse strand, counting down.
TGCCATCTTCCTTCAAGCTAGGATACCCAAGGGCGATGTCGGCCGGGTCTAGCTCCAGTAGAAACGCCTTGGCCCGGCTTAGAGCGGCTATGGCTCCGGCTCTTGCAGAAGCTCGTCTTAACTCTTGGAAGCGTTGAGGAAGCACGGCAAGCCGCCTGAGTACATCTGCCAGATGAGTGGGAACTTCGTTTGACAGAGCCACAACGGCTAAGGCACGTTGTGACCCGGTGTAAAGTTGTTCTACCAAGGTATAAACCGCCTTCAGCTTGGTCAGCACGTTCTGATTGAGATTGGAACTCCTGGGACCTGCATTACAAAGTCAGGTGAGCTGATGGCAATTGAGATACTTATGGGAAATGAATGATGTAAACTAGTTAGAAACTTACAGAGTAACTTACCAAAGATTGCGGAGACCATCTGAGATACATGGCGTTTTAAGCCGGATAGCTCGGCGGTTCTTTCAGTAAGAGTGGCTTCCGCTTGTTCGGCCCGGCTGAGCAAAGCAGTTTTTTCATCCGCCCAGGCTTTTCTTTCTGCTTCAAACTTTTTCTTCAGTTTCTCTTGTGCAGATACACTGAATTCAAATTTGGAGTTGGCCTTTTGGGTTTCACTTTCCTGAGTCTTCAGGCGGTTCTTTAGATCAGAGATTTCCGATTCAAATTTCTTACAGGCGGCCTGGACAAATTCCGGGTTACAGTTAGGGTGATTATAATGCAACATTAAGTCCCAAGCACTTTGCAAGCAAAGACACTTGGCACTTGGGGGCTAAGGTATGCTGAAAGGCTCTATTTACAGTGCCGGTTCATGAAAATAAGTCCCAAGCACTTTGCAGGCAAAGGTACTCGGCACTTGGGGGCTAATGTGTAAAGTTGCTCAACTACTTGATTAAAATAAGGTAAGGACCGGTTCAACTATGCTGTTTAACCCGGCCCTTGAGTGTTACCAGGTAAGCCGGTTTTCTTGCAGTGATTATTAAGCTGGTATTAAGTCTACAACATATTTCATCATAAGTAATAGACTTGGGGGCTGGCATGGTAAGGATAACTATGGAATAAGCAAGAGAGTCATACCTCAGACTTTTGCTGTATTTGCTTCACCATATCAATTTCCAGGTCCCGGCTGTTGTGCACTTGATTAATATAGGCAGAGACAATATCTCCAATGCTTAGATTAGCATAATCAGTGATGTCCAGCCTGGCCCTGCGACGTTCCAGAAGTTCTTCCTTGGCAGAGCACCTAGCCAACACGGTGGGTCTTCCTGGTTCAACAAACTCGGTCCGGGTAATTACAACGTCCGGATCATCTGGATGAGCCGGGCTGGGGATCTCCAGGTTATCAGAAACTTCCATAACTTGTTCATCAGATGGAGTAGTGGTGGTTTCAGGAGCTGGTGCAGACGGCGGCTCATGAGCAGAAGCATCAGGTTTAGTCAGGACCGGCTCTTCGGCCGGTTTATTTTTCTTCGCCCTCTTGCTGGGCTTTACTTGTACACTGAAAGTCGAAGGGTTAGTGCAAAACATGAGTAAGATAAGCACAAAATAAGCTGATCATCATTACCCGGGTGCGGTTTTGAAAGCCGGCAAGCTAGACTGCATGGAGTCGCCGGAGGAAGGTGAAGTTCCCTGATAATTTGAATCAGAAGAATTGAGTGGTTGACGAGTGACGCCCGCCAAAGGATGAAAAGGATATAAGTCGGAGATAACCTCGGTCCGGCGCTTCCTTGATGCTTCGGGTAAGCCGGAGGAGAGGTCTGCATCCTTGCTAGTCCGGGTCTGCCTCCGACTCTCATAAATCTGTCGCTTCAAAAGAAATTGAGGATCTTGATAAGCTAAAGGATGTGAAAATCTTACTTTCCGGGTTACTCTTCGGACTTTCAATCTTGGCAAGGGCTCCGAGTCGGAGGAAATTATAGTTACCTCTTCAATCACTTCATGACTCATTCCGGTGTCCTCCTGCTGATAATCCATGTCAATAAGATGGTTAAAAAAGGAGCCTAAAGAGTCAAGGGCTACCTCTGACTCGGAGGTGTCTTCCAGGTGAAGCAGGTCCGAGGCGCTAGGTTTACTCCCCTTCTTGCGAGGAGCGGCTTTCCTGGCGGCTTTTTTAACCTTTCTGGCTTTCTTAGCAGCTTCATGGTCATACTTGACCTTCCAGAATTTATCATTAGCCTGTAAAATACAACAAATGTTCTTGAAGTTAAGACGAAATCGTTAAAATGGAAGGTGAGGTGTTCGGGTCAATAGTTTACCGCTGGGGCTGGGTTAGCCTTGCAGAAAGGACTTAAGCCTGTTCTCCCGCAATCTGCCAGGCTCTCGTTCAGAAGAGACTTGGTCATGTCATCAATGACGTCCTCAGGAAAGTCGTTCGGACTGTGCCGAAGAGGATCATCCTTCCGGCCCGTATAATCACACATTAAGCCGGGGCGGCGACTTAAAGGAATCACCCGCCAGGCAATCCAGACCCGGACCAGATCAATGCCATTCAGGCCGTTCCCCAGAAGAGCTCTGATCTTGTTAATGGTGGGAGTAAGTGGCTGACGTTCAGCTTGAGATAGTTTATCTGGCAAGGGGTGATTTGATTCCAGACTCAGGGCGCGAAAGCCGGGCAATGGATTCTCATCAGCCGGAGAAGTGTCCTGGCAGTAGAACCATGTCTGGTTCCAGTCCTTCGGGTGGCTTGGCGGCTCAGCATAAGGAAAGAGACAATCTCTCCGTCGTTGGATTGAGATTCCACCGAGCTCCAGGCTGGGCCCATTGGCACATTCATTTTGGCAGTTCAGATAGAATAGCTCTCTAAAGAGTAGTAAGCTGGGCTCTTCTCCAAGGTACACCTCACAGAACACTTGGAAGTTACAAATGTTTGACACAGAATTGGGTCCAATGTCTTGAGGTCGCAGGTCGAAAAAGTGCAGAACATCTCTGAAGAATTTTGAGCCAGGAGGAGCAAAGCCCCGGCTCATGTGATCAGCAAATATGACAACCACTCCGTCCTTGGGTTGAGGTCTCTCTTCGGACGGGTCAGGAGCACGATAGGACATGACCTCTTTCTTGGGCAGGTAACCCGTTTTCACGAAGTCAGCTAAGGTGCTATCAGTAACGTTGGATCTAACCCAGTTGCATGTAATGGGCGCCTTGGGAGCCTTGGGCGGCATTGTGAACGATGGAAGCCTATGACAAAATAAAATTTCTGGTTCAAATTTAAGCCGGAGGAAAATTTCGGTTCAGTATTTAAGGTGGCGGCTTATGAAGGGGCCTAATGATATATGCCCAATTGTGTCAGGATATTTAGGCCGCTATGGATATCGTGAGCAATTAAGTTATTTGACTCTGCTATGGATGACCCGGAATATTCATGGAGCATCGCCTTTTTTAAGCCGGTGATATGAGCCGCCATAGCTAACTGATGCAATTTTTGTTGGAAATATGCCCTAGAGGCAATAATAAATTGGTTATTATTATATTTCCTAGTTCATGATAATCGTTTATTATCCATGCTAGAATTGTATTGATAGGAAACTCAGATACATGTGTGGATACATAGACAACACCATGTCCCTAGTAAGCCTCTAGTTGACTAGCTCGTTGATCAATAGATGGTTACGGTTTCCTGACCATGGACATTGGATGTCGTTGATAACGGGATCACATCATTAGGAGAATGATGTGATGAACAAGACCCAATCCTAAGCATAGCACAAAAGATCGTGTAGTTCGTTTGCTAGAGCTTTTCCAATGTCAAGTATCATTTCCTTAGACCATGAGATCGTGCAACTCCCGGATACCGTAGGAGTGCTTTGGGTGTACCAAACGTCACAACGTAACTGGGTGGCTATAAAGGTGCACTACAGGTATCTCCGAAAGTGTCTGTTGGGTTGGCACGGATCGAGACTGGGATTTGTCACTCCGTATGACGGAGAGGTATCTCTGGGCCCACTCGGTAATGCATCATCATAATGAGCTCAATGTGACTAAGGAGTTAGCCACGGGATCATGAATTACGGTACGAGTAAAGAGACTTGCCGGTAACGAGATTGAACAAGGTATTGGGATACCGACGATCGAATCTCGGGCAAGTAACATACCGATTGACAAAGGGAATTGTATACGGGATTGATTGAATCCTCGACATCGTGGTTCATCCGATGAGATCATCGTGGAACATGTGGGAGCCAACATGGGTATCCAGATCCCGCTGTTGGTTATTGATCGGAGAGGCGTCTCGGTCATGTCTGCATGTCTCCCGAACCCGTAGGGTCTACACACTTAGGGTTCGGTGACGCTAGGGTTGTAGAGATATGAGTATGCGGAAACCCGAAAGTTGTTCGGAGTCCCGGATGAGATCCCGGACGTCATGAGGAGTTCCGGAATGGTCCGGAGGTGAAGAGTTATATATAGGAAGTCCAGTTTCGGCCACCGGGAAAGTTTCGGGGGTTATCGGTATTGTACCGGGACCACCGGAAGGGTCCCGGGGGTCCACCGGGTGGGGCCACCTATCCCGGAGGGCCCCGTGGGCTGAAGTGGGAAGGGAACCAGCCCTTAGTGGGCTGGGGCGCCCCCCTTGGGCCTCTCCCTACGCCTAGGGTTGGAAACCCTAGGGGTGGGGGCGCCCCACTTGGCTTGGGGGGGAAGCCACCCCCCTTCCCCCTTGGCCGCCGCCCCCCCCCCCCATGTAGATGGGTTCCAGGCCGGAGCCCCCCCCCCTCCCAGGGGGCCTATATATAGTGGGGGGAGGGAGGGCAGCAACATGACAGCCCCTGGCGCCTCCCTCTCCCCCTGCAACAACTCTCCCTCTCGCAGAAGCTTGGCGAAGCCCTGCCGAGATCCCGCTACTTCCACCACCACGTCGTCGTGCTGCTGGATCTCCATCAACCTCTCCTCCCCCCTTGCTGGATCAAGAAGGAGGAGACGTCTCTGCTCCGTACGTGTGTTGAACGCGGAGGTGCCGTCCGTTCGGCACTCGGTCATCGGTGATTTGGATCACGGCGAGTACGACTCCATCAACCCCGTTCATTGGAACGCTTCCGCTCGCGATCTACAAGGGTATGTAGATGCACTCCTTTCCCCTCGTTGCTGGTACACTCCATAGATGGATCTTGGTGATGCATAGGAAATTTTAAAATTCTACTACGATCCCCAACAATTTTTGCCTAAGTGTTGCACAAACAAGTTTCACAGGTTGCAGTAATTATTTTGGATCAAACGATCGTCCAGAAAGGAAAATTTTCTAGACCTAAAAACTGGCACAGAGAAGTTCATAAGTCCTAATGGGGTCTTTTTTGCAAGCAAAAGGGATCTGCTAGTATTGGAAATGGGTGCAAAACCACTACCGCAGGAGTTCTGTACTGTTTTTCGAATCAATAAAAAGTCACGGTGGAAGAACTATAAAAGAACAGAGATGAACTACGAAGAACAGGGAGGAACGCAGAACCCTAATGCGGATCTGATGTTTGAGAAGAAGAGGACTTACAGTTGCAAGTTCACTGTGGAGAGTCGCCGCCGTTCTCTGGACTAGCACAGGTTGATGCAGCGGCCGAGGCTGAGGAAGACGAGAGGCACGGCGGCGGCGGCGGAGCTCGAGCTCTGAGGCGTTGAGAGGAGGAAGACGACGGAAAGGGAAGAGTGAGAGAGGACCCGGTCGGGCTTATTTATAAGGGATGGCTGATGAGTGGGCGCGAGAAATGAGGAGGCTGAAGACATGATTATCCAGCTACAGAGGCGCCTCGATTTTCGGGATAATTATTAAAGATAAGGATCCGTTGAGATACGTTGGGCAGAACGTGCATTAATGGCGGATGACGTCACGGCAGGTTACCAAGAATCCAGAGGATGACATCATGGAGGGTTATAACCTTTGCGCAAACAGAAGCCGGAAGATTTTCTCTTAAGGTATTGAAGATTGACATGAACCAGTTCAAATCAATCTGGGCCCTAATGTTGAGGATATAGATACTGGTGTAACCCGCCCGAGATGGGCCGGGTTACGTTGCGACAGCTCTTCATTCAGAAGCCCAAGGACAGGTTAAGGATGGCGGTTTAGTAATAGGTCTAAGGCCCAGAGGCGACTTAAGGCCCGTAGTGGTAAACCGCCGTTGTGGCATGACTTGTAGTGTAAGGCAAGAATAGTTAAGAGTCCAAGCCGGACACAGTTTATGAGCCGGCCGGGACTCTGAGAGCCGCGGGGCGTTAACCTTTCTATATAAAGGGACGACCCGGCGGCGGTTCAGGACAAGTAAGATCAGATCAATAGCCAGGCAGGGCGGTTTAGCTCCTGGTCATCGAAACCCTAAGTAATTCCACCTCAACTGGAGTAGGCTTTTACCTTCAACGTAAGGGGCCGAACCAGTATAATCCTCGTGTCCTTTGTCCCGTTTAACCCCTTTAAGCTTCCTAGCTGCGATGGCTCCACGACTAAGTCCTTGCACGAGGACATCTGCCGTGACAATTCCACGACACTATGGTTAGGTATACCTTAATACTTCTTTTGTAGTTGCGGATGCTTGCAAGAGGGGTTAGCCATAAGTGGGATGCTTGTCCAAGGAAGGGCAGTACCCAAGCACCGGTCCACCCACATATCAAATTATCAAAGTAACGAACGCGAATCATATGAGCATGATGGAAACTAGCTTGACGATAATTCCCATGTGTCCTCAAGAGCGCTTTCCTTTATATAAGAGTTTGTCCAGGCTTGTCCTTTGCTAAAAAAAGGATTGGGCCACCTTGTTGCACCTTGTTTACTTATGTTACTTGTTACCCGTTACAAATTACCTTATCACAAAACTATCTGTTACCGATAATTTCAGTGCTTGCAGAGAATACCTTACTGAAAACCGCTTGTCATTTCCTTCTGCTCCTCATTGGGTTCGACACTCTTACTTATCGAAAGGACTACGATAGATCCCCTATACTTGTGGGTCATCACCCGCTGCAGGAGCAACGCCGGACGTTGTGAACGCCTGGCAGAGCAAAGCTGATGACTACTCGATAGTTTAGTGTGCCATGCTTTACGGCTTAGAGCCGGGACTTCAATGACGTTTTGAACGTCATGGAGCATATGAGATGTTCCAGGAGTTGAAGTTAATATTTCAAGCAAATGCCCGGACTGAGAGATATGAAGTCTCCAATAAGTTCTACAACTGCAAAATGGAGGAGAATAGTTCTGTCAGTGAGCATATACTCAGAATGTCTGGGTACCACAATCACTTGACTCAGCCGGGAGTTAATCTTCCAGTTGATAGTGTCATTGACAGAGTTCTTCAATCACCGCCACCAAGCTATAAAAGCTTCATGATGAACTATAATATGCAAGGGATGGATAAGACAATTCCCGAGCTCTTCGTGATGCTAAAGGCTGCGGAGGTAGAAATCAAGAAGGAGCATCAAGTGTTGATGGTCAACAAGACAACCAGTTTCAAGAAAAAGGGTAAAGGGAAGAAGGGGAACTTCAAGAAGAACGGCAAGAAAGTTGCTGCTCAAGTGAAGAAGCCCAAGTCTGGACCTAAGCCTGAGACTGAGTGCTTCTACTGCAAAGGGACTGGTCACTGGAAGCGGAACTGCCCCAAGTATTTGGCGGAGAAGAAGGATGGCAAAGTGAAAGGTATATTTGATATACATGTTATTAATGTGTACCTTACTAATGCTCGTAGTAGCGCCTGGGTATTTGATATTGGTTCTGTTGCAAATATTTGCAACTCGAAACAGGGGTTACGGATTAAGCGAAGGTTGGCTAAGGACGAGGTGACGATGCGCGTGGGAAATGGTTCCAAAGTCGATGTGATCGCCGTCGGCACGCTACCTCTACATCTACCTTCGGGATTAGTTTTAGACCTGAATAATTGTTATTTGGTGCCAGGGTTAAGCATGAACATTATATCTGGATCTTGTTTGATGCGAGGCGGTTATTCATTTAAATCAGAGAATAATTGTTGTTCTATTTATATGAGTAATATCTTTTATGGTCATGCACCCTTGATGAGTGGTCTATTTTTACTAAATCTCGATAGTAGTGATACACATATTCATAGTATTGAAGCCAAAAGATATAAGTTTAATAATGATAGTGCAACTTATTTGTGGCACTGCCGTTTGGGTCATATTGGTGTAAAGCACATGAAGAAACTCCATTCTGATGGGCTTTTGGAATCACTTGATTATGAATCACTTGATGCTTGCGAACCATGCCTCATGGGCGAGATGACTAAAACTCCATTCTCCGGAACAATGGAGCGAGCAACGGACTTGTTGGAAATAATACATACTCATGTATGCGGTCCGATGAGTGTTGATGCTCGCGGTGGGTATTGTTATTTTCTGACCTTCACGGATGATTTGAGCAGATATGGGTATATCTACTTGATGAAACATAAGTCTGAAACATTTGAAAAGTTCAAAGAATTTCAGAGTGAAGTGGAAAATCATCGTAACAAGAAAATAAAGTTTCTACGATCTAGTCATGGAGGAGAATATTTGAGTTACGATTTTGGTCTTCATTTGAAACCATGCGGAATAGTTTCGCAACTCATGCCTCCCGAACACCACAGCGTAATGGTGTGTCCGAACGTCGTAATCGTACTTTATTAGATATGGTGTCATCTATGATGTCTCTTACTGATTTACCGCTATCGTTCTGGGGTTATGCTTTAGAGACGGCTGCATTCACGTTAAATAGGGCACCATCTAAATCCGTTGAGACGACACCATATGAACTGTGGTTTGGCAAGAAACCCAAGTTGTCGTTTCTTAAAGTTTGGGGCTGCGATGCTTATGTGAAAAAGCTTCAACCTGATAAGCTCGAACCCAAATCGGAGAAATGTGTATTCATAGGATACCCAAAGGAGACTGTTGGGTACACCTTCTATCACAGATCCGAAGGCAAGATATTTGTTGCTAAGAATGGATCATTTCTAGAGAAGGAGTTTCTCTCGAAAGAAGTGAGTGGGAGGAAAGTAGAACTTGATGAGGTAATTGTACCTGCTCCCTTATTGGAAAGTAGTTCATCACAGAAATCAGTTCCAGTGATTCCTACACCAGTAAGTGAGGAAGTTAATGATGATGATCATGAAACTTCTGATCAAGTTACTACTGAACCTCGTAGGTCAACCAGAGTAAGATCCGCACCAGAGTGGTACGGTAATCCTGTTCTGGAGGTCATGTTACTTGACCATGATGAACCTACGAACTATGAGGAAGCGATGATGAGCCCAGATTCCGCAAAATGGCTTGAGGCCATGAAATCTGAGATGGGATCCATGTATGAGAACAAAGTGTGGATTTTGGTTGACTTGCCCGTTGATCGGCAAGCCATAGAGAATAAATGGATCTTCAAGAAGAAGACCGACGCTGACGGTAATATTACTATCTACAAAGCTCGACTTGTTGCGAAAGGTTTTCAACAAGTTCAAGGAGTTGACTATGATGAGACCTTCTCACCCGTAGCGATGCTTAAGTCCGTCCGAATCATGTTAGAAATTGCCGCATTTTATGATTATGAAATTTAGCAAATGGATGTCAAAACTGCATTCCTTAATGGATATCTTAAAGAAGAGTTGTATATGATGCAACCGGAAGGTTTTGTCGATCCAAAAGGTGCTAACAAAATGTGCAAGCTCCAGCGATCCATTTATGGACTGGTGCAAGCCTCTCGGAGTTGGAATATATGCTTTGATAGTGTGATCAAAGCATATGGTTTTATACAGACTTTTGGAGAAGCCTGTATTTACAAGAAAGTGAGTGGGAGCTCTGTAGCATTTCTGATATTATATGTGGATGACATATTGTTAATCAGAAATGATACTGAATTTCTGAATAGCATAAAAGGATACTTGAATAAGAATTTATCAATGAAAGACCTCGGTGAAGCTGCTTATATATTAGGCATCAAGATCTATAGAGATAGATCAAGACACTTAATTGGACTTTCACAAAGCACATACCTTGATAAAGTTTTGAAGAAGTTCAAAATGGATCAAGCAAAGAAAGGGTTCTTGCCTGTGTTACATGTCCGTCCGCGCCGGACGCATCGCCGCCGCCGCCCGCAGCCAATCGTGGAGCGCCACATCACCTCCGCCGCCGTCTCCATCGCGCGCCGCCGCCAGAGCCCGCCAAGCCCATCTCTGGCCCGCCCGAGCCCATCTAGGCCCGAGCAAGCCGCTGACCGCGCCCGCTCGCCGGAGTCACGCCGGACTCCTCCGCCCGCCACCTCGGCTTCCGCGCCACCGGACGCCACCCCGCCGCCCTTCGACGGCACCGCCCCGCCGCATCACCACCTCGCCGGAGCCCTACGTCACCGACCCCGTCGCCGCCCCTCCGCCTGTCTTCTGCGCCGCCGCCGGCCCGCGACTCCCCGCGTCGGCTGCACCTCGCCGCCGTTCACCGGCCACCGCGTCCCCACGCCGTCCCTCGTCGGGATCCGGCCGGATCCGGCGAGATCCGGCCAGGATCCGCCTCCACGGCGATCTCCCCGCCGTCTCTGGCCATCTCCTCACCGGAGTTCAACACGCCGCCGCCCGGGTCCTCCTCCGCGCCAGACCCGACCCGGATCCACCCCAACCCGCACCGATCCGCGACCCGCTCCGTTGACCAGGGTATAATTTTTGGCCAAGTCCCCGTAATTTTGCATTCTGGTGCCATGTTCAACATACCATAACTTCATGCATACTGCTCCGTTTTGCATGCATAATATGTCGAAATGTTCATCATGAGATGCTCTCCATTTTGTTCCATTGTTCCATGCTTGTTTGAGGTCATGTTGATGCCCTAATCATTGTTGCAAGAGTGCTATATGCTGTTAACTGCTGTCTGTTTACAGAACTTGGTGATTTGTCTTTTTCATTGCATTTTGTGTGTGCATCCTATGAGCATGAACTCTACATGTGTTTTGAACTACATCATGCCATCTTTTCAGTGGTGCTAGTCTTGTATTTTTAGGATCTCTGTGGTGACTAGCACAAGCATGCAAAGTAGCCTCCATGATGTTGTTGATTTCTGTGACTTAGTCATTTCTGCTAAGTCTGAGTCTGTTATGTTGTGATGCCATGTAAACCTGCTGCTACAAGTCATTCTATGCATAATCTGGAGATGTTCACTAAGGATGTTTTGTTATACATGTTATGCTATATCCATCCATGCCCATGTTTGCAATTATGAAGTGCTCTAGAATGTCTTAATATTGCTCTACTTTTGCTATAAAATGTTCCTGGCAGATTGTTTACATGTTAATCAATTTTGCCATGGTTGTTACTAGTTATCCATGTACTCTATGACTATGCTATTGCCATTCTTAACTTCATATTTATTCCTTCTTGCTGCTGGTTACCTTTTAATGCCATGTATTGCTCTGTGGTGAGTGGTTCAAGCTCACCAACATGCCTACTTATCGTTATTTCTGCCATGCTCTGTTTTTCTTCCAAGTCTGAATCTGTTTATGAAATTTGCTATGTTTACATTGGTGCCATCATATCTTCTGTGCCTTTTTAGCTCATGTTTAGTAAGGGACTTTTGTTCCATGACTTGAGTAGAATCATGCCATGCTTTCATTTGCCATGATATATTCCTGTAGCATGTTGTTTTCTTGCTCTAAGCATTGCAACCTGATGTTATTTCTGTCTTGTCCAGTAATTTCTGCCAAGTCTGTGAAACTGTTATTATTTGCAATATTGCCATGTCCTTTTGAGCATGTTCTAGTGATTTATGGAGAAATCGCAGTGTTCATGTTTTGTCATGCTTTACCTGTACATCATGTCCATGCCTTTTGTTTTCATGTTGTGGTGCTGTAGCATATTTTCATTATGCTTGCAAGATACCTAGTTGCTGTTTTGGACAGATTGTTGTTATGTCTTGTTTGGAGTGTATGTGTTGCACCGTTGCTCCGTTTCGAGTGTGCCCTATATGCAACTTGCTTAGAATTGCATGTAGTTTCATGTTAACTTGTTGCATCCTTGTTTTGAATGTGTTTGCTTGGTGTTTGGATGCATTTTGCATAAATGCCATGCTTATCTTGTTTTGCTCATATCTTCTAGGCCGTAGCTCCGAATCTAATGAACTTTATATGTAACTTGACTAGAATTTCATGTAGATCATCTTGGCGCATCTTAATTTGCTGATTAACAACTTGAATATATGGTTTATTCAGTTCTGGACCAATTTCGAAATTTGCATATGAGGGCTTACCGGATTTGTTATATGTTGTTTCCGGCCTCATTTAAACGTGCTTTGATGTGTTGTTCTTGTATGCATCATCTCTTGCCATGAGTAGCTTAATGTAGTCTTGTCATGCATCATACTTGGTTGAGCATCATGCCTTGTTCATGTGTGGTGTGTTTACCATGTTGTGTGCTTCTTCTCGATAGTTCCCGTGTCGTTGCGATCATGAGGATTCGTTCGTCTTCGTGGCCTCATCTTCTTCATGGACTCGTTCTTCTTCCTAGCGGGATTTCAGGCAAGATGACCGTCACCTTGGATCTCATTACTATCATTTCTATGCTAGTTGCTTCGTTCTATCGCTATGCTGCGCTACCTATCACTTGCTCTTCAAGCCTCCCAAATTGCCATGAACCTCTAACCTTTGTCACCCTTCCTAGCAAACCATTGTTTGGCTATGTTACCGCTTTGCTCAGCCCCTCTTATAGCGTTGCTAGTTGCAGGTGTAGATGAAGTTGTTCCGTGTTGGAACATGGATATCATGAACTTTGTTGGGATATCACAATATTCTACTATCTAATTAATGCATCTATATACTTGGTAAAGGGTGGAAGGCTCGGCCTTATGCCTGGTGTTTTGTTCCACTCTTGCCGCCCTAGTTTCTGTCATACCGGTGTTATGTTCCTTGATTTTGCGTCCCTTACGCGGTTGGGTGATTTATGGGACCCCCTTGACAGTTCGCTTTGAATAAAACTCCTCCAGCAAGGCCCAACCTTGGTTTTACATTTGCCTCACCTAGCCTTTTTCCCTTGGGAGTCGCGCATCCCGAGGGTCATCTTTATTTAACCCCCCCGGGCCAGTGCTTCTCTAAGTGTTGGTCCGAACCGAGCAGCCTGCGGGGCCACCTCGGGGAAACTCGAGGCCTGGTTTTACTCGTAGCTTGACTTATCCGGTGTTGCCCTGAGAACGATATATGTGCAGCTCCTATCGGGATTGTCGGCGCATCGGGCGGCTTTGCTGGTCTTGTTTTACCATTGTCGAAATGTCTTGTAACCAGGATTCCGAGACTGGTCGGGTCTTCCCGGGAGAAGGAATATCCTTCGTTGACCGTGAGAGCTTATAATGGGCTAAGTTGGGACACCCCTGCAGGGTATTATCTTTCGAAAGCTGTGCCCATGGTTATGTGGCAGATGGGAATTTGTTAATATCCGGTTGTAGAGAACTTGACACTTGATTTAAATAAAACGCATCAACCGCGTGTGTAGCCGTGATGGTCTCTTCTCGGCGGAGTCCAGGAAGTGAACACGGTTTCTGGGTTATGTTTGACGTAAGTAGGAGTTCAGGATCACTTCTTGATCATTGCTAGTTTCACGACCGTTCCGTTGCTTCTCTTCTCGCTCTTATTTGCGTATGTTAGCCACCATACATGCTTAGTCGCTGCTGCAACCTCACTACTTTACCCCTGCCTTACCCATTAAGCTTTGCTAGTCTTGATACCCATGGTAGTGGGATTGCTGAGTCCTCGTGGCTCACAGATTACTACAACAACAGTTGCAGGTACAGGTTTTGCGATGATCATGACGCGAGAGCGATGTTTCTTGTTTTGGAGTTCTTCTTCTGCTTCTCCTTCGATCAGGGAATAGGTTCCAGGTCGGCAGCCTGGGCTAGCAAGGTGGATGTCGTTTGAGTCTTTGTTTGTGTTTCATCTGTAGTCGGATGTTGTTCTTATGTATGTATATTGATGTATTCTTGCGGCATCGGTATGCCTTGTATGTATCCCCATCTATTATGTAATGTTGATGTAATGATATCCACCTTGCAAAAGCGTGTCAATATGCGGTTCTATCCTTGGTGGGACCTTCGAGTCTCTTTAGGATAGTATCACATATTGGGCATGACAAGTTGGTATCAGAGCCTCGACCGACCCTAGGAGCCCCCCTTGATTGATCGTGTAGTTTGGCCGATGTCGAGTCTGGAAGGAAAATATTTTCGGAGTCTAGCTATATCGGCGAGTAGGATTTCTTTTACTCCTCAGCCCCTTCGTCGCTCTGGTGAGGAATCTTGACGTAGGTGTTTCGACTTACTTCTCTTCGCCTTCAAATTTTTCTTTAGGATCACGCGGTTAGTTTTTCGTTCGTTGTCCTTCCTCTTTTCAATCTGGCGCATTTCTCTTCGAGTGGTTTCGATCCTCGTCACCGTCGGCAAGACCAGTCCTCAGTGCTTTCTCAACCGATGTTGTTTCCCTGTCCAAAGTTGTCCTTGTTTTTCCCACCCGCCCACCCTTTTTCTTCTCAGAACCGGAGTCCGTAATCGAGTATCCTTCCTAGTCGTGTGAAGCCTTTGCATTCTTTCCTCAAGTATTTAAACTCTTCAAGCTATTTGTCGGTTCTCCCTTCCAAGTTGCCTTTGTTTTTCCCGCCCTCCCACCCTCTTATTCCCGGAGCCTGAGTCTCTTTCGAGCATCAATTTCATTTGTGCGGAGTATCTTCAGTCTTTCCTCAGTTATTTCAACCGGTGAATCCTCGTCTTGTTTGACATTCTTCATCTCTTTTCTTCTCCGCTGGACTCAATTCAAGTTTTTTTTGGTTTGATCATATTCTTTTCCTTGGATCAAGTGTTTTCCTTGCTCGTTCGCCTCTCACCAGTTTATCCTTTCGGAGTGCTAAAGACATCTCAGAAGATTCATGTTTGCATTCAATTAATTTGAGGTTGTCACCTTATTCGAGTCTTTCAATTATTCCGGTGCATCATCTATCTCTTCAACAATCCTTTTTCAACGGTGATTTCTCTTCAGTGGGCCCTAACCCACAGGTCTTTTCCCAGGATCTTACCTGACTCTTCTAAGTTTCCTGGAGTTATTCTCAAATCCTTTTCGAAGTTTGATGTAAGTATGAATTTCATCAGTCAGACGTTTTTCCAAGATCAATTTCAAATTATTTTCATTGTTGGCTCAACCTCTTCGCTTTTCATTCTCCCGGAGTATCTCAACAATTTTGGTGTTCTTTCTCGTCGTCATTCTCAACATTTGAAGACTGAAGTAGAGTTTTCCCTAAATCTTGTCCATTCTCCCTAAGATTCGCGGTGCTAGCTCGATGTTACCCTATCAAATTGTTTCTAGTCGTGCAATTCTTTTCATCCATCCGGAGTATTTCAGGAGCTGTTTTCTCTCTTGATCATCTGAAGGCCATCTTTTCAGAAGATTTCTTCGTCCTAAGTCTTCAGATTCGTTCTCCAATTATTCTATATTCGTGCCCCTTCGTTTGTTTACATACTCTTCCGGTGCTTCGCTCAAGTATGCTCCAATCAGCTCGCGATCTCTTCTTTCAATTGCATCTTGATTCCCTCAAGTATATTCGTGTTTTTCCTATTTTCCCAGTGAGTCATTCTCCTTCGTCATTCAATTTTGAATTCTTACGGTGGCTCGTTCAAGATTCTTTCTGTTGTTATTATATCAATTCACCCGTCCTTTCCAAATCCTACCGGTGGTTCACGAAGACTTTCTCAAGTTTTGCGCTATATCCCCCCTTAATCTTTCCAACGAGAATAAGTAGTATTGTCGTGGAATTGTCACGGCAGATGTCCTCGAGCTAGGACTTAGTCGTGGAGCCATCGCAACTAGGAAGCTTGAAGGGGTTAAGCAGGACAAGGAACGCGAGGGTTTATACTGGTTCGGCCCCTTACGGTGAAGGTGAAAGCCTACGTCCAGTTTGAGGTGGTATTGATTAGGGTTACGATCACCAGGGAGCTTAAACTGCTATGCCCGGCTCTCGATGAGATTGTTCTTGTTCCTAAACCGCTGCCGGGTCGTCCCTTTATATAGAGAGGCTGACGCCCAGCAGTCCTTAGAGTCCCGGCCGGCTCATAAGAGTGTCCGGCTCGGACTCTCAATCATACTTGCCTTGCACTACAAGTTCTACCATAATAACGTTTGTAACCACGGGCCTTAAGCCATATCCGGGTCTTAAGCCCATCTCTGGCCCATCGTCTTCAAGCTTGGCTCCGGGCTTCTGGTAATGACCATTAGAGTAACCCGGCCCCTCCTGGCGGGTGACTCTAAGGTCTATATCCTCAACATTAGGCCCCAGATTGATTTGAGCCGGCTCATGTCAATCTTCAACTCTGCCGACAGAAAAATCTCCGGCTTACCATTCATGTGAAGGCCATAACCCGGCGTGACGTCATCCTCTGGACTCCGGATAATCCGCCGTGACGTCATCTTCCATTAAGCCCGTTTTTTACTCCACCAGATCCGCAACGGATCTTTGCTTTTACTGTCATCCCGAAAATCGAGGCGCCGTGGGGGGAGATAACCACGCCGTGGTCTCCTTGAATCTCGCGCCCACTTATGAACCTGCCTTATAAATAGGCCGGCCCGACGGGCTCTCAGCCACTTCCTCTCCATCTTCTTCCTCGTGCCATCGCTCCTCTGCCCGAGCTCTGCTACTGCCGCCGCCGTCGTCTCGCCTCCGGTCTTCGTCAACCTTGGCCGCTGCATCACCCTGATTCGGACCAGATAAACAGCGGCGATCTCCGCTCTTCTCCAGCTTCGGTGAGTCTCTTCTGCCCTGCTAGAACAGATCTGCGGTAGGGTTCAAATAGTTCGTCCGTGTTCTTCGCCATTGTCCGCAAGCTTCGGTAGTTCTCATAGTTACTGCCCTTATTTGATCTTTAGCCTCGTATAGAACGAGTGCGGCGGTTGTTTAGGACTCATTTCCAATGCCCGTAGACCTCTTTCTACTGCATAAAGGCTTCGTTCGAGCTTCAAGAACATCCACTCGTCTATTTCTAGGTCTAGAAAATTTTCATTTCACCCGACCATTTTGATCCAAAAAAGTTACTGCAATATGTGAAACCTGTTTTACCACACTTAGTAAAAACTGCAACCATTGAATCTTGGCGGCTTACAATTCTGGTTTAAAGAAACCACGCGCCGTAGAATCCTCCGATTTAAAGAAAACCATGCTTCGTAGAATCCTCCGGCTTAGCTGTGATAAGGCCGTAGATAATCAATTTATTCTGAATGCCCCTGCGGCTTAAATAACCCACTGTACCTGAGTATATATCATTAGTCCCCTTCATAAGCCGCCACCTTAGTGTTGAACTGTAGATCTCCGGCTTATAATTAACCCGGACATTTTTCCTTTTTGTCATAGACTGCCAACTTTCACCATGCCTCCCAAGGCTCCCATCACTTGCAACTGGATGAGGTCCAACGTCACCAACGAGACCCTAGCCAATTTTATTAAGTCCGGATATCTGCCTAAGAAGGAAATCATGTCCTACCGTGCCCCTGACCCGTCAGAAGAGAGACCACAGCCAAAGGACGGGGAGGTAGTGATTTTCGCAGATCATATGAGCCGGGGCTTCGCACCGCCCGGCTCAAAGTTTTTTAGGGACGTGCTCAACTTCTTCGACTTGCGGCCTCAAGATATAGGGCCCAACTCCGTATCCAACATCTGCAATTTTCAAGTCTTCTGCGAGGTTTACCTTGGAGAAGAACCTAGTCTGCTGCTCTTCAGAGAGCTTTTTTATTTAAACCGCCAGAATGAGTGCGCCAACGGGCCAAGTCTGGAGTTAGGTGGCATTTCCATCCAGCGGCGTAGGGACTGTCTTTTCCCTTACGCAGAGCCGCCGAGCCACCCCAAGGACTGGAACATGACTTGGTTCTACTGCCAAGATACATCCCCGGCTGACGAAAGCCCGCTGCCCGGCTTTCGCCCAACACGTCTGGAGCCGACTCACCCACTGCCGGACAAGCTGACTCAAGCAGAGCGCAGCCTCTGCTTCCTACTATCAACAAAATCAAGGCCCTCCTGGGCAACGATCTGAACGGAATAGACCTGGTCCGGGTCTGGATTTCATGGCGGGTGATCCCATTGAGCCGCCGCCCCGGCTTAATGTGTGAGTACACCGGGCGAAAGGATGATCCTCAGAGGCACAGCCGCAATGATCTTCCAGAAGACGTTGCAGAGGAGGAGACCAAGGCTCTTTTAAACGAGAGCCTGGCAAACTGCGGAAGGACCGGGTTAGCCCCCTTCTGCAAGACCAATCCAGCCCCAGCGGTAAGCCGCTGACTTTAACTTTTTATCTTCGTCTGCGTATAACCTTCATCTGAACCGTTTTAAGAATTCATCATTGTATTTTTCAGGCTGATGATAAGTTCTGACGGGTCAAATATGACCATGAGGCGGCCAAGAAAGCCAGGAAGGCGAAGAAAGCCGCCAAGAAAGCCGCCCCTCGCAAAAAAGGAAGCAGGCCTACTGCTTCGGAGCTGATGCAATTAAGCGACAGCTCCGAGTCAGAGGTAACTCCTGAGCATTTAAGTTCTTACTATATTCACTGTTTGTTGCTGTCCGCCTTATCGATACTTGCTCATTGACAGGATGACACCGGCGCAAGTAACCCGGTGGTTGAAGAGGTAATGTCACTTTCCTCCGACTCGGAGCCCTTGCCACAGCTGAAAGTCCGAAGGGTAACCCGGAAAGTAAGCTTTTCACATCCTTTAGCTCATCAAGACCCTCAATTTCTTTTGAAGCGACAGGTTCACGAAAGCCAGCGTCACACCCGGACCAACAAGGACACCGACCTCTCCGCCGGGTTACCCGACGCAACAAGGAAGCGCCGAACTGAGGTTATTTCCCACTTGTACCCTTTTCACCCGTTGGCGGGTGTTATCCGTCAGCCACTCAACCCTTCTGACTCCAATTATCAGGAGACCTCCCCTTCTTCGGGCGACTCAATGCAGTCGAGTCTTCCGACTTTCAAGACCGCGCCCGGGTAATGACAACCATCTTACATTATATTTTGTCTGTACTTACTCTTTGTGTGCTTAACACTTCTGTACTTTCAGTGCCCAGGCAAAACTCACCAAAAGAGCAAAGAAGACCAGATCAGCCGGAGTGCCGGATTTGCCTGAACCGGAGGTGACGGTTCAAGAACCGCCAGCTGCCTCCGCCGCCAAAGCCACCACTCCCATGGACACGGCACCTGAAGCCACTGCCCCAACTACCAAGGCAACGACCGAAGCTTCGGTTAACCCGGAGGCCTCCGGCTCAGCTCCACCAGCAGACGACCCGAACGTGGTAATCACCCGGACGGAGTTTGTTGAGCCGGGGAGACCGACCGTGTTGGCCAAGTGCTCCGCCAAGGGGGAGTTGCTGCAGCCCCACCGGGTGAATCTGGACCTCTCCAACTACGCCAACCTGAGCATTGGAGAGCTCGTCTCTGGCTACATCAGCCAAGTACACAAGAGCCGGGACGCCGAGGTCGCCATGGTAAACCAGATCCAGCAAAAATCTGAGGTATCCTTCTGCTATCTTCTTACTTACTCCATAGTTACCTTTGCCATGCTAGCCCCCAAGTCGACGACTCATGATTGAATATGTTGTAGACTTAGGTTCCGGCTTACTCCATTGAGCCGGCAGTATGTAGATAGATACGTTCAATATGCATTAGCCCCCAAGTGCCAAGTGTCTTTGCTTGGAAAGTGCTTGGGACTTATATAGTAACTGCTCATGTCATAACCCGGAAATTTATACAGGCTGTTGGCAAGAAACTAGAGGCGGACCTTGCGGATCTCACGAGCCGGCTGAAGACGCAGGAGATGGAGACCGGAAGGCAAACGCCAAGTTTGTATCTAGCATCGCCGCTCAAGAGAAGCTGAAGACAGAATTTGATGCTGAGCGGAAAGCCTGGGCCGAAGAGAAGGCCGCACTGGTGACCCGGGCGGAACAGGCGGAGAAGGCTGTCTCTGAGAAGACCGCCGAGCTCTCCGGCCTAAAGCGCCAGGTTTCCCAAATGGTGGCCGCCATCTTCGGTAAGTCGCCTCACCGGCTTTCATCAATGTTAGAATGTTCATATCTCATGATTCATCCTTGTCGCCGACTTACTTGATTCTGTAAAACAGGTCCCAGAAGTGCCAACCTCAACCAGAGCGTGGTCACCAAGCTAAAGGCCGTGTATACCCTGGTGGAGCAGCTCTACACCGGGTCACAGCGTGCCTTAGCTGTGGTGGCCCTATCCAACGAGGTGCCGACTCACCTGGCAGAAGTCCTGCGCCGGCTCGCCGTTCTGCCTCAGTGGATCCAAGAGCTGCGACGGGCTTCTGCGAGAGCCGGAGCAATCGCCGCGCTGAGCCAGGCCAAGGCATTACTGCCGGAGTTAGACCCGGCGGACATTGCCCTTGGCTATCCAAGCCTGAAGGAAGATGGCTCAGCTTTCGATCAGAAGGACTTCGCAGCGTGCGTGAAGGTTGTACGCCCGGTGGCCACCCTCATCGGGAATGACACAGATCTGACCAAGTACCAGCCGGGTTATGACGCGGCGAATCAGAGGATTCCAACCCCTCGCTATGAAGCCCTCAACCTGATCCCGCCGGCTCGTCAGCACACCTTCACCCCGGAGGTTGACCCGGCCGGGTTAATTGACGAGGAAGCCCAGTTCGAGGCTCTCAGCGGTATCGACTGGAAGTCATCAACCTTCCAGGTCTTGGGATCAGCCGGAGGAGAGGACGGGAACGAGCCGGAGACTTCCACTCAGCGGGCATCGTAACTCGGCTGTCGGTTTACCAAACAATGCTCCACCCTTGTTAGATTTAATGAGTGTTGTAATAAAGTAGGTGCAACAGTCTATCTCTGCCGTGCCATCGTGCACATATTGAATGTCAAGGTCTTTTGAGGTTGTCTCTTTGATGTTTCTCCGGGTCATAATCATCCCTTTGTTTTTCTCAACCTCAAAGAGGTGCCTTTAAGTATCCTGCATAGAAAGGCAAATCACAAGTCCCAAGGCAGCTTACCGCCCTGAGAATCAGGTGTTTTGGATAGATAACCCGGAATATGAATCAAAAAAGACTGGCCCTCAGTAGTATCCTGAAGACAGCCGTGATAACACACTTAGCAGCATGTAGCATACTTCCGGGTTAGATAACCCGGGTAACAAGGTTGGTACCTCAACTCTGAGTTACTTGTCGTAATGACACCCATGGTGTTCAACTAACATTTTAAGCCGGCAAAGTGAGACCCGGCCGTACACATCTTGACATAATCAGAGTAAACTTGTGATAAAGCAGAAGAACTTAGGGGCTTCCGGTTCGAATACGACCAGAGACCCGGCCCAAAGGGGTTTAAGCTAAGATTCGGATACGATCATATAGCCCCCAGTGGGTGTGGCGATGCCAATCAAGAGGGTACCGACAGCTATGTACTCTTTGGTTCGAATACGACCCATGTTTGAACAGGAAGCCCCCAAGTGATTTTAAGAAATTGTTTAACGACGCTGATTCGAATACGATCCACGTCGGTTCTCAGAGGGGTTAAACTATGATTCAAATGTGACCAAAGGTAACCTCCCAATGAGCTCGGCACTTTGCCAATCAAATGGGTATCGACAGCTGTGTTCTCTTTGGTTCGAATACGACCCATGTTTGAACAGGAAGCCCCCAAGTGACTTTACTGCTTACGGCTAGATTCGAATACGATCATAAGTCGGATCCTCCTTTAAGTCATCATGTAATCTTGTAATAAAAACAACACGTGCATATTTGGAGGAGAAAATAGGACAGAGGTCCTGCTTTATTGCTTTATCATAATATATACATGGCTGAGAGAAATATGTATACCACGAGAGCCGGTGGCTCAAGTGTAGTAAGGCCGAAGCTGAGCTATGTTCCACGGCCGACGGGTCTCCTCCTCCGACTTACGTGAATCTTTGTGCTCCCGAATGTCAATGAGATAATATGACCCGTTGTGCAAGTTCTTGCTGACCACAAAGGGCCCTTACCAAGGTGGGGATAACTTGTGTGCATCTGTTTGATCCTGGATCAGCCGGAGCACAAGGTCGCCTTCCTGGAAGACCCGGGATTTGACCCGGCGGCTATGATAACGGCGCAGGTCTTGTTGGTAAATCGCTGAACGGGCTGCTGCCACATCACGCTGTTCGTCCAACAAGTCAAGAGCATCTTGGCGCGCCTGTTCATTATCCGTCTCAACATAAGCCGCCACGCGAGGTGAGTCGTGACGGATGTCACTGGGGAGGACTGCTTCTGCTCCATAAACCATGAAGAAAGGCGTGAAGCCTGTAGACCTGTTAGGAGTAGTGTTGATGCTCCATAAGACGGAGGGCAACTCCTCCACCCAACAACCCAGCGTCCGTTGCAAAGGGACCAAAAGCCGGGGCTTGATGCCCTTCAGAATCTCCTGGTTAGCTCTCTCAGCTTGACCATTGGATTGAGGATGAGCCACTGAGGAAACATCAAGTCGGATATGCTCTCGTTGACAAAACTCTTCCATGGCGCCTTTGGAGAGATTGGTGCCATTGTCAGTTATGATGCTGTGCGGAAAACCAAAGTGGAAAATCACCTTTTTCATAAATTGAACCGCCGTGGCTGCATCGCACTTGCTAACTGGCTCAGCTTCCACCCACTTTGTGAACTTATCAACTGCCACCAAGAGGTGGGTCTTCTTATCCTTGGACCTTTTAAAAGGCCCAACCATATCAAGCCCCCAGACCGCAAAGGGCCAAGTGATTGGGATCATCCTCAGCTCCTGAGCCGGCACATGAGCCCGTCGTGAGAACCTCTGGCAACCATCACATTTACTGACCAAGTCCTCTGCATCAGCATGAGCCGTTAACCAATAAAAACCATGACGAAAAGCCTTGGCCACAAGAGACTTTGAGCCGGCGTGATGGCCACAATCCCCTTCATGGATCTCACGCAAGATCTCTTGACCTTCCTCAGGGGAGACACAACGCTGAAACGCTCCTGTAACACTGCGATGATGTAACTCGCCATCAATAACAATCATTGACTTGGCCCGCCGGGTTATTTGCTTGGCCAAGGTTTCATCCTCAGGCAGCTCGCCCCGGGTCATGTAAGCCAGATATGGCATTGTCCAATCTGGTATGATATGGAGAGCCGCCACTAGTCGTGCCTCCGGGTCAGGGACAGCCAAGTCTTCCTCCGTAGGCAACTTAACCGAAGGGCTATACAGAACATCCAGGAAAGTGTTAGGTGGCACCGGCTTTCGCTGAGAGCCTAGCCGGCTTAAGGCATCAGCCGCCTCGTTCTTCCTGCGATCAATGTGCTCTACTTGGTAGCCCTGAAAGTGCCCAGCAATGGCATCAACTTCGCGGTGATAAGCCACCATGAGCGGGTCCTTAGAGTCCCACTTGCCTGATACTTGTTGAGCCACCAAGTCTGAGTCACCGAAGCATCTTACCCGGCTCAAGCTCATTTCCTTAGCCATCCGAAGACCGTGGAGCAAGGCCTCGTACTCAGCAGCATTGTTAGTGCAAGGAAACATCAACTGTAGCACATAATGGAACTTGTCACCTTTAGGGGAAGCCAATACAACACCAGCCCCCGAGCCCTCCAACTGCCTGGACCCATCGAAGTGAATAGTCCAATATGTGTTATCCGGCTTCTGCTCAGGCACTTGTGACTCTGTCCAATCATTGATGAAATCCACCAAGGCCTGAGATTTAACAGCAGTGCGTGGCACATATTTGAGACCATGAGGTCCAAGTTCTATAGCCCACTTAGCAATTCTCCCTGTGGCCTCTCTGTTTTGGATGATGTCACCAAGGGGGGCAGAGCTGACCACAGTGATGGGATGACCCTGAAAATAATGCTTAAGTTTCCGGCTCGCCATGAACACACCATACACAAGTTTCTGCCAATGCGGGTACCGTTGTTTGGACTCAATGAGCACTTCACTGACATAATAAACCGGCCGCTGAACCGGCTGTTCCTTACCCGCCTCCTTGCGCTCTACCACAATAGCCACACTGACGGCTCGTGCGTTTGCCGCCACATACAGTAGCAAGGGCTCCTTATCAACCGGAGCGGCAAGGACTGGGGGCTCTGCCAGCTGCTTCTTCAAATCCTCAAAGGCGGTATTAGCTGCATCATTCCAGACAAAGTTATCAGTTTTCTTCATCAACTGATATAAGGGCATGGCCTTCTCACCCAAACGGCTTAAAGCAGCAATGCGACCCGCCAAGCGTTGAACGTCATTTATACACGCCGGCTTAGCCAGGGAGGTGATGGCCTTGATCTTCTCCGGGTTAGCCTCAATGCCCCTGTCAGAAACCAAGAAGCCCAAGAGTTTGCCTGCAGGAACACCAAAGACACACTTGGCCGGGTTAAGCATCATCTTATAGACCCGGAGATTATCAAAGGTGTCCCTTAAATCATCTATCAGGGTTTCCTCTTTTATGGACTTAACCACAATATCGTCCACGTAAGCGTGAACATTACGCCCAATCTGTTTATGAAGACAGTTCTGTACACAACGCTGGTAAGTCGCCTGTGCACACTTGAGTCCAAAAGGCATGGATACATAGCAGAAGGCTCCAAAGGGAGTAATGAACGCCGTCTTCTCCTGGTCCTTAACTGCCATCTTAATCTGATGATAATCGGAATAAGCATCCAAGAAACTTAGACGTGCACAACCTGCCGTAGCATCAATGATTTGATCAATACGGGGGAGGGCAAAAGGATCAGCCGGACACGCCTTGTTCAAGTCCGTGTAGTCCACACACATCCGCCAAGTGCCGTTCTTCTTGAGTACGAGCACCGGGTTAGCCAACCACTCTGGGTGAAAGACTTCAACGATAAACCCGGCCGCCAAGAGCCGGGCCACCTCCTCACCAATAGCTTTCCGCCTCTCTTCACTAAACCGCCGAAGAAACTGTCTGACCGGCTTAAACTTAGGATCAACATTGAGAGTATGCTCAGCGAGTTCTCTAGGTACACCTGGCATGTCAGAAGGTTTCCATGCGAAGATGTCCCTATTCTCACGGATGAACTCGATGAGCGCGCTTTCCTATTTTGGATCCAGATTTGCACTGATGCTAAACTGCTGAGATGAGTCACCTGGAACAAAATCAACAAGTTTAGTCTCATCAGCTGATTTAAATTTCATTGCTGGCTCTTGTTCTGTAGTTGGCTTTTTCAGAGAGGTCATATCTGTTGGGTCAACATTGTCCTTGTAAAACTTCAACTCCTCTGTAGCACACACAGATTCTGCATAAGCCGCATCTCCTTCCTCACACTCCAGAGCCACTTTCCGGCTGCCGTGAACCGTAATGGTCCCATTGTGACCCGGCATCTTGAGCTGTAAATACACATAACACGGCCGTGCCATGAACTTGGCGTAAGCCGGCCGTCCAAATATAGCATGGTATGGACTTCTTATCTTGACCACCTCAAAGGTCAATTTCTCCACCCTGTAGTTGTTCTCATCACCAAAGGCCACTTCCAATTCGATCTTGCCGACTGGATAAGCCGACTTACCAGGTACTACACCATGAAAGATAGTGTTTGACTGGCTGAGGTTCTTATCAATCAACCCCATACGGCGGAAAGTCTCATAATAGAGGATGTTGATGCTGCTGCCTCCGTCCATGAGCACCTTTGTGAACTTATATCCTCCCACTTGAGGGGCCACTACTAATGCCAAGTGGCCCGGGTTATCCACCCGGGAAGGGTGATCCTCCCTGCTCCATACTATAGGCTGTTCAGACCACCGCAAGTAGCGTGGAACTGCCGGCTCAACAGCATTCACAGCCCTCTTGTGAAGCTTCTGATCTCGCTTGCACAAACTAGTGGTAAACACATGATATTGTCCACCACTAAGCTGCTTTGGATTGGTCTGATAACCCCCCTACTGCTGTTGATGACCCTGGCCAGACTGTTGATTAAAGCCCCCTTGACCGTTCTGAGGACCGGAATTTGAGCCGCCACCCGGGCCATGAAAGCCGCCGGCGCCTGAGCCGCCGCCCGGGCCATTGTAGTTCTTAAAGGCCTTCATGATTGCATAATCCTTCCATAGATGAGTCGCTGGCTTCTCTCTAGAGCCGTGCCTCGGACAAGGCTCATTCAACAGCTGCTCTAGTGAAGGTCCTGACCCGCTGCCTCGGGGAGGGGGCCTCCCCTTGCGTCGCTGGTTATTGCCTTGTGCGCTGGCGTTGGCCACAAACTCTAGGCTGCCATCTGCCTTGCGCTTGCCTCCTCCTTGGTTCCCCGGGTTAAACTGAGGAACCTTGCCATTGCCGTTCTTCTTTCCCTTCCCTGTCCTTTCATCATCTGAAGGGGGATCCTTGGTACCATCAGAATCGGCGTACTTGACAAGAGCTGCCATTAGTGTACCCATATCACTGCAGTCGCGCTTAAGCCGCCCGAGTTTCATCTTCAGGGGCACAAAACGACAATTCTGCTCCAGCATTAAAACCGCTGAGCCGGCATCCATCTTGTCTGACGAGTGTATGATCTCCTTAACCCGGCGAACCCAATGTGTCGTGGACTCACCCTCCTGCTGCTTGCAGTTAGTCAAATCCACAATTGACATAGACTGCCTACAGGTATCTTTGAAGTTTTTGATGAACCGGGCCTTCAGCTTAGCCCAAGACCCAATGGAATTCGGTGGTAGCCCTTTCAACCAAGTGCGGGCAGTCCCATCTAACATCATGGTGAAATATTTGGCCATGGCCGCCTCACTGACCTCTAGTAGCTCCATAGCCATCTCATAACTCTCGATCCAAGCTGCGGGTTGTAAGTCAGCTGTGTAGTTAGGCACCTTCCTAGGGCCCTTGAAGTCCTTAGGTAGACGTTCATTACGGATAGCTGGCGCTAAGCAAGGGACACCCCCGGTCCTGGTAGGGATACCCACATCAATGGAAGTCGTCGGATAAGCCGGGGGGGTCTGGTAAGCCGTCAATTGAGGTACTTGCTCCGCCTCCTGCCGCGCTTGGTCTGCTGCGTAAAAGGCTCCATTATGAGCCGGGCCATGGCCAGGAGGCGGGTCATGGCGTCGGACGTTACTTGAGCCGGTTGCTGAGACCATGTGCCGGCTGTAACTCGGGCTCTGGCCTGGACGAGGGGTCGAGTGGATCCTGTCCCGGTTGTAGGAGTACGCCTCTTGCTATGCCAGTGTTGTCTGAAGGAGTTCCCTGACCCGGCGGGTTTCAATAGCCGTCAGAGAGTCGCCGTCAACTGGTAGAGCCGCCAGCCGTGCTGCCGCAGCGACCATGTTCTCCAGCGGGTTATTATAATGACCCGGGGGTATTGGCACATACTGAGGCGGGGCAGGGGGCACCTGGGGAGGCCCCATCACTCGTGGCTAAGTAAGGGGTCCAGACCCGGGCGCTATGACCCCTGGCGGGTTACTAGACCCTGCACCTGGCGTGTTGAAGAGGTTGCGTGGATCGTAAACTGGAGGGAGTCGAGATTGGGCCTTTTGATGCCTCCTTCTCAGGACCTCATTGGCTACGTTTTGATCCATCGTGAGTTGGAAGGACTGCGCCTGTATCAGCTGAGTTTGGGCATCGAGAGCCGCCCTCTCCGCAGCCAGCCTGATCCCCTCCGCTGCAAGATCCTCTTTAGCTTTTATTAGATCCAATTTTAACTGTGCCACCTCTGCGTCGTGCTGAGCTTGATCTGCCGGGTCAACCGTGGCGGTTAGCAGGGCCGTCATCTTGTCCGTGAGATCCATCAGCACCTGAGCCGGAGAGGGCACCGGGTTTCCTGCTCCCGCAGCAGGGTTCTGAACAGGCTGCGCGCCAGCCATAAAGACTCCAACCTGACTTGGCAGCTCAAACCGGTCCGGAATACTGTCACCATCGAAACAGCCCATGAGCCTGCCATCTTGAAGTTGATACAATGAGTTCGACTCATCGGTGGCCGACTCGCCGTCAGAGCCGGCGGCCGTCTCATCACCAGACCCAGCTGGATCAGAGGGCCCTCCATGGATGCATCCCACAAAAGCGCGCCTTAAGGCAGGCCGGGCCCGGGCGGGTCGTGCGCGCTGAGCCGTTTCGATGAGATCGGCGCAGAGATCCGGCTCAGGGCCCAGCTCACCAATCTTACCAATGAAAACATGAACTCCGCCGAAGGGGACCCGGTACCTGTACTCAATTGAGCCGGCGTCGGGGCCCCAGTTTGCATCGTCAATGTAGAGCTTGCCGCGACGACTCTTGGTCATCCGGCCCACAGCGTATCCCTTGAGCCCTTCGAAGCTGCCCTTCAAGAACTCAAATCCACCGTGCGCTGGCCCCACGGTGGGCGCCAACTGTCGTGGAATTGTCACGGCAGATGTCCTCGAGCTAGGACTTAATCGTGGAGCCATCGCAACTAGGAAGCTTGAAGGGGTTAAGCAGGACAAGGAACGCGAGGGTTTATACAGGTTCGGCCCCTTACGGTGAAGGTGAAAGCCTATGTCCAGTTTGAGGTGGTATTGATTAGGGTTACGATCACCAGGGAGCTTAAACTGCTATGCCCGGCTCTCGATGAGATTGTTCTTGTTCCTAAACCGCTGTCGGGTCGTCCCTTTATATAGAGAGGCTGACGCCCAGCAGTCCTTAGAGTCCCGGCCGGCTCATAAGAGTGTCCGGCTCGGACTCTCAATCATACTTGCCTTGCACTACAAGTTCTACCATAATAACGTTTGTAACCACGGGCCTTAAGCCATATCCGGGTCTTAAGCCCATCTCTGGCCCATCGTCTTCAAGCTTGGCTCCGGGCTTCTGGTAATGACCATTAGAGTAACCCGGCCCCTCCTGGCGGGTGACTCTAAGGTCTATATCCTCAACAAGTATGCAAATCCATTATTTCTCATCAATTCAATTGGTGGAGGATAAGCATAACGTAATCCTTATTTTCTTTCTTCAAGTGGTTTTATCTCTTCTTTTCGGAGATTGTTCATCTTATCACATTCTCGGTTCAAAGTGTTTTCATCTTTTTCTTTTCTGGAGTTCCAAGCTTCCTCGGCCATCTCGACGGAACCTCCATCGGAATCATCGCAAGTCTCAAATCTTATTCTATTCATCCTTCAATTTTATCTCGTCATTCTTTTGTTACCGAAGTTCATCATGGTGGTTCGTAAGGATTTAATTCATTCTTCAAGTGTTCATCAAGATTCTTGTTGAAGGAGTTCTAGTATCTTTCCTTCTTGCTTTTCGAAGTGCAATTAATTCTCTGTATTCTTTTGAAGTGGAGTTTTGCATTTCTTCGTTCTTCTCAGCTATCCAATCATTTCCGTTTGTGGCCGGTTATCACCTTATGATCTTGAGATGTTACCCATAAGTCCACAATAAGCTTATTCTTTTGTTGTTGAATTTCCAACAACTCCGATCAATGTTTCCTTCTAAGGATGCTCTCTATTTCATTCATGGTAGAAGTTGTCATCTTCTTCCCCGTTCTTCTCATTCCACTCTTTCAAGTCTTCCGGAGGTTTTGTGTTGTTCCTCCAGTCAAGTATCATTCCATTTCTCAAGTTCATGTTCTATTCTTTCCTTGTTCAGCCGGAGTGCTGCATAAATTCCTTCGTTACTATTCCTTTTCTATCTTGTCCTAACCGGAGTGGTTTCAAATTCAGTCTTATTCCTTAAGCTTTTGCTTCTTGTCTCATTCAACATTCCTCTTTCCTACTCGAGTGTTCTTGACTTTGTTCATCCTCTCTCTTTTGATCTTATTTCACCTAATTCCTTTTTTTCCTTCCGTCTCGGTCCTAAGATCTCGGGACGAGATCTCTTGTTAGTGGAGGAGTGTTGTAACGCCCGGATTCGATGCGCCAGATGTCTGCCAGTTATTCGCCGTCCTTGCCTTGTCAGCTGCTTGCGTGTTGTATTCTGTCATGTCATCATCTGCATTGCATCATCATGTTTTTCAAAACTTGCATCCGGTCCTTTTCCCCGTTGTCCGTTTCGCGATCCGACACTCTCGCACGCGCCCGTCACCCCTCTCAGTCCTTGTTTCGTGAGTGGGAGAAAGACATTCTCGGAATGGGCCGAGATTTGCCGAGTGGCCTTGGTATAGCACCGACAGTCCGCCCGTCAAATTTCGTTCCATTTGGAGGTCGTTTGATGCCCCAACGGTTAACCGCGTAGCCCGAAAACCCCTTCTCTTTGCAGCCCAGCACCCCTCCAAATCAGCCCACTAACCCAGCAAAACCCCCTCCATGCTCTCCGCCGTTCGATCACGATCGTGTGGGCGAAAACCGCACCTCATTTGGACACTCCTAGCTCCCTCTACCTATATATTTGCCTCCCCCTCCTCATTTCTCGCGGTACTAACCCTAGCCTCTCCCCCTGCGCACCGCCGGACATGTCCGTCCGCGCCGGACGCATCGCCGCCGCCGCCCGCAGCCAATCGTGGAGCGCCACGTCACCTCCGCCGTCGTCTCCATCGCGCGCCGCCGCCAGAGCCCGCCAAGCCCATCTCTGGCCCGCCCGAGCCCATCTAGGCCCGAGCAAGCCGCCGATCGCGCCCGCTCGCCGGAGTCACGCCGGACTCCGCCGCCTGCCACCTCGGCTTCCGCGCCACCAGACGCCACCCCCGCCGCCCTTCGTCGGCATAGCCCCGCCGCATCACCACCTCGCCGGAGCCCTACGTCACCGACCCCGTCGCCGCCCCTCCGCCTGTCTTCTGCGCCGCCGGCGGCCCGCGACTCCCCGCGTCGGCTGCACCTCGCCGCCGTTCACCGGCCACCGCGTCCCCACGCCGTCCCTCGTCGGGATCCGGCCGGATCCGGCGAGATCCGGCCAGGATCCGCCTCCCCGGCCATCTCCTCGCCGGAGTTCAACACGCCGCCGCCCGGGTCCTCCTCCGCGCCAGACCCGACCCGGATCCACCCCGACCCGCACCGATCCGCGACCCGCTCCGTTGACCAGGGTATAATTTTTGGCCAAGTCCCCGTAATTTTGCATTCTGGTGCCATGTTCAACATACCATAACTTCATGCATACTGCTCCGTTTTGCATGCATAATATGTCGAAATGTTCATCATGAGATGCTCTCCATTTTGTTCCATTGTTCCATGCTTGTTTGAGGTCATGTTGATGCCCTAATCATTGTTGCAAGAGTGCTATATGCTGTTAACTGCTGTCTGTTTACAGAACTTGGTGATTTGTCTTTTTCATTGCATTTTGTGTGTGCATCCTATGAGCATGAACTCTACATGTGTTTTGAACTACATCATGCCATCTTTTCAGTGGTGCTAGTCTTGTATTTTTAGGATCTCTGTGGTGACTAGCACAAGCATGCAAAGTAGCCTCCATGATGTTGTTGATTTCTGTGACTTAGTCATTTCTGCTAAGTCTGAGTCTGTTATGTTGTGATGCCATGTAAACCTGCTGCTACAAGTCATTCTATGCATAATCTGGAGATGTTCACTAAGGATGTTTTGTTATACATGTTATGCTATATCCATCCATGCCCATGTTTGCAATTATGAAGTGCTCTAGAATGTCTTAATATTGCTCTACTTTTGCTATAAAATGTTCCTGGCAGATTGTTTACATGTTAATCAATTTTGCCATGGTTGTTACTAGTTATCCATGTACTCTATGACTATGCTATTGCCATTCTTAACTTCATATTTATTCCTTCTTGCTGCTGGTTACCTTTTAATGCCATGTATTGCTCTGTGGTGAGTGGTTCAAGCTCACCAACATGCCTACTTATCGTTATTTCTGCCATGCTCTGTTTTTCTTCCAAGTCTGAATCTGTTTATGAAATTTGCTATGTTTACATTGGTGCCATCATATCTTCTGTGCCTTTTTAGCTCATGTTTAGTAAGGGACTTTTGTTCCATGACTTGAGTAGAATCATGCCATGCTTTCATTTGCCATGATATATTCCTGTAGCATGTTGTTTTCTTGCTCTAAGCATTGCAACCTGATGTTATTTCTGTCTTGTCCAGTAATTTCTGCCAAGTCTGTGAAACTGTTATTATTTGCAATATTGCCATGTCCTTTTGAGCATGTTCTAGTGATTTATGGAGAAATCGCAGTGTTCATGTTTTGTCATGCTTTACCTGTACATCATGTCCATGCCTTTTGTTTTCATGTTGTGGTGCTGTAGCATATTTTCATTATGCTTGCAAGATACCTAGTTGCTGTTTTGGACAGATTGTTGTTATGTCTTGTTTGGAGTGTATGTGTTGCACCGTTGCTCCGTTTCGAGTGTGCCCTATATGCAACTTGCTTAGAATTGCATGTAGTTTCATGTTAACTTGTTGCATCCTTGTTTTGAATGTGTTTGCTTGGTGTTTGGATGCATTTTGCATAAATGCCATGCTTATCTTGTTTTGCTCATATCTTCTAGGCCGTAGCTCCGAATCTAATGAACTTTATATGTAACTTGACTAGAATTTCATGTAGATCATCTTGGCGCATCTTAATTTGCTGATTAACAACTTGAATATATGGTTTATTCAGTTCTGGACCAATTTCGAAATTTGCATATGAGGGCTTACCGGATTTGTTATATGTTGTTTCCGGCCTCATTTAAACGTGCTTTGATGTGTTGTTCTTGTATGCATCATCTCTTGCCATGAGTAGCTTAATGTAGTCTTGTCATGCATCATACTTGGTTGAGCATCATGCCTTGTTCATGTGTGGTGTGTTTACCATGTTGTGTGCTTCTTCTCGATAGTTCCCGTGTCGTTGCGATCATGAGGATTCGTTCGTCTTCGTGGCCTCATCTTCTTCATGGACTCGTTCTTCTTCCTAGCGGGATTTCAGGCAAGATGACCGTCACCTTGGATCTCATTACTATCATTTCTATGCTAGTTGCTTCGTTCTATCGCTATGCTGCGCTACCTATCACTTGCTCTTCAAGCCTCCCAAATTGCCATGAACCTCTAACCTTTGTCACCCTTCCTAGCAAACCATTGTTTGGCTATGTTACCGCTTTGCTCAGCCCCTCTTATAGCGTTGCTAGTTGCAGGTGTAGATGAAGTTGTTCCGTGTTGGAACATGGATATCATGAACTTTGTTGGGATATCACAATATTCTACTATCTAATTAATGCATCTATATACTTGGTAAAGGGTGGAAGGCTCGGCCTTATGCCTGGTGTTTTGTTCCACTCTTGCCGCCCTAGTTTCTGTCATACCGGTGTTATGTTCCTTGATTTTGCGTCCCTTACGCGGTTGGGTGATTTATGGGACCCCCTTGACAGTTCGCTTTGAATAAAACTCCTCCAGCAAGGCCCAACCTTGGTTTTACATTTGCCTCACCTAGCCTTTTTCCCTTGGGAGTCGCGCATCCCGAGGGTCATCTTTATTTAACCCCCCCGGGCCATTGCTTCTCTAAGTGTTGGTCCGAACCGAGCAGCCTGCGGGGCCACCTCGGGGAAACTCGAGGCCTGGTTTTACTCGTAGCTTGACTTATCCGGTGTTGCCCTGAGAACGATATATGTGCAGCTCCTATCGGGATTGTCGGCGCATCGGGCGGCTTTGCTGGTCTTGTTTTACCATTGTCGAAATGTCTTGTAACCAGGATTCCGAGACTGGTCGGGTCTTCCCGGGAGAAGGAATATCCTTCGTTGACCGTGAGAGCTTATAATGGGCTAAGTTGGGACACCCCTGCAGGGTATTATCTTTCGAAAGTCGTGCCCGTGGTTATGTGGCAGATGGGAATTTGTTAATATCCGGTTGTAGAGAACTTGACACTTGATTTAAATAAAACGCATCAACTGCGTGTGTAGCCGTGATGGTATCTTCTCGGCGGAGTCCGGGAAGTGAACACGGTTTCTGGGTTATGTTTGACGTAAGTAGGAGTTCAGGATCACTTCTTGATCATTGCTAGTTTCACGACCGTTCCGTTGCTTCTCTTCTCGCTCTTATTTGCGTATGTTAGCCACCATACATGCTTAGTCGCTGCTGCAACCTCACTACTTTACCCCTGCCTTACCCATTAAGCTTTGCTAGTCTTGATACCCATGGTAGTGGGATTGCTGAGTCCTCGTGGCTCACAGATTACTACAACAACAGTTGCAGGTACAGGTTTTGCGATGATCATGACGCGAGAGCGATGTTTCTTGTTTTGGAGTTCTTCTTCTGCTTCTCCTTCGATCAGGGAATAGGTTCCAGGTCGGCAGCCTGGGCTAGCAGGGTGGATGTCGTTTGAGTCTCTGTTTGTGTTTCATCCGTAGTCGGATGTTGTTCTTATGTATGTATATTGATGTATTCTTGCGGCATCGGTATGCCTTGTATGTATCCCCATCTATTATGTAATGTTGATGTAATGATATCCACCTTGCAAAAGCGTGTCAATAAGCGGTTCTATCCTTGGTGGGACCTTCGAGTCTCTTTAGGATAGTATCGCATATTGGGCGTGACAGTGGGAGACTGAAGGAAATATGCCCTAGAGGAAGTTGTTATTTATATTTCCTTATATCATGATAAATGTTTATTATTCATGCTAGAATTGTATTAACCGGAAACTTAGTACATGTGTGAATACATAGACAAACAGAGTGTCACTAGTATGCCTCTACTTGACTAGCTTGTTAATCAAAAATGGTTAAGTTTCCTAGCCATGGACAAGAGTTGTCATTTGATGAACGGGATCACATCATTAGAGAATGATGTGATTGACTTGACCCATCCGTTATCTTAGCACTATGATCGTTTAGTTTATTGATATTGCTTTCTTCATAACTTATACATGTTCCTATGACTATGAGATTATGCAACTCCCGAATACCGGAGGAACACTTAGTGTGCTATCAAACGTCACAACGTAACTGGGTGACTATAAAGATGCTCTACAGGTGTCTCCGATGGTGTTTGTTGAGTTGGCATAGATCGAGATTAGGATTTGTCACTCCGATTGTCGCAGAGGTATCTCTGGGCCCTCTTGGTAATACACATGTGACGCCCGGATAATTAGGCTACAGTAATTCCTTGCTAATGGGGCCACATCACCACGATCACTGTTGTTATTCTCCCGATGATTCAATCCCGTTCAAATTCAAAATTCAAAATCAAGGCAAACGATAAAAGTT
This sequence comes from Aegilops tauschii subsp. strangulata, assembly GCF_002575655.3. Classification (NCBI taxonomy): domain Eukaryota; kingdom Viridiplantae; phylum Streptophyta; class Magnoliopsida; order Poales; family Poaceae; genus Aegilops; species Aegilops tauschii. Next base: position 294,814,045 of record NC_053040.3, on the reverse strand, counting down.
TTCAAACATTAAAACTAAAATGTTCAAATTGGAACAAATAAATCCTAAGTAATAATGGAGGAGAAACCACACTTTTATAAAATGTGTAAATACTCTAAAATGAGCAAAACAGCAGCTAAAACCAATAATTAAATGCTTTTTATAATATATAAAATATTAAACTAATTTATTTGGGAGCCCAAGTTATTGTGACAATAGAATAAGTAGTAACACTATTTTAGGAACTAATTTAGCATTTTATAAAACTATAGTAAATAGAAAGTGAGATAAAACAGTAAAAAGGAAATAGATAAAAGAAAACCAAACCAATAAATAAAAAAAAGACCCCCGGGCCAACCGACCCAACAGGTCGGCCCAGTCAGCCACCAGGCCAGCCCACCCCGTCGCCTTATCCCCGCACCCCCCCCCCCCTGTGACCTAAAGCCACGTCCCACTCTCCCCCCACGACTCTTCCTCCCTCGCACGCTCCCTCCCCTTGTTTCCAGATCGGGCGCCCCTAGCACCGATCGATGCCGCCGCCCACGCCCGACGTCCTCCCCGCCACCTCAGACTACGCCGGGAGCACCGCCTCCGCCGTCTTCGTCAACTACAAGACGTATCGGAGCTCGGGACCTCTGCCTCGCGCCGATCGAGCCGTTCCCTTACCCGGATCGCCGTCACCCGCCGCCGGACCTCGTCGCCTCGCCGCACGTCGTCCCCGTCGTCCTCACCACACCCCGCTGCCTAAGACCCTACAACCCCGGTGAGGCCCCCCGGCCTCTCCTTCTCTCCCCGCGTCGTCGCCCGTTACCGCCCCATCCCTGCCGTGAGCCTCGTCCGCCCCCCTCTTGTCTCCCTGTCATCGGATCCGGTACGCGCTCGCGCTCACCACGCGCCCGCACGCGCGCGTCCGTGCTCACCGCGCCCGCACCGCGGCCGTCATCGCCCTGCGCGCAGACGCACGCCTCCCAGCTAACCCAGCCGCGCCCTCTTCTGGCTGCCCCGCTCTCGTCGCTCACCTACCGCCGTGCACGCGTCCGCCTCGGGCGCTCACCCCCCCCCCCCCCCGCACCGTCGCCCCGCTTCCCCCCCCCCCACGATGGCCCTGCCGCTGCTCCACCAGAGCTCCCCGCCGTTCGCCGCCCCGCGCGCCCAGCTCGCCGGCACACCGGCGCCCGCGCCCGCCAGCCGCCCCGTCGGGTGCGCCCCCGCAGGCCAGCGCCCGTTCGGGGCTATGCCCGTTAGCGCCCATGCCTGCTATGGCCTTTGGGCCAATGACACAAGGAGCCCACGCCCCTGAACGTTTTAAAAAAAAGAGAATTAAAAATATATATATATAAATAATAATAATAATAATAATAATAATATATTAAACTAATTAATTAATTAAAGAATTAATTAACCTAATTAATTTTTGATTAATTAAACTAATCTAATAACTAAACTAATTAAACTGTTAGTTAATTAATTAATCAGTCAATGACAGGTGGGTCCCGCACGTCAGTTTGACCCAGTCAACGCCCTGTTGACTGCTGACGCCATGATGACGTCAACAGGCACTATTCTGGATAATGTTGAATTAAATAAATTAAATACATTCTAAAATTATTTAAAACTTTAGAAAATCATATAAAATAAACCGTAGCTCAGATGAAAATACTTTCTACATGAAAGTTGCTCAGAACGACGAGACGAATCCGGATACGCAGCCCGTTCGTCCACCACACATCCGTAGCATAGCGAACCTGTAACATTTCACCTCCGGTTCATCTGTCCGAAAATGCGAAACACCGGGGATACTTTCCCGGATGTCTCCCCCCTTCACCAGTATCACCTCATACCGCGTTAGAACACGTCTAGCTCTGCCTGTTGTCCTGTTATGTACTTGCTTGCTATGTATTTACTGTTTCTCCCCCTCTTCTCTTCGGTAGACCCCGTGACGATGTTGATGCCCCTGTGATCGACTACGTCACCGACGACCCCTCCTTCTTGTCTGAGCAACCAGGCAAGCCCCCCCCCTTGATCACCAGATATCACCTATTCTTCTCTAAACTGCTTGCATTAGAGTGGTGTAGCATGTTATTGCTTTCGGTTAACCCTATTCTGCTGCATAGCCTGTCATTGTTGCTACAGTTGTTACCTTTACCTTCAATCCTACATGCTTAGTATAGGATGCTAGTGTTCCATCAGTGGCCCTACACTCTTGTCCGTCTGCCATGCTATACTACTGGGCCGTGATCACTTTGGGAGGTGATCACGGGTATATACTATATACATATATACATGACACATGTGGAGACTAAAGTCGGTTCGGCTCGAGGAGTACCCGCAAGTGATTCTGATGAGGGGGCTGAAAGGACAGGTGGCTCCACCCCGGTAGAGGTGGGCCTGGGTTCCTGACGGCCCCCGACTGTTACTTTATGGCGAAGCAACAGGGCAGGTTGAGACCGCCTAGGTGAGAGGTGGGCCTGGCCCTGGTCGGCGTTCGCGGATGCTTAATACGCTTAACGAGATCTTGGTATTTGATCTGAGTCTGGCCATTTGGTCTATACGCACTAACCATCTACGCGGGAGTAGTTATGGGTATCCCGGCGTCGTGGTATCAGCCGAAGCTCTTTTGATGTCAGCGACTGAATGGCGCGCGCCGCATTGGACCGTAAGCTCGCGCTTGTATTAAGGGGGCTAGGTCTGCTTCCGGCCGCGTACGCAACGTGCAGGTGTGCATAGGGCGATGGGCCCAGACCCCTACGCGCATAGGTTTAGACCGGCGTGCTGACCTCTCTGTTGAGCCTAGGTGGGGCTGCGACGCGTTGATCTTACGAGGCCGGGCATGACCCAGAAAAGTGTGTCCGGCCAAATGGGATCGAGCGTGTTGGGTTATGTGGTGCACCCCTGCAGGGAAGTTTATCTATTCGAATAGCCGTGTCCCCCGGTAAAAGGACGACCCGGAGTTGTACCTTGACCTTATGACAACTAGAACTGGATACTTAATAAAACACACCCTTCCAAGTGCCATATATAACCCGGTGGTCGCTCTCTAACAGGGTGACGAGGAGGGGATCGCCGGGTAGGATTATGCTATGCGTGCTACTTGGAGGACTTCAATCTACTCTCTTCTACTTGCTGCAAAATGGAGATGGTCAGAAGCGTAGTCTTCGACGGGATTAGCTATCCCCCTCTTATTCTGGCATTCTGCAGTTCAGTCCACTGATATGGCCCTTTACACATATACCCATGCATATGTAGTGTAGCTCCTTGCTTGCGAGTACTTTGGATGAGTACTCACGGTTGCTTTTCTCCCTCTTTTCCCCTTTCTATACCTGATTGTCGCAACCAGATGCTGGAGTCCAGGAGCTAGAGATCCCGAGGATGATGCTACATGGAGTTCGGCTTCGAGGAGTAGTTAGGAGGTCCCAGGCAGGAGGCCTTGCCTTTTCGATCGTTGCTACTTTTGTGCTAGCCTTCTTAAGGCAAACTTGTTTAACTTATGTCTGTACTCAGATATTGTTGCTTCCGCTGACTCGTCTGTGATCGAGCACTTGTATTCGAGCCCTCGAGGCCCCTGGCTTGTATTATGATGCTTGTATGACTTATTTATGTTTTAGAGTTGTGTTGTGATATCTTCCCGTGAGTCCCTGATCTTGGTCGTACACATTTGCGTGCATGATTAGTGTACGGTCAAATCGGGGGCGTCACAAGTTGGTATCAGAGCCGACTGCCTGTAGGAATCCCCCTTTCCAACTCCTTGGCCGAAGTCGAGTCTAGTCATTGAAAAACTTTTACTAACATGGTTGTGTGGCTTACGGGCCCACGTCGCCATTGGGTGGTATTAGGATCTTTTATTCCTTGTCTATACTCTGGGACTCTGAGCTCTCTTCTATTCGGGTAAATTGATTTTTCTAAAAACAAAACTAACTTTAGGTTCTCGAAAATACTATCTCCCGGAGAGCCCCTTCAATCCGGATGATCGCCGACTACATCAGAAGATTTCGAAGATACTCTCCGATATTCTCTCAAGACCTTGTGCCCGTTGCCTTTGCAATTCCCTACCACCAAAATATCCCTATGGATAAATACTTACACCTGTCATTCTTACTTTTATTCACAGTCGATCTTGTTAATACAAAATACCCCGAGAATACTTTGTGCCTACTGCCTTGCAGTTCTTTGCCACCTGAATACCCCTACGAATAGTTACTCGCACTTATCGAGTATCCGCTCATCCCCAAATGATTCATGTATTACACAAAGTCTTCGAAATACCATTCGATCTTTCAAAAATCCACAACAACCTATTGCTCTTGAAATTCTTGTTTGCTTGCATTATGGTTAATCCCATAAGTCTCGTAATCTTATTGGCATCTCTTGTCATCATCATTTTGAGACCGTTGATTCAATTTGTTGCGAATGCTCGCAATCCTCAATCAGATCCTAGTATTCATCCTTCCGGCTCAGACGTCATTTTAAACGTGAGCTGGATCTCGACCAATCAAATTTGCCATCGATTGTACCCCTAAGTCTACTCAACTTATCCATCCCTAATCAGAGCGTTTGCTTCTGATCCCTTGAATTTGAAATTATAATTCCTTTGCGTTGAGCTTTGAGTTAGTCAGTTGTTTCTATAATCTGATCTCCTGGCATTCTTTCTTCCTCTGGTTGAGTACTAATGCTCACATCAGATCCCTTGTGGACCACCAGACCCTTTTGTCGGATCTTATCCGACAATGTCCTTCATATTAAATAAGCTTGTGAGCTTTTTCCTCGGATACCTGATGCCTTTGGTAAATTGTATCATCTGATTTTGAACAATGCTCTTCTTTCGAGCTTGTAATATTTACTCCGAAGTTTGTGGTATATGTTCCTAAGATGCCTTGATGGGTTGAACCTATGCCTTTCATAATACGTGTGAACTCGAAAGTTTTCATGAGTCATACTCTTCTGGTATTTTGCCAGATAAAAAATTTCCACACTGCAACTTCATCAAACGCGAGAAGTGAATGAAAGGTTATGCATTGAAGAAGTGGGAGTCGACCTTGAACTTTGTGTTCATGCCCATGGACACGATGTATACCTTATCATGGAAGCTTCTCTTAAAATAATTGTCCCCTTGTAATAAGTTCATCTGGTATCCGTGGACGTCGTTCCGACCATGTTCTCCTTTAAATACCATTTCTCGTACAAGTTTAAGCACTTGTCTTCTGTAAGAGCAATACCCCAGTCCAACCTCTACTTTGGTTTGTCGTCGAGTATTACCCCCTGGTATCTTGAGATTATCACGGAACTGCATAACTTCTTATGAGTTCTCCATCAAGTATTACATTCACATGGATTCCAATTTTTCACGGGCTCCGAGTTATTAAACACTCAAGGACATCGATAACTGAATCGAGTCCGCATCATGATTAAACAACTCTTAATAATCTCCTTTGTTTACGAGTTCGTACCCGATCATGTCATCCCTAGCCTGCTCGGCTATGTTATTATCGTGCCGATTTTAACTGTGCTACCTGGTCTTTATTCCCGGAGCACCACCTTCGACGCTGAGCTAAGCTTACGTCGATTTTCCTCGTCATATCATTTCGCCTTGAACAGCAAGCTTGATTTCGAGTTTGTGTCGTACCCCTGGTTCCAATAACTTTTCGCTTCATCATTCCTTTGACTTGATGTCATCGCCGATCGATTACCTCTTCATAAATTCTCGCTACAAATGTGTCGTGAACATCATCAACATTCTGAGCTCTTCCAAGATATCTATCGAATTCTGGATGAGAAATACCATCCTTGCCCTCGATGATTTGTTTTATCATCGACCATTTTATTGCCTTCCATTCAACACAAACTTGTTCGTGTTTTGTGTTGTACCTTGATTTCCTTGCTATCTAGCTTATGATATGTTCTACCTTGGAGTATTACCATCTTTTATGTCAAGTATGTCGTAAGAATTTCACCACCTCGTATGACATCTTGGTACAGTGATACTTCTCCCCATCACCATTCTTTCTTGGTCCCCGTGTTGTTTCTGAAAGGAATACCGACCAATGGTCTGTGATGTGTAAATTCTAAACTTCTAGCAACCCTATTGCTTTGAAGTTATTGGTCTATAGCTTCATTCTACGTCTATGGCTTAATGAATCATCATTCGAACATTGATTGTGCTACCTAGCCCATATTTCGGGTGCACATTTCAACCAATGTTTAACTGTGTATGTTTTCCTCGAGCATACATCATTAAGTCATTCGATCTAGTTAATGTTATCTCCTTGTTCACATAGCGGTGGAAATCCACATTTTGGAAATCTCAATGGATTGTCGCTGAGACAATCAGCCACCTCCTCATCCTCTCGTTGGTATACTGATGGACTCTTGTTTCGGAACTCGCTTCCATAGTTCGTTTCCCAAGAATCTTACAATGTCATCTCGTCAATTGGTGTTGCACCTTTCTTCTCAGGCATCCTGAGTCTGAGTTATCCTGACACCAATCAAATCTGAATCTCGGTCAGATATGATGGTTGGAACATATTTCCAAGAGTTATAACATTGGCCTATTTATGACCCGGTAAGGTGATGACATGCCGAACACACCTGGCCGGAGGACCTATTGTTATAAGCTTTCCTTTCAGCAAGGTTATCTATTCTTCCATGAGGAAATTGTAAGACTTATTCTATAAGTTGTTCCTGATGGATCCTTTTTGTTTCCAAATTCTGATCTTCACCTGTTGACCATGTCAATGCTATCTCAAAGCATGTTTATGGTACTCCGATTTTCAACAAGAACATTTGAAGCCCAATACTCAATGTTTCTTGCTCAATTATCCAAACACCGCTGTATGGGTTATGTCATGAAATTCCTCTCCCCTTACCTAAATGGTTTTCTACTTTCTATCCTGTCATGGATATGATACGCTGCTTGTCCTTGGGAAGGATATACCCTTGAAATATGTGTTTAAACACATTTTCCTTTCCATTCTTCTGTTTAATCTGATAATCATATTTTCCTTTCCATTGTTTGGTTTAACCTTTCTGGTGATCTATATGATCTAAGCAGTAATATTCTCCTGCTTATGTAAACACCTCGGTGTACAACTCTGTCAGTAAGACCCTGTTACTATTGTTGAGGACATTTCGGTAGCCACCGATGGATGAGAACTTGCCTATTGGTCCGCCTCGTTTCAACGAGCAGGAAAATAGTTCTCTTCGTCCCTCGCCCTTGGTACCAACGTGTTGCCGACATAACTGACAGGGTACTCTCTGACATGCCTTGCTATCATGACCGTGCAAGATGTCACTGCTCCAACAAAAAAAACCACATGGTGGGCCCATAACCCACAGTTCCATAGGATCGGAACCTGACTCTCTTGTACACCCCCTGTTCCCAAGGTTATTTCTCATGTTTGGCTTCGTATGTAATTCACGTGCCACCTTTCGTGAGATCATCAATTTTGGTATCAGACACAATACTTATTCCCGTTGCTTTGAACCCTACAGGCATCGAGCGATTGCCTGCCCGCTCGAAACTTCCCCACGATACCTCCTTACTTTGCTCTCGATATTGTCTTAAATTTCCATTCGAGAGTTACTTTCTGCCACCTTCCCCGATGTTATCAACCAGATAGTCAACCATTCAGAGGTCTGTTATTCCGAAGTTACCCCTTGTCCTTCGTAAGCACGATGGAGTTCCCGAAGAAAGGATGCCAGCTTCATCATGATTACCTTAAGCATCAAAAATGAAGACCTCAACGTAATGGATCGACCTCTTCGGGAAGAGCAACCAAGACCGAGAAGAATCGTTAGAATTTCGTAACCAGGACTTTCCCCCTTACACCCCTCTTAAATCTCGGGACGAGATTTCTTGTAGTGGAGGAGAATTGTGACGCCCGGATAATTAGGCTACAGTAATTTCCTGCTAATGGGGCCACATCACCACGATCACTGTTGTTATTCTCCCGATGATTCAATCCCGTTCAAATTCAAAATTCAAAATCAAGGCAAACGATAAAAGTTTTCAAACATTAAAACTAAAATGTTCAAATTGGAACAAATAAATCCTAAGTAATAATGGAGGAGAAACCACACTTTTATAAAATGTGTAAATACTCTAAAATGAGCAAAACAGCAGCTAAAACCAATAATTAAATGCTTTTTATAATATATAAAATGTTAAACTAATTTATTTGGGAGCCCAAGTTATTGTGACAATAGAATAAGTAGTAACACTATTTTAGGAACTAATTTAGCATTTTATAAAACTATAGTAAATAGAAAGTGAGATAAAACAGTAAAAAGGAAATAGATAAAAGAAAACCAAACCAATAAATAAATAAAAAAGACCCCCGGGCCAACCGACCCAACAGGTCGGCCCAGTCAGCCACCAGGCCAGCCCACCCCGTCGCCTTATCCCCGCACCCCCCTCCTGTGACCTAAAGCCACGTCCCACTCTCCCCCCCCCCCCCCCACGACTCTTCCTCCCTCGCACGCTCCCTCCCCTTGTTTCCAGATCGGGCGCCCCTGGCACCGATCGATGCCGCCGCCCACGCCCGACATCCTCCCCGCCACCTCAGACTACGCCGGGAGCACCGCCTCCGCCGTCTTCGTCAACTACAAGGACGTATCGGAGCTCGGGACCTTTGCCTCGCGCCGATCGAGCCGTTCCCTTCCCCGGATCGCCGTCACCCGCCGCCGAACCTCGTCGCCTTGCCGCACGTCGTCCCCGTCGTCCTCACCACGCCCCGCTGCCTAAGACCCTACAACCCCGGTGAGGCCCCCCGGCCTCTCCTTCTCTCCCCGCGTCGTCGCCCGTTACCGCCCCATCCCCGCCGTGAGTCTCGTCCGCCCCCCTCTTCTCTCCCCGTCATCGGATCCGGTCCGCGCTCGCGCTCACCACGCGCCCGCACGCGCGCGTCCGTGCTCACCGCGCCCGCACCGCGGCCGTCGTCGCCCTGCGGGCAGACGCGCGCCCGCGCCTCCCCGCTAACCCAGCTGCGCCCTCTTCTGGCTGCCCCGCTCTCGTCGCTCACCTACCGCCGTGCATGCGTCCGCCTCCGGCGCTCACCCCCCCCCCCCCCCGCACCGTCGCCCCGCTCCCCCCCCCTCCCACGATGGCCCTGCCGCTGCTCCACCGGAGCTCCCCGCCGTTCGCCGCCCCGCGTGCCCAGCTCGCCGGCACACCGGCGCCCGCGCCCGCCAGCCGCCCCGTCGGGTGCGCCCCCGCGGGCCAGCGCCCGTTCGGGGCTATGCCCGTTAGCGCCCATGCCTGCTATGGCCTTTGGGCCAATGACACAAGGGGCCCACGCCCCTGAACGTTTAAAAACAAGAGAATTAAAAATATATATATATATAAATATAATAATAATAATAATAATATTTTAAAAATAATTAATTAATTAAAGAATTAATTAACCTAATTAATTTTTTGATTAATTAAACTAATCTAATAACTAAACTAATTAAACTGTTAGTTAATTAATTAATCAGTCAATGACAGGTGGGTCCCGCACGTCAGTTTGACCCAGTCAACGCCCTGTTGACTGCTGACATCATGCTGACGTCATGATGACGTCAACAGGCACTATTCTGGATAATGTTGAATTAAATAAATTAAATACATTCTAAAATGATTTAAAACTTTAGAAAATCATATAAAATAAACCGTAGCTCAGATGAAAATACTTTCTACATGAAAGTTGCTCAGAACGACGAGACGAATCGGGATACGCAGCCCGTTCGTCCGCCACACATCCGTAGCATAGCAAACCTGTAACATTTCACCTCCGGTTCATCTGTCCGAAAACGCGAAACACCGGGGATACTTTCCCGGATGTCTCCCCCTTCACCGGTATCACCTCATACCGCGTTAGAACACGTCTAGCTCTGCCTGTTGTCCTATTATGTACTTGCTTGCTATGTATTTACTGTTTCTCCCCCTCTTCTCTTCGGTAGAACCCGTGACGATGCTGATGCCCCTGTGATCGACTACGTCACCGACGAACCCTCCTTCTTGTCTGAGCAACCAGGCAAGCCCCCCCCCTTGATCACCAGATATCACCTATTCTTCTCTATACTGCTTGCATTAGAGTGGTGTAGCATGTTACTGCTTTCGGTTAACCCTATTCTGCTGCATAGCCTGTCATTGTTGCTACAGTTGTTACCTTTACCTTCAATCCTACATGCTTAGTATAGGATGATAGTGTTCCATCAGTGGCCCTACACTCTTGTCCGTCTGCCATGCTATACTACTGGGCCGTGATCACTTTGGGAGGTGATCACGGGTATATACTATATACATTATATACATGACACATGTGGAGACTAAAGTCGGGTCGGCTCGAGGAGTACCCGCAAGTGATTCTGATGAGGGGGCTGAAAGGACAGGTGGCTCCACCCCGGTAGAGGTGGGCCTGGGTTCCTGACGGCCCCCGACTGTTACTTTATGGCGAAGCGACAGGGCAGGTTGAGACCGCCTAGGTGAGAGGTGGGCCTGGCCCTGGTCGGCGTTCGCGGATGCTTAATACGCTTAACGAGATCTTGGTATTTGCTCTGAGTCTGGCCATTTGGTCTATACGCACTAACCATCTATGCGGGAGTAGTTATGGGTATCCCGGCGTCGTGGTATCAGCCGAAGCTCTTTTGACGTCAGCGACTGAGTGGCGTGCGCCGCATTGGACCGTAAGCTCGCGCTTGTATTAAGGGGGCTAGGTCTGCTTCCGGCCGCGTACGCAACATGCAGGTGTGCATAGGGCGATGGGCCCAGACCCCTGCACGCATAGGTTTAGACCGGCGTGCTGACCTCTCTGTTGAGCCTAGGTGGGGCTGCGACGCGTTGATCTTACGAGGCCGGGCATGACCCAGAAAAGTGTGTCCGGCCAAATGGGATCGAGCGTGTTGGGTTATGTGGTGCACCCCTGCAGGGAAGTTTATCTATTCGAATAGCCGTGTCCCTCGGTAAAAGGACGACCCGGAGTTGTACGTTGACCTTATGACAACTAGAACTGGATACTTAATAAAACACACCCTTCCAAGTGCCAGATATAACCCGGTGGTCGCTCTCTAACAGGGTGACGAGGAGGGGATCGCCGGGTAGGATTATGCTATGCGATGCTACTTGGAGGACTTCAATCTACTCTCTTCTACTTGCTGCAAGATGGAGATGGTCAGAAGCGTAGTCTTCGACAGGATTAGCTATCCCCCTCTTATTCTGGCATTCTGCAGTTCAGTCCACTGATATGGCCCTTTACACATATACCCATGCATATGTAGTGTAGCTCCTTGCTTGCGAGTACTTTGGATGAGTACTCACGGTTGCTTTTCTCCCTCTTTTCCCCTTTCTATACCTGATTGTCGCAACCAGATGCTGGAGTCCAGGAGCTAGAGATCCCGAGGATGATGCTACATGGAGTTCGGCTTCGAGGAGTAGTTAGGAGGTCCCAGGCAGGAGGCCTTGCCTTTTCGATCGTTGCTACTTTTGTGCTAGCCTTCTTAAGGCAAACTTGTTTAACTTATGTCTGTACTCAGATATTGTTGCTTCCGCTGACTCATCTGTGATCGAGCACTTGTATTCGAGCCCTCGAGGCCCCTGGCTTGTATTATGATGCTTGTATGACTTATTTATGTTTTAGAGTTGTGTTGTGATATCTTCCCGTGAGTCCCTGATCTTGGTCGTACACATTTGCGTGCATGATTAGTGTACGGTCAAATCGGGGGCGTCACAACACATCATTATAAGCCTTGCAAGCAATGTGACTAATGAGTTAGTTGCGGGATGATGCATTACAGAACGAGTAAAGAGACTTGCCGGTAACGAGATTGAACTAGGTATTGAGATACCGACGATCGAATCTCGGGCAAGTAACATACCGATGACAAAGGGAACAATGTATGTTGTTATGCGGTTTGACCGATAAAGATCTTCATAGAATATGTAGGAACCAATATGAGCATCTAGGTTCCGCTATTGGTTATTGACCGGAAGTGAGTCTCGGTCATGTCTACATAGTTCTCGAACCCGTAGGGTCCACACGCTTAACGTTCGATGACGATAGGTATTATGAGTTTATGTGTTTTTATGTACCAAAGGTAGTTCGGAGTCCCGGATGTGATCACGGACATGACGAGGAGTCTCAAAATGGCCGAGACATAAAGATTGATATATTGGACGATGTTATTCGGACACTGGATGAGTTTCGGGGGTCACCGGATAAATATCGGAGTGCCGGGGGTTATCGGAAACCCCGGGGGGAACTAATGGGCCTCTATGGGCCTTAGTGTGAAGGGAGGAAGGGCCAGGAGGGGCTGGCCGCGCCCCCCCCCCCTTGGGTCCGAATTGGACTAGGGGAAGGGGGCAGCGCCCCCCTTTCCTTCCCTTCCCCCTCTTCCTTCCTTCCCCCTCTCTTCCTCTTGGTGGATTCCTACTAGGACTTGGAGTCCTAGTAGGATTCCCCTCTTGGGGGCGCGCCCTAGGGGCCGGCCGGCCTCCCCCTTACTCCTTTATATACGGGGGCAGGGGCACTCTATAACATACAAGTTGATCTTTTAGCCGTGTGCGGTGCCCCCCTCCACAGTTACACACCTCGGTCATATCGTCGTAGTGCTTAGGCGAAGCCCTGCGCCGGTAACTTCATCATCACCGTCACCACGCCGTCATGCTGACGAAACTCTCCCTCGGCCTTAGCTGGATCAAGAGTACGAGGGACGTCACCGAGTTGAACATGTGCAGATCGCGGAGGTGCCGTGCGTTCGGGACTTGATCGGTTGGATCGCGAAGACGTTCGACTACATCAACCGCGTTACTAAACGCTTCCGCTTTCGGTCTACGAGGTTACGTGGACACACTCTCCCCGCTCGTTGTTATGCTTCTCCTAGATAGATCTTGCGTGATCGTAGGAATTTTTTTGAAATACTACGTTCCCCAACAGAGACCCCCGAAGCTTCGTGGAAGGACCAGAAGGTGAAGGAGTAGGGCACAAGACACCGGGGCGCGCCCGGGCCCTTGCCCGTGCCCCGGTGGGTTGTGCTCACCTCGAGGCCCATCTTAGCATGAAACCAATGCCAAAAATTCCTATAAATACAGAAACCCCCAAATGTTAACCTAGATCAGAAGTTCCGCCGCCGCAGGCCTTTGTAGCCACCGAAAACCAATCTAGACCCTGTTCCGGCACTCCGCCGGAGGGGGGAATCATCTCCGGTGGCCATCTTCATCATCCCGGCAGCCACCACGATGAGGAGGGAGTAGTCCACCCTCGGGGCTGAGGGTTTGTACCAGTAGCTATGCGTTTAATCTCTCTCTCTCGTGTTCTTGAGATGTCATCATCTTAATGTATCGTGGGCTTTGTTAATATAGTCAGATCATATGGTGTTTTCCCCTCTCTATCTTGTGATGAATTGAGTTTTCCCTTTGAAATTTCATTTTATCAGATTGAATACTTTTATGGATTTAAGAGCACTCGATATATGTCTTGCAAATGAATACTCGTGGTGACAATGGGGTATTATTTTGATTCACTTGATATATGTTTTGGCACTCAACTCGCGGATTTCCGAGGTGACATTGGGGTAATCTACGCATAGGGGTTGATGCACGTTCTTGTCTTTGATTCTCCGGTAGAAATCTTGGGGCACTCTTTGAAGTTCTTTGTGTTGGATTGAGTATTACGAATCTGAAATTATTTGGTGTTATTTTAGTACGAACTCTTGGATAGATCGATCGGAAAGAATAGCTTCGAGGTGGTTTTGTACCCTACAAACGATTTCTTCTTATGTTCTCCGCTAGATAGGAAATTTGGGGTGATTCTTCATCGCACTTTGAGGGGTGGTTATATGATCCAATTATATTAGCACTATTGAGAGATTGCACTAGCGAAAGTACGGACCCTAGGCCTCATTTTCAAGCATTGCAATACCTTTTTTGTGCCCATTTATTATTTGCTACCTTTCTGTTTTTATTTATTTCGATTATAGAAATATATTTCTACCATCAATATTACGCTTTTATCACCACCTCTTCGCCAAACTAGTGCACCTATACAAATTACCATTGTATTTGGTGTGTTGGGGACACAAGAGACTTTTTATTATTTGGTTGCAGGGTTGTTTGAGAGAGACCATCTTCATCCTACACCTCCCACGGATTGATAAACCTTAGGTCATCCACTTGAGGGGAAATTGCTAATGTCCTACAAAACTCCGCGCTTGGAGGCCCAACACGTGTCTACACGAATAAAGTTGCATAGTAGACATCAGACAATGGTCAAAATTATCCTTAGTGGAATAAGGATATGTTTCTCGGTTATGGAGGTGACAAAGAGTTCGTCGTAAAGGGTTATGTCGATGTAAGCTTTAACACTGATCCAGATGACTCTGAGTCTCAATCTGGATACATATTGAAAGTGAGAGCAATTAGCTAGAGTAGCTCCGTGCAGAGCATTGTAGACATAGAAATTTGCAAAATACATACGGAATGTGGCAGACCTGTTGACTAAACCTCTCTCACAAGCAAAACATGATCACACCTTAGTACTCTTTGAGTGTTAATCACATGGCGATGTGAACTAGATTATTGACTCTAGTAAACCCTTTGGGTGTTGGTCACATGGCGATGTGAACTATTGGTGTTAATCACATGGTGATGTGAACTAGATTATTGACTCTGGTGCAAGTGGGAGACTGAAGGAAATATGCCCTAGAGGCAATAATAAAGTTGTTATTTTAAATTTCCTTATTCATGATAAATGTTTATTATTCATGCTAGAATTGTATTGACTGGAAACCTTAATACATGTGTGAATACATAGACAAAACACTGAGTCCCTAGTGAGGCTCTACTTGACTAGCTCGTTGATCAAAGATGGTTAAGGTTTCCTAACCATGGACATGAGTTGTCATTTGATAACGGGATCACATCATTAGGAGAATGATGTGATGGACAAGACCCATCTGTTAGCTTAGCATGTTGATCGTTCAGTTTTATTGCTATTGCTTTCATGTATGTCAAATACATATTCCTTTGACTATGAGATCATGCAACTCCCGGATACCGGAGGAATGCCTTGTGTGCTATCAAACATCACAACGTAACTGGGTGATTATAAAGATGCTCTACAGGTATCTCTGAAGGTGTCTTGTTGGGTTGGCGTGAATCGAGATTAGGATTTGTTACTCCCAGTATCGGAGAGGTTCTCTGGGCCCTCTCGGTAATGCGCATCATAAGAAGCCTTGCAAGCAAAGTGACTAATGAGTTAGTTGCGGGATGATGTATTACGGAACGATTAAAGAGACTTGCCGGTAACGAGATTGAACTAGGTATGAAGATACCAACGATCGAATCTCGGGCAAGTAACATACCGATGACAAAGGGAATAACATATGTTGTCATAATGGTTCGACCGATAAAGATCTTTGTAGAATATGTAGGAGCCAATATGAACATCCAGGTTCCGCTATTTGTTATTGACCGGAGAAGTGTCTCGGTCATGTCTACATAGTTCTCGAACCCGTAGGGTCCGCACGCTTAACGTTTGATGATGATTTCGCATTATATGAGTTATGTGATTTGGTGACCGAGTGTTGTTCGGAGTCCCGTATGAGATCAGGACATGACGAGGAGTCTCGAAATGGTCGAGAGGTAAAGATTGATATATAGGATGATGGTATTCACACACCGAAAGTGTTCCGGGGGGTACCGGGTACATATCGAGTCACCGGAAGGGGTTCCGGGCACCCCCGGCAAAAGATGTGGGCCTCATGGGCCAAGAGGGGAAACACACTGATAACCCACAAGTATAGGGGATCGCAACAGTTTTCGAGGGTAGAGTATTCAACCCAAATTTATTGATTCGACACAAGGGGAGCCAAAGAATATTCTCAAGTATTAGCAGTTGAGTTGTCAATTCAACCACACCTGGATAACTTAGTATCTGCAGCAAAGTATTTAGTAGCAAAGTAATATGGAAGTAACGGTAACCGTAGCAAAGGTAATATTTTTGTGTTTTGTAGTGATTGTAACAGAAGCAACGGAAAAGTAAATAAGCGAAGAACAATATGTGAAAAGCTCGTAGGCATTGGATCGGTGATGGAGAATTATGCCGGATGCGGTTCATCATGTAACAGTCATAACATAGGGTGACACAGAACTAGCTCCAATTCATCAATGTAATGTAGGCATGTATTCCGAATATAGTCATACGTGCTTATGGAAAAGAACTTGCATGACATCTTTTGTCCTACCCTCCCGTGGCAGCGGGGTCCTAATGGAAACTAAGGGATATTAAGGCCTCCTTTTAATAGAGTACCGGAACAAAGCATTAACACATAGTGAATACATGAACTCCTCAAACTACGGTCATCACCGGGAGTGGTCCCGATTATTGTCACTTCGGGGTTGCCGGATCATAACACATAGTAGGTGACTATAGACTTGCAAGATAGGATCAAGAACTCACATATATTCATGAAAACATAATAGGTTCAGATCTGAAATCATGGCACTCGGGCCCTAGTGACAAGACTTAAGCATAGCAAAGTCATAGCAACATCAATCTCAGAACATAGTGGATACTAGGGATCAAACCCTAACAAAACTAAGTCGATTACATGATAGATCTCATCCAACCCATCACCGTCCACCAAGCCTACGATGGAATTACTCACGCACGGCGGTGAGCATCATGAAATTGGTGATGGAGGATGGTTGATGATGACGACGACGACGGATTCCCCTCTCCGGAGCCCCGAACGGACTCCAGATCAGCCCTCCCGAGAGGTTTTAGGGCTTGGCGGCGGCTCCGTATCGTAAAACGCGATGAATCCTTCTCTCTGATTTTTTCTCCCCGAAAGTGAATATATGGAGTTGGAGTTGAGGTCGGTGGAGCGTCAGGGGGCCCACCTGACATGGATTCTTCTTCCAGTATTTTTTATATTTTCCAAAAAGACGTTCTGTGGAGTTCCAGGTCATTCCGAGAACTTTTGTTTCTGCACATAAATAACACCATGGAAAGTCTGCTGAAAACAATGTCAGTCTAGGTTAGTTCCATTCAAATCATGCAAGTTAGAGTCCAAAACAAAGGCAAATGTGTTTGGAGAAGTAGATACGACGGAGACGTATCAACTCCCCCAAGCTTAAACCTTTGCTTGTCCTCAGCAATTCAGTTGATAAACTGAAAGTGATAAAGAAAAACTTTTACAAACTCTGTTTGCTCTTGTTGTAAATATGTAAAGCCAGCATTCAAGTTTTCAGCAAAGATTATGACTAACCACATTCACAATAACTCTTAGGTCTCATGTTTACTCATGTCAATGGCATAATCAACTAGCGAGCGATAATAATAAATCTCGGATGACAACACTTTCTCAAAACAATCATAATATGATATAACAGGATGGCATCTCGCTAGCCCTTTCTGAGACCGCAAAACATAAATGCAGAGCACCTTTAAAGATCAAGGACTGACTAGACATTGTAATTCATGGTAAAAGAGATCCAATCATAGTCATACCCAATATAAATTAATAGTAATGAATGCAAATGACAGCAGCGCTCTCCAGCTAGTGCTTTTTAATTAGAGGGTGATGACTCAACATGAAAGTAAATAGATAGGCCCTTCGCAGAGGGAAGCAGGGATTTGTAGAGGTGCCAGAGCTCGCGTTTGAAATAGAAATAAATAATATTTTGAGCGGCATACTTTCATTGTCAACATAACAACCAAGAGATGGCGATATCTTCCATGCTACACACATTATAGGAGGTTCCCAAACAAAATGGTAAAGTTTATACTCCCCCTCCATCAACAAGCATCAATCCATGGCTTGCTCAAAACAACGAGTGCCTCCAACAAGCAACAGTCCCAGGGGGAGTTTTGTTTGCAATTATTTTGATTTAGTTTGCATAAAGCATGGGACTGGGCATCCCGGTGACCAGCCATTTTCTCGTGAGTGAGGAGCGGAGTCCACTCCTCTTGAGAATAACCCGCCTAACATGGAAGATATGGACAGCCCTAGTTGATATATGAGCTATTCAAGCATACAGAACAAAATTTCATTTGAAGGTTTAGAGTTTGGCACATACAAATTTACTTGGAACGGCAGGTAGATACCGCATATAGGAAGGTATGGTGGACTCATATAGAATAACTTTGGGGTTTAAGGGATTGGATGCACAAGCAGTATTCCCGCTTAGTACAAGTGAAGGCTAGCAAAAGACTGGGAAGCGACCAACTAGAGAGCGACAACAGTCATGAACATGCATTAAAATTAATAGACATTGAGTACGAGCATGAGTAGGATATAATCCACCATGAACATAAATATCGTGAAGGCTATGTTGATTTTGTTTCAACTACATGTGTGAACATGTGCCAAGTCGAGTCACTTAAATCATTCAAAGGAGGATACCACCCCACTATACCACATCACAACCATTTTAATAGCATGTTGGCACGCAAGGTAAACCATTATAACTCATAGCTAATCAACCATGGCATAAGCAACTATGATCTCTAATTGTCATTGCAAACATGTTTATTCATAATAGGCTGAATCAGGAACGATGAACTAATCATATTTACAAAAACAAGAGAGGTCGAGTTCATACCAGCTTCTCTCATCTCAGTCAGTCCATCATATATCATCATAATTTCCTTTCACTTGCACGACCAAACGATGTGAAGATAATAAGAGTGCACATGCATTGGACTAAGCTGGAATCTGCGAGCATTCAATAAACAGGAGAAGACAAGGCAATATGGGTTCTTGGTTAAATCAACAATAATGCATATAAGAGCTACTTCAACAATTTAATCATGATCTTCTCCTATCGACCCCCAAAGAAAAGAAAAGAAATAAAACTATTTACATGGGAAAGCTCCCAACAAGCAAAAGAAGAAGAGGAAATCTTTTTGGGTTTTCTTTTTAATTATTACTACTACAGCAAGAAAAATAAACTAACTAAAAGCTACACTAATTTTTTTTGGTTTTTCTTAAGGTTTATTAAACACACAAGAAGAAAACAAGAAAAGAAAATAAACTAGCATGGATATTACAATGAAAGAGTATGAGCACTGTCGTGGAATTGTCACGGCAGATGTCCTCGAGCTAGGACTTAGTCGTGGAGCCATCGCAGCTAGGAAGCTTGAAGGGGTTAAACGGGACAAGGAACACGAAGATTATACTGGTTCGGCCCCTTATGGTGAAGGTAAAAGCCTACGTCCAGTTGAGGTGGTATTGATTAGGGTTTCGCTGACCAGGGAGCTTAACTGCTATGCCTGGCTCTCGTGAGATCTTTTTTTGTCCCTAAACCGCCACCGGGTCGTCCCTTTATATAGAGAGGCTGACGCCCAGCGGCTATCAGAGTCCCGGCCGGCTCATAAGAGTGTCCAGCTCGGACTCTCAACTATCCTTGCCTTACACTACAAGTTCTATCATAATGGCGGTTGTAACTACGGGCCTTAAGCCATCTCCGGGTCTTAAGCCCATCTTTGGCCCACCGTCTCCAAGCTTGGCGCCGGGCTTCAGGCGATGACCATTATGAGTAACCCGGCCCCTCCTGGCAGGTGACTCTAAGGTTTATATCCTCAACATTAGGACCCAGATTGATTTGAGCCGGCTCACGTCAATCTTCAATCCTTTCGACAGAAAATCTCCGGCTTATAATTGTGTGAAGGCCATAACCCGCCGTGACGTCATCTTCTGGATTCCGGGTAACCCGTCGTGACGTCATCTTCTATTAAGTCCATTTTTTACTCCACCATATCCGCAACAGATCTTATCTTTAACTGCCGTCCCAAAAATCGAGGCGTTGTTACGGTGAGATAACCGCGCCATGGCCTCCTCGTTTCTCGTGCCCACTTATGAGCCTCACCTTATAAATAGCCCGGCCCGTTGAGCCTCCAGCCACTCGTCTTCCTCCTCTCGCCACTGTTCTCCCGCTCGAGCTCCATCGCCGCCGCCACCGCGGGTCTCCTCGTCCTCACCAACTCCGGCCGCTGCATCAACCTGTCGTGTCCAGAGAAAAACGGCGGCGATCTCCGCGACTCACCAGCACCCGCAAGCCATCGCCACTCCATAGAGTAGATCCACATTAGGTTCTTGCTGTTCTTCCCGTGTTCTTCACAGTTCTTCGCGAGTTCTCAGTAGATTTGATTTTTACCACCTTTGTTGATCTTAGACTGTATAGAACTGCTGCGGTAGTTGTTTCACGCCCGTTTCCAATGTACATAGATCTCCTTTTACTGCATAGAGGCTCCGTTCGAACCCGCAAACTTCTTCTGCGTCTGTTTTTAGGTCTAGAAACTTTCCTCTTTAGTCGACCATTTTGATCCAAATTAGTTATTGCGATGTGTGAAACCTATTTTCACCATACTTAGTAAAAACTGCATCTGTTGAGTCATGGCGGCTTACATGTCCGGCTCAAAGAAGCCACGCGCCGTAAAATTTTCCGGCTCATTTATGATAAAGCTGTAGACAATTGAATTACTCTCAATACCACCAGCGGCTTATATAACCCGATGCATTTAGCTATATGTCATTAGGCCCCTTTCATAAGCCGCCACTTTAAACATTGAACTGTAAATTTCCTCCGGCTTATAATTAAACCGGACATTTCCTTTTATCATAGGCTTCCGACTTTCACCATGCCTCCCAAAGCTCCCAAAGCACCCATCACATGCAACTGGATGAGGTCCAACGTCACTGACGAAACCTTAGCAGACTTTGTGAAAACGGGTTACCTACCCAAGAAGGACGTCATGTCTTACCGCGCCCCTGACCCGTCAGAGGAGAGACCACAGCCAAGGGACGGGGCGGTGGTAATATTTGCGGATCACATGAGCCGGGGCTTCGCACCGCCCGGCTCAAAGTTCTTTAGAGATGTGCTGAATTTCTTTGATCTGCGGCCACAAGACATAGGACCCAATTCTGTGTCAAACATATGCAACTTCCAAGTATTCTGCGAAGTCTACCTTGGAGAAGAGCCCAGCCTTCTGCTCTTTAGAGCTATTCTATTTGAACCGCCAGAATGAGTGCGCCAACGGACCAAGCCTGGAACTTGGTGGAATCTCTATTCAACGCCGGAGAGACTGCCTTTTTCCTTACGCCGAGCCGCCAAGCCACCCAAAGGACTGGAACCAGACGTGGTTCTACTGCCAGGACACTTCGCCGGCTGACGAGAGCCCGCTGCCCGGCTTTCGTCCCTCGCGCCTGGAACCAACTCACCCTCTGTCAGACAAGCTATCACAGGCGGAGCGCCAACCTCTGATCCCCACCATCAACAAAATCAAGGCTCTCCTGGGAAATGGCCTCAATGGAATTGATCTGGTCCGGGTCTGGATCTCATGGCGGGTGATCCCCTTGAGCCGCCGACCCGGCTTAATGTGTGAATACACAGGCCCGAAAGATGACCCCCTGCGACATAGCCGCAACGATCTTCCTGAAGACGTTGCTGAAGACATGACCAAGGCCCTCTTGAATGAGAGCCTGGCAGACTGCGGGAGGACCGGCTTGAGCCCCTTCTGCAAGACCAACCCGGCTCCAGCGGTAAGCCGCTGATCTAAACATCTTATTTTCTCCTTTAAATAGTTTGCCTCTGAACCTTAAGAAATCTTCATTGTACTTTTTCAGGCTGATGATAAATTCTGGAAGGTCAAGTATGACCATGAGGCGGCCAAGAAGGCCAGGAAGGCTAAGAAAGCCGCCAGGAGAGCCGCTCCCCGCAAGAAGGGAAGCAGGCCTACTGCTTCAGATCTACTCCAACTAAGCGACAGCTCCGAGTCAGAGGTAACCCCTGCACCTGCAAGCTCTTGTTGTATTTCTTGTTTATTTCTGTCCACCTTATCCATACTATTCATCAACAGGATGACACCGGAGCAAGTAACCCGGTGATTGAAGAGGTAATGACACTTTCCTCCGACTCGGAGTCCTTGCCAAGGCTGAAAGTCCGAAGAGTAACCCGGAAAGTAAGATTTTCACATCCTTTAGCTTATCAAGATCCTCAATTTCTTTTGAAGCAACAGATTCATGAGAGCCGGCGGCACACCCGGACCAACAAGGATGTTGATCTCTCCTCCGGTTTACCTGAGGCGTCAAGGAAGCGCCGGATCGAGGTTATCTCCAACTTATATCCTTTTCATCCTTTGGCGGGTGTTATACGTTAACCGCTCAATTCTTCCGATTCGAATTATCAGGAAACTTCACCCTCCTCTGGCGACTCTATGCAATCGAACCTTCCAGCTTTCAAGACAGTACCCGGGTAATGATGATCCTCTCTTGTTGTGCTTATCTTTACTCATACTTTTGTACTAACCTTTTTGTCCTTTCAGTGCCCAGGCAAAGCTCAGCAAGAGGGCGAAGAAGAACAAGCCGGTCGAAGAGCCGGACTTGCCTGAGCCGGAGGTTGCAGCTCAAGAACCGCCAGTTGCCTCTGCTCCTGAAGCCACCGCTCCAACCAACAAGCCAATCGCAGAGACTTCTGCTAACCCGGAGACCTCCATCCCGGCTCAGCCGGCCGATGACCCGGACGTGGTAATCACCCGGACGGAGTTTGTTGAGCCGGGGAGACCTACTGCGCTGGCCAAGTGCTCCGCCAAGGAAGAGTTGCTAGAGCGCCGCCGGGCCAATCTGGAACCAACTATGCTCACTTGAGCATCGGAGAGATCGTCTCCGGCTATGTTAGTCAGGTGCACAAGAGCCGGGATTTGGAGATCGACATGGTGAATCAGATACAGCAGAAGTCTGAGGTACCACTCTATTGCTTACCGCATAGTTATCTTTACCATACTCTAGCCCCCAAGTCTACTACTTATGATAGAATATGTTGTAGACTTAAGTTCCGGCTTACTTCCATGAACCGTTAATTTGTAGATGGAAACTTTCAACATGCATTAGCCCCCAAGTGCCAAGTGTCTTTGCTTGGAAAGTGCTTGGGACTTTAAAATCGCATAATAATTGTTCGGGCTATAACCCGGAAATTGTGCAGGCCGCTTGCAAAAAAATTGAAACTGATATCTCTGAGCTGAAGAGCCGCCAGAAGACTCAGGAAACTGAGACCCGGAAGGCCAACGCCAAATTTGAGTCCAGTATTGCTGCTCAAGAGAAGTTGAAGAAGAACTTTGAAGCTGAAAGGAAAACTTGGGCCGAAGAGAAAGCTACTCTGGTGAATCGGGCTGAACAGGCGGAGAAGGCTCTGTCGGAGAGAACAGCCGAACTCTCCGGCTTAAAACGCCACGTGTCACAGATGGTCGCCGCAATCTTCGGTAAGTCATTCCACCGGCTCTCGTCAAGTTTATAATCTTGATGTCTCATAACTCCCATCATTGCCAGCGGCTTATCTTACTCTGTTAAACAGGCCCCAGAAGCGCCAACCTCAATCAGAGCGTGCTGACCAAGCTGAAGGCCGTGTACACCCTGGTGGAGCAACTCTACACCGGGTCACAGCGCGCCTTGGCCGTGGTGGCCCTATCCAATGAGGTTCCGACTCACCTGGCGGAAGTACTTCGCCGGCTGGCCGTTCTTCCTCAGCGTGTTCAAGATCTGCGACGGGCCTCTACAAGAGCCGGAGCCATAGCTGCTCTGAGCCGGGCCAAGGCTTTCCTTCCAGAGCTAGACCCGGCGGACATTGCCCTTGGCTACCCCAGCTTGAAGGAAGATGGCACCCCTTTCGACCAAAAGGACTTCGCTGCTTGTGTGAGGATCGTGCGCCCGGTGGCCACCCTGATTGGGAATGACACTGATCTGACCAAGTACCAGCCGGGCTACGATGCAGAGAATCAGAGGATCCCCACTCCGCGTTATGAAGCCATCAGCTTAGTCCCGCCGACTCGTAAGCACACCTTTGCCCCGGACATTAACCCAGACGGGTTAATTGACGAGGAAGCTCAGTTTGAAGCTTTGAGCGGCATTGACTGGAAATCGTCAACCTTCCAGGTCTTGGGAACAGCCGGAGGAGCGGAGAGGGATGAGCCGGAAGCTTCAACTCGACAAGCATCTTAACTTGTAGGCGGCTTATGACTACATCTTTAAAACAATGCCTCATCTTTTGGACTCGGGGAGTCTTGTAATAGAGTAGGATCAATATTTTAACTTTGTCGTGCCATCGTGCACCTGTTGAATGCTTAACTCCATTTGAAGTGGCTTCCTTATATTCTTCCGGGTCATAATTGATCATTCATTTTCCTTAAGCTCAAATAATTGTCTTTAACTATCCTGCATAGAAAAACAAATCACAAGTCTCCTGGCGGTTTACCATACTGAGAAATCATCGTCTCATATATATAACCCGGAATATGAATCTAAGTCACCCAAGACCGGTCCTCAATTAAATCCTTGATATAACCGTAATAACATACTTACAGGCCTTCAAGTCCGCTTCTGGTTTGTATAACCCGGATAATAAGGTTGGTACCTCAACTCCGGTTTACCTGTCTTGATAATACTGATTGCGTGTAACTAACCTTGTGAATCAAAGTTAAGTCGGCGGAATAAGAACCGCCGTGTACACTGTTGATACAACCAGAAGAACTTGTTGTAAGCCAAAAAATCAAAACTTAGGGGCTTCCGGTTCGAATACGACCAGAGACCCGTCCCAAAGGGGTTAAGCTAAGATTCGAATGCGATCACATAGCCCCCAGTGGGTTTGACGATGCCAATCAAGAGGGTACCGACAGCTATGTTCTCTTGGGTTCGAATACGACCCATGTTTGAACAGGAAGCCCCCAAATGACCTTGAGAATTGTTTAACGACGCTGATTCGAATACGATCCACGTCGGTTCCCAAAGGGGGTTGAGCCATGATTCAAATATGATCAAGGAAAACTCCCCAATGAGCTCGGCACTTTGCCAATCAAATGGGTATCGACAGCTATGTTCTCTTTGGTTCAAATACGACCTATGTTTGAACAGGAAGCCCCCAAGTGACTATATTACGTACGGCTAGATTCGAATACGATCATAAGCCGGATCCACCTCCAAGTTACCATGTGATCTTGTAATGGAAACAACACATTTACCTTTGTAGGAGAAAAAGGACAGAGGCCCTGCTTTATTGCTTATCATAATATATATGTACATTACGAGAGAGCCGGTGGCTCAAGTGTAATAAGGCCGAAGCTGAGCTATGTTCCACGGCCGACGGGTCTCCTCCTCCGACTTGCGTGAATCTTTGTGCTCCCGAATGTCAATGAGGTAATATGACCCGTTGTGCAAGTTCTTGCTGACTACAAAGGGTCCTTCCCAAGGCGGGGATAGCTTGTGCGCATCTGTTTGATCTTGGATGAGCCGGAGCACTAGGTCACCTTCCTGGAAGACCCGGGACTTAACCCGGCGACTGTGATAACGGCGCAGGTCTTGTTGGTAAACCGCTGAACGAGCTGCGGCCACGTCACGCTGTTCGTCCAACAAGTCAAGAGCATCTTGGCGCGCCTGTTCATTATCCGCCTCAACATAAGCCGCCACTCGAGGCGAGTCATGACGGATGTCACTGGGGAGGACTGCTTCTGCTCCATAAACCATGAAGAAAGGCGTGTAACCCATAGACCTGTTAGGAGTAGTGTTGATGCTCCATAACACGGAGGGTAACTCCTCCACCCAACAACCCGGCGTCCGTTGCAAAGGGACCAAAAGCCGAGGCTTAATGCCCTTCAAGATCTCCTGATTAGCTCTCTCAGCTTGACCATTGGATTGAGGATGAGCCACTGATGAAACATCAAGTCGAATATGCTCTCGTTGAGAAAACTCCTCCATGGCGCCCTTAGACAGATTGGTACCATTGTCAGTTATAATGCTGTGTGGAAAGCCAAAGCGAAATATCACCTTTTTCATGAATTGAACCGCTGTGGTCGCGTCACACTTGCTAACTGGCTCTACTTCAACCCACTTTGTGAACTTGTCAACTGCCACTAAGAGGTGGGCCTTCTTATCCTTGGACCTTTTAAAAGGCCCAACCATATCAAGCCCCCAGACTGCAAACGGCCAAGTGATTGGTATCATCCTCAGCTCCTGAGCCGGCACATGAGCCCGTCGTGAGAACCTTTGGCAACCATCACATTTACTGACCAAGTCCTCCGCATCAGCATGAGCCGTCAGCCAATAAAAGCCATGACGAAAAGCTTTGGCCACAAGGGATTTTGAGCCGGCATGATGGCCACAATCCCCTTCATGAATCTCACGCAAGATCTCTTGGCCTTCCTCAGGGGAGACACAACGCTGGAACGCTCCCGTAATACTGCGGCGATGCAACTCACCATTGATAACAACCATTGACTTAGACCGTTGGGTTATTTCTCTGGCCAAAGTTTCATCCTCAGGCAAATCTCCCCGGGTCATGTAAGCCAGATAGGGCACTGTCCAGTCCGGGATGATGTGGAGAGCCGCCACCAATTGTGCCTCCGGGTCAGGGACAGCCAAGTCTTCCTCTGTAGGCAACTTAACAGAAGGGTTATGCAAGACATCCAGGAAAGTATTAGGCGGCACCGGTTTTCGCTGAGAGCCCAGCCGGCTTAAAGCATCACCCGCCTCGTTCTTCCTGCGATCGATGTGCTCTACTTGGTAACCCTGAAAGTGTCCAGCAATGTCATTAACTTCACGGTGATAAGCCGCCATAAGAGGGTCCTTGGAATCCCACTTGCCCGATACTTGTTGTGCCACTAAGTCCGAGTCGCCGAAGCATCTTACCGGCTCAAGCTCATCTCCTTAGCCATCCGAAGACCATGGAGCAAGGCCTCGTACTCAGCCGCATTGTTAGTGCAAGGAAACATCAACCGTAGCACGTAATGGAGCTTGTCACCTTTAGGGGAAGCCAATACAACTCCAGCCCCCGAGCCCTCCAATTGCCTGGACCCATCGAAGTGAATAGTCCAATATGTGTTATCCGGCTTTTCTTCGGGCACTTGTAACTCTGTCCAATCGTTGATGAAATCCACCAAGGCTTGAGATTTAACCGCAGTGCGTGGTACGTACTTCAGACCATGAGGCCCGAGCTCTATAGCCCACTTAGCCACTCTTCCTGTAGCTTCTCTGTTCTGGATGATATCTCCAAGGGGAGCAGAACTAACCACAATGATAGGGTGACCTTGGAAGTAATGCTTAAGCTTCCGGCTTGCCATGAACACACCGTAAACAAGCTTCTGCCAATGTGGATACCGCTGTTTGGACTCGATGAGCACTTCACTGATGTAATAAACCGGGCGCTGAACCGGATGCTCCTTGCCCTCTTCCTTGCGTTCCACCACCACAGCCACACTGACGGCCCGTGTGTTAGCAGCTACATACAGCAATAAAGGCTCCTTGTCAACCGGAGCAGCAAGGACCGGGGGCTCAGCCAGCTGTCTCTTCAAATCCTCAAAAGCAATATTAGCAGCATCATTCCAGACAAAGTTATCAGTTTTCTTCATCAACTGGTACAATGGCATGGCCTTCTCACCCAAGCGGCTTATAAACCGGCTTAAAGCAGCGATACGACCCGCCAGGCGCTGGACGTCGTTTATACATGCCGGTTTAGCCAGAGAGGTGATTGCCTTGATCTTCTCCGGGTTAGCTTCAATACCTCTGTTAGAAACCAAGAAACCCAAGAGCTTGCCTGCAGGAACACCAAAAACACACTTGGCCGGGTTAAGCATCATCTTGTAGACCCGGAGATTATCAAAGGTTTCCCTCAGATCGTCTATCAAGGTTTTCTTTTCCCTGGACTTAACCACAATATCATCCACATAAGCATGAACGTTGCGCCCAATCTGGTTATGAAGACAGTTCTGCATGCAACGCTGATAAGTCGCCTGTGCACTCTTGAGCCCAAAAGGCATAGACACATAGCAGAAGGCTCCAAAGGGAGTGATGAACGTCGTCTTCTCCTCGTCCTTAACTGCCATTTTAATCTGATGGTATCCAGAATAAGCATCCAAGAAACTTAAGCGCTCGCAACCCGCCGTAGCATCAATGATTTGATCAATACGGGGAAGCGCAAAAGGATCAGCCGGACATGCCTTGTTTAAGTCCGTGTAGTCCACACACATCCGCCAGGTGCCGTTCTTGTTGAGCACGAGCACTCAGGATGGAGGTCTCCGGGTTAGCTAACCACTCTGGGTGAAAGACTTCAACAATAAACCCGGCCGCCAAGAGCCGGGCCACCTCTTCACCAATGGCTTTTCGCCTCTCTTCATTAAACCGCCGAAGGAATTGCCTGACCGGCTTAAATTTTGGATCAACATTGAGAGTGTGCTCAGCGAGTTCTCTAGGTACACCTGGCATGTCAGAAGGTTTCCATGCGAAAATGTCCCTATTCTCACGGATGAACTCGATGAGCGCGCTTTCCTATTTTGGATCCAGATAGGCACTGATGCTAAACTGCTGAGATGAATCACCTGGAACGAAATCAACAAGTTTAGTCTCATCAGCCGACTTAAATTTCATTGCCGGCTCATGCTCCGTAGTCGGCTTCTTCAGAGAGGTCATATCTGTTGGGTCAACATTGTCCTTGTAAAATTTTAACTCCTCTGTTGCACAAACAGACTCTGCATAAGCTGCATCGCCTTCCTCACACTCCAAAGCCACCCTCCGGCTGCCGTGAACCGTAATGGTCCCATTGTGACCCGGCATCTTGAGCTGTAAATACATGTAACACGGCCGAGCCATGAACTTGGCGTAAGCCGGCCACCCAAATATGGCATGATACGGACTTCTTATCTTGACCACCTCAAAGGCCAATTTTTCCACCCTGTAGTTGTACTCGTCTCCAAAGGCCACTTCCAACTTGATCTTGCCAACTGGATAAGCCAACTTACCAGGCACCACACCATGGAAAATAGTGTTTGACTGGCTGAGGTTCTTATCAATCAACCCCATACGACGGAAAGTCTCATAATAGAGGATGTTGATACTGCTGCCTCCATCCATGAGCACCTTAGTGAACTTATATCCTCCCGCCTAAGGAGCCACCACCAAGGCCAAGTGACCCGGATTATCAACCCGAAGGGGGTGATCCTCCCTACTCCACACAATAGGCTGCTCAGACCATCTTAAATAGCGTGGAACCACCGGCTCAACAGCATTCACAACCCTCTTATGAAGCTTCTGATCTCGCTTACACAGACTGGTGGTAAATACGTGATACTGTCCACCGTTAAGCTGCTTTGGATTGGTCTGATAACCCCCCCTGCTGCTGTTGATGACCCTGGCCAGACTGCTGATTAAAGCCCCCCTGACCATTCTGAGGATTAGAATTTGAGCCGCCGCCCGGGCCATGAAAACCGCCAGCGCCTGAGCCGCCGCCCGGGCCATGGTTGCCATTAAAGGCATTGGAATTCTTAAAGGCTTTCATGATTGCGCAATCCTTCCACAAATGAGTAGCTGGCTTCTCCCTAGAGCCATGCCTTGGACAAGGCTCATTCAACAGCTGCTCCAGCGTCGGGCCTGACCCGCTGGCTCGGGGAGGTGGCCTCCCCTTGCGTCGCTGGTTATTACCCTGTGAGCTGGCGTTGGCCACGAACTCTAGGCTGCCGTCGGCCTTACGCTTGCCACCTCCTTGGTTCCCTGGGTTATGCTGAGGACCCTTACCATTGCCGTTCTTCTTTCCCTTCCCTGTCCTTTCATCATCTGAAGCGGGGTCCTTGGTACTATCAGAGTCGGCATACTTGACGAGAGCCGCCATCAGCGTACCCATATCATTGCAGTCGCGCTTCAGCCGCCCGAGTTTCATCTTCAGGGGCAGGAAACGACAATTCTGCTCCAACATTAAGACCGCAGAGCCGGCATCCATCTTATCAGATGAATGTATTATCTCCTTAACCCGGCGAACTCAATGTGTCGTAGACTCACCCTCCTGTTGTTTACAGTTAGTCAAATCCACAATTGACATAGACTGCCTACAGGTATCTTTGAAGTTTTGGATGAACCGGGCTTTCAGCTCAGCCCAAGACCCGATGGAATTCGGTGGTAGCCCTTTCAACCAAGTGCGGGCAGTCCCATCTAACATCATGGTGAAGTACTTGGCCATTGCCGCTTCGCTGACCTCCAGCAATTCCATGGCCATCTCATAACTCTCGATCCAAGCTCCGGGCTGTAAATCAGCCGTGTAATTAGGCACTTTCCTAGGCCCTTTGAAGTCCTTGGGTAGACGTTCATTGCGGAGAGCCGGCACTAAACAAGGGACACCTCCAGTCCTTGTAGGGATACCCACGTCGACGGAAGTTGTCGGATAAGCCGGGGGTGTCTGGTAAGCCGTCAACTGAGGCGCCTGCTCCGCCTCTTGTCGCGCTCTGTCTTGGTCCGCTGTGTGAAAGACTCCGTTATGAGCCGGGCCATGGCCAGGGGGCGGGTCATGGCGTCGGACATTACTTGAGCCGGTCGCAGAGACCATGTGTCTGCTGTAACTCGGACTCCGGCCTTGACGAGGGGTTGAGTGGATTCTGTCCCGGCTGTAAGAATACGCCTCCTGTTGTGCCAGCGCTGTCTGAAGGAGTTCCCTGACCCGGCGGGTTTCAACAGCTGTTGGAGAGTCGCCGTCAATTGGGAGAGCCGCCAGCCGTGCTGCTGCGCGACCATGTTCTCCAGCGGGTTAGCATAATGACCCGGTGGTATTGGCACGTACTGAGGCGGGGCAGGGTTCACTCGGGGAGGCCCCATCACTTGTGGCTGAACAGGGGTCCCAGACCCGGGCACTATGACCCCCGGCGGGTTACTAGACCCTGCACCTGGCGTGTTGAAGAGGTTTCGAGGATCGTATACCGGAGGGAGTCGAGATTGGGCCTTTTGATGCCTCCTTCTCATGACCTCATTGGACGCGTTCCGATCCATCGTGAGCCGGAAGGACTGCACCTGAATCAGCTGAGTCTGGGCGTCGAGAGCCGCCCTCTCCGCAGCCATCCTGATCCCTTCCGCTGCCAGATCCTCCTTGGCTTTCACTAGATCTAATTTTAACTGCGCCATCTCCGCGTCATGCTGAGCTTGATCCGCCGGGTCGACCGTGGCGGTCAACAGGGCCGTCATCTTGTCCGTGAGATCCATCAGCACCTGAGCCGGCGAGGGCACCGGATTTCCTGACCCGGCCGCAGGGTTTTGAACAGGCTATGCACCGGCCATGAAGATTCCAACCCGGCTCGGTGGCTCAAAAGGGTCCGGAATACTGTCACCATCGGAACAGCCCCTGAGCCTGCCATCTTGAAGTTGATACAACGAGTTTGACTCATCTGTGGACGACTCGCCGTCAGAGTCGGCGGCCGTCTCATCACCAGATCCATCAGAGATCCCTCCATGGACACATCCCACAAAAGCATGCCTCAAGGCAGGCAGGGACCGGACGGGTCGTGCACGCTGAGCCGTCTCGATGAGATCGGCGCAAAGATCCGGCTCGGGGCCCGGCTCACCAATCTTGCCAATGAAGACATGAATTCCGCCGAAGGGGACCCGGTACCCGTACTCCACTGAGCCGGCGTCGGGGCCCCAGTTTGCATCGTCGATGTAGAGCTTGCCGCGACGACTCTTGGTCATCCGGCCCACAGCGTATCCCTTGAGCCCTTTGAAGCTGCCCTTCAAGAACTCAAATCCACCGTGCGCTGGCCCCACGGTGGGCGCCAACTGTCGTGGAATTGTCACGGCAGATGTCCTCGAGCTAGGACTTAGTCGTGGAGCCATCGCAGCTAGGAAGCTTGAAGGGGTTAAACGGGACAAGGAACACGAAGATTATACTGGTTCGGCCCCTTACGGTGAAGGTAAAAGCCTACGTCCAGTTGAGGTGGTATTGATTAGGGTTTCGCTGACCAGGGAGCTTAACTGCTATGCCTGGCTCTCGATGAGATCTTTTTTGTCCCTAAACCGCCGCCGGGTCGTCCCTTTATATAGAGAGGCTGACGCCCAGCGGCTATCAGAGTCCCGGCCGGCTCATAAGAGTGTCCGGCTCGGACTCTCAACTATCCTTGCCTTACACTACAAGTTCTATCATAATGGCGGTTGTAACTACGGGCCTTAAGCCATCTCCGGGTCTTAAGCCCATCTCTGGCCCACCGTCTCCAAGCTTGGCGCCGGGCTTCAGGCGATGACCATTATGAGTAACCCGGCCCCTCCTGGCGGGTGACTCTAAGGTTTATATCCTCAACAAGCACCGACATCTAGTAATGAGTGTGTGAACATAAATGTAATGTCGGTGAGAAATACGTACTCCCCCAAGCTTAGGCTTTTGGCCTAAGTTGGTTTATTGCCACGGATGGCCTGGCGGATATCCATAGTTGTAGCCGGGGTCGTACTGAGATGAAGAAGACTCTGACTGCCACTGGTTGGCAATCATCTCCGGATCCCACTGGTAGTTAGACTGTCGTGGAGGTTCAAATTGTGGTTCCGGCTCCGTGGCTGGTGTAGGGTTCCGGTAGGCATGAATGGCCGCCAACGGAACGAGATATGGACTTTCAGATAAATTAAACAAGGAGGGAGCAGGCAAGGTAATAGTCTCAGGGTGATGTTTATCAAAGAACAATTTGTATTTAAGCACCCCTTCCCTATTCTTAACAATAAAGTCATGCGCTACCATACTCTTATAATCTAAATAAGCAGTGGGCAGCCATTTTTCTTCTTTTTCATAGTGCCTAATAGGTATGTTATAGTGTGCAGCAAGGCGTGAAGCATAAATACCTCCAAAGATGGGACCCTTTGTACGGTTCAAACTTAACCGTTTGGCAACAATACCGCCCATACTAACAGTGTTATCGCAGAATAAACCATGGAACAAAATGATAATATCAGGAACACTAAGGTTTCCACGCGACCAATTAAGCAACGACTAGCAAATATGGCAAAGTAGCGTAAAACAGGAAAATGTATGCTAGTGATTCTTGCATCGGAAACCTTCCTGGTTTCCCCCACAGTGATAGTGTCAATAAACCCATCCACATCTTTACGATGTGGTTCATCTAAAGTACCCTCAAAAGGTATTTTGCAAATCTTGCAAAATTCATCTAGTGGCATCTTCTTAACCACATCATATAAATGAAACTCTACTAAAGGAGGAGATTCCTTAGGATAATAGTAGAAGTTTTGCACAAAAGTATTGGTGAGTAAGAGATACTGTTTGCGTTGGTCGCGGAGGAAGTCGGTGAGGCCTGCATTCTCAGCCAATTCATAAAAATCATCATAAATCCTGGCTTCTCTCAAGAAATCATCGGAAGGCCATTCACACGGCCGAACCTCCGCAGTGCGAGGCAGATTATATTTGGGCCTCTGTGCTTCTTCACTTTGCTTTTCCTTCGAGCTTCGGCTCGATGAGCCCCTCAAAAATCTCTTCATTATTTTCTGAAAAATTCTGAAATTTTTAGTAACTTCAAATAAAAGTGAACCAAGCTCAACAAAATTTATAGCAACTACTCCTACAAGTGCCTAGAGACTATAACATGCATTAGAACTACTTGGAACCATATAAATTTGACTTGCAAGCTCAAGAACATGGTCACCTAGGCAGCAAAATTTTGCAATGAATAAAGCACTAGAACAAAAACTAATTGGACCAATGGAGGAGTCACATACCAAGGAACAATCTCCCCAAGCAGTTTTGTGAGAGGTGCTTTGAGCAAGGAGATCAAAAATCGCAGCAAAATGAGCTAGAACTCGTGCTTGAGCTGGATGGTGATTTTTTTGGGAGGAAGAAGAAGTGTGTGGGTGCAGGAATAAGTGGAGGGGGCCACCATGGGCCCACGAGGCAGGGGGGCGCCCTGTAGGGGTGGGCGCGCCCTGGACCCTCGTGGCCAGGTGCTTGCTCCCCTGTTGTGTTCTCAGTGCCAGATATTCTCAAATATTCCAGAAAAAATCATATTCCATTTTCAGGGCATTTGGAGAACTTTTATTTTCGGGGTATTTTTATATTGCACGGACAAATCAGAAAACAGACAGGAAAATACTATTTTTGCTTTATTTCAACTAAATAACAGAAAGTAAAGAGAGGGTACAGAAGGTTGTGCTTCTAGTTTCATCCATCTCATGCTCATCAAAAGGAATCCACTAACAAGGTTGATCAAGTCTTGTTAACAAACTCATTCCGAATAACATGGAACCGGAGAAATTTCGAATAACACTATGTTACCTCGACGGGGATATGCACATCCCCAATAATAAGAATATCATATTTCTTCTTGACAGTAGGTAGAGGAAATTCAAAGCCTCCAAAAATAATCGATGGAATTTTTCCAATAGAGTTGATGCTGTGGACTTGAGGTTGTTTCCTCGGAAAGTGTACCGTATGCTCATTACCATTAACATGAAAAGTGACATTGCCTTTGTTGCAATCAATAACAACCCCTGCAGTATTCAAAAAAGGTCTTCCAAGAATAATAGACATACTATCGTCCTCAGGAATATCAAGAATAACAAAGTCCGTTAAAATAGTAACGTTTGCAACCACAACAGGCACATCCTCACAAATACCGACAGGTATAGCAGTTGATTTATCAGCCATTTGCAAAGATATTTCAGTAGGTGTCAACTTATTCAAATCAAGTCTACGATATAAAGAGAGAGGCATAACACTAACACCGGCTCCAAGATCACATAAAGCAGTTTTAACATAGTTTCTTTTAATGAAGCATGGTATAGTTGGTACTCCTGGATCTCCTAGTTTCTTAGGTGTTCCACCCTTAAAAGTGTAATTAGCAAGCATGGTGGAAATCTCAGCTTCCGGTATTTTTCTTTTATTAGTAACAATTTCTTTCATATACTTAGCATAAGGATTCATTTTGAGCATATCAGTCAAACGCATACGCAAGAAGATAGGTCTAATCATTTCAGCAAAGCGCTCAAAATCCTCATCATCCTTTTTCTTGGATGGTTTGGGAGGAAAAGGCATGGGTTTCTGAACCCAAGGTTCTCTTTCCTTGCCGTGCTTCCTAGCAACAAAGTCTCTCTTATCATAACGTTGATTCTTTGATTGTGGGTTATCAAGATCAACATCAGGTTCAATTTCTACATCATTATCATTACTAGGTTGAGCATCATCATTAACATTTTCACTAGGTTCATGTTCATTACCAGATTGTGTTTCAGCATCAGAAATAGAAATATCATTTGGATTCTCAAGTGGTTCAGCAATAGGTTCACTAGAAGTATGCAAAGTCCTATCATTTTTCTTTTTCTTCTTTTTAGAAGGACTAGGTGCATCTATATTATTTCTCTGAGAATCTTTCTCAATTCTCTTAGGGTGGCCTTCAGGATACAAAGGTTCCTGAGTCATTTTACCAGTTCTAGTAGCCACTCTAACAGCATAATCGTTATTCTTACTATTTAATTCATTGAGCAAATCATTTTGAGCTTTAAGTACTTGTTCTACTTGAGTGGTAACCATAGAAGCATGTCTACTAACGAGTTTAAGTTCACCTTTAACTCTAGACATATAATCACCCAAGTGTTCAAGTGTATCGGAATTGTATTTCAATTGTCTACCAAAATAAGCATTGAAGTTTTCTTGTTTGACAATAAAATTATCAAACTCTTCTAAGCATTGTCTAGCAGACTTATAGTGAGGAATATCACCTTCATCAAATCTATAGAGAGAATTTACCTTTACTACCTGTGTCGGGTTATCAAGACCATGAGTTTCTTTAATAGGTATTGGATTGAGATCACAAGTTTCTTCAACAGGCGGTAAATTAAGACCATGTATTTCTTCAATAGGAGGTAAATTCTTAACATCTTCAGCTTTAATACCTTTTTCTTTCATAGATTTCTTTGCCTCTTGCATATCTTCAGGACTAAGAAATAGAACACCCCTCTTCTTCGGAGTTGGCTTAGGAATAGGCTCGGGAGTTGGCTCAGGAAGTGTCCAATTATTTTCATTTGTCAACATATTATTCAATAGAATTTCAGCTTCATCCGGTGTTCTTTCCCTAAAAACAGAACCAGCACAACTATCCAGGTAATCTCTGAAAGCATCGGTTAGTCCATTATAAAAGATATCAAGTATTTCATTTTTCTTGAGAGGGTGATCAGGCAAAGCATTAAGTAATTGGAGAAGCCTCCCCCAAGCTTGTGGGAGACTCTCTTCTTCAATTTACACAAAATTATATATGTCCCTTAAAGCAGCTTGTTTCTTATGAGCAGGAAAATATTTAGCAGAGAAGTAATAAATCATATCCTGGGGACTACGCACACAACCAGGATCAAGAGAATTAAACCATATCTTAGCATCACCCTTTAATGAGAACGGAAATATTTTAAGGATATAAAGGTAGCGAGATTTCTCATCATTAGTGAACAGGGTGGCTATATCATTTAATTTAGTAAGATGTGCCACAACAGTTTCAGATTCATAGCCATGAAAAGGATCAGATTCAACCAAAGTAATTATACCAGGATCAACAGAGAATTCATAATCCTTATCAGTAACACAGATAGGTGAAGTAGCAAAAGCAGGGTCAGGTTTCATTCTAGCATTAAGAAATTGCTGCTTCCATTTAGCTAATAATTTCTTAACATCATATCTATCTTTGCAAGCAAAAATAGCTTTAGCAATTTCTTCATCCATAACATAGCCCTCAGGCACAACAAGCAATTCATATTTATTAGGGAGAGAGTCCTCATCATCACTATCATCAATGTTATCAGTTTCAATAATTTCATTCTCTCTAGCCCTAGCAAGTTGTTCATCAAGAAATTCACCAAGTGGCACAGTAGTATCAAGCATAGAAGTAGTTTCATCATAAGTATCATGCATAGCAGAAGTGGCATCATCAATAACATGCGACATATCAGAATGAATAGCAGAAGCAGGTTAGGTGTCGCAAGCTTACTCAAAACAGAAGGTGAATCAAGTGCAGAGCTAGATGGCAGTTCCTTACCTCCCCTCGTAGTTGAGGGATAAATTTTTGTCTTAGCGTCTTTCAAGTTCTTCATAGTGACCAGCAGATATAAATACCAAGTGACTCAAAGAATAGAGCTATGCTCCCCGGCAACGACGCCAGAAAATAGTCTTGATATCCCACAAGTATAGGGGATCACAACAGTTTTCGAGGGTAGAGTATTCAACCCAAATTTATTGATTCGACACAAGGGGAGCCAAAGAATATTCTCGAGTATTAGCAGTTGAGTTGTCAATTCAACCACACCTGGATAACTTAGTATCTGCAGCAAAGTATTTAGTAGCAAAGTAATATGGAAGTAACGGTAACCGTAGCAAAGGTAATATTTT
Organism: Aegilops tauschii subsp. strangulata; assembly: GCF_002575655.3. NCBI lineage: Eukaryota > Viridiplantae > Streptophyta > Magnoliopsida > Poales > Poaceae > Aegilops > Aegilops tauschii. The sequence goes on along the minus strand of NC_053040.3, from coordinate 294,776,940 downwards.
TGGGTTTTGTAGTGATTGTAACAGTAGCAACGGAAAAGTAAATAAGCGAAGAACAATATGTGAAAAGCTCGTGGGCATTGGATCGGTGATGGAGAATTATGCCGGATGCGGTTCATCATGTAACAGTCATAACATAGGGTGACACAAAACTAGCTCCAATTCATCAATGTAATGTAGGCATGTATTCCGAATATAGTCATACGTGCTTATGGAAAAGAACTTGCATGACATCTTTTGTCCTACCCTCCCGTGGCAGCGGGGTCCTAATGGAAACTAAGGGATATTAAGGCCTCCTTTTAATAGAGTACCGGAACAAAGCATTAACACATAGTGAATACATGAACTCCTCAAACTACGGTCATCACCGGGAGTGGTCCCGATTATTGTCACTTCGGGGTTGCCGGATCATAACACATAGTAGGTGACTATAGACTTGCAAGATAGGATCAAGAACTCACATATATTCATGAAAACATAATAGGTTCAGATCTGAAATCATGGCACTCGGGCCCTAGTGACAAGACTTAAGCATAGCAAAGTCATAGCAACATCAATCTCAGAACATAGTGGATACTAGGGATCAAACCCTAACAAAACTAACTAGATCACATGATAGATCTCATCCAACCCATCACCGTCCAGCAAGCCTACAATGGAATTACTCACGCACGGCGGTGAGCATCATGAAATTGGTGATGGAGGATAGTTGATGATGACGACGGCGACGGATTCCCCTCTCCGGAGCCCCGAACGGACTCCAGATCAGCCCTCCCAAGAGGTTTTAGGGCTTGGCGGCGGCTCCGTATCGTAAAACGCGATGAATCCTTCTCTCTGATTTTTTTCTCCCCGAAAGTGAATATATGGAGTTGGAGTTGAGGTCGGTGGAGCGTCAGGGGGCCCACCTGACGTGGATTCTTCTTCCAGTATTTTTAATATTTTCCAAAAGACGTTCCGTGGAGTTTCAGGTCATTCCGAGAACTTTTGTTTCTGCACATAAATAACACCATGGAAAGTCTGCTGAAAACAGCATCAGTCCGGGTTAGTTCCATTCAAATCATGCAAGTTAGAGTCCAAAACAAGGGCAAAAGTGTTTGGAAAAGTAGATACGACGGAGATGTATCACACACCAGCCACAAGGGGCTGGTGCGCCCCCCATATGGGCCGGCCTAAGTGGAGAAGGAAAAGGGGAGGAGGAAAGGAAAGAGAGGGAATAGGATTCCCCCTTCCTTCCCCCTCTCCCCTCTTTCCTTCCCCCTTCCGGTTAAAAGGAAAGGGGGAGGCCAAATTGGGAGGACCTCAAGTAGGATTCCTCTTACTTGGGGCGCCCCCTTGGCCGCCTCTCCTCCCCTCCAACCTATATATATGTGGGGGGCACCGTTAGAACACACACCAACAATTGTTAGCCGTGTGCGGCGTCCCCCCTCCACAGTTTACGCCTCTAGTCAAATCTTCGTAGTGCTTAAGTGAAGCCCTGCGCGGATCAGTTCACCATCACCGTCACCACGCCGTCGTGCTGACGGGACTCTCCCTCGACACTTTGCTGGATCAAGAATTTGAGGGACGTCATCGAGCTGAACGTGAGCAGAACTCGGAGGTGCCGTACGTTCGGTGCTTGATCGGTCGGAATGAGAAGAAGTTCGACTACATCAACCGTGTTGTCAAGCGCTTCCGCTTTCGGTCTACGAGGGTATGTGGACACACTCTCCCCCTCTCATTGCTATGCATCTCCTAGATAGATCTTGCGTGAGCATATGAATTTTTTTGAAATTGCATGCTACATTTCCCAACAGCCGACGGCGTCCCCGAGCATGCTCACGCAGTCCCCTGTCGCCTCTGCGGCCACGGGCAGCAGGCGTCCGGCCGCCATGCCCCTCATGGCCGCCGTCGCGTTCCTCGCGCCGGCGAGGGTCACGTTCAGCGGCGCACAAACACACACCCATATCATGTGAAGCTTAAGACACTCGTGCCTCTTTTTTCCTTTAAACAAATCCTCGATCCATTGCCTCTCGTCAGACCAACAAACCTTGCTCCTGATCAATTAGCTCACAACCTACTTCCAACATCTATCAGCCCCGCCTGCTTGAGTGGCTCCCATCAGCCCCACATGGGCCTCATGCCACAGCAAGCTGCATCCCGCCAACGTCCGGCTGCTGCCTCCAATCGGTCTCATCATGTAAACCCTCTAGTTTAATCCGCCGAGAAGTGTCACCGCTCCCAATTGCTTCACCATGCCGATATCATCGCAGGCACACCGCGCGCAGTGTCAAACCCATCGCCTCTAAATGCGATCTCGGCTCCTCTCTGCTTCCATGCGAACCATACGAAATTGGCACACCTCCTCTAGATCAACAATCCATGACCTTAGAACATCGAACCTTGTGTTGACGCCAAATTTTGGCATTCACAGAAACATAATTAAGAAAACCTCAAATGGAAAAGTTCTCAAAGTGAGAAAGTTTTGTATCATCGAAAGGAGAAACTTTGATATTTGGGTCGTAGCCATCCGATCTCATCTCTAAGGCCGAAGTTGTGTTCGAAGTACTGAGATTTTGTATCCAGAACACTTTTCGGCTGATTACACCCCCAAGACGGCCCCATATGGAAAACTGATCTACATGAATTGTCTTCATCTCGTTGAAGCGATCAATTTTAATGTAAAGATCGTCCCAATCCGAGGTCGTATACAAAAGTTAGAGACCGCACAGCACGACCCTTCAGTGGGCAAAATATGACGCCGGGAACCAGACACACGTGTGGGTATGTCTGATGAGCTGCGTGAATATTTAGCTGTTTTGCGCGAGCGATTTGGCCCTGAAGATGGTCTCAAATTGAAAAACGATCAACATGAAAGTTGTTCGTCTCGTCGAAACGAGTAAACATGCTTTTGGGCACATTTTCATCGGAGGTTGTTTACCACCAAAAAAAAGACCCGTAAGGTGCAGCCAGTTTTAGACCGAACAGTTTTGGAAAGTTCGGATAAAACCAATCGGAATTTGGCTAGGGTTTTGGACGTGAATTCAAACATTTTCCTTGCACGGGAAGTCCAGCCGCCTCTTATATACCCAAGGGGTGACGGCCGATTGAACAACACACAATCGACAAAATCATCTACCAATTTTTATCTTTTCTCCTTAACCCTAGTTCCTCTTCTTCCTCGTTCTTCGTCTGTTCTTCTTGTTGCAGGGCAGCGAACCTCGAGGCCCTAGGGGCGATCAGGTCGACCTAGGGCAGCCCATAGCCGCCCCACGTCCAAACGGGGTCCCTCCCGGACGCGCGGGGTTTCGGGTGTACAAAAGCGCCCGCCGGATTGCCTGCGTACGGTGCATCCGGCCGGGTCTCCTTCGACGTGAGCTGCGGTGCATCACCCCCGGCGTCGAGGGTACACGGTGACGTGTTCGTGTGCGAACACACTTTTTGGCGACTCCGCTGGGGAAGAAGCTTTAAACGGTCTCCGGCCCGTTCTTGCTACGAAGAGATCGTCAACAAGTTGCTGCAATCTACAAAGGTAATATGAATACCCAATTCCCCTTTGTAGATGCAAATAATCCATATGTTATTGTTGGATCATCTAATGAGCATAATGTACCGGCTAGCCCTAGTTTTATCAATCATGCATCTAATTATGCGCAAGGGCCGATGCAAAACAATATTCATGCTTCAAATTCTTATGATTTTAGCAACGTACAACATATGTATCCAAACTCTCATGCATCGGCAACCCCACAAATCCATATGCCGATGAACAACATGATGGGTTTGGTTAATCAATTTGAAACACCTCATGTTAAAATTTCCAATAGCATACAAGAAAGTGTTTCACCTTTTTATTCATCGGCAACTAATTTGCAATATGTGAATCCAACCTTGCCGATGGATGGGAGAATTGGCCATGCTACTACTAGCTATTCGGCTAGTTACTCTCAACCATCATATGCTACACATCATGTTAGTAATTTTTCAGCACTGTATGCAACTGTAGATGTTCATAATTCGGCCCCGCATCTTCATGGTCATAGCCGAATAAGTGAAAATTTTACAGGAACACATGTGCCGTCATCAAATATTGTAGCATATAATGCATACTCTACGCAATTCAAGAATTTCGGCAACACTCATGAATCATTGCCGAAAGAATCTGAAAATATTGCGGAGCAATCCCTTCCAGAAGTGGTTGTGGCTGCATTGAAAAAGAGCTTGGCACAAAACAAGAGAATTAGTGATCTTTGCCTTGAACAATATGAAAAGGGGTTGTTTCCTGATTATGCTTCAATAAAGGCTAGAGTTTTGCAGGAAGATGAAACTTCATCAATTGATAGTATTGGTGAGAGAGCATATGGTTATACAGCAGTGCATACACCTCCACCTAGTACCGCAGCATATTATACACCCCCTACACAATTGCAAAATTTCGGCAACACTAACACTTCATTGCCTAAAGATCCTAAAAGCATTGGGGGGCAAACTAATCTAGAGCGGGCTGAAATTAAGAGGGGAGTTAAAGCTTTGCGCGATAGGGTGCAAGTACTTCGCCGGGAGAGAATTGATAGGGAATTAGCTCAAATAAAAGAAGCCTTGCCAATTGATATAACCGGTGAAAAGAATGATGATTCGGAAACTAAAAGTGCTTCAGTTGAAAAAGGAGAATCAAGTAGTATATATGCCGAATCCATCAAATCCAAAGATGCAAACATTGTTGAGAAGGAGCATGGAAAGTATAGCAAGACAGCCATACTTCATTTTTCTGAAGTTAATGGAACCTACTTCCTGCCCTATGAGTTTCGTGCCATAGAAATTGACGAGCTTCAAGAACAAGAACAAGTAGCCGAAGAAATTTTGGTGGACAAATATCTTCAAACTAATGATGCACGAAATCAAGAAAAAGATGATGACAAGGCGTTGGGGAGCTATCCGAAGGCGGAGCAAGATATTCTTCAAATCACACCACCATCATGCTCTCCCAACATATTTGAAGAGGTATGTCTAGCAATTAATTTACCTGTTTTCAGATTTGGTCATGACTTAGTTATTGATGCATATATTAGAAAAATCTTCATAAGAAATATTGAGAGACCAATGAAGAAGGGTAATTTATTTGTTAGCAATCAGATTGTCACAAAGCATATCGGTCAACCCATTGCACCATTCAGAAAGACCGATAGCGAAAAATTATTGCAGCCAAGGCCTTCCCCATTGCTTTATCTAAAGCTCATATATAATTGGGTAGCTTTGCTTATTTCTTACTTGGCTTACACTTGGTCTCAATTGAGACATGTATGTTCTAATTATTTTCGTTTCAGAAATTTAAAGCCAAGGTTAAAATCTTCTGAGCAAACCGATGCCAGTATAGTTTCTTATACAAAGACATCGAAGATAGAGTGCAAAACACAATGCATAGCCGAATGGGGTGATGCAAAATCTGAACCATTCGTTTGCTTAACTCCAAAGCCGTTCTCACAACAAGATCGGCTAGAGAATAAAAAGTTTACCTTCAATTCGAGCATGTGTGATCAAATATTTGATTTGTTGTTGAGAAATAATTATATTAGAATTCTTGATCACCATGTTGAGCCATCTATCCAGGGACGAATGTATTGTAAGTTGCATGATTCGTCCAAGCATAATTTTGAGGATTGCAACATATTTCGTAAAATAGTTAAATCGGCCATTGATAAAGGACGATTGAAATTTGTTGAGACACCAAGAGATGACCAGTCTATTCCGATTGGTCCCGATGGCAGAAAGTTTTTGCATCGGCTGCTTCAAGCTGATCCATTTAAAGAGAAGGTAAAAACTGCAGGTGATGGGATCAAGCTTTCAAGTAAAGAAGTTGTTGAAGAGCATAATGAACATAATCTTGAGGGCGAAAATTCCATCGAAGTTACAATTGAGACGCCAAGGACTGGGGGGGCAGCAAGCAAATCCAATGATCGATGAAAGCAAACCAAAAGAAAACAAAGGCCGAAATAAGTGCAAGTGTAAGAGATCAAAAATCACCTTCGCTGAACTATTGGATAAATATCAAAAGAAGAGTGAAGAGAAGAATGCTTATCGGCCAAATCATGTAAAGAAACCAAGATCACCCCCAAGGCGCAAATATGAGGATCGGTATTGGCAAAGTGAGAATTTTAATGCAACATATTCATATCCTTATTTTGGGCCGCCAATGCCAATGCCGTGGATGCCTCCCTATGCTCATATAGATCCATATTCATCATGGGACAGGTATGATACAAGGGCACATTCTCCATCTTATTTTAGACCATCTCACCAATACTATGCAGCTCCAAGAAGATCAACATTTGAATAATCACACGTCAAAGACCGTTTCAATCATAAGGAATCGGTCCAGAGCTCAAGGAAGAAGAAAGAGGTGGTAAAGCAAGTTTACCGCGTGAAAAGAGATGGTCGTAAGTGTGCTACTTCAGATTTGATCTCAAATAACAAAGAGCCAATTAAAGTGTTGACATTGGCTACAAAAGGCAAAGAAGTGAAGCAATCAATTGATAAAAATCAGAGTGCCAAATCTGAAGAAAAGAAGTTGAGGGTGCACAAGGCCCAAAAAGAGTTGTCATTGGTTGAAACAAAATCACAGTCGAGGTTCTCACTTGGCTTATCGTATTGGCAAAAGAAGGAGTTACAAGAGCTTAGTGCACAAGAACTTGGAGAAATGAACATGGCATGGGTTCCCAAAGGAAGTACTCAAAATAATTATTATGTGCAAGCTTCCATTACAAGAAGTACGGCGAAGGTGAAGAAGGAAAAGAGTGAAAACTATGAAGGACCAAGCCGAAGGTTTCAACATCTTCAGTCTACACATTATCCATATTCTTCAACTATGACATTAACGCCTATGCCATGGAATTCGTCATCAGGTATGATTGGTAACCCTCAATGGGATTATTTTAATCCATGGATGCAATATAATTTCTTACATCATGAAAGGGTATTGCCAAATCACTATACATTTGATTAGCTACAAGTTTGTTGCTGATCCAAAGGGCCAAAATACTTGATTTGTCATTTCATTTGTTTATTTCGGCTATATGTGCTTTGAATGAAGTTTACATGGTAATGGCCGATATTTATCTATCCTCCTAAGATTATGTCAATGCATGGCCGGTGTAGTACTCTAACATCGTCCTTAGTTTGATTGGAGAGCGAGATAAGATACGTGCTCATGGAAATTTATATGTATGCCTATATTATGATTGAATGGAATTGAGACATCATGACCGATGTCATTGAATATATGCTGCATAGGCCAATTCATCGTTGCAGAATTGGCTAGTGGGCTTATACTTTGTTTGGATATGATTTGGCTTATGCATGTTTGAGATCTATAAGAGGCCAAATCATAGCTGATTTTATTACTGAACATCGGATTAATGACATGCATAATGTTGATATTAGCCTTGTCTTTCTAGTACTATGGAGATTATATATTGATGGTTAAATTTGTAGTAATGGCCAAGGTGTTGGTGTTGTTTATCTATCTCCTCATGGTGCTGTTTTTGAAGCCTCATGCCGTTTAGAGTATTTCTGCACAAATAACCGGGCCGAATATGAAGCATTGTTATTCGGTTTAGAGATGTTGTTTGCCATAGGTGCTACACATATTGAGGCTTTTCGTGAATCGTTATTAGTAGTGCAACTAATATCCAAAGTCTTTCAATGTTTTGACGAATCACTTCATGTTTATCTTGATAAATGTCTAGATATAATTTCTACTTTGGATTATTTTAGTATTGCTCATATATCTAGACATGATAATTGGAGAGAGTTGGCATATTAAGCATCAGGCTACCACGTCGGTCATGGTGTATTGCACATCTATCAATAGCCGATGCTTATTCTTGTCATGGTGTATTACCACGTCGGCCACTAATGAAACTTTTATGCAGGCGAAGTAAGGATTAGAGGTGTTCATTATTGATTATCTGCAAAATCCTAGCGAAAAGGTGAACAATATGGTTCGGAGGATGGTTTTGATCTATGGAACCTTATCATCGGATTGCTATGGAAGTTGAGAAGTTTTCACCCAAGTTTGCATCAAGAGGTTCAAACAAGCAATAGCCGATATGTACTTATCGTCCTAAGAACATGCAAAATGGACGATAGAGTGTTGACATCGTCCTTAGAATAAGCTATGTGCAAGTTATTTTTCGGCACACAAGCTTTGCCGAAAAACAGGGGGGCATGTGTTAACGCCAGATTTTGGCATTGACAAAAACATAATTAAGAAGGCCTCAAATGGAAAAGTTCTCAAAATGAGGAAGTTTCGTATCATCGAAAGGAGAAACTTTGATATTTGGGTCATAGCCATCCGATCTCATCTCTAAGGCTGAAGTTGTGTTCGAAGTACTGAGATTTTGTATCCAGAACACTTTTCGGCTGATTACACCCCCAAGACGGCCCCATATGGAAAACTGATCTGCATGAATTGTCTTCGTCTCGTCGAAACAATCAATTTTGGTATAAAGATCATCCTAGTCCGAGGTTGTATACAAAAGTTAGAGCCCGCACAGTGCGACCCTCTAGTGGGCAAAATATGACAGCGGGAACCAGACAGACGTGTGGGTATGTCTGATGAGCTGCGTGAATATTTAGCTATTTTGCGCGAGCGATTTGGCCCTGAAGATGGCCTAAAATTGAAAAATGTTCAACATAAAAGTTGTTCGTCTCGTCGAAACGAGTAAATATGTTTTTGGGCGCATTTTCATCGATGGTCATTTACCACCACAAAAAAGACCCGCAAGATGCAGCCAGTTTTAGACCGAACAGTTTTGGAAAGTTCGGATAAACCAATCCGAATTTGACTAGGGTTTTGGACGTGAATCCAAACCTTTTCCTTGCACGGGAAGTCCAGCCGCCTCTTATATACCTAAGGGGTGACGGCCGATTGAACAACACACAATCGACAAAATCATCTATCACTTTTTATCTTTTCTCCTTAATCCTAGTTCCTCTTCTTCCTCGTTCTTCGTCTGTTCTTCTTGTTGCAGGGCGGCGTACCTCGAGGCCCTAGGGGCGATCAGGTCGACCTACGGCAGCCCATAGCCGCCGCACGTCTAGACGGGGTCCCTCCCGGACGTGCGGGGTTTCGGGTGTACAAAAGCGTCCACCGGATTGCCTGCATACCACGCATCCGGCCGGGTCTCCTTCGACGTGAGCTGCGGTGCATCACCCCCAGTGTCGAGGGTACACGGTGACATGTTCGTGTGCGAACACCTTGCTCATGATACCACTTGTTATGCAATCCCAGGTCCGCTACACCAGCGTTTCCGACCCACATGCGTCAACCAGGCTCAACCGCAGAGCAACACCGACTTATGAGAGCCTCAGGCCCTCTCACCCCAAAAGACTAGCCTGTTAGGAAGGGACACTCTCACCCTTATAAATCGTGTTATGCCTCCTCCCACAACCGATGTGGGACTAAACCCAACAATCTCCCCCTCACACATCGGTCACCCATGGGCCCGCTAACACCAGCGTTTCCAGCCCACCAACCATGACTGACCACCCGCAAGTCCACAGAGATTCATTTCAGGCACCTGGGCTCTGATACCACTTGTTAGGATAAATCCGAGGCCACCGTTGATCATCTGAGGACCAAGCAATCACACGAGCACGACACCGAGATTTGTTAACGAGGTTCACCTATATGGCTACATCCCCGAGGCCTGACTATGGGCGCTCCTCCCCATGACACCGCTACAATACCGCACCCGGTCGCCCTGGACGCCGGCACATGCCGCCGGCTTCCCCTGCGTTTCTGTGCTATTATGTTGGCATAGGTTACATCATGTGTCTACCCCCTCATATATAAGAGGCCTAGGATATAAGTGTCCTATTTGGACACGACCCCATATCCTATCTACACACTGTACGACTCAGCGTCCAACTGTAACCTACCTTGTACAATAATATTCGACACAATTCTAACAACCACAACTGTTGGTTGTCGATCCTCCGCAAGTGCAAGGATATTCTGAATAACACGCAATGGGCCTCCATTATCAGTAAGGTGAAGACATACATCCTCCATCTCCAATGCACGCCACGGATGTTTTACCTCTTTGCAGTTGAAAAATAGACTAGATGATGACGGGCGCTTTGTCGCGCCGTTTCTCGCTTGTGAGTTAATTTTTTGTGGCTATTACGATTAAAGATGAGCACTTTTACACTGGAAAAACGAAGAACCAAACTGAATTGATTTGAGAAGTATTCTGATTTACTTGGTTTATGGTGTTCGTATTGATGTTTTCATCACTAGTTGTAAACCAAATTAATTATCAAACCATTTACGCAGAAATAGACCTCTCTTTTCTCTAACTCCCCTACCTTGCGCACGTGCAGGCATAGTCCTAGACCCATGTACTCCCTCCGTTCCAAAGTACTCGTCGTGGTTTTAGTTCAAATTTGAACTAAAACCACGACGAGTACTTTGGAACGGAGGGAGTACATCGCACGCCCCATGCACCCCAGGTCACTCGTGCCTCTGCTCTCAGAATCACTCCTCTTACATTGGTTTTTGTCCCCAAAAAAACTCTAATGTCACTACTAGTTGCCTCCCAAACTTGAGGTAATGAGGTCAGGTTTAGTGCCATGAGGCATATCTACAATGGCTCTCCGACATGTGCCCATGTTGTCTTGACTCTTCAACGTTTGATCTTTTTGTCCTAGCTCTCCTTAGCGCTAGCACAATGTCAGTCTTTCACAAGGAATCTATTGCCCGGAGAGCCCAACGGGGAAGACGGAGAAAGCGGTGACCCAATTACTTGCCGCGGAACCAACAAGCTGGCACGAGCCCCTCACAAACGCGCAAAGCAGAAAACTAGTTTGCCCCTTCCACCGACAGCGAAATAGCCCGCACGCACAGGAGGTACCATTCAGCATGCAAGGCTTCGAAGGGCGACCAGGACGTTCGCTTCGGTTGGCTACCAGTCCCCCTATTAGGCCTCAGCCCACCCAAAGAAGCGGAGAAAAAATGAAAGAGAAGAAAAAACTAAAAAAAAGTTGTCAAGATATTTCAAATGTTCAGAAAAAAATAAAAAATATTCACAAATTTAGAAAATGATCATGAATTTAAAAATGTTTTTAGATTTGAAAAAAAACTGCTCGGGAATTCCTAAGATATTTTTAAATTTAGAAAATGCTTGTGAATTTCAGAAAATGTTACTCGCAATACAATCTTGAATTAAACAAATATTCATGAATCCGGAAAATGTTCTCAGATTGCAAAATAAGTTCCCGAAATTCAAAAATGTTCATAAATTTTAAAATATTAATGAATTTAAAAAAATTCACGGATTTAAAGATTTGTTTATCGATCAATATAGTAGCGCCACGTCAATGTGTGAATAAAAATCCAACTGTAGCCCACAATCGATCCACTTTCTGACATGTAGGGCCACAAATGCAAAAACCACCTTGCACTGGCAGCGGTCTGACATGTGCGACCACAAATGCAAAATCCACTTTACACTCGGCGACGATCGGCACCGGCAAGACACAGGTTGCACACTTGGGAGAATGCCAGATGTGTGCATGTGCAAGAGTTAGGTCCGAAGGCAGCGATTTAGTGTCTCGACCTTGGTGACTTCACGTTTGGACTTAAAATGAAATACGAATTGATAAATCTTGCACAAGCTACACACAAAACATACTTTTGGATCCCGATTGAACCCCTAAGAAAATTCAGTTTAAACCAACGCTTACTCCCATTAACCAGTGGGGTCAACCATGAGGCCAAAGCCTGGATCGCTCACAGCTCCCTATTTCCAGGGAGCTTAGGGCAACTTCAACGCACGATCTCAAATCGTCCGCCCACATTCGTTTGGGGTAAACAGACACAAACCACGGCCCAACACGCGGGAGCAAAACGGACAAATGTCCATTTTCGGTCTGCTTTCGACCCATTCTCGGCCCAAGTTTGGGCCGCGTTTGCAGCCAAACGGACAAAGCGCGGATGGGCAGGACGTGCGCCCTTGCCCTCCCCTAGCCCGCCTGTCGGGGACACACCGTCCCACTTTCCCTCCATTTCCTCCTAACCTTCCCCGCGCCCCCTCCTTTCCCTCCTCCATGGACGGTGACCCGACAAACCCCGGCGATGCGGGTGTGGCCGCGCGCCCTGTGACGAAGAAGAAAGGTCGCGTGAGTGGCCTTGGCATTGGTGACTTGGTATGAACATCTTGCCTTTTCATTTTGTGTCCATTCATGTTGGCATGCTTTTTTCGTTTTCATACATGTTGTGTCCTTCGCTATTACATTAGCATCAACATCAATGATTGTGTAGGCATTTCAATCTTTGGAAGCATTCAAGGCCCGACACAAGAATAAGCATTGTTGGACGCTCATTAAAGATTGTGCCAAGTTCAAAGACCAATATACCGCTCGTAAGAATAAAGGAGGGAAGAAGGGCGTGGCTGATGAGGGAGACTTGCTCAAGAGGCCGAGGGGCAAGACAAGCTCGAAGGCCGATGAGAGGCGTGATGCGTCTTCCATTGCCTTGCAAGGCACTTTGAAGAACATGATGAGCCAAAATAAAGTGAGGGACGAGAGAAGGAGCAAATGAAGATATATCTAGAGCTCCGAACGAAGAAACTTGCCATGAAGGAGGCTGCAGAGAGGAGGAAGCTTGAGATGGAGGAGGCAACGAAGAGGATGAAGCTTGAGATGGAGGAGGCAACGAAGAGGAGGAAGCTTGACATCGAGGAGGCCGCTCAACTCAAGAAGTTCGAGATCGAGGCCACCATGGCGGACACCAAAGCTAAAGAGGTGGCACTCGTGTTCATGAGCGTGGACAAGACCAACATGTCGCCGGAGAGGAAGGCTTGGTTTGCGAATTGGCAGAAGGAGATGTTCGCCCGCGACGGCATGAACTAGGTGAGGCCTCGGGCCGTGGCCGACGTCCGTTCATTTTAAAGGCTAGCTGGTGTGCCGGCGTAAAAAACTTGTTCATTTTGAGGGCTGACCGCTGGCTTTGTTGCCGGCGTGAAAGATGTCTTTTTTAAAAATTGGCTCCTATGTTGACCGTTGGCTTTGTTATCGGCATGCGACTGTAGGCCGCTGGCTGTATCGCCGGCTGGCGTGAACTAGCGCGAACCGCGGCAGCGGAGCGACGTCCTTCCAGGCTGCTTTCGCCGGTCGCCAGGCGCTCGATTTGGGCCACGCACCACTCACTGGCTTACCCCAGGCCAGGCAAGTCTGCGTTGATCCGACGCCGAGGGACGCCTCAGGCCAGGCAAGTCTGCGTTGATCCGACGCCGAGGGACGCCTCAGCCCAGGCAAGTCTGCGTTGATCCGACGCCGAGGGACGCCTCAGCCCAGGCAAGTCTGCGTTGATCCGACGCTGACCTGACCTGATTTCACCAATCGGGGACCTTCTTTTCAAACGCCTTGGCTGAATCGACCGCACCTGGGCGCCAGGGCCGCCGCCCGCCCCCGCCGAGCACCTCCGTCGCGCGGCACCTCGTCAAGTTTTGGCCGGGCAGGGCGCGTGCGCTGCCTCGCCGGCGACGACCGCCATGTAACCCTGCATCGCCCTTTTTCGCACCCCCGCTGCCTCCATCCGGCCGGTGTTCGTCGAGACTGACCTTGCCTCCCCTGCCCACCTCCTCGCAGGGCGTTCACGCGCCTGGAGCTGCGATGCCCCAGGGCACTCGACCCCCGCCCGAGCTGGACCCTCGGCGAGGTCCTCACCGAGCTCGACGCACTCGAAGCCACCCGCCGCGCCACGCCCCCCACGCCCCTCAAGCAGCAGCCGGAGTGGTATGTCGCATCTCTCTCGCAATTGTACGCTCGTTTGATTTGCCGATGAATTTGACTCTGCTTTTATTTTTTGGTCTATTTAGGGCTAGCGGTGGCAGCGCAAGGAAGAAGGCCTTTGTGATGCGGATTGAGGAGGAAGACGACACGGACGAGGAAGACGATAACGATAATGAGGCTGCCCGGGCTCTTGTGACCGGAGCCAGGTTCTCATGTAATGATCTCGAATGCAGGTGAGAGCTTGATACTGCAATTTGGTTCCTGCAGTTGCATTTTTCTCATGAAATTTTTGTTTCATAGTTTGTCAATATCACCTGAAACGGACCGTCTGACATCTCCTAAGCTGAAGATAGCCTTTGGTCTTAGCGGCAACCTGCAAAGTATAATGGTACCATTGAGCCATTAACTATGCCTGCATCATTCTTTTCTTGTTTGCTCTGCAGAATAATAGAAGTCTACCTCATGAGTTTATGCATGTTATGTATTCTAAGGCCCCGTTTGACACTGAGGTGGATTATGATAACCTCGTGGTGTTGAACTGCCTTTGGAAATTGAGTGTTTGGTTACCTGCCTATCTTTCAATCATTCTATAACTTCTCATTGCAGAACACATTAGATGGAGTGTGAGAGGACAATCATTAGTCAACCCAATTTATCCACATTTAATTTTATTTACAAAGAAGAGCAATGAACTTTAGGGAAATCTTATCTGCAACAGCTTAAAAAATAAGCACATCAAAGTTCATTTACCGCATACTGAGCTAAGTTATCTCATTTATTTATTCCTAGCAGCTTTGAAGAATCAGGGGATGAAATAGAATGCGGCAGTACATCATACCACCTGATGGAGAAAAGGAGCATAGAGAAAAGCATTCTGCTTGAGCTGGAACGCGATCATCATCTCAAAATTCAAGTGTGTACTGGAAATTCTACTCTGTTGTTCCTCTCTAATAAACACAGTATGCTAGTGATGTTTCCATGACTTTACCTTGATCTCTCAGTAGTAGAGCACGTTGCATTTTTGTCATTTGTCCTCATTGCAGTTTAGGGTAACTATTAGTTATACCGCGCCGAATGTTTTTTTTTTCTGCAAAGGTTTGTGTATTACAACTACCTTTTTAAGTGTTCCGGGCATGTGGGCACTTCACATCTTTTCGTCCATCTTACAGATTTAATATCTGGATGGAGCTTCTTGGTTCTGTTTAAGCTTACTGGACATGCTATACTGACAATTGATGGAACACACCTCGAGATTTTGAATATAATTTGCATAATGAGACATGAAAGTTCTGAGTGAAATAACAGGGACCCCAAAGAAGTAAATTTCTTATTATTGCATCTGGGTAAATGTTGATTTGCCTATTCTACATACACTTATTGTCTTTTCTCCTGGGTGATTTTTTTCGATCTTGGATTATAGCTGGATAGTGGAGCATAGATTTCTCCAGGATTTTAACAAAAATGTCATTTATTAAGTTATGACACGTTTGATGTGATAATAGTACACACAGTATAAAGACGCATTGTAGTAGACATGTATTTCTGTGATGACACTTCACTTGCTGATCAAACAATATCCATTATGCAACTTTATTGAATTTAGTTATTTAAATATTTTCTGAACAGTGTCATTGTCTTGCTTTGACAACGATGTACTGGGCACAGCCCTTATTTGCTACTTTAAATATTTTATTTTTCACTCATGCTGTTTGATCTTCAGGAGGAAGTTAGAAGTAAGTTATCTTCATTGGAGGTATGCCACCAAAACGAAATCCAGAGAGCAATCTCTGCATTTGCTCGACTTCAGAAATATGCAGAATCACGAAAAGAGATAGATAGAAGGCTAGATGTCCAATTCCAGAGAAAAATGTACGTACTTTTATTTTTTTTATTTCTAGTGCCTCTAAAACTATATTGCAATTTTTTAGAATCAGAGAAATTTTATATTTTACTGGATCTTTGGTTAGTATATTTAAGATGCAAGGGGAGTTCTCATACTAGTTCAGCATTAAGCTTCATATAGCATACTATCTTTTGTTACTGGTGACTTTTGGCACATAACAATCTACTGCTAGTCTATAAGTTTAATTCTCTATTTGTTTGTTTCTCCACCATACACAATGTCCCTGATTATATTTTTTTGAAGTATGCTGCTTATGTGAGCAAGGAGTGATTTTTTAAAGAAGTTTTAGGTTTCAATGTTCAAGAGCGAACTAATTTGCATAATGAGTTTGCCTTTTCTTGCTTACAACTAGTTGAGCTTGTCATGCATAATAATATGAACATACTCTATGTTAGTATGCTTGCAATGTGGAATTTGGCCAAATGATGAAGAGTAGGTTCTTGACTCTTGAAAACAGTGTTTGGTTATCTATCTGTTCGCTTTGGTACCATATCTATCTTAGCATCCCAAGAGATCTTCTATTGGGACCTGATATGATGACATCTTTTGTACCAACTGTCTCTTTTTCTTTATAAAAATGCCATTTCCCTGCTTGTTTCAGGAGTATGTTCTGTTAAACTACAAAATATATGATTATATTAATTTTCTAGTTCTGTGCACTATTGTTACAATACCTGACAATTGTACCATTTAAAGCCCAACATTCCAATTCATTCTTCTTAGTTTTATGTTTTTAATAAGAAAGATAACCTTTGGTCTTAGGGACAATCTGCCAAGTATAATGATACCATTGAGCCGTTAACTATGTGACTTCTGAGTCATCATAGACTCACAATGTCACATCATGTATGTTGTAACACTTTTAATCTATAATAATCTTTTGTTAGACTCACTATCATGTTACCTTACTGCTTCTTGTAGTGCAGAAGTACTCGATAAACACTTATCTATGGTCCAAAGGGATCATGAACAGAAATCCCAGATTGTGGAACGTAGAATAAGAGATGATGCGGCTGTTGAAGAAGCTAAAAGAAGGGAGCAATCTATGAAGGAAGAAAAAATAAAACAGGAAAGGGCCAGACAAGAAGCAGAGGTTTGTTTGCCCAGATTTGTCGTTTACCTGGTCTGTTTTTATACACATGATGTGGTATTTGAGGCCCTAGTCCATTTCTGTAACATGTGGTGTGGAGTGAGTTGTTTTGTATCGATCAAACTAATATTTTGTTGGTTGTTATTACTTCTTTCCTCCAGTTATGTACTCTGATTTTTCCTTAGATTTTTAATTAACAATTGCTATTTCGGGAAACATTTTTTCTTCAGTTAACTTCTAGTCAGTTAAAATGCCTGTGCACTTAACCTGAAAAGTTCATGAATGGTGATGCAGGCCAGGCAGAAGGCAACTGCAAAATTAGCAGCTGATGCACAGAAAGCAGCATATGAAGCTGCTCAAAAGGAAGCTGCAGAAAAGGAAGCTGCTAAATCGAGGGCAGAAGCAGTTTCCACATCTAGCCAAATTCCTCAGAACAGTGTCGCCCATGCAACAATGGCAACCAGTACTGAAATCAAATCAGAATTACCAGGTGTGTTTCATTTCTGTAGAACTGATTTGCAAACTAATTTTTTTACAGTTACCTCTAAACTCTTGCATCTATGTTTTTCCTCGTAATGAAAATACGTGCAAATGCTTGCTTGTGAATTCTCTGAACTCCATATTTTATGTCGTTTTGTGCACTTAAAGTGGAGTTAGCGCTTGCATAAGTTATTAAAGTGGATTTTCTCAAACCGGGTCAATTCACACCCAATAATGTCTCCTTTTGGTTCATTTCAAGAAGTTGTGTAATAAGTTGAAAAAATATTCATGAATCTTTATCCAGGCATAGCGTGTACACTTGCAAAAATTGATACAAACATAACAAACTAGTACAGGGCAGAGTAGTTAATAGCATGCTATCCAAGGATACAAAATTTGTTTCTCGTGTGTATGCTGCATGGAGTCATATATTTCACCAAAAATTGCAAGTGTACATATATTAGCATGTTCAACACCATCCATATGTTTTTAAAATTATTTCATAACCTTCTGAAGTAGGGGAAAAAGAGAGAATACAGGGTGTGAATCAACCTGGGTGGAGATACACACTTTTTGCAGAAATTATTTCTTATATTCTTCAGAAATTGTAAATGTGACAGCTTGTATTATTAAAATGCCAGCAAATAACGGCGCAGTACAACAGCTTGCAAAATGCTTGTTCCGGACCCGTAACTTGGCTTGTGGGATCATGTAAGGTCCACATGACGCCATGGCGCTTATACAGCGGACATAGCCATCCCACATGGAAAGTGCGTGGACAGAGTCACACGTGCGCCGGGCATGACGAGCCCACACACTCATAATCGCGTCCATTTATCCAATTGATTTGACGTACTCGAGGCAGGAAGCGAGTGGCCACACAAGGAAGGACCGGGTCCGGAATGATGATATACGGGATAGAGTTGGGGTAGCACCGATTGAAGAGAAGCTTGTCCAACATCGTCTGAGATGGTTTGGGCATATTCAGCTCAGGCCTTCAGAAGCTCCAGTGCATAGCGGACGGCTAAAGCATGCTGATAATGTCAAGAGAGGTCGGGGTAGACCGAACTTGACATGGGAGGAGTCGGTAAGGAGGGATCTTAAGGACTGGAGTATCACCAAAGTACTAGCCATGGACAGGGGTGCGTGGAAGCTAGCTATCCATGTGCCAGAACCATGAGTTGGTTGCGAGATCTTATGGGTTTCAGCTCTAGCCTACCCCAACTTGTTTGGGACTAAAGGCTTTGTTGTTGTTGTTGTTGTTGTTGTTGAGGCAGGAAGCGAGTGATACAGTGGTGACTGCTCAGCAGCCCACGATCTCTGGTGCATTTTATTTAAGTCGGGTTGTGGTTCAGGCGTTGGTAGTAGTCCTTGTCGAAGTTCCTCGTCGTCAACGAAAGTGTACACTTTCACCACCCCTCCGCTTGCACTCTGGGCTATCCACCAGCTTCCAATACAGTTTCATCCTCCTCCATCACTTGGCCGATGACGAGCCCATGGCAGCTCCAGATGATCTGTTTATGGAAGCAGCTGCTGCAGCTCCCAAGCTTCTGGCGAGGAATGGAGGCGACGAGGCACAAGGGAAGGACGATTGCGAGGTGTATTTTGGAGGCAAAGCCCCGCAAGTCAGATCGGCGCTATACACGGTGGTTGTGTTGTTTGAACTGTATGCGCCACGCAAGCCAAGTCCAGGGTGCCAAACAAGTGTTTTGGAGCTTGGACTAAAGTGCCCCGCAAGCCAAGTTGTTGTACTGCAGGCATTATTTACTCTTAAAATTCTGTGTTGGATTCTGGAAACCATGCTAAGGATTGTCCAGTGCTTGCATGAAACACACATCGTGCTCTTTGAGCACACACAGGGAAATAAAGCATTGGTATTTGCACCTTCATGCATTCACAATTTACCAATAATATTCTATTTCTATATCAAGTTTGCTATCTATCCGAACCGTTGGTTCCCAACTGCATTATTAAGTGGGGTGAGGTGTTTTCCCTCATTCGAGGAAAAGAAAATCAAAATTTTATCTGCTGTAGCTTGATTTATTGGGATTGTGTTTAATTAATTAATTAACTAATTAATCTTATTTATTCCAGGAATAAAAATTTATGCTGATAGTTCTGCATTAGAAGCGGAATCACGGAGGCGCACATTACATGACCAAGTGCCATCAAACATTTACCTCAGCAAGGTCTTATTTTCTCTGAAGGATCTTTCTCCTCAATTGCAATTTTGAACAACTTGCTGCAACTGGTTGATTTGCTAATTCTGATCTGTCAACCCTTTCCGGGTTTCCACTGTACCGCCATATGTCAGTCCCTGACCTATATTTAGCATGCTGCTTACCTGTATGGCTGTATTTGACTGATACCATGTTATATTGTGCAGGAATATAGCCGATATGACCGACAAATTGGAAAGTCTATCAGTAAACTTATGCCAACTACTGACAGTGTCAAGTGAGTATACAACTAATAAATACAATACTCCTTAAATGCTAGAGTTCAATTCAGATAAGGACACTTAAAATACAAGAAAGCTACCATTGTGACTAAAACTAATGCATAAATAAGTGCTAAATAAACTAAAACTAATGTAAAAGTATTTAGTTCCTAAGAAGAAGACATGCATGAGTTTATGAGGTGGCGTGTCTTGCATGAATATTAATGCAAAAAAGATAACTTATAACTACATGCATGACTTGATGATGTGGCATTGTTGCATGGAGAGGAAAATTAGATAGTGGGCTGCAACTATTTAGGAATAGAGGATTTCCAATGTTTTGTAGTCCTTCACAAATATTTTTGTATCACTTTGGATTAAAATAGTGGGAACAGCTGTCTCTTAGACTGATATGCAAACTTACTACCAGTAACTTGTTTTTTCAAGAAAAATGCTTGTTTCTGTTGTTCAGTGATAGAAAGAGGAATATCAAATGCAGTAACTAATTAGTTATTCATATACCCTATTTAAATCAAGTGGTAATCCTTCCTTTTTGTAAACAATTACAATGAATCTAAATAAATGCCACATCGGAAGTGGTTCAATGCTCTCACCAGAGGTGAAAGGATTTCTATTCATAGAAAATTGAGGAACTGAATTGTGTTTTGTTCATTGGAAAGATAAAATATATATATTGAAGTGATTCCATATGGTTTGGGAAATGAGAAGCTGGCTACATCACTGTTTTATATGACTACATAAGGTACCATAATGGGATGAACATGCCGCCAGAATAACCTGGAATTCCTTACCGTCATGTTAGCAATTCAAGTTGGTCCATCATTAGCTTGCACCATTCAATTATTACTCAAGTTGTGGATGCTTGCTTCTAAGCATATCTGTTCCTGTCAATTTTGCCAGCATGGTTGTTAGTACCAATTTATTGTTCCTTTGTCTTCTGTCGTTCTTAATTGCTTGTGCATGATAAATGCAAATACTAGTTAGTTTGTTCATATCAGTTGCTGGTTAGGTCATCATTTGGTATGAGCTCTTATATTTAACTTGAATCCTTAATTGTTCCTTGCAGAGCCAGGGCTAGTGAGCTTATTAAAGCTTTAGATGGACAAGATTGTCCTCGTCCAATCGCTTGTCGTTTATTTGCAGACAAGGTAGCTACATGCCTACATTTATCTGCTATATTTTCTTTTTAGAAAACATCATGGTATATGTCTGGCTTATCAAACAAGTCCACGGGCCTATAGAATGATCATGCATGCATGGTTATTGGCAGGATTGGTTCTATTTAAGTATCAATAGAGTTACATATGTAAATGAAAACCTAAACACTTGCTTTTGAAACATGAATCATTAGCAAATCATGGTTTTCTTGTTTATGTACTTTAGCTGGTGCGTTGATGGTGACACCTTCTGTTTTGGGGAGAAACATGGTATTACTACTTGATTTGTTATATTTACAGTCTTTATACTACAGTCTAGATGGTGTGTTTTCTGTAGCTGCTAATATTTTATTTTGAACATAGTTACGCACCCATGCATGAATTGAAACTAGCAATTGTGGAAAATTATGTGACTTCTACTCATATTGAACCATTCTCAATATAGCACACTTCAATAATTACGTGATATTACTTTGCAGATGATTTCAATAGTCAAAAGTCGGAATCCGACGGACAAGACCTTTGGAAAATTAGCCTTTGCTTGTGGATATGTCATGCTACTGGTCACTAATCAGGTATCTTTTTGGTTTTGTGGGGTGTTACTGCTCATTAGTCATTACCGAGTCTGAGTGGATTGATCGCTACAATTTGCTATTTTGTTTGTGTTATTTCAGTATGTAACAGGCAACATAACTATGTAGTTATGTAAATTGAAAATTCTGTTAACTTTCTGAACAGATAATGTGTGGATAATTCTTTCTTGCAGGTCTGCTACATGTAACATGTTACATATATTTGATATTCTGGTAGACACAAGTGCACATGCCGCAGTTTTGTTTACCAGGACTTATTGTGAACTTGTGATAGTCAAAATAGTCTTGGTGAAAATATAGTTTGCTTGCATGACATATCAGCTTGAATTGTGTGGAACTGAGGTTTGACAACAATTATTTTTTATTTAATTTTATGCCAATTTAAATGGTCTCTGAATAGGTCAGATACAGAAGTGCAACATGGTGCTGATAAACTCAGGGCCACTGTAGATTCTCTGTCATAAACATTCATATCCTGTTAATTTGTTTGTCTTAAAAGCAATTTTGCATCCTCATATTGCTATCAAGATGAGATTTTTCCTATTTCATATGGCTTCAGATGTGTGCAATCTTTGCTGCAGAGCTAGTATGATGATAATCAATCAGTTCTAATTCTGCGTGTAACTCATCTTCTAATGCATTTTTATGGAAACTACAAAGAGAATACAGTCAAATTTTTGTCACGTGACACATGTGAATGCTCAGGTACCAGATGCAATGGATTATCTTCTGGCCGAGTTCAACAAAGTTTGCATGTACACAGTCCCAAAGCATCTGCATGCTTTAAATGTAAGTCTTGATGTCACTGAACTTTTCAGCATTGTTGTGCTTTCTTATCTTCTTACAACAGAAACCTTATGTTTTTGGTTTGCCATTTCTTGGAATATGTGCCCAAAAGATACAATATTTCAAATCTCAGAGTTATATCTATGTTTTTGAACTGTGAATGCACCTGATTTTAGGGTTTGAAAATGTGTACTATTTTTTGATGTTTTTTGGCTCATA
This sequence comes from Aegilops tauschii subsp. strangulata, assembly GCF_002575655.3. Taxonomy (NCBI): domain Eukaryota; kingdom Viridiplantae; phylum Streptophyta; class Magnoliopsida; order Poales; family Poaceae; genus Aegilops; species Aegilops tauschii. Next base: position 294,754,484 of record NC_053040.3, on the reverse strand, counting down.
TATTTGGATTATCTCATGATCTGTAATTGCTTAGGCACAAGCACGAAACACAGATTACTTCAGGCTTATTGGCTACCAGGAAGAAGATGGAAAACTTCAGAGCACTGAGAAGTATTTGGTAAATGTTGTTGCATACGTCAAACTGTATGCTGCCATGGTTCAGGTGTGTATAGTCCTTGTGTAGATATAATCAGTTTGGTGAAAACATCAGTCAAGTCTGATTAAGATTTGGCAGTAAAAATGTATTTTATGTTCTGCCCTTTCCGTAACAATAGGCTGTTTTCCTGTTAACTGCAATCCATTATTTTAAATTTCAGCACAGTGATAACAAGTATGTTTTGCCATGGTTTGTGCAATGACAACATATGATGAACCTTGACAAGTTATTACATACCATGTTGTATGCTATCACATTATTTAAGTAGAAGACTTGTGTTGAACAGACTGTTGTTTTGTAATAGAGCAGAAATATGACTGCATAATTTTGTCTACAGACAGAAATCAAAGGTGTGCGGCATCCACATGGCTTAGCTGAGGGATGGAAATGGCTTGCAATGTTCCTCAATACTCTTCCAGCAATCCCAGCCACTGCTTTTGCCCTTCATGCTTTCCTCAAGGTAGAAATCCGCATTGGTGCTTTGTGTTTGACTATCTGTGTATGCAGCTAACTAGGATTGTGCTCATTTTAGGTGGCTGGTTTTGCGCTTCACAAGAAATATGGATCACAGTTCATGAAAATTCTAGATGTAATATCGCGGCACTTCATACCAGCTTTGAAAGCACAAGGTTCGAAAGTTCATCCAGAGGCTATCAATAATCTACAGAATTATCTGAATGACAAAATTTATCTGGAGGAGCCAGAAGGGCAGTACCTCGCCCAGCAGCTGCTATCGAAAATGTTCTTGTGAAGATTAACATCGGATCGGCATGGAGCTACAACTATGATTAGCAGCAGCAGTTACCAGTTGGTGCATCTATTTCGTCTGAGTAAGCTGCGTGGGTGTAACTTATGAAGAAGCCTAAAATCGTCTTGAAGATTATTTTGGATGGATTTCATCATGTTAGTAAATTAGGATACAAGTGCCACTTGGTGGAGGTCATGGGATTTGTTGTATGTACTGTGTGTCTGTACTATGAGGTGCAAACCTTCTGTTAGTTTGAACTCAACGTTGTTTTGAATGCAATTCATCTGCGTTGATCAAATTATTGTTTGTAGCACAAAACACTTGCTTCTGAAGTATTGTTAGTCGCAGCACCAGGATGTTCAGTGCAGCTGTGCACGCCCTTTCCATCCATGCATCTCTTTCAGGCCTCAATATCAGTCCAGTTCTCCGGTCCCCACGAGGTCTGCAGTTGCACTCCCCTTGGCCAATTGCAGAGCCGAGTACGAGATGGGGATAAAGCTATCTACGGCTAAAAGCCTAAAACCTCCTGTCTGAGAGGAAAGCAAGAAAATGGCAGCGCCACCTCTCAGCCTCGCACGCCGCGTCGCCGGCGCCTCCTCCCCTGCCGCCGCGGCGCATTCCTCCTCCCGTTCCCGCTACTTTCGTCCTCGCCTGCTCCCTTCAAAGGTACGCGCTTTTGTCTCCTGCGTTTTCCTGTGCTCTTTCTGTGCCCTGAGCTGCCGGTGGTGCAGCGGTGGAGTGGGGTGGTGAAGATGGGGGCGGCAGTGGGGGACGGGCAGGGGGGCGAGGAGGAGGAGACGAGGCAGGCCAAGGAGATGGCCGCTGCCAGGAGGCGGTGGGAGACGCTGGTGAGCTCACCTCTCTCAACTCTCACGCCTTTCTACTCTTCTCATTTCGTTTACACTACGCGTCTACAGTACCACCGGTGGTGCAAACCTCCTCTGAAGTTACTTTATCTCGGAATCACGGCGCTCTTAGCTTAAGCTTTGTAGTTTGAATTCGGCATCTGCGTGATGCATGTATGAATCTCTAAATGATGAACTGCTGTTATTTGTATGGCCGTGGAATGCTCTGCTTGAAGATCAGGGAGCAGAAGATTAAGACCCTTACACCAAGGGAAGCTGGCTATACATTCAAACTCACGGACAAGGTCCTTCTGGATGTTAGGCCTTCAAATGAGCGTCAAAAGGTTGGTGGTAGGACCAAAAACCATTTCTAGTGTTGGTTAATCGTGGATGCTCACATTTTCCTGTCCTTTGCTTGTATCACAGGCCTGGGTGAAAGGTTCTACCTGGATTCCAGTATTCGATGTGGATACATCGTCTGATTTGAATGGCCTCAGCAAGAAAGCATTCAACTTTATGATTGGTATGCCAAATGGAGTTCTGGCTACATCGTTGGATCTGACTGTTGCTTGCACTACTGTCTTGAAGGCATTTGTTCAACTTTGTTCGCACTATTTCATTATAAAAGCTGCCATAGAAGGACCATAACATGGAGTGATTCTTCAGTATAGACAATCCAGACTGGAGACTAATCAGCTAATAGTGCATCAAACACAGTTACGAGATGTAAAACAGGCCTTTTCTTTCAACATAGATTGACTTATTTTCAACTCATACGATACCATCGTTTGTAATATGTCAACTCATATGGTACCACCATTTGCAGTTCTAGACTTCAAGTGTGACTAAACTCTCATCACTCTTGCATAATAGGTGGCTGGTGGAGTGGCAGCTCAACAATGTCATTCAATAAGTATGCTTGACATTTGTTAAAACTTGGGCCTCTCATGAATTGTATTTTAAAACCAATTTGATTGACTGACTTTACAACAAATTCCTAGGAACTTTGTACAGCAGACCGAGGAGAAGTTCTCAAAAGATACAGATATCATCCTAGTATGCCAGAAGGGACTGAGGTAATTGCTTGTTAGCTCACTTTCTAAGTTTCTGATGTTGGATTTGTACTGCTTATTAGCTCATTCTCTGACTTTCTGATGCTGGATTTGCACTGCATGACACACTGACAACACATACTCATACCTTTTCACCTTGCTGGCCTTTGTGGAACTTAAATCATCTCATCATCCTATGTTCTTCATGGAGCACTGTTTTTTATGCTGTATTTGGACTCACCATGTGACTAGAAAGGTCTCTACCGTTTGCTGGACAGCGGCGCATACCACTTCTTAAACTTGAGCTTTGTGTGGCATGCTGCTCATACACACAAGATGCTATTTCAGCTACCTAAATCTTGGACAAATGATTCTAAAAGAAATCTTGAACAAAATATCACTCTTTCAGTCATTGCACTCTTGTAATTTAAGGTTGCATGTGCCCATCGTATTGGTGCTACTGCTACATCTTGTAGCATCCATCATACAACATTTGCGATTCAACGTCCGGTGTGGATTTTTGTCTGACAGTTTTGATATCCCCAAAAATGTTTGGCAGATCAATTGCTGCCGCTGAGCAACTTTACAATGCTGGCTTCGAAAATTTATTCTGGGTACAAGGAGGATTGGAAGCTGCTGAAGAGGAGGTAGGAGTAGGAGTCATCGTATGATCTTCTATTTTGGAGTTATATTAATTTCATGTTTTTTTCCCTCTTTATAGGACTTTGAGCGGGAAGGTTCCCAAGCTTTCAAGCTTGCTGGTATTGGTGGGGTTTCTGAATTTTTTGGGTAAGTTCCAGGACCTCAACACCTATGATAATGTCAGTGTGACGGTGTTATTTTCCTCACCAAAATGTGTGCACCAAGGCCTTGTATTAAGGTTGAAGATTTTCCTGTGAGATACAAGCTATGACCTTGCCACCAATCTAAGACTTGAGCGATCAGATTACAGTACACATGTAGATAAGCATGATACTGTGTTTTCTAATCATTCTGAGATGATCCAAATATGTTTCAGCATTCCACAAAGGCATTCAGCATTGTTAGTGAAATGACATCCACTATGTTACTAATCCTGAATCTTTTCTGACAACTTGGTTTCAGCTGGACGGATCAGCAACGTGCACAGGCTGCAAAGGAAGGATGGGGATATCGGCTGCTCTTCACGGGCCGATTGGTATTCGTTTTGAAAAATATGCGTGTACTTAACTTTTGTCTGCAATGGAAAGATCTTTAAACATTCTTCTTCTTCCTCGAACCACACAGGTTGGGGCAATTGTGCTAGCAGATGCTCTGTTTGTGGGTGCCCAAAGTATTGGCCCTCTGCTTCAACAATTACAGCCTCATTAACTGATCGATTCCGAGGAAGATGCTGCGGTGTTCAAGCTAACTTGAAGGCGGCATTTCGGCCGCTCATCTCGAGAGAGACCCAAAACAACTGCACGAGGACACAGTTGCGGCCGTTCCTCAGGCCTGCTATGATAGCACACAGAGACGGAATGTTCTTTCCTAGAAGTATCTAGTTATGAATCTAGAGCCTCATTTCTGACTCAATGAATTACAGAAGTTCAGGCCGCACAGGATAATTATGATTTCGTGGAATTCTCCTGTTGAAAATTCTGTTGAGAAAACCTTAGTCTCAAAATATCACATGTGTGGATTTTTTTTTTTGAGAGTACGCAATCGCGTACCTTAGCTTTATAGAAGGCAGAAATATGTACAAGAGATGAATCTTACACTAGGCCGAGGTGACTCACAAGTAGTCACGACTCTGGTCCTCGAAACTCCACTCCTACAACTAAACTCTACTACTCATAAAGTGTGGTAACTCCGTGAGCTCCTGCCGATGCCCAAGTATGCAGATTATCAAAAATCTGACCAGTAAAACTAGCGATAGAAGAGACTTCTCTAGTTGGACCAAACACCAGCCCGTTGCGATGCTTCCAAAGACTCCAACAGATGAGCATGACAACCGAGTCGAAACCTTTCCGAGCCTCTTTTGGGATCTGCATGCGCACATGCAACCACCAATCTTGTCATCGGACGTGGGGACTAGGTCAGTCGTGATCCTGGCTCGTAGAAAGCAGCAATGCCAGACTTGCCGCGCGAAGACGCAGCGAAGCAAGATATGATCAACCGTATCCTCCTCTTGGTCGTAGATGTAGCAAGCAGATGTCTGGTCTTGCAAACCATGCCGTAGTCGTCGATCCGCCGTCCAAAGCCGGTATTGCATGGCGAGCCACATGAACAGCTTGCACGATAAAGGCGCCCAGCATTTCCAGATTGCCGCGGCTGGGGCAAAGCGCACACTGTCGTGCCACAACATGGCATAAGTCAATCTAGAGGTGTAAACTCCGCTGCTGTCCCATCTCCAAACGGGGGTGTCACTCTCCATCGGGTCAAACACCATAGTGATCATAATATCCCAAAGCTTTATAAGTTGAAAGAGCTCATCCGCAGAGAGCTCGCTCGTAATGTCATTGGCCCATTGATGCATGAGCAGGGCTTCTCTGACCGTGCGCCGATTGGCCACTTGAGTGCGGACCCGCTGTCGTATGAGAGGTGCAATCTCTTCCATAGTCGAGCCATCCATCCACCGATCCTTCCAGAATAGGACTCTCTCTCCATTGCCCAGTTTCCAATGCACCAGACTGTTGAAAGCCACCTGAACGTCAGCATCCATAGCTAACGGCAAACCCTGCCAGGGCCTCGAATCATCCGTACGTTTGAGCCACTCCCACCTTAATCTCAAGGCCAGACCATGCTTGTTCAAGTCCAAAACTCCCAGACCACCAAGCTGTTTGGGTCGGCACACTTTTTGCCACGAGACCAGACACTTGCCTCCATGGATTTGTTCAGTTCCTGCCCAGAAGAACGCACGACAGCTCTTGTCCACGCGCTCCAGCGCCCACTTTGGCGCTTCAGCCACCAACATATGGTGTGTGGGTCTAGCTCTGATCACCGTGTTGACCAGAATCAGTCTGCCCGGTCTCGTGACCAATCCGCGCTGCCAACCCGGCAGGAAGTTAAGCACCTCGTCAACCACCGGCTGCCAATCCGAGCGAGTGAGCTGCTTGATAGAAAGCTGCATGCCAAGATACTTACACGGGAAGGAGTCCATGCGCCATGGCAAAGCAGCCGCCACTCTCTCCGAGTCTGTCTCATCAGAGCGTATCATGATGGCAGACGACTTGGCGAAGTTAACGTGAAGTCCGGAAGCAGTGCCAAACATTTGTAGTGCAGAACTAGTAAAGCACAGATCAGCAAAAGTCGGTCTGATGAAGAGAATAACGTCATCTGCGTAGATCGATAACCTTTGGAAAGGCGTGCACCCTGGCATAGCACTAATCGCGCCCCATTCTTGCGCTTTCATAGTCATAGCCGTGAGGGCGTCCATAGCAATGATGAAGAGCAGTGGGGAAACTGGGTCCCCTTGTCGCAGCCCTTTGACATGTCTGAATTTCCTGCCCGGACATCCATTAACTAGAACTCGCGAGCTGGCCGTAGACAGGAGAATGGCAAGCTGAGAACACCAATGTTCAGAGAACCATTTGGCTCTCAGCACCTCGTGCAAGAACGACCAGGATAGAGAGTCAAAGGCACGGGAGATATCAAGCTTGACCAACACTCCTTTAGCCTTTCTGCGATGCAAGCTCCTGGCAACTTGTCGGACAAGCATGAAGTTGTCGTGTATGTTCCTGCCTCTGATATAAGCCGATTGGTTGATGCTGACCAGCTCATGCATCCGCAGACATAGCCTCGAGGCCATCAGCTTCGCCTTAATCTTCGGTATGCTATGTAGTAGGCTGATCGGTCTGAAGTCACGGATTCTGCAGGCATCCGGTCTCTTAGGGATTAGGGTAATAATCGCCTGATTTAATCTTCCAAATCCCCTTCCGTTTCCAAACTGGAGCTTGTGAATTGCAGCCATGATATCATCTTTGATAATGCTCCAAGCCCTATGGAAGAACAGTCCGATGAAGCCATCCGGGCCTGGCGCTCTCTCGGATGGCATGCTTTTAATCACCGAGTAGACCTCCTCCTCCGTGTAGATGGCATCCAGCTCTTGGAGGTCCAACGGTGTTATGCCCAGGAAGTCGAGGTCAATCGTGTGCTCTCTAGCCTGGTACGTGCCCAAAAGCTCCTTATATGCATTATAGAAAGCCTCCTCCTTGCCGTTTTGGTCTGTGATAACAGAGTCCTCGAGCTGCAATGCCGGTATGAAGTTTCTCAACTTTCTGCCATTAGCCACCAGATGAAACAGCTTGGTGTTAGCATCTCCTTCGCCCAGCCAGCGGATTCGTGAACGTTGCCGTGCAATCGTGCGCTCGAGCGAAGCCAAACCCAAGGAAGTGAGCTTGAGGGTGTTCCGGAGCCATCTTTCTTCTGCCGAGAGGGTGCGGTGATCCATTGCCCGATCAAGCTGTAGAATGATCCAGTTTGCCATAGCAATCTGAAGCTTAACATTGCCAATCTTTCTCAGTCCCCAAGCCGTTAGATCATGAGCTGTCTTACGAAGAAGCACGTCTAGTCTGAGGAAGGGGTCCGAGATGTTGGGGTCACATGTCCAAGCCTCTACCACTGCCTCATCAAAACCGCCAAGTTTGGTCCAAAAAGATTCAGCGAAACCTTCTATGAGGCTGTAAGTGATCCTCCATGGCAAGGTGAAGCGGACAATGGTCTGAAATGGCCGTGGACAGAGCTTGCAGCAAACCATCAGGATGGTCGAGCTCCCAATCGACCGAGACAAACACTCTATCAATCTTAGTGAGGGTGGGGTTCTCCCTCTCGTTGCTCCACGTGAAAGCACGACCATGCAAGAAGAGCTCCTTAAGACCATTGGAATCCACAAACCGTCTAAATTTTCCCATCATTCTCCTGTCAAGGTTGGCATTACTCTTATCAGCCGCGTTCAAGATGAGATTAAAGTCTCCAATCGCTAACCAAGGTCCGGGACAGAGCAATCGCCTCGCAGACAGCTCTTCCATGAATTGGATCTTCTCATGATCCTCTTGTGGCCCATAGACAACCGAAATCCACCAAGGTGCACCCTCCCTCGGTGTCACGTAAGCCGTAATAAAATTAGAGTCACGCACACCGTTAGTGATGGTCGCGATCGATGAGTCCCACACCAAAATGATACGATGGACCAAAGCTGTAGAATGGTAAATTGATCTACAACATCCAATTTGGACTCCTGAGCACAATAAATCCCCGGCCGAGTGGCATCGACGAACTCTCTCAACGCTTTTCTCCTAGCCGGACTGTTCACATGTGTGGATATAAATCTCATTGTGTGGAGAAGATATTTCCGTCTCTTGCTGGCGGTTTTTTATTTATGACGGGGTCTCTTGCTTGCGGTTGGTTGTATTGGGGAATCCGATAATATGCCGTGCGAATTTAGGTGCCGAATATTCCTTTTCATAACCCAGCTCCAACTCAGGTTAGAAAACCATACCGAGGGGTTTCGTTGCCGGATATTCCTTTCCGTAACTCAACTAGGGTTAGAAGCCCAAACCGCAGTTATATGTTTTCAATTTCTCCACAGAGTGCGTTCTGGAAGGTAGTCACCGAGCGGTGGGCCGTCGTAGCCTCTGGTCCACATGTCATACTCACAAGAGTGTACTGCTTCCTCTCGTGGGTTTAATAAACACCCAACCAATTGCAGAGGACGAGCGTGAGGCTCATGGTTTTGGCCTTCAATTGTTTGGTCCACCAAACCAAGACGGAAGGAAACAGTGATGTCAAAAAGAAAAAAAAAGACGGAAGGAAACAGCACAAGGATCGATCCATCTGACATCTGGGCCAACCTGGATTTGGTCCCACGCGTCACTCGGAGTGGACGGATAGCTTGGTAGCGAAACTGCGTGCACGAATCCGATCGGCAAAAGCACACCGCGACGGAGGAACGAGCGGTCCACGCCCCTAGCGAGGGACGCGTCTACCACACCCACCGATTCTCCTACCCACGCCTCCGCCGATACATCGCGGACGTGTGGGCCAGGTGGCTGCTCTGGCCCGCAAACCAGACCTGGCCCGAAACCGTCAGCGGCACAGCCTGTAGGCGTGTTGCCCCCGCGCCCGTCACCGCGAGCCACCTAATCTCTTTCCCCTCTCGCCATAAACTGCGGGTGCTAGGGTTAGAGACGCACGGAATTCGTTCCTTCGTTGCTGCGCACCGGAGACCAAACCAATTGGCCCCGCCGCCTTCGTCTCGAGAGCTTCGTTCGGTAGCGATGGAGTGCCTTGCCGAGATGCCGCACGCGCCGCTCGACCGCCGCCCGCGCAAGCGGCAGCGCCTTGGCTGGGATGTCGGCCCCGAGATTCCTCAGGTATACCCCCGGTCCGTACGCGGTTTTTTTTTTAACTTTTAGCCTGCAGATCTGCAGGGTAGTGGCTTGTTTGCGTTAATTAGTAGTTGCTGTCATGTCGATTTCAATCGTTTCGATAGTTAGCATATGCAGATCTCCCGAAGTAGATCCTTGCCTTTTTACTTAGATTTGAGTGTGATACTGTTCATCTGTTTCCGTATTAGGGCGTGGGTTGGCCGAATTATGCTTTAGTTTTGCTTGGATAAGATTAATAATCGTAGGTGTATATATTCCCGAGTTTCTCAATAATTTGCACACCCTTCGGATCCGTTTACGAGGGTTTGCATGCTGTTCGATAAAAAAAAAGGAACAGACGAGGATGCAGTATGTTGTTTCCACTTGATTTATGTTTGTTTCCACTTGATTTATGTCGATCTTTTATCGTTCATTATAATCTGTTGCGCTTAAGTAATTGATTGTTTCCTGAAGATTTGCATATGACTAAGTCTAACGCAATCAGATTCCTCCAGTTTTGGCCATGCTGATATTTTGTAGCAACTGCATAATATTTTGCAGTCTGTATCCTAATTTATCTCCTGAATTTCGTTGTTGTAAAATGGAATTTCTTTTTCAAACTTTCTTTATTCCTAACCTTTTATAATTGTCTTCTGGTGCAGCTAAAAAAGTTGTGTGGGGAAGAGGTTGCAAATGTAATTAGTGCTATGACAATGGGGCTATCTTCAGGTGGTATTGTTTCCTCTCAGGAGGCCCAAGGCCTTTTTCGTTTTGCGACCCCTCCCCTGAGAGAAGATGACAAGGATGGACATTATGTTTTTGCTGTGGGAGACAACCTCACATCACGCTGTAATTACCTTATCACAAGTTTGTTTGTTTATTTCTCAACTGTGTAGCGTTTTCCATATTTTTGTTCTTATGGTTTGTATCTATGTTTGCAGATAGGATTAATGCAAAAATGGGTGAAGGTCAGTTTGGACAGCAGCCTTTACATCTGTTGATATGTTGGAATTCTCAAGGCGATTCTTGCACACTGCTATTGTTGACGTCGGCAGGATGTGCTCATAATTGATTATGTGTTTGCAAATACATCAGGTACCTTTGGTCAGGTGTTGGAATGTTGGGACAGGGAACGGAAAGAAATGGTGGCTATTAAGATCATCAGAGGCATTAAGAAGTACAGGGATGCTGCAATGATAGAAATTGGCATGCTCGAGCAGCTTTGTAAATATGAAAAAAGCAGATCCAGGTGAGTCCTCAGTTTCACTTTCACAATTCCTGCCGTGTATATTGTATTCCTGTGTGTGATTTACTTTGTTAAGATTGCCTGTATATAAGCTGGTCTATTTTGCAGTTGTGTTCAAATTCGGAACTGGTTTGACTATCGTAACCATATCTGTATTGTAAGTACATCATTAGATTATGGCAGAGTTATCAACTAACCACAAGAGATAACCCTGAGCTTAAACATTGGTGAATTTGAATGAATGGTGGGCAGGTCTGTGAGAAGCTTGGGCCAAGCTTATATGAGTTTCTGCGGAAAAACAGTTACCGCTCATTCCCAGTTGCCATAGTTCGGGAGGTTGCCAAACAACTGTTGGAATGTCTAGCATGTGTGTGCACACTTCCGCTACCCCTTGTACCTGCAGTAGTATGCTATTGTAGATCATTATTCCATTATTTTAGGGTGTCATCTGTTGATGACTTTTTAATTCATGATCGCTAGGATTATCTAACGTGCTTTTGTCAAATATTTATCTTCTCTGTAATGTGTGTTGCAGTTATGCATGATTTGCGCCTCATTCACACTGATTTAAAGCCCGAGAACATTCTTCTTGTTTCTCCGGAGTACATTAAAGTTCCTGATTACAAAGTATACTTTATTCTTTTTCTAACTTGGCCTTGCAGTTATAAATTATTCAACTTTAGTTTATTGTGTATGGTGTTTGTGCTAATTCTTTGCTAATAACTGCTAGGTTTCATCCCGTTCACCGAAGGAGGGATCCTACTACAAACGTGTGCCCAAGTCCAGTTCAATAAAGGTTATTGATTTTGGCAGCACCACATATGACCAGCAGGACCAGACCTATGTAGTTTCTACTAGGCATTATCGGGCTCCGGAAGTTATCCTGGGTATCTTTCTCGTCCAGTGCAAAGGCTCTTCCCCTCAGCCAGATTTTGGGGTTGTAAGTTATTTATATTTGCCATGACGGTTGTTCAGGACTTGGATGGAGTTACCCATGTGATATCTGGAGCGTTGGGTGTATACTAGTTGAACTCTGCACGGTACGTCATTGGGGCTTACTTTGATCTGTTATCAAGTCACAAGGATGGAGTTTTTGAGTTACCAGAGGTACTGCAGGGAGAGGCGCTGTTTCAAACCCATGAAAATTTGGAGCATCTTGCTATGATGGAGAGGGTGCTTGGGCCGTTGCCATATCACATGCTCAAGAAGGCTGAGTATGTTGCCGTCCTTGATCCATACCAGTGTCATAAGCTTTCAGCCATGCGAGAGGATTACTCAAACTATGTGTTTTGTTGTTCCTTTTGTGTAGTCGACATGGTGAGAAATATGTGAGGAAGGGCCGTTTAAACTGGTCTGAAGGATGTGCCTCACGGGAAAGCATGAAAGCTGTCATGAAGCTGCCTCGGCTTCAGGTATTATCCTGTTGTTACCGTTCAAATTGCGACCATTTTTAGATTTGTTTGGCTTATGAATCGGACTGATTTTATGCAAGCAGAATCTGGTGATGCAAAACGTTGAGCATTCTGCTGGTGACTTCATCAATCTTTTGCAAGGGCTGCTGAGTTATGATCCAGCAAGCCGCCTAACGGCCCAAGAGGCCCTTGAGCATCCATTCTTGACGGAGCGGAGTGAGCGAAGAAGATGATGTGCCCAAGATCCTAGCATCTGCCATGTCGCTAACTTAACTTGTACTATGTTTGAGCCGTGACTTCCATTTGTCGTGTTCATGGAATGGCAGAGATTCCATTCTCTCTTCCATGGAATGGAAGAAATAATTAAATTAGATAGGATTTAGCACTAGCTTTTCTCGTTGCATTGCTTGTGTAACCTGCTCATTATCTGTACATATGTTGACTTATGTGTATGTAATCGGGATGAGATTCTCTGAATGAATATATTTTGATGGCAACACTAATTTTGTTGGAAATTCTTCAAGTCATTCAGCTTTTGTATTTTGAATAAAATTGGGCAGTTCAAAAAAAAATGTATAGACAGCAGAGAAATACGACTCACTTCACCAGTCTAAACTTATTACAAATAAAAATATGTAGAAATCCGCTTAAGTACAATGGCATTGTTCCAAAGGGAGCCTAGATATGAAACCTGTACAATTGCTAACGTTTTATACAATTCTTGCTGTGCTAGGTTGTTGATGATTCATCTGCACCGGTGGCTCCTCCTAACGTTTTATACAAGTCAAATGGCTTCTCTTACGTTCTGATTGATAAAGCCAAGTGAAGCAAATAATGCACCCTTGTAGCCTTTGGTTATGGCTAAGAGTCACGTGAACTATGTATGCCTCGGACCTCTTGTTGTATTGCAATGGCTTTTTAACTGCCGTTTTCAATGTCGGCATGTTTTTGCTGTCAACAAATTCAACATGGAGAAACATATGGAAATCCGTTGAGCTTTTTGGCTGCAGTCCGTTGCACAATAAAATTAACAATAGTTTTTTCTTTTCTTTTTGGGATAAAATTTGCAACAGCTAGGTGAACACTTTGTAAGCTAATTGCAGCTGTAGACAAGGAAGGCTAACTGCACTAGAAATGCTCTCCCTCAGGCTGCCACTCAGGACGCGACGCTCAGTCTGCCAATGTCTGGATGGATATGGACAGAAATGTCGACGATGATACATGTACTCGACTGGGGACGAGCTAATAGTTCTTGTTTGGAACGCAAGCACATAGAACAAAAAATCGAGATTTTTTCAATAATTAGCTCAGTTAATGACTCCTGCCGCAGCTTAATTTGCAGTCGCCGCATCTCGCTCTTCCGGACCCTCTAGAGCATCCGCTGGCCGGAGAAGACAAAATAAATAAAAACTACTAGTTGATGATCTGACTTTCGATCGTAATTAGGTTAATCAAATGGGTGCCCCGGCTCCTCGAACGCAAGAGGGATGGCAGCTCCAGCTCATGGTCAGCGCTCTCGACGTGCCTACATATACACGCTAAACCCACCCGTACTCGTCCATCTCTCCCATCCATCAAACCGCCGCAACCTTCTCTGACCGAGCAGCTGCGAGTTCGAGCCCAAGTTCCAAGCTAGAATCGCGGCGATGGCACGGTCGGAGCTGGCCATGGCGTTGCTGGTGGTGGTCCTCGCCGCCGGCTGCTGCGCGCCGGCGGCCGCCGTGGCGTACCTCTCCAAGCTGCCTGTGACCCTCGACGTCACGGCATCCCCCAGTCCCGGCCAAGGTACGTCCGTCGCATATGCATCTCACGGATTGGTGTTAACAAAGACAGAGAACGGAAACAAGGATCTTCTTAACGCTAACGACTAAATCAACTGATCCTTGACCAGTTCTTCACGCCGGCGAGGACGTGATCACGGTGACGTGGGCCCTGAACGCGAGCCAGCCGGCCGGCAAGGACGCCGAATACAAGAACGTGAAGGTGAGCCTCTGCTACGCGCCGGTGAGCCAGAAGGAGCGCGAGTGGCGCAAGACCCACGACGACCTCAAGAAGGACAAGACCTGCCAGTTCAAGGTCACCCAGCAGGCCTACCCCGGCACCGGCAAGGTCGAGTACCGCGTCGCCCTCGACATCCCCACCGCCACCTACTACGTGCGCGCCTACGCGCTCGACGCCTCCGGCACGCAGGTCGCCTACGGCCAGACCGCGCCCGCCTCCGCCTTCAACGTCGTCAGCATCACCGGCGTCACCACCTCCATCAAGGTCGCCGCCGGCGTATTCTCCGCCTTCTCCGTCGCCTCCCTCGCCTTCTTCTTCTTCATTGAGAAACGCAAGAAGAACAACTAAACTCGGAAGTCAGAACCGTGGCGATGTGTTCGTCTGTGCGCGACTTCTTGTCCTTTGCAACGTACTCCCTCCGTTCCTAAATACTTGTCTTTCTAGGCATTTCAACAAATAACTACATACGGAGTAAAATGAGTGAATCTACACTCTAAAATATGTCTACATACATCCGTATGTGATAGTCATTTGAAATGCCTAAAAAGACAAGTATTTAAGAACGGAGGGAGTACGTACAATTGTACTGTACTGTATATGTAAGAGAGTGTTGATGTTTCCTTTTTCTTTTTCGGAGACTCTCGTATATAATTGGTTATGTTGTAATACCACCGATGGGCATATCTTCTAGGAACAAAAACGGACGAGTTCTTCACATTTGTTTTCACATTTTATTTTAATGGTAGAAATGAGATTGGATCAAAAACCCTGAAAACCAATACATAAACAAAGAGCCGGTTCTTGTCTGGGTCAAGCAGTTTTAATTTTTTTTTAAAAGATTTGCCATTTTCATTAGTTAAGAGAGGAATTTTAACAGAGACCCGCAAGGCGGGGAGAAGAGATAAGTGCCCATAAAAAGGGCCTTCTCTTTGATCCTAGCGGTAACAATGGTCGCAGTGGCAACATTATTCCTAAAAATTCTAATGGTATGCTCATTTCAAAGCTCCCAGGAAACAGACATGCACAAGTAAGTGAGGGCCTTCCTCGGGGGCCCTCCTATCCAGGACAATCATGAAGCACAAGTCCTTGACCGAGACCTCGTGCCGCCAATTCGTGGTAATGTCATTGTTGAGACTGATCCACGAAGCCACATCCACCCAAACGCGTTGGGAGAATCTGCGATGGAATAGAAGGTGAGGCGCAGATTCATTAACATGCTTGCAGAGTGGGCAAATGCCACAATTGGGCCAGCCCTGCTGTTCCACTCCAAAATTGGCAACAACAAAAAAAACGATTCTTCCCCCTGACAGCTGGGACCCACCAGCTATATCTTCACACGGAAGGAAGTGCCTCCTTATCCTTCCTGACAGTTGGGACCCACCAGCTATATCTTCGCACGGAAGGAAGTGCCTCCTTATCCTCCCTGATAACTGGGACCCACCGGGTCGAACCGTACATCGGGTTGTCTGTCTGGTCGCGATCGTGTACGTACATACTGGTCGATCAGTCTATCTGCAGCGATGAACCGTGTCTGAGTAAGGAGATGCACGTGTCATAGTAGTGCGCGCGGACATAGCATGTCACGCAGTCCCGTCTATATATATATCGTGTACACGTACATACAACCACGCTGCAAAAAATTAAATACGGCTATGTACGTACATAAGGGCGGGGTCTCGAACGCGTACTCGCGCATACGTACGGTCAGGGCTCATGACATGGAGAGGCAACGGACGACAGCGACGTCGTCCTGTTCATCGGCAGCTAACCGGCTGGGTCGGAACGGAGGAAACAACGTCGTCTTCACCGAGGCCAAGTGACTGGGTCGGAACGCGTCTTGTGCATCGGGAGCGAAGCCACTGGGTCGGAATGCGTCCTGTTCATCGGGAGCCAACCGACTTGGACGGAACAGCCGAAACAAGGTCTGGCGTACCGCAGAACGGAGGAAATGAGCTTCTGTTCGACCGCATACGGTCGGAACGGGGTCCTGTTCATCTGGAAGGGTCTGGTGTACCGTAGAACGGTGGAAACGGATTTCTGTTCGAGCTCCTACGGTCGAAACGGGGTCCTGTTGATCGGGAGGGGTGTGGCATACCGCAAAACGGAGGAAACAGACTTCTCTTCGACCTCCTACGGTTGAAACGGTGGTCATGTTCATCGGGAGGGGTGTGGCGTACCGCAAAATGGGACTCCACGGGCTACTGTTCATCCACCGTCGACCTCCTCCAGCCTCCACCTGCGACTGTTCATCCACGGCGTCTCCCTCCTGCCTCCACCAGCTACTGTTCATCCATAGGCTCCTGTTCATCCAGCCTCCACTGGCTACTGTTCAACCAGCCCTCCATGGGCTACTGTTCATCCAGCTCTCCACCGGCTACCGCTCAACCAACCCTCCACGGGGTCCTGTTCATCCACCCCCAACCGGCTCGATCGGGGTCCTGTTCATCCAGCGGCAACATCCTCTACTACCACGGGGTCCTGTTCATCCAACCCCCACCGGAAATTGTTCATCCAACCCCAACAATGCTCACTGTTCATCAAGAGGCAGCAGGTTCGATCGGCTTCAGTTAGCAGCAGTAGCGAAGGAATCACTCGATTGGGTTTAGTTAACAGCAAGGGATAGATCGATCGCTCGGGTTCAGTAATGCGTAGCCAGTGCAATCGCTTGGGTTCAGTAATGCGTAGCCAGTGCAATCGCCCAGGTTCAGTAGGTGAACGCCTCGCTTGGGTTCAGTTAGAGCCCAACGCCTCGTACCCACGCGCGTACGTGTACGAGAGAAATGCGCAATCCCTCCGTGCATCGCTCGGCCCCGACCACCGACCGTAACCTCCATCATGGACGGCCCAAAGAATATCATGCAGCTGCGTCTCCGGCCCGCTTAGGACGAAAAGCCCATTTCCTGTCATGATTTTTTGTCATAGAAGTAGGAGCCCACCACATCTATGATGATACCGGGTTTTGTCACAATTATCATCATAGAAGTGTCATAAGTATGACAGAAAAAAAATTCGTTCGGCCCAAAATGTCACGGATGTGTCTTTTTTTTGTAGTGTTAATACACTAGATGCATGCTGGATAGCGGTCGATGTGTGGAGTAATAGTAGTAGATGAAGGCAGGAGTCGGTCTACTAATCTTGGACGTGATGCCTATATAATGATCATTGCCTGGATATCATCATAATTATTTGAAGTTCTATCAATTGCCCAACAGTAATTTGTTTACCCGCCGTATGCTATTTTTCTCGAGAGAAGCCACTAGTGAAATCTACGGCCCCCGGGTCTCTTCTTTATCATATTTGCCTTTGAGATATACTTTTATTCACTTTTATTTTCAGATCTATTAATCCAAAAACCCAAAAATACCTTGCTGCAATTTGTTGTTATTTATTTTATCTCGCGTTTCCGCGAGATCTATCCAATCTACTACAATTTTATCTATCTTTTTACCCGGGAGGGATTGACAACCCCTCTTTTATGTCGGGTTGCAAGTATTTGTTCTTTCTGTGCAGGTACCGTTTACGTAATGTTGCATGGTTCTCCTACTGGTTCGATAACCTTGGTCTCATCACTGAGGAAAATACCTACCGTAGCTGTGCTGCATCATCCCTTCCTCTTTGGGGACATACCGGCGTAGTTCAAGCCGCATCAGGCACCCATGCCCCATAGGTGATCGTGCTTCCACGCCGACAGTAGCAGGGCCTGTCACCAGCCTTCTGTACAAGACGGACACAAACGGCCACATATCATTCTATGAAATCGGCTGGCGGGAATTCTTGAAGAGAAAGAGACGACTAAGGGTTGACACATCGGTGCTAATGACGATAAGGAACAACAGCAACAATAAATTACATATGATAGTTGGTGTAGACCTTATTTGAAGAAGATTTTGTGTTGACCAAGATGCTATTCAAGGAGTTATACAAAAATTGATCATGTGAGAGTTGATCCTATTGCAAGCATGTCTCGAAGAAGAAGATTGTGTGAACATTCATATTTACCTTCAAGACATCAGCTTTATGAAGAAAGAAGATTTGATTCAAGGTTGATCAAGACTAAGTACAAATAGTGGATTCAAGTTGATCAACACACAAAGCGTAGAAGATATACCGAGTGGGATCAAGTGATCTCATGGTATGGTTAGCATTGTCCATTACGGTTTCTGTACTAACCCATGGTCTATGTGAGAGTTCCTTTTGGGGTTAGGTAGATTTCAATGGGCGTGCATCAAAAGGAAGATATCATATAACCCATGGAGGATGACATCAAGTGGTGATCGTCATCAAGGTTGCGGTGTGCAAGTTCAAGTGGAGCATCACAAAGAGATCATTGATACATCTCCAACGTATCTATAATGTTTTTATTGTTCCATGCTATTATATTATCTATCTTGGATGTTTTATATGCATTAATATGCTATTTTATATCATTTTTTTGGGACTAACCTATTAACCTAGTGCCCAGTGCCAGTTGCCGTTTTTCCTTGTTTTTGCCTATTATAGAAAATCAATACCAAATGGAATGAAACTTTTTGAGGGGTTTTCTCGGACCAAAAGACAACCACAAAGCTTCGGGAGGAGGCCGGAGGGGCCAAGAGGGAGCCACAAGCTGGTAGGGCGCGCCCCCAAGCTTGTGGGCCCCTCAGGACCCCCTAACCCTAATCTCAGCTCCATAAATACTGAAATATTCCTCGTATACCAGAGGGCACACCAAAAATACTTTTCCGCCACCGCAAGCTTCTGTTCTCATGAGATCCCATCTTGGGGCCTTTTCTGGCACTCTGCCGGAGGGGGATTCGATCACGGAGGGCCTCTACTCCAACCTTGGTGCCCTACCGATGACGTGTGAGTAGTTTACCACAGACCTACGGGTCCATAGCTAGTAGCTAGATGGCTTCTTCTCTCTCTTTGATCTTCAATACAATTTTCTCCTAGATGTTCTTGGAGATCTACTCAATGTAATCTTCTTTGCGGTGCGTTTGTTGAGATCTGATTAATTGTAGATTTATGATCAGATTATCAATGAATATTATTTGAGTCTTCTCTGAACTATTTTATGCATGATTAAGATAGCTTTGTATTTCTCTCCGATCTATTGATTTGGTTTGGCCAACTATATTGATTTTTCTTGCAATGGGAGAGGTGCTTTGTGATGGGTTCAATCTTGCGGTGTCCTCACCCAGTGACAGTAGGGGTAGCGAGGCATGTATTTGTACTGTTGTCATTAAGGAAAAGATGGGGGTTTTACCATATTGATTGGATCTATCCCTCTACATCATGTTATCTTGCTTAAGGCATTACTCCGTTCTTGTTAACTTAATACACTAGATGCATGCTGGATAGCGTCGATGTGTGGAGTAATAGTAGTAGATGCAGAATCGTTTCAGTCTATTTGTCACAGATGTGATGCCTATATTCATGATCATTGCCGTAGATATCGTCACAATTATGCGCTTTTCTATCAGTTGCTCAACGGTAATTTGTTTACCCATCATATGTTTCTTTCAAGAGAGAAGCCTCTAGTGAAACCTATGCCCCCCCGAGTCTATTTTTATCATATTACTTTCAGATCTATAAAACCAAAAACCCAAAAATACCTTGCTGCAATTTATTTTTATTTACTTTATTTTACACTTTTATTTATCTTTTATATCATTCTCTATCAGATCTCACTCTTGCTAGTAACCGTGAAGGGATTGACAACCCCTTTTTCGCGTTGTGTGCAAGTGTTTGTTAGTTTGTGCAGGTGCATCTATTGAAGACTTGTGCATTCCTTCTACTGGATCGATACCTTGGTTCTTAACTGAGGGAAATACTTATCTTTACTTTGTTGCATCACCCTTTCCTTTTCAAGGAAAAAATCAATTTAAGCTCAAGAAGTAGCACTCATGTTTGAAGCTTGCCGTCCATTGTGGTGACAATGGACTTGTGAAGATATGCCGAAGAGTGGATCACCCATAGTGGAGTATGGGAAAGCAATCTACTAGTCTTCATGGAGCCTGTGCAATCAAGAAAGGTGGTCCAACTTGAGGAGGTCAAGATCGTCATCATCTAGCTCAAGTGGACTATGCGCAAGACAAAGGTTTGTCCTTGATAGGTTTTCTATTTTACCAGTCTCATGGTGCTAGTTGGGAGACCAGGTTATAGGATCGATTGTCGTACTATCAAGGGGGGCACTCAAGTGAGTAGCTTTGATCGTATCGTTCATAGAGAGCTCAAACCATTGCATCCATGGCACCATCTTAACTGAGCACCACATTGCACAATATAACATACTCCTAATAGAAGATCACATAGTTAACCAAACCAAGCATGCTTAACAACTTGGAAATATAGCAATTGTATTTGTTTCTCATGTATTTAGTACAACCAAATTCGATTTATTTCTCACATGGTATACAATAACAGAATGCACCCACAGCAATTGAACATCTCATTACAGAATTGAACCAAACATTTAACTAAACACCACAACAAATGAACCAAACATTAACTGAGCACCACATTGCACAATGTATAACATACTAGAAGATCAGATAGTTAACCAAACCAAGCATGCTTGACAACTTGGAAATATAGCAATTGTATTTGTTTCTCATGTATTTTGTAAATAAAATTTTGATTTATTTCTCACATGGAAGACAATAAAAAATTGCACCCTGAAGAATTGAACATCACATTTGCAGAATTGAACCAAACAGTTAACTGAACACGACAACTAATTAACCAAACAGTTAATAAGTGAGCACCACATTGCACGGCATATAGAACATATAAACTAGAGAAACATATTGCATGGTAAAAGTAGATAGCAAAATTCACTAGAATTTGTTAAGGAAAGGCAGTAGCTAGCAAACTGAACATGGGTCCTTATAGTGAGCTAATAAGACAAGTTACTCCTCATCGTCGGAGATATCGATGATGATTGGCTTCTTGGACATGGAAGAGGGCGAGGCCTCCACATCGTGTGTGCCCTCATCATAGTGGTGAGTTGCCGGCCTGAGCCGCTCCGGGCACCAACCTGCTGGCTCTCGAGTTGAGGTAAGCACGTGCATGCTGAAAAAACACCTCGTAGTCTTCGTCGAAGGCACCGAGGGTGGCCTCGAGAAAATGCCACGAACTGTCGTTTAAAGCAGCCAACCGCGTTGCGGTGTCGGCGCACGAGGCGTCGATGGTGGCCTCGATGGCGAGGTGCTCCTCCAAGATCTGGGGGTCGACACGAATGGCAGCCATCGCGACCTCATCCGCGCGTGCGGCAACGATTTGCTTCTCCGCTGCCAAATGCTCCTTGAACTCCTGGCTATACTGCGTGCACCATGGCTTAGGACGGCGCTTATTTGGTGGAGGGGTCGGTGATTTGGGTGGAAGGTGTCGCGCCGGCGGTTGGAGCATGCGGAATGTGGAAGGAGGAGGAGGATGGGGGTGCCTGGATAGACAAGGCCGAGCAGTGTGAAGGAGGGTCGCCGGCGAGGAGGCGGCACTGCAAGCAAGGAGTGAAGGTTTCAACTTGAAAAGGAAGGCAGAAATAGGGGAAATGTGGCTTTTGGTAAGGGGGAGGGGGCGGGGAGGTAGATATTTCCGCAGGAACCAATTTTTTTGAATCGGTTCAGTGAAAAAACTGGCGCACAAAGTGTCATCAGACACGGTCCCTTATTCAGAACGGTGTACGATATGTGAACATCACAAACGATTCAGATAGCTTAACCCGTGTGTGATGAGTTTGAACGTCAAAAAATTTGGTTCAAATTTCCCTGGTTACAGTGGTCATCCACGTCATTGCATAATTTGGGTACACAAAGGAGACTACAGCACACCCACACTTCTTAATCGAGCAAGTTCAGCAATTAAACAGAGCTAGCTGACCTAAAAATTACTCTAACAAATTAAAGACCGACGCTCTTAATTAAACAAAACAAAGAGTACTACTACGACTGGTGCTCGCCGATCTCCGCCGCCTCCTCCATGTCCAGCTTGCGCCCGACGATCTCCTGGGGAAGGGGCTCCATGGCATCCATCGCACCATACTCGGCAAGCATCGCGCCATCTGCATCCGCCATCTCTTTGGAAAAGGCCGCCACAAGCTGGGTATTGGCGGCCGTGATCTGGGCTTGGACGGGCTCCGTCGTGGCAAGGTATGCGGCGGAGGAATGGACGGCTGCTTGAATGCTCTCGATGATTGCCAACTCTTCAGCCGTGGGTTGCCGACCGTTGTCGGAGAAGCTTCGTTTGATTTGTGCGATGACCGCCATGAGCTAGGCGTGGGCGGCCTCGACATGGTCGTGGGCGGCCTCCGTCAAGGCTAAGGCCGCCGCTGCAGAACCGACAGCTGCTGTGCCACTCTTGCCAGTTGCTATCCCCGAGGCAGATGTTGCTGCTGCCACCTGAGAAGCAACAGCAGCCGTTTGGGCTGCCTTGGCCGCCCGGCCGCAGATTGCAGCCGCGCTCACGAAGCTTGTTAGCACGCGCATGGCGGCTGCGGTCGCGCTCTCGCCGGAGTGGGCCGCCGAAGTTGCCCTCATGAAGCGGGTCCACGTCCCCATCTTTCACCAGCGACGATCGAACTGTGAAATGATATTTGAGGAGCGAGCTAGTGTGCTTGACACGCCGGCTGTGGACTGTAGCCGATGCACCTTCTCGCGTAAGCCGTACGCTTACTATACTCCGATGGTGCTCCAAGATATTTTGTGCTGCATCTCACACGGTTGGTGATAATAAACTGTGTGCAATCTACTTGATTTTTCATCTTGATTTGAATTACATAATGGGGTCACAACTGCAAGGGATGGTGTTTGAATTGCTAGACTTTTATCTGCAGTGAACATGCAACTATAGGTGCGTCGTAAAAAAATTGGAATTATTCAGGGTTCGTTTGGACATTTTATACATTGAATTGGTTTTCTAGCCATTTCAGGTGCACAATTCAAAATTAAACTACATGCACATGCTTCGGTGCACCAACATGGGTTGTAAAATCATATATGTGTCCATGGGTTTATGCTTATGTCCCATGCAAGAAATGGGGATGAATTTCGAACACCACGGCACTGTGGCTCTCCGGCAAACGTTGAGGTACTTGCTTTTGTAATTCTAGTAAATCCAAAACCCGTCTGAAATTCATGAACCTTGGCATGCTATCATGGAATGGCATCAACATGCTGGGGTAAAAAATATTGTCCCATTTGGGGAAGGTTATGGTATAAGCTTCTCACAAGAAGCCTCATGATTCCGTTAGGGAAACGTGTCACCTTTGTGGACAAAACGATATTCGTCGCCTCTTCTTCCTTTCAATTTTTTTTCCTGGTGTCAATATAGAACAACAGGAGTATCGTGTTAAATTTTGGATTTTTTCGGGGATCATTTGGACATTTTTATACGTAAACTGAGTTTTCTAGGCATTTATGTGCATAATTCAAAATTGAACTACATGCACATGCTCCAGTCCATAAAAACGGGTTGCAAAATCAAATGTTTGTCCTTGGTTGCAAGCTTAGGTCACATGCAAGAAATGAGAATGAATGTCAAACACCTTGACACTGTCTCGGCCACTAACATTGAGCTACTTGTTTTAAAATTCTAGTAAATCGAAACTCGTCTGAAATTCATGAAAATTGACATGATATCATGGAACGGCATTGACATGCCGTGGTAAAAATATTGTCCCATTTGGGGCAGGCTTGGGTATAAGTTTCTCGCAAACCAGAACTTCTCTCACACAACAAGCCTCATGGTTCCGGTAGGGAAAAGTGTCACCTTTGTGGACGAAACGATATCTGTTGCCTCTTCTTGCTTTCAAAACATTTCTAGTGTCAACGTAGAACAACAAGAGTGTTGTGTCATTTTTTGGATTTTTCGTGGTTTGCTTCGACATTTTTATACATTAACTGAGTTTTCTATGCATTTATGTGCATAATTCAAATTTGAACTACATGCACATGCTCCAGTGCATATAAACAGGTTGAAAGATCAAATGTGTGTCCTTGGTTGCAACCTTAGGTCCCATGCAAGAAATGGGAATGAATGTCAAACACCTTTGCCGCCGTCGCTCGCCCGCTAACATTGAGATACATGGTTTTAAAATTCTAGTAAATCAAAAACTCGTATGAAATTCATGAAACTTGACATGCTATCATGGAACGACATCAACATGCAGTGGTAAAAATATTGTCCCATTTGGGCAGGTTGGGGTATAAGCTTCTCACAAACCAGAGCTTCTCGCAACAAGCCTCATGGTTATGGTAGGGAATGTTTCACCTTTCTGGACGAAACGATATCCATTGCCTCTTCTTGATTTCTATTTTTTCTCTAGTGTCAACATAGAGCAACAGGAGTGTTGTGTTAAAATTTGGAATTTTTCGGGGTTCGTTTGGACATTTTATACATTAATTGAGTTTTCAATGCATTTATGTGCATAATTCAAATTTTAACTACAGGCACATGCTCTAATGCATATAAATTGGTTGAAAATTCAAATCTGTGTCCTTGGTTGCATGCTTAGATCCCATGCAAGAAATGGGAATGAATGTCAAACACCCTGCCACCGTCACTCGGCCGAAACATTGAGATACCTGGTTTTTAAATTCTAGTAAATCCAAAACTCGTCTGAAATTCATGAAACTTGGCATGCTATCATGGAGTGGCATCAACATGCTGTGGTGAAAATTTTGTCCCATTTGGGGCAGGTTTGGGTATAAGCTTGTCACAAACTAGAGCTTCTCACAACAAGCCTGATGGTTTCGGTAGGGAACTTGCCACCTTTGGGGACGAAACGATATCCGTTGCATCTTATTGCTTTCAAAAAATTTCTAGTGTCAACATACAACAATAGGAGTGTTGTGTTAAATTTTGGATTTTTTCGAGGTTTGTTTGGACATTTTTATACATTAACTGGGTTTTCTAGGCATTTTATGTGCATAATTTAAATTTGAACTACATGCACATGCTGCAGTGCATATAAATTGGTTGAAAAATCAAATTTGTGTCCTTGGGTGCATGCTTAGGTCCCATGCAAGAAATGGAAATGAATTTCAAACACCAGGGCACTGTTGATTGCCGACAAAACATTGAGATACTTTGTTTTTAAATTTTAGTAAATCCAAAACTCGTCTGAAATTCATGAAACTTGGCATGCTATCATGGAATGGCACCCAACATGTTGTGGTATTTTCCATGTCCATTTTGAGAGAAGGCGCACTCGAATAACAACCAACAAAGACATTCTGAAACAAATAGCTGCCACTGTAACATCTCAATTTTTTTGTATAATTAAATCATGTGCGTTCTGTTAACCATTCACGTGACGCCACCACTACTGCAGGTTCCTGCTAACACGACACTACGATCAGAGACCCTTCGACGAAACTTTGTGCGATGCATTAATCGCAAACGGTGGTGTAAAAAACCCGTCAAAAAGGTGCAAAATGTTTGTGATGGAGGATGCATCAAACACGGTTTAGATTTTAGTTGCGTGTGCGATGCTGGGCATACGGTTCAATTCAATTAACTGTTTGCGTTGTGGCAGAACAAAAGAAACGGGCAGCTAGATGAAGGCGTGTGCGATATACGGCTTACGGTTCACTCGGATGAACTGTTTGTGATTAGGCAACACAAAATAAATAGTCAGCCAGATCAAGGTGTGTGTGATATACGGCATGTGGTTCACCCGGATGAACTGTTTGCGTTGAGACAAGAGAACAGAAACGGTTCAATATATCAAGATGTGTGTGATATGCGGTAAACAGGTCTGTAATCAGAAATGTGTGCGAAGACCGGTAATAACACAGACGATTGCTTCTAATAAGACGTATGTGATATGCTCTGTCTACACAACATCTATTGGCCATTGGGCAACGGGCGGTCATCCGGGTACGCCATAAGAATGCGAAGAGGGCATCCTATATCAGCAAGGACTACCTGTTCCACCAATAGCTCATCTAAGAGAACTCTCAAGTTAAGTGTGCCCAGGCTGGAGCAGCCATCAGATGGGTGACTGGAATTGAAGTTGTGTTGATGTTAAATTAACTGATAGGATGGGTCATATCTGTCAAATTAAATGACTGATATGACCCAGCCCATCAGTTAAATTAACCTCGAGGTCCTTGTTTTTTTAACACATGTTAAAGAAGGCCTACCGCATTACTTTTTGACAATGTGCGATACGTGGCATACAGTTGATCCATCCAACCTGTTTATGATGGAATAAGCCGTGTGTGTTGTGGGCAAACGCTTGCTAGTATTCAACTGTTTTCGATTGATGAATTCACCACTGACGGGTTCCCTAGTGTGGTCCGTGTTCATCTGATCATCATCTACTTCTTGTGCTAGCTTGATGTTCCTTCTATGCTAAGTTTCCATTAATTTGATGGTGTTTTATGATCATGCCACCGTTTCCCGCCATTTCCTCACCTGTTTCCTGCCACCCAACGATATTGCGCATAAACCTAGTCGGCGCGCGACGCACGGAGGCGACAAGCGCAGCCTGTAGCACCCCCTTTTCCAAGCATGCCAACCCACCAAAGCACCACATCTGCCATCAACCTCGTCGACGAGGAAAACGAGCAGGCGCAACGGCCCGTCGAGGCCGAGGCGCTCCCTGATAATGCGATGGACGACGCCGTGATGCGCGTCATCGGCAGGGTTGAGCAGACCTTTGGCGCATGGCGCTTGAGCGCCGCGTATCAAGATAGGCATGTCAGCACCGACAGGCTGCAGCTCGCCGCACAACATGATCGATGGCGTGCCGCAGAGGAAGCTAGGCGCGTCCGCACCGATAGGCTAGGGCTCGCCGCACGGCGAGACCGTTGGAGCGCCGCAGAGCGAGAGGCGCGGAGCGCCGCACAGCAAGAGCGGATCCATCGGCGCTTGCCTGCTGTCGACACGGTGTCGCAGCTGGGTACACGTCCCGTCAGTACCCCCATTCCTCGCCAGGAGTGGGTAGAGGCCCTCTGCGCCGTACTTGCACCAGAGGCCGGCCGCGCCGTACTTGCACCGGACGCCCGCCATGCTGTTTGCATGGGTCGCGCCGTTCGCCTTGTCCGCGGCCCGCTCGATGCCAACGCGCTGGTCAGTAGGCTTGAGAGCCTCCTTGGCCCAGGTGTCCACCTGGGCATAGTAGAGGAACATGGCCGTCGCATCCTCGAGCTGGTGATCTCCGATGAAATAGCCAACTTGGAGCTCGAGATCGCGCTCCAGATGTACCGCGAGCATGTTGACCGCTTGGACGAATGCCTGCACGAGTTCAAGTAGAGCCAAGAGCTACCGTAGGCAAGGGCTGCTGGTCATGGTCTCATGGACGTGTTTTATTTTGTTGAGTCGTTTCGACGTGGATAGCTATGTATTCAAACCAATCATAGTATTGCTCTGTTTATTCCTCTGTTTCAATGTGTGTACTCTATTTTCCGTTCTTATATGTTCAGTTTCAATGTGTGTATATACGCTTTCCATTCTGTATATGTGGATGATAGCAGCTAGATTCAAATTAGTATACAAAAATTGATAGAAAATGGAATTCATAATATATATATATATTAATTGTTCATTAATTCATCACAGAATATATATATATATATATAATATCATCACATATACGTGATGATACTTAACTACTAGGTACAATGCATAAAATTAAAAACGAACAATACTAAAACTAATAATCCCTCCTGGGGCCAGTATTCCGGCAGCCCCTCGCCAACAGCTCCCTGGTGCACGGCGTCTTCCCAGTGCGGAGGCAGTACTCCGCCTCCTCCGCCTCACAGCGCTTGACGTACCGGTCTGCCTCTTGCTGGCGGACGAGTGCGAACGATCTTGCCATTTTGTTGGGCACCCACCGGAGCTCCTCATCGGTGGCACGCTGGAGCTTATCGGCCCACCTCCACGCAGCGACGAGGCGCCCAAGGCCTTTGACCTTCCTCGCGAAGTACCCTCTTTGTACACCTCCTCCGTACGACGACGCGCCTGTTGGGGAACGTAGTATTTCAAAAAATTTGCTTACGATCACGCAAGATCTATCTAGGAGAAGCATAGCAACGAGAGGGGAGAGTGTGTCCACGTACCCTCGTAGACGAAAAGCGGAAGCGTTTAGTAACGCGGTTAATGTAGTCGAACGTCTTCGCGATTCAACCGATCCAACTACCGAACGTACGGCACCTCCGCGATCTGCACACGTTTAGCTCGGCGACGTCCCTCGAACTCTTAATCCAGCTGAGTCCGAGGGAGAGTTCCTTCAGCACGACAACGTGGCGACAGTGATGATGAAGTTACCGGCGCAGGTCTTCGCCTAAGCACTACGACGATATGATTGAGATGTGTTTCTGTGGAGGGGGGCACCGCACACGGATAAAAGATCAACTTGTGTGTTCTAGGGTGCCCCCTCCCCACGTATACAAAGGAGGGAGGGAGGAGGAGGCCGGCCAGGGGTGGCGTGCCCAAGGGGGGGAGTCCTACTCCAAGTAGGATTCGCCCCCCCTTTCCTACTCCCACAAGGAGAAGGGGGGAAGGAGGATGAGAAGAGAAGGAAAGGGGGGGGGGCGGGCGGCCCCTAGCCCTAGTTCAATTCGGTTTGGGCTAGGAGGGGGCGCCACTCCTTGGCCTGCCTCCTCTCTTCCACCACTAGGCCCATGAGGCCCAATAACTTCCGGGGGGGGGGGTGGTTCCGGTAACCCCCGGTACTCCGAAACTTATCCGAAACGACCCGAACCATTCCAGTGTCCAAATGTAACCTTCCAATATATGAATCTTTATGTCTTGACCATTTCGAGACTCCTCGTCACGTCTGTGATCTCATCCGGGACTCCGAACAACCTTTGGTACATCAAATCACATAACTCATAATACAAATCGTCATCGAACGTTAAGCGTGCGGACCCTACGGGTTCGAGAACTATGTAGACATGACCGAGACACATCTCCGGTCAATAACCAATAGCAGAACCTGGATGCTCATATTGGCTCCTACATATTCTACGAAGACCTTTATCGGTCAAACCGCACAACAACATACGTTGTTCCCTTTGTCATCGGTATGTTACTTGCCCGAGATTCGATCGTCGGTATCATCATACCTTGTTCAATCTTGTTACCGACAAGTCTCTTTACTCGTTCCTTAATGCATCATCCCGCAACTAACTCATTAGTCACATTGCTTGCAAGGCTTATAGTGATGTGCATTACCGAGAGGGCCCAGAGATACCTCTCCGACAATTGGAGTGACAAATCCTAATCTCGATCTATGCCAGCTCAACAAACACCATCGGAGACACCTGTAGAGCATCTTTATAATCACCCAGTTACGTTGTGATGTTTGATAGCACACTAAGTGTTCCTTCGGTATTCGGGAGTTGCATAATCTCATAGTCATAGGAACATGTATAAGTCATGAACAAAGCAATAGCAATAAACTAAACAATCATAGTGCCAAGCTAATGGATGGGTTTTGTCCATCACATCATTCTCTAATGATGTGATCCCGTTCATCAAATGACAACACATGTCTATGGCTAGGAAACTTAACCATCTTTGATTAACGAGCTAGTCAAGTAGAGGCATACTAGGGACACTCTGTTTGTCTATGTATTCACACATGTACTAAGTTTCCGGTTAATACAATTTCTAGCATGAATAATGAACATTTATCATGATATAAGGAAATATAAATAACAACTTTATTATTGCCTCTAGGGCATATTTCCTTCAGTCTCCCACTTGCACTAGAGTCAATAATCTAGTTCACATCATTATGTGATTTCACATCAATAGTTCACATCTTTATGTGATTAGTTCACATCTCCATGTGACTAATAGCCAAAGGATTTACTAAAGTCAATAATCTAGTTCACATCGCTATGTGGTTAACACCCAAAGAGTGATCATGTTTTGCTTATGAGAGAAGTTTAGTCAACGGGTCTGCCACATTCGGAGCCGTATGTATTTTGCAAATTTTCTATGTCTACAATGCTCTGCACGG
Organism: Aegilops tauschii subsp. strangulata; assembly: GCF_002575655.3. Taxonomy (NCBI): domain Eukaryota; kingdom Viridiplantae; phylum Streptophyta; class Magnoliopsida; order Poales; family Poaceae; genus Aegilops; species Aegilops tauschii. Next base: position 294,724,742 of record NC_053040.3, on the reverse strand, counting down.
AGCTACTCTAGCTAATTGCTCCCACTTTCAATATGTATCCAGATTGAGACTCAGAGTCATCCGGATCGGTGTAAAAGCTTGCATCGGCGTAACTCTTTACGACGCACTCTTTATCACCCCCATAACCGAGAAATATCTCCTTAGTCTTCTAAGGATAATTTTGACCGTTGTCAAGTGATACACTCCTGGATCAATATCGTACCCCCTTGCCAAATTCATGGAAAGGTACACAATAGGTTTGGTACACAGCATAGCATACTTTATAGAACCTATGGTTGAGGCATAGGGAATGACTTTTATTCTCTTCCTATTTTCTGCCGTGGTTGTGTTTTGAGTCTTACTCAATTTTACACCTTGCAATACAGGGAAAACTCCTTCTTTGACTGTTCCATTTTGAACTACTTCAAGAATCGTGTCAAGGTATGTACTTATTGAAAAATCAAGCATCTTGATCTATCTCTATAGATCTTGATGCTCAATATGTAACCAGCTTCACTAAGGTCTTTCTTTGAAAAACTCCTTTTAAACACTTCTTTATGCTTTCCAGAAAATTCTACATCATTTTCGATCAACAATATGTCATTCACATATACTCATCAGAAAGGCTTTAGTGCTCCCACTCACTTTCTTGTAAATACAGGCTTCACCGCAAGTCTGTATAAAACTATATGCTTTGATCAACTTATCAAAGCGTATATTCCAACTCCGAGATGCTTGCACCAGTCCATAAATGGATCGTTGGAGCTTGCACATTTACTTAGCACCTTTAGGATTGATAAAACCTTCTGGTTGTATCATATACAAGTCTTCTTTAATAATTCCATTAAGGAATGTAGTTTTGATATCCATTTGTCAGATTTCATAAAATGTGGCAATTGCTAACATGATTCGGATAGATTTTAAGCATCGATACGAGTGAGAAAATCTCATCGTAGTCAACATCTTGAATTTGTCAAAAACCCTTTTCGACAAGTCGAGCTTTGTAGATAGTAACACTACTATCAGCGTCCGTCTTCCTGAAAGTGCTAGTTATCGACTAGAGGGGGGGGGGTGAATAGGCGATTTTTACGGAAGTCTTCAAAACACGGGGGCTTTGAAGACAAACAATAGAAATGAACCTATTGACATGCAGCGGAAGGTAGACTAAACTAGACAAGCCATAGTCAGGTAAGCAATGAAGTGAAAGCACGAAGACTATCAACAGCTAGGTAGTATGGATCAGGATGGAAGATAGTATGAAGCCGCACAACAACAGTCGTCACATAGTGAAGTCAATCAGATCATGCAAGCACGCAATGACTTCATGAAGACAAACTATAAGTAAAGAGAGGGAGGAGATAGAACCAGTTGCTCGATGAGGACAAGGATTTGTTGGACCAGTTCCAGTTGCTGTGACAACTGTATGTCTGGTTAGGGAGGCTGAGATTCAACTCAGAAGACCGCGTCTTCACCTTATTCCCCTTGAGCTAAGGACACTTAGTCCTCGCCCAATCACTCTGGTAAGTCTTGAAGGTAGACTTCCAAACCTTCACAGACTTCGTTCACCGGCAATCCACAATGACTCTTGGATGCTCAGAATGCGACTCCTAACCGGCTGGAGGATTCATAGTCCTCAAGTGTAACAAGTCTTCAGATGAAGCGGACAGAAAGACTTTAGTGATGCCTAACACTCTTTGGCTCTGGGTGTTTTGGGCTTTGTCCTCACTAAGATCTCTCTTTGAAATGCTTCGGAGGTGGGTTGCTCTCATACGACAAAAGCCGTGCACTAACTCTGAGCAGCCACCAATTTATGGTGTAGGGGGTGGGCTATTTATAGCCAGGAGGCAACCCGACCTGATTTGTCCGAAATGACCCTGGGTCACTAAGGAACTGACACGTGTCCAACGGTCAGATTTCAAACACACGCGGCAACTTGACTTGGGCTACAAGTAAAGCTGACTCATCCAGATCTGGATAAGATTTGCTCTCATTGTCTTCGCTCGAAGACATATGATTTGGTTGAGCATCACTTCAGTCACTCTGACTTTGTTCACTTGGACCCCACTTAACAGTGCGGTGGTTCCTATGACTCAACAAAGAAGAAAAGGAAACTACGAAACAACTATGTCTTCGCACTCCATAGTCTTCACGTGAATGTCTTCTCGAGTCATAATCTTCGTTGTGAATATCTTCACAAACCACCTTTGTCTTCAATGTCTTCACACAGTTTTAGGGGTCATCTCCGGTAGGAAAACCGAATCAATGAGGGACTACTACCTGTGTTATCCTGCAATTCTCACAAACACATTAGTCCCTCAACCAGGTTTGTCGTCAATACTCCAAAACCAACTAGGGGTGGCACTAGATGCACTTACAATCTCCCCCTTTTTGGTGATTGATGACAAACTGGTTGAAGTTTTCAACGGGGATAAAAGTATGTGAAATTGTAAGGGTTAAGGCATTGTCTTCGTAAGTAGCAAAAGGCTCCCCCTGAAGATGTGGATATAAGTAGTTTGCTTATGAATGCAAATGCACATGGCAGGTTTTGCTTTGTGGAGATCCTCTTCAACTTTTGAAGACAATTCATCATGCATATAGAGATGACAAAGATAATGACATGCATAATGAAAAATGGACGTCTGCGGAATGACTTCATGTGGAATTTATCATCGCATCACAGAGTAGCAGACGACCATCAAGTTTAAGTGTTACAACCCAAAGAACCAAATGTAGCATAAAACCAGAGTTGTAACCACTCGACAAAATATAGCAACCACCCATATGGACCCGCTTGAAGACTATCAACTCATATGCTTCTCCCCCTTTTGTCAGTAAGGACCAAAAAGGTTTGAAGACATAGAGCATCTACTCGTTCCCATCAGGAAAAGAAGAAGGTGCAGGGTTGATGTTGGAGTCCGGTGGTGCAGAGGGGCCTGGTGCAGTGTCGAGACGCGGCGAAGTCGTGGTTGGGGAGGTGGCATCGTCTTCGTCATCGATGACTCTTGCATTAACTATTGCAGCCGAGGATGAATATTCTAAGTCTTTGAGGGATGGAGTCCGAGGCAAGAAGGCATTTTTGGGAGGCGTGGAATCAAGTTTGTAGCGCTCTGTGAAGCCATCTTCGCGAAGATCGTCTTCGGAGCTAAGCAATATCAGACTCTTCCAGGACCTCGACAAGCTTCATGGGTTACGAAAGCATTCTTGGTGGCAAGATTCCAAATGCGATTAACATCCACCAAGAGGCTCTGCATCTGATGCTTCAGCCAGTCATGGTGCTTATCCTGTTTCTGATGTAAGGCCACGAGAAGCTCTCGGTCATTGAGTACACGAGATCGCTTCCGAGGCCGTTGAGCAATGGTGCTTTCAGTGGCTTCAGTAGTTGCACGATGAAGGTGCACGAGTATGACCAGCCAGAGGATAAACATGAGTTGCAGCAAGAACTCCCTCAATTGGTTGTGAAAAGCTTTGGCGATCAATGTTATGAAGATAAATTGGCTCCTTTGCAGGTTCAGGGTAGATGGCTTCGACAGACATATCAACCTCTGGCAAGAAGATAAGATGGTTGCGTGCAGAGGGCTGATATTTGACAGAAGAGTGAAGCTTGATTAAGCGCATTACCCATGGAGCATAAAACTTTAGGCCAAAGAGATCAACTCCAGAAGCTGCAAGTTGCCTGATGAAGAAATCTTGAGCATTGAAGCTGATGCCATTGATAATATAGAACACCAATGTCTTCATTGTGCCTTCAAGCTTGGCTGCAGGAGAATGTCCTTTGACAGGCCATAGAGTTCGCCTTATAATGTGACAAATGGTGCGGGGTAGATACTCTAGGTCTTTGACAAAGAATTCCTTGGGATATTCAGCATCTTGTGGCAGTGGCTTCATCATGCCGAGCATCTGACTCATGTTTGGCTCAGGCTTCTGAAATATGCTTTCCAATGCATTTTTTTGTAGCTGACAACCATGTTCATAGAGTTCACCTGGAGTGGGCACGGAAGTAAGCTCAATGATATCTTGGGCTTTAGCTTCATGGTGTACATCACCTGTCATCCACTCGAGGATCCAAGTCTTCGGATCCCTGTTGTAGCCACGAATATGAAGAGTGGCAAAGAATTATAGCAGAAGCTCCTCATTCCAATGCTCTTTGTCAGTGAAAAACGGCATAAGGCCAGCATCTCTGAAGCAGTCTAGAGCTTCTTCCAAGCAAGGCAGACCAGCAATGGCTTCACAATCCAGACGCATGTGAGGAAAGATCCGCCCTTGATTGTATAAGATGCATGAGTAATAACTGCGCTGCTGATAGCTCCAGAAGCGATCAGATGAGATCCTTGGCCTTGAGTAAGGGTTCTTTGCACTGTCAAAGAAGGTGTTGTGTGCCCTGAAGCTGTTGACATTGAATGATCCTGGCGATGATGCAGCACCGGGAAATCTTGCCAGTCTGGGCTTTGGCTTCTGGACCTGAGGCCCGTGCTCCACATGGTAGTCAAATTGTGGTCCGGGAGCAGGAGGAGGAACCAGAATAGGCCATCGGACAGTGACAAGTTGGCCGCGATCAAATGCTTGCTCAATAGTGTGAGGCCTTGGAGGTGGTACCGGAGCATTGGCATTGACAGGGGCTGCAAGTTGCACATTAGCTTCAGGCACAACATTTCTGGTGCCATATCGGTTTCAGGCGCCACATTGGCTTTAGCCATGACTACGTCATTGACTTCAGTAGTGTTGTTTGTGGTCGCCTCAGTGTGTTCAACCTCCTCTTGAGTAGCAGGAGGGTCAGACACAGACACGTTCTCCTCGAGAATAGTTTCTTGAGTGATAGGGGGTGTGGCAACTCTCTCTTCTTCTTGACGCGGTTCTTGGTTGTCATCGGCTGATGTAGCCGGAATGTCTTCAGTAGCTTTTGCTTCAGACTCAGAGACGTTCGTAGTTGGAGTGGCTTGAGGAAACACTTGGCGTGCTACTGAGCTGTGTTGCACTTCTCCTTCTGGAACGCTCGGCATGGCGACCTGTGGCTTGGGGCCTTTGCGAAGCCCGCAGAATGCGGGCGACGCCTTTGGTGATGGGGTGGTCTGCACCATGTAATTGTCATCATCAAGCACCGGAGTGGTGACTTGAGGTGGGGGAGTACTGGGTGTTTCTTGACTTGGTGTGTCTTGTTGGGGGCGATCAGCCCATGATGCATCCTGAGCAATTGGCGTCAAGGGACGACCAATGCTGATGAGTTCGCTGTTCGTGAGAACAGGCGATGATACCATTTGGTGCTCGATCTGGGAAGGACTTCATCATCTTCTACATTGTCGTGATGACCAATGTCTTCAGCTGTGATGAGGTCGACAGCTGGAATTTCTTCATCTTCAGGAGCCTCTGTGGAAGCAGGCTCATGAACTACGAGTTGACGCTCTTGATTGGTGGAGGCAGGGCGAGCAACTGAGATGGGCTCCACTACAAGTGGTTCTGTGGCAGCAGCACGCGCTTTGCACGAAGACTTTGTCTTCGACTTCTTGGTTGATGGAGCACCATCAGAAGCATTCTTGTGCTTGCGCTTTCTGGCTTCGGCCTCAGCTGCCCTTGTCTTCTTTAGTTCTGAAGCTACTGTGGGGACCTTAGGCTTCGAGCCTGTCATGCTTGCAGGGAAGACAGCGAGGTGCTTCCCGCCCTGATGCTTCAGCTTGAGCCACAGCAGGCTTCTTCGACAGTTTGGCAGCCATCTTGGGGTCGAGGCCAGGACGCCCAAGAGCCTTGCGCTTCTCAGTGTCATTGTGTGCTTGAACACATTTTGCAGCGAAGTATTTCATCCGCTCTCTTGAAACTTTCGCTTCTTCACATTTCTTGTGGAATTCCTCCTTGAGGTCATGCATCATCTGCTTGAAGCTTTGAACATCAGCCACACTGAGCTTGGCCATGTTCCGCTTGAACTGAGCTTTCTCATAGTCAATCTTGTTCTTCAGCTCGACGATCTTCTGAGCCAGAGCCAACTCATTAGAAATGGCTCCGTGGAATGTGACACTGATGTCAATAGGAAGCTGAAGATCATCGATGCTGAGGCTGGGGTTGTCAAACCATTCATCAATGAAGTTATTCAGAATATCCACATCAAAGAGGGGCAGATTGTTGAAGATCTTCGCCTGTTGCTTGCTTTTGATCAGAAGCTCAAGCGCATCATCAACAAGATCTTCATCACTGGACAGATCAATTGTGCCATCCTCATTGCGCAGAACGGCAGCTGGGGTCAGTTCTTGCACAGAACTCCTGATGGGCTTCTTCTTCTTCGAAGACTTCTCGGTCTTCTTGGAGATACGAGAAAGATCTTCAGATTGCACACTTGCTTCAGGTGGTGCAGTGGCCAATGGCTTCACTCGCGAAGCTTTAGGTGCAGCAGAGGGCTTTGAAGCCTTTGTTTTCTTCTGCTTCTGCGGCTTAGGTGGAGCTGGCGCTTCATCAGAATCTGCGTCATTAGCAGAGTGCTCCACGGCTGCGCCCTGAACAGAAATGTGAGCGAGGAGACCTTCGAGGTTGTAGAAGGGCCTGATAACATTTGGTTCAGCATCACGAGTGCCATCGGCCCTAGGAGCAGATGGACCAGGGTTGAAGTCGAGTCCAAATGCTTTCTTGTTCTTGGCCGCAGAATCTTTGGCAAACTTATAGTTGCGCTTGAACAAATTGTCGTCATGACACCATAGCAGAGAAGATTGATCGGCATTCTCTGGCTGTGGTCCGCGGACCATGCAAGGATAGAAGCCTTGAGCAATAGCTTCGGTCTTGGACTTGGGCTGAAGATTTCTATAGAGAATATCTCCCCATGGTCGCTTGATGGCGTTCTTCTCCGCATACTTAGCAGTCACATATTTGTACAGAAATTATTGTTCCGCTCAATATCTTCGAATCCATTGGATTCGAGTCTTGCGCTGGCCATAGCTTTCTTCAGGATCTGTCTTGTACAGTTCATAGAGATCCGGTGGCAAATCCTTAGATGTATCCCCACGGCACTGTCTGTCGCCTTTCCTTGTAGATTTTTCAGAGGCCATAATATTCAAGCTGAAAGGCTTCAGAACTGTGAATGGCATCCGTCTGCTGGTTAGGCAGGAACTGGCTTCGGAAGAATTGATGTGGTGCTGTAAGAATTCTGCAAATGAATGCAGACTATGAGAACCAAGGGATTCTACCACGGACATGTACCTGTGACAGCATTAGAGGTGCGAGGGAAGGGAAGAGGTCATATGCATTCTCAGAAGATGTTGAAGATAAATCAGTTTGAAGATATTGACCTCATAGCGCGAAGACATTCACTTAACTGATGAGTGTTGGTTCCAGATTTGTACGAATCCAAGAATAAGTACAAGTGAGGAATCTAACTAGTTGTGAAGCATAAGTGAATATACTTTGCAAGATATGAGATGCAAAAGGAGATAGATCCAGATTTGGAAGTTTAGAAACCACTTTTGGTTGAAGTGGATGGATCTGACGGATCAAAAAGGCAGTAAAAAGTAAGTTTTAATTACCCTTGACGAACTGCTAGAAGAGTCGAAGCGGGAGGCCGAGCAGTTCAATCTCCCGTGCCCTAACTTGGTGAGGGAAGACACCTACGGCGGCGGCGGAGAGGACGAGGTCCGCGGCCGGCGTGTGGACGGCGTCGAAGAGGTCGCGACAGCTAAGCACTTCTTCTCTGGCGTCGACACGAGCTAGCGGAGGCGCTAGGGTTTGTGCGAGTTGGCGAGGTGGAAGAGGAGATTGTGACCGCAGTGAGTTGTGTTTTATAAGGAAAGGGACAACACAACACAATTACATAGGTGCCCCTGGCAGTTCACATCTGAGGGACACATGGCAAGCATGCAACAGATTGGAAGTTGTTCCATGTTCCCATGCACGCCTGGACTGTCGGGTGGTCGTTCCGGCTTCTTCGGGTTTCAGGCAATAAGGATATAGCATTAAAATAGATTCAACTTTTGTCTCTGTATCTTCTGCTGATAAGGACGCAGAGAAGACATTTGACAGTTTCAATAGAATGCACATGATTTGGATAGATAGAATTTGAGGTAGAAGCATAGAAGGGGTTAGGGTCCAATCACATTCACTTAGATGAAAAGATTCAAACAAGAAGACATAGCTATAAGTGAATGCTGTAGAGGACAAAACACAAGTATATGTATATATAAGACCAAATCAACATTGAGAAGATAAACATGAAGTCAAATCAATGTTGAAGACAAACCAAATGCGAAGACTTTGCAAATGCGACGACAAACGAAACACTTCAAACAAGAATTTGGTGGTGGCGTTACCCATTGTATAGGAAGTATTTGACCCAGACACGTCGCACAATTATCGTGGCACTCTGAAGTCATATTCCGCATTAATGTATTCACACTTAGTGTGTATGTCTTCATTAATTGAAGATATACTTTACTTCGTGTGTTGCACATCTAAGTCATCACATGCATAAGCGTTAGGATGTGTGTCCAATCACAGGACATTCGAGGATTCTAAGATATTTAGCTCACACCGCAACTTGCAAAACCTTTTCTCATCCAAGGGCTTTGTGAAGATATCTGCCAATTGCTCTTCAGTGCTGACGTGAATGATATCAATATCTTCCTTCATGACATGATCTCTGAGAAAATGATGACGAATTACAATGTGCTTTGTCTTCGAGTGCTGAACTGGGTTGTTGGCAATCTTGATGGCGCTTTCATTGTCGCAGTAAAGTGGTACTTGCTTCAGATGGATACCATAGTCCTTGAGAGTTTGCTTCATCCATGGAAGCTGAGCGTAGCAAGATCCAGCAGCAATGTATTCGGATTCAGCAGTGGAGAGAGACACACAGTTCTGCTTCTTTGAAGACCAACAGACAAGAGATCGTCCAAGAAAGTGACATGTGCCTGATGTAGACTTGCGATCAACCTTGTCACCAGCATAATCAGCATTTGAGAATCCAACTAGATCAAACTCTGAGCCCTTTGGATACCATAATCCTAGTGTTGGGGTGTAAGCCAAATATCGAAGAATTCGCTTCACAGCTAAGTGATGCGACTCCTTTGGTGCCGCTTGGAATCGGGCACACATGCAAACACTAAGCATTATATCTGGCCTAGATGCACATAAATAGAGTAATGAACCAATCATGGAGCGGTATACCTTTTGATCGAACTCTTTACCATTGTCGTCGGGACCCAATTGACCTTTGGTTGGCATTGGCGTCGTGTACCCTTTGCAGTCTTGCATACCAAACTTCCTCAGGCAATCTTTGAGGTATTTTTCTTGAGATATGAAGATGCCATTGTGTTGCTGACGGATTTGAAGACCTAGGAAGAACTTCAGCTCACCCATCATGGACATCTGATATTGCTCTTGCATCATGTGCCCAAACTCATCACTGTATTTCTGGTTAATGCAGCCGAAGATAATGTCATCCACATAGATCTGGCACACAAACAGTTCACCATCATATGTCTTCGTGAAGAGAGTGGGATCCAGGGAACCAGGTTTGAAGCCTTTGCTCTTCAGGAAGTCTTTGAGTGTGTCATACCAAGCACGAGGGGCTTGTTTGAGGCCATGCAGTGCCTTTTTGAGCTTGTATACCATGTCAGGATGTTTTGGATCTTCAAAGCCAGGTGGTTGTGCAACATACACTTCTTCTTCAATCTTGCCATTGAGGAATGCACTCTTCACATCCATTTGGTACAAAAGAATGTTGTGATGGTTAGCATAGGCTAGCAGTATGCGAATGGCTTCAAGCCTAGCCACTGGAGTAAATGTTTCATCGAAGTCTATCCCTTCAACTTGAGTGTATCCTTGAGCAACGAGACGAGCCTTGTTTCTCACAACTTGACCATGCTCATCTTGTTTGTTGTGATAGATCCATTTGGTGCCAATGATATTGTGCTTGCGAGGGTCAGGATGCTTGACTAATTCCCACACATTGTTCAGCTCAAACTGTTGAAGCTCTTCTTGCATAGCTTGAATCCATTCAGGTTCCATGAAGGCTTCAGCAACTTTCTTGGGTTTAGATATAGAGACAAATGCAAAGTGCCCACAGAAATTTGCTAGCTGAGTTGCTCTTGGATGAGTGAGTGGACCAGGTGCATTGATGCTATCAATTATCTTCTCAGTCTGTACTTCATCTGCAACACGAGGATGAACAGGACGAAGATTTTGCCCTTGCTGACCATTATCTTCATTTTCAGCATTGGCTTCAGGCTGAGCAGTGTCTTCGGGTTGATTAGGCGCAGAAGTGATAAGTTCCTCTTCAGCCTGTGCCTTTGAAGGTATGATTTCTCCAGTTCCCATAAGCTTGATGGATTCACTAGGTGGAACTTCATCTAGCACATTTGGCAGGTGCTCTCTTTGCGAGCCGTTAGTCTCATCAAACCGCACATCCACAGTTTCAACCACTTTATAGTGAAAGAGGTTGAAGACTCTGTAGGAGTGCGAATCCTTCCCGTAACCAAGCATAAAACCTTCATGTGCTTTCGGTGCAAATTTTGAAGTGTGATGTGGATCCTTGATCCAGCACCTAGCACCAAATACTCTGAAGTAACTTACGTTTGGCTTCTTACCAGTCAGGAGCTCATAGGATGTCTTCTTCAGAAGCTTGTGAAGATAAACACGGTTGATGATGTGGCATGCAGTATCAATGGCTTTGGGCCAGAACTTCCTTGATGTCTTGTACTCATCAAGCATCGTCCGTGCCATCTCAATGAGTGTCCTGTTCTTGCGCTCCACAATGCCATTCTGCTGAGGTGTGTACGGAGCTGAGAACTCATGAGTGATGCCCAATGTATCAAGATAAGTGTCGAGGCCTGTGTTCTTGAATTCTGTGCCATTGTCACTTCTGATATGCTTGATCTTGATGCCATAGTTCGTCATGGCACAATTGGCGAAGCGTCTGAAGACATACTGCACTTCATTCTTGTAGATGATTATATGCACCCATGTATACCTTGAATAATCATCAACAATGACGAAACCATAGAGGCAAGCAGTGGTAGTAAGAGTAGAGTAGTGAGTAGGGCCAAATAAGTCCATGTGAAGCAGCTCGAAAGGTTGAGATGTCGTCATGATTGTCTTCGAGGGATGCTTGGTGATAACCCACAAGTATAGGGGATCGCAACAGTTTTCGAGGGTAGAGTATTCAACCCAAATTTATTGATTCGACACAAGGGGAGCCAAAGAATATTCTCAAGTATTAGCAGCTGAGTTGTCAATTCAACCACACCTGGATAACTTAATATCTGCAGCAAAGTATTTAGTAGCTAGCGGTAACGGTGGCAAAAGTAACAGTAGAAGTTTTGTAGTAATTGTAACAGTGGAAACGGAAAAGTAACTAAGCAAAGATCAATATGTGAAAAGCTCGTAGGCATTGGATCGGTGATGGAGAATTATGTCGGATGCTATTCCTCATGCAATAGTTATAACATAGGGTGACACAGAACTAGCTCCAATTCATCAATGTAATGTAGGCATGTATTCCGAATATAGTCATACGTGCTTATGGAAAAGAACTTGCATGACATCTTTTGTCCTACCCTCTCGTGGCAGCGGGGTCCTAATGGAAACTAAGGGATATTAAGGGCTCCTTTTAATAGAGTACCGGACCAAAGCATTAACACTTAGTGAATACATGAACTCCTCAAACTACGGTCATCACCGGTAAGTATCCCGATTTTTGTGACTTCGGGGTTAACGGATCATAACACATAATAGGTGACTATAGACTTGCAAGATAGGATCAAGAACTCACATATATTCATGAAAACATAATAGGTTCAGACCTGAAATCATGGCACTCGGGCCCTAGTGACAAGCATTAAGCATAGCAAAGTCATAGCAACATCAATCTCAGAACATAGTGGATACTAGGGATCAAACCCTAACAAAACTAACTCGATTACATGGTAAATCTCATCCAACCCATCACCGTCCAGCAAGCCTACGATGGAATTACTCACGCACGGCGGTGAGCATCATGAAATTGGTGATGGAGCAAGGTTAATGATGACGACGGCGACGGGTTCCCCTCTCCGAGCCCCGAACGGACTCCAGATCAGCCCTCCCAAGAGAGATTAGGGCTTGGCGGCGGCTCCGTATCGTAAAACGCGATGAATCCTTCTCTCTGATTTTTTTCTCCCCGAACGTGAATATATGGAGTTGGAGTTGAGGTCGGTGGAGCACCAGGGGGCCCACGAGGCAGGGGGCGCGCCCCCACCCTCGTGGACAGGGTGTCGGCCCCCTGGCCTTGATTCTTTCGCCAGTATTTTTTTATTAATTCCAAAAATATTCTCCATGAAGTTTCAGGTCATTCCGAGAACTTTTATTTCTGCACAAAAATAACACCATGGCAATTCTGCTGAAAATAGCGTCAGTCCGGGTTAGTTCCATTCAAATCATGCAAGTTAGAGTCCAAAACAAGGGAAAAAGTGTTTGGAAAAGTAGATACGATGGAGACACATCATTTGGCCCTTGTCATCTTTCCAGCTTCGCAGGCACCACACAGATGATCCTTCTTGAACTTGACGCCCTCGATGCCCACGATGTGTTTCTTCTTTGCGAGTGTGTACAAGTTCCTCATGCCAGCATGCCCTAGCCTCCGATGCCAGAGCCAGCACTCTGAAGCTTTTGCTAGAAGACATACGACCAACTATGGTCCTGCTAAGAAATCTACCATATACAGATCATCTTTCCGATACCCTTCAAAGACTAGAGACTTGTCAGATTCCATTAGAACAAGGCAACGATATTTTCCAAATATCACAATCATGTTCAAATCACAAAGCATCGAGACAGACATTAAGTTGAAACTAAGGGATTCAACAAGCATCACTTTATCCATGTGCTGATCCTTTGAGATTGCAACTCTACCTAGACCCAATACCTTGCTTTTACCAGTGTCAGCAAATGTGATGTGACTCTTGTCAGATGGATGTAAGGTTGAGTCCATTAGAAGACTTCGATCACCAGTCATGTGATTAGTGCATCCACTGTCCATAATCCATTCTGAAGCATGTGGTGTCATACCCTACAGTACAGTTAGGGGGATAGGCTTCACCAAGGGTATTGTGAAGCATAAACATTTGACGAACAAGCGGATTATCAAAGCTCAAATCCAGGTTAGGGCTGATAGGATGATCGGCAAGTGATTCAGGAACAAAATACATAGTAAGACCATTTGGGCATTTTATCTTGCGCCCCACAAGATGTTTTAGGTCCCCAGCATAAGCATCAGATGCCTTAGATTTCCGGCTGGAGACCTTTCCCTGCAAAAGAGAGTTAAGTTTTCTTAACCACCCAAATTTTTAGGGGTGGCTTCGAAGCAATGAGTCTAAAAGCAGCATCTGAGAATTTCGGCTTTGGAGCCCTAGCAAATAGCCTTGCAGGAGGAGAATAATACTCATAAGAATAAGCAGAATAGTTCTTGGTCTTATGAACATAGCGGTTTGAAGAAACACGCTCATATTCACAAGTCTGAGTATGATTTCCCTGCAAAACATTGGCGTTAGGGTGACTCTGGTGAGTCCTCTGTCTGTATGAAGCCTTTGGACCATATGAAACCTTTGGTCTGGGGTTTGTCTTCTTCCCAAGGGGTGTCATGATGAAATTCACCGAAAGATTCTGAAGACAACTTTTGGACACCCACATCCTCTTCAAAGGTGGTCCATTCCTGCAGTTAGTACCAATATACCTGGAAAACACTTCACCATTCTGATTCTTAAACAGTTTATAGTTTGCATCAAAGGATTCATCAATGACAATCGGGTTAGCACAAGTGAAGCCAGATAAGGTGGATGGATCCACTGAAGGTCCCTTTGCAGCAACCCAAGTGGTTTTGGGGTACTGCTCAGGCTCCAGTAGGAACCATCAACATTCATTTTCCTCTCGAACCCAACACCCTCTTTCCTAGGGTTTCGGTTCAGAATCTGCTTTTTGAGGACATCACATAGTGTTTGATGCCCTTTGAGACTTTTGTACATTCCTGTCTCCAGCAATGTCTTCAGCCTGGCATTTTCATTAGCAATAGTAGTGGCATCCTCCGCAGAGGGGTTAGTTGCCACATTACCAGTTGAAGATATTGCAATAGTAGTAGCAGTAGAACATTCAGCAACAGAGGTAGCGTTATCACGCTCAAGGCATTTTAGACATGGTGGTTCAAATCCTTCCTGAGCGGGACTGATCTGTTGAGCGCGAAGTGACTCGTTCTCTTTTTGAAGATCTTCATGAGCCGCTCTCAATTTCTCAAGGTCTTGCTTCCTTTGAAGATAATCGCAGGAAAGCTTTTCATGAGTTGTTGAGAGCGTTTCATGACGACTTTCAAGTTCCTCGTACTTAACATGAAGATTTTTTATGTCTTCAATTAAGGACTGAGATCGGGTCATTTCCGCGTCCAACAGGTCATCACTTTTGTCTAGCAATTTTTGAATATGTTCCATAGCTTTCTGTTGTTCAGTTGCAATTTTAGCAAGTGTTTTGTAGCTAGGTTTGGATTCACAGTCAGAGTCATCTTCACTTGATGTTTGAAAGTAGGCATCGCGTGAGTTTACCTTGGAACCGCGTGCCATGAAGCAGTAGGTGGGGGCAGAGTCGTCCTTGTCATTAGCATCAGCGTTGGTGACGGAGCTAGTGTCTTCAGTGTTGAAGATGGACTTGGCAACGTAGGCTGTGGCTAGAGCCAGACTTGCAACGCCAGAGTCGGACTCCTCCTCAGACTCCACCTCTGCCTCCTCAGAAGCAGACTCCTCCTCTGAATCCATCTCCTTGCCAACAAAAGCACGAGCCTTGCCAGATGAGCTCTTCTTGTGTGATGAAGACTTGGAAGAAGACTTTGAGGATTTCTTCTTCTTTTTGTCATCAGAATCATATTCCTTGCTATTCTTCTTCTTCTTCTTGTTCTCATTGTCCCACTGTGGACACTCAGAGATGTAGTGACCAGGTTTCTTGCACTTGTGGCATGTTCTCTTCTTGTGGTCATGAGTATAAGCTTCATCATTTCTCGGGCTGGATCTTGAAGACTTTCTGAAGCCTTTCTTCTTGGTGAATTTCTGGAACTTCTTCACAAGCATAGCCAGCTCCTTTCCAATGTCTTCAGGATCCCCAGAACTGCAGTCAGATTCTTCTTTAGATGAGGAAACAACCTTTGCCTTCAAAGCGCGAGTACGACCATAGTTGGGACCATAGATATCTCGTTTCTCAGATGACTGGAACTCATGTGTGTTGAGCCCCTCAAGTGTGTCAGACGGATCGAGAGTCTTGAAGTCAGGGCGTTCTTGAATCATCAGGGCTAGGATGTCAAACGAGCTATCAAGTGATCTCAGGAGTGTCTTGACGATTTCATGCTTGGTAATTTCAGTGGCGCCGAGTGCATGAAGCTCATTTGTGATATCAGTGAGGCGATCAAACGTGAGCTGGACATTCTCATTATCGTTTCCCGTGAAGCAGTTGAAGAGGTAGCGAAGAACACTGATCCTTGAGTCTCTCTGGGTTGAGACGCCTTCGTTGACCTTGGAGAGCCAGTCCCAGACTAGCTTCAAAGTTTCCAGAGCACTCACACGGCCATACTGACCTTTTGTCAGATGACCACAAATGATGTTCTTGGCAGTAGAATCCAGTTGAACGAACTTCTTGACATCAGCAGGGGTGGCACCTTCACCGGTCTTGGGAACACCGTTCTTGACGACATACCAGAGGTCGACATCAATGGCTTTAAGATGCATACGCATCTTATTCTTCCAGTAGGGGTAATTAGTGCCATCGAAGACAGGGCACGCAACGGAGACTTTGATTATCCCTGCAGTCGACATAGCTAAAACTCCAGGTGGTTAAACCGAATCACACAGAACAAGGGAGCACCTTGCTCTGATACCAATTGAAAGTGCTAGTTATTGACTAGAGGGGGGTGAATAGGTGATTTTTACGAAAGTCTTCAAAATACGGGGGCTTTGAAGAAAAACAATAGAAATGAACCTATTGACATGCAGCGGAAGGTAGACTACACTAGACAAGCCATAGTCGGGTAAGCAATGAAGTGAAAGCACGAAGACTATCAGCAGCTAGGTAGTATGGATCAGGATGGAAGATAGTATGAAGCCACAGAATAACAGTCGTCACACAGTGAAGTCAATCAGATCATGCAAGCACGCAATGACTTCATGAAGACAAACTGTAAGTAAAGAGAGGGAGGAGATAGAACCAGTTGCTCGATAAGGACAAGGATTTGTTGGACCAGTTCCAGTTGCTGTGACAACTGTACGTCTGGTTTGGGAGGCTGAGATTCAACTCAGAAGACCGCGTCTTCACCTTATTCCCCTTGAGCTAAGGACACTTAGTCCTCGCCCAATCACTCTGGTAAGTCTTCAAGTAGACTTCCAAACCTTCACAGACTTCGTTCACCGGCAATCCACAATGACTCTTGGATGCTCAGAATGCGACGCCTAATCGGCTGGAGGATTCACAGTCCTCAAGTGTAACAAGTCTTCAGATCACGCGGACAGAAAGACTTTAGTGATGCCTAACACTCTTTGGCTCCGGGTGTTTTGGGCTTTGTCCTCACTAGGATCTCTCTCTGAAATGCTTCGGAGGTGGGTTGCTCTCAAACGACAAAAGCCGTGCACTAACTCTGAGCAGCCACCAATTTATGGTGTAGGGGGTGGGCTATTTATAGCCAGGAGGCAACCCGACCTGATTTGTCCGAAATGACCCTGGGTCACTAAGGAACTGACACGTGTCTAACGGTCAGATTTCAAACACACGCGACAGCTTGACTTGGGCTACAAGTAAAGCTGACTCATCCAGCTCTGGATAAGATTTGCTCTCATTGTCTTCGCTCGAAGACATAGGATTTGGTTGAGCATCACTTCAGTCACTCTGACTTTGTTCACTTGGACCCCACTTAACAGTGCGGTGGTTCCTATGACTCAACAAAGAAGAAAAGGAAACTATGAAACAACTATGTCTTTGTACTCCATAGTCTTCACGTGAATGTCTTCTCGAGTCATAATCTTCGTTGTGAATATCTTCACAAACCACCATTGTCTTCAATGTCTTCACACATTTTTTAGGGGTCATCTCCGGTAGGAAAACCGAATCAATGAGGGACTACTACCTGTGTTATCCTGCAATTCTCACAAACACATTAGTCCCTCAACCAGGTTTGTCGTCAATACTCCAAAACCAACTAGGGGTGGCACTAGATGCACTTACACTTCCTCTCGAAGATCCATTTATTCTCAATGGCTTGCCGATCATCGGGCAAGTCCACCAAAGTCCACACTTTGTTCTCATACATGGATTCTATCTCAGATTTCATGGCCTCAAGCCATCTGGCATAATTTGGGCTCATCATCGCTTCCTCATAGTTCGCATGTTCATCATGGTCTAGCAACATGACTTCCAGAACAGGATTACCGTACCACTCTAGTGCGGATCGTACTCTAGTTGACATACGAGGTTCTGTAGTAACTTGATCTGAAGTTTCATGATCATCATCATTAACTTCCTCACTAATTGGTGTAGGCATCACTGGAATTGATTTCAGTGATGAGCTACTTTCCAATTCGAGAGAAGGTACAATTACCTTATCAAGTTCTACTTTCCTCCCACTCACTTCTTTCAAGAGAAACTCCTTCTCTAGAAAGGATCCAGTCTTAACAACAAAGATCTTGCCTTAGGATCTGTGATAGAAGGTGTACCCAATAGTTTCTTTTGGGTATCCTATGAAGACGCACTTCTCTGATTTGGGTTTGAGCTTATTAGGCTGAAACTTTTTCACATAAGCATCGCAACCCCAAACTTTGAGAAACGGCAGCTTAGGTTTCTTGTTAAACCACAGTTCATACGGTGTCGCCTCAACGGACTTTTAGACGGTGCCCTATTTAACGTGAATGCAGCTGTCTCTAATGCATAACCCCAAAAATGATAGTGGTAAATCGGTAAGAGACATCATAGATCGCACCATATCTAATAAAGTATGGTTACGATGTTCGGACACACCATTACGCCGTGGTGTTCCAGGTGGCATGAGTTGCGAAACTATTCCACATTGTTTCAAATGAAGGCCAAACTTGTAACTCAAATATTCGCCTCCGCGATCAGATCGTAGAAACTTTATTTTGTTGTTACGATGATTCTCAACTTCACTCTGAAATTCTTTGAACTTTTCAAATGTTTCAGACTTGTGTTTCATTAAGTAGATATACCCATATCTGCTCAATCATCTGTGAAGGTCATAAAATAACGATACCCGCCACGAGCCTCAATACTCATCGGACTGCATACATCAGTATGTATTATTTCCAACAAGTCAGTTGCTCGCTCAATTGTTTCGGAGAACGGAGTCTTAGCCATCTTGCCCATGAGGCATGGTTCACAAGCATCAAGTGATTCATAATAAAGTGATTCCAAAAGCCCATCAGCATGGAGTTTCTTCATGCGCTTTACACCAATATGACCTAAACAGCAGTGCCACAAATAAGTTGCACTATCATTATTAACTTTGCATATTTTGGCTTCAAAATTATGAACGTGTGTATCACTATGATCGAGATTCAATAAACCATTCTTGGGTGTATGACCACAGAAGGTTTTATTCATGTAAACAGAATAACAATTATTCTTTGACTTAAATGAATAACCGTATTGCAATAAACATGATCCAATCATATTATGCTCAATGCAAACACCAAATAACATTTATTTTAGGTTCAACACTAATCCCGAAGGTAAAGAGAGTGTGCGATGGTGATCTTATCAACCTTGGAATCACTTCCAACACACATCGTCATCTCGCCCTCAACTAGTCTATGTTCATTTTGTAACTCATGTTTCATGTTACTAATCATAGCAACTAAACCAGTATCAAATACCAAGGGGCTACTATGAACACTAGTAAGTACACATCAATAACATGTATATCATATATACTTTCACTTTGCCATCCTTCTTAGCCACCAAGTATTTGGGGCAGTTCTGCTTCGAGTGACCATTTTCTTTGTAGTATAAGCACTCAGTTTCAGGCTTGGGTCTAGCTTTGGGCTTCTTCATGGGAGTGGCATCTTGCTTCATTCTTCTTGAAGTTCCCTTTCTTTCCCTTGCCCTTTTACTTGAAACTAGTGGTCTTGTCAACCATCAACATTTGATGCTTTTCTTGATTTCTACATTCGTCGATTTCAGCATCACGAAGAGCTCGGGAATCGTTTACGTCATCCCTTGCATATTATAGTTCATCACGAAGTTCCAGGAACTTGGTGATAGTGACTAGAGAACTCTGTCAATCACTATCTTATCTGGAAGATTAACTCCCACTTGATTCAAGCGATTGTAGTACTCAGACATTCTGAGCACATGCTCACTGGTTGAGCTATTCCCCTCCGTCTTGTAGGCAAAGTACTTGTCAGAGGTCTCATACCTCTCGACTCAGGCATGAGTCTGAAATACCAATTTCAGCTCTTGGAACATCTTATATGCTCCGTGGCGTTCAAAACATTTTTGAAGTTCCAGTTCTAAGCCGTAAAGCATTGCACACTAAACTATCAAGTAGTCATCATACCGAGCTTGCCAAACGTTCATAACGTCTGCATCTGCTTCTGCAATAGGTCCGTCACCTAGCGGTACATCAAGGACATAATTCTTCTGTGCAACAATGAGGATAATCCTCAGATCACAGACCCAGTCCGCATCATTGCTACTAACATCTTTCAACTTATTTTTCTCTAGGAACATATCAAAAATAAACGGGGAGCTACATCGCGAGCTATTGATCTACAATATAATTTGCAAATACTATCAGGACTAAGTTCATGATAAATTAAAGTTCAATTAATCAAATTACTTAAGTACTCCCACTTAGATAGACATCCCTCTAGTCATCTAAATGATTACGTGATCCATATCAACTAAATCATGTCCGATCATCACGTGAGATGGAATAGTTTTCAATGGTGAACATCGCTATGTTGATCATATCTACTATATGATTCACGCTCGACCTTTCGGTCTCAGTGTTCCGAGGCCATATATTCATATGCTAGGCTCATCAAGTTTAACCCTAGTATTCTGCGTGTGCAAAACTGGCTTGCACCCATTGTATGTGAACGTAGAGCTTATCACACCCGATCATCACGTGGTGTCTCGACACGACGAACTATAGCAACGGTGCATACTCAGGGAGAACACTTATACCTTGAAATTTAGTGAGAGATCATCTTATAATGCTACCGCCGTACTAAGCAAAATAAGATGCATAAACGATAAACATCACATGCAATCAATATAAGTGATATGATATGGCCATCATCATCTTATGCCTTTGATCTCCATCTCCAAAGCACCGTCATGATCACCATCGTCACCGGCTTGACACCTTGATCTCTATCAAAGCATCGTTGTCGTCTCGCCAACTATTGCTTCTACGACTATCGCTACCGCTTAGAGAGAAAGTAAAGCAATTACATGGCGATTTCATTTCATACAATAAAGCGACAACAATATGGCTCCCGCCAGTTGCCGATAACTATTACAAAACATGATCATCTCATACAACAATTTATATATCATCACGTCTTGACCATATCACATCACAACAAGCCTTGCAAAAACAAGTTAGACGTCCTCTACTTTGTTGTTGCAAATTTTACGTGGATGCTACGGGCTTCTAGCAAGAACCGTTCTTACCTACGCATCAAAACCACAATGATTTTTCGTCAAGTGTGCTGTTTTAACCTTCAACAAGGACCGGGCGCAGTCAAACTCAATTCAACTAAAGTTGGAGAAATAGACACCCCCTAGCCACCTGTGTGCGAAGCACGTCAGTAGAACCACGCTCATGAACGCGGTCATGTAATGTCGGTCCGGGCCGCTTCATCCAACAATACAGCCGAATCAAAGTAAGACATGCTGGTAAGCAGTATGACTATTATCGCCCACAACTCTTTGTGTTCTACTCGCGCATATAACATCTACGCATAGACCTGGCTCGGATGTCACTGTTGGGAAACGTAGTATTTCAAAAAATTTGCCTACGATCATGCAAGATCTATCTAGGAGAAGCATAGCAATGAGCGGGGAGAGTGTGTCCACGCACCCTCGTAGACCGAAAGCGGAAGCGTTTAGTAACGCGGTTGATGTAGTCGAATGTCTTCGCGATTCAACCGATCCAAGTACCGAACGCATGACACCTCCGCGATCTGCACACGTTGAGCTCGGTGACGTCCCTCGAACTCTTGATCCAGCTGAGGCCGAGGAAGAGTTCCGTCAACACGACGGCGTGGTGACGGTGATGATAAAGTTACCGGCACAGGGCTTCGCCTAAGCACTGCGATGATATGATCGAGGTGTGTTTCTGTGATGGGGGGCACCGCACATGGCTAAAAGATCAACTTGTGTGTGTTCTAGGGTGCCCCCTCCCGACATATATAAAGAAGGGAGGGAGGAGGAGGCCAGCGAGGGGTGGCGCGCCCAAGGGGGGGAGTCCTGCTCCAAGGCCTCATTTGGTTGCAGGGTTTCCCGGGGGGATCCCCGCTGTTTCCCCGGGCCGGAGAACCACGGGCCGAGTTGGCCCAGGGAAATCGAGTTGTTCATTTCGACCGCATCCATCTCGGGGTAACCCTGCCCGACCCACGTCCTTTCCACGGGGAGGAAACCCACGACCCCAGAGCTCGGGGAGGAAATCCACGGCTCGAGCGAGATGAGCGAACGACAGCGCGCCGTCAACCAAGATCCAGCGCCCCCAACCGCCTCCGAGCTCCTCCGCCGGCGACAAGAAGCAACGCTCCCTACCCCCTCCCTCCGGTGCTGAGGATCCAAGCTCCGCCCCTCCAGCGACGGCGACGGACCGCGACCGTCACCGTTCTCCTTCCCCGGATCTCCCCTCCGCCTCCAAGCTCCGATCCCCTCCGGCGACGGCGGTGGCAACGGTTCCGCGGACGTTACTGTCTCATCTGATCAAGGGTTTGCCCCCTCCTCCTTCCCCCATATTTTTCTTTTCAGTTCATGGCTTCACCATCCCTGATCTTGAACCACCGGTTCCATACGAGCTTGTATTTTTCTTGTGTAGTTCTTGAACCACCAGTTCCATATGAGTTGTATTTTCATGTGTGCCAGCTACGATTTGTTTCTATGTAGCATGCTATGCCACCCATCGAATTGTGAAAAGTAGTCTGAAGCTTGATGCATATAGTTGCTCATACATTTGGTAAAACTTTGGACTTGTATGCACCAGATTGGGTCAGTTGGTTCAATTTCATAGCTATAGTTGCTCATACATTTTCATTGTTGACATCAGATTTCATATGTTATATGAGGTACAGAACACTGATTACTGATTAGATTTAGATACAAGCAGATCAATATAGTTGTATGAATCAAGCTCTTGTGAGCAGGTGACATTTGTGAGCAATTATTCTGCATATATTTTAGATAGAAACTAGCAAAACAACGCCATTGTTTTTCTTAATTGACATGAATCAACGCCACACCACTCTTGCCTTAAGAACGTGTAAGAACTGGACTGCTCCAGATTCTTTTTTGCCCATCTAGTTTGGCCGCCGTCAAATTTTTATTTGCGACAAGAATTCATGCCACCACCCTTGCCTTAAGAACGTGTGAGAACGGGACTGCTCCAGTTACCTTTTTTGTCCGTCAAGGTTGGCTGCCGTCAAATATTTACTTGTATGTGTTCTTTTTTGATGTAATTGAGTGCCTTCTCGATTCCAATCCGGCCTAGGCCAAAAATGTTTTGACTCCTACGTACAAATCTATATTAGCTTCTTTAAATCTGTACCATTCTTGTTTGCTAGTTAAATCTGGTCCGTTCATTCTAATAATACAATAGATAGTAACTCGAGCACTACTGCCTGTTGCAGGCTTTTCAACTCACTATATGAGCTTGATCTTGTTATCTTTAATCGGTCATTGAGAAGAAAGAAAGAAAGGTATGGGAAAGCTTAAATTTATTGGTTGGTATGAATTGAACAGCTAGCCAAGAAGAGATGTGATTGGTGATGTTTATGTTCTGAGTTCTGCTGCCGTTTACATGATAAATCTTTTGCTGCTGGTTCTTATTAGATGAGCCAAAGAGTAAAGGTAGAGGTGAGATGATTTGTTTCCTTCCTAAGGTGTATAGTTGTACCTCCAAGATAGGCAAGAGCAATTTAATAGTTCATTTCAGTTTTCTACCTATAGTTCCAGGAAGGTGGAGCTGTAGCTGGAAGATATAGGAGACATATGTAGCTTACTTTTGTCTTGTTTGTTCACTTCCAGATAGATGGATATACGGCTGTTTATAGCAAAGCATGAGTAGAAATGGTTGCAAATGTGCAAATAAAGGTGTATAGTAGAATCATATATCTTTTTGTTTGTTATACACCTATTTCAAGCAGATCAGTTGTTGATTTCTCTTCACCGGCTTTGGTTTCATCATGCCTTTGTTTATATTCAGCAGATCAGCTGTGGTGTGACACCTATTTAATGGTGTGTTTAATGCTCTCACAAACCCATGATCAAAGAATGACCATATATTGATATGCATAAGTTTATAAGTAGTTTATTGACCTATATGCAGTGTTGTGACTTCAGTGCAGATGATCGTACCGTGATTTTGCCATGTAAGGACCTGGAAAATGAACCAATGGTAGTTCTTGGAGGGCAAACTCTGTTCATCATTGTTCTCTTTGTAGATACCCATTGAGACAAACAATATTATTTTGTGTCTACTCTTTTACTCACTTACTTCAATATGTCTTAGATTAATCGAAGCAATCTTTTTTTCTTGAATATGTTGATACATTTTTATGTGCATTTATTTTGGAAATGCATATTTTCCCATGGCATGAAGGTCTTAGATATATCAGGGTGAGCACAACGAAAAGCATTGCAAGTCGTTCATTTGATTTAAGCGTAGTTGGTAATGTATTACACCAATCAAAATATAATAATGAACAACATTGTGACCTTACGGCGCTGCAAAGCGCATGATTACTTCAAGTGAATATTAAATCTGAGTACTTTGTAGTGACTGCAAGTGGCATTTTGGTTCTTAGGACATTCTGATTCTGAGTACTTTGTAGAGCTTCAAAGAAGCTTGAAGAAATTAATATTCTTTTCGCAAGCAATTTAGTCGATTTTTTATGCACACTGCACATATCATATATTGGTTCATACTATTTCATCCTAATCCATTTATACTTAAAAATAGTCTATTGAAACTGAACTGGTGCTAACTTAATATTTTGTGTAGTTCAGTCAACATCAAGATGCGGTACCTGATGTCCATGCAGAGTGGAGAAACGACTTGAGTAGGGCTAGTGATCGCCGCCTTGCAGTTCATCTAATTTGAAAGTATCTCTGCCTTGGACATGGCAAGTGATAATTCAGTTTTCTTTTGTCGTGAACAAATTTGAATGATGATAGCACATGAAAATTATTTAGGCCAACGGTTGATCTCAATGAGATGTGGACTGACCGGTATCTGAACCCTTGTTAACTGACGGTTTTATGTATTTGTTTATATGAATTATGAGATTTTATGTATTTGTTTTTTAGAATTATTTGTGGAATTCTTATCTATGGTCCATTGTTATCGGTAGAATTTTGTATGAAGGCTCTGAATTTTTTTATGTAAAAATCTGTTGTTATCTGTGTAGCAAAGTCGCTTGTGATATGTGTTAATTTGAGGGTTTTCCTTCCCCCCCCCCCCCCCCCCCCCCCCCCTTATTGCCATTTGGGAACCTGGGCAGTGGGAAGATCTCCCACGTGGTGGGAGGGAAACCATGAGCACAGGAAAAAATCCCCCTAGGGGTTTATTGCCCTGGTTTTTTTCTACCCAACAACCAAATGAGGCCCAAGTAGGATTCGCCCCCCTTTCCTACTCCCACAAGGAGAAGGGGGAATGAGGAGGAGAAGAGAAGGAAAGGGGGGCCCGGCCCCCTAGCCCTAGTTCAATTTGGTTTGGGCTAGGGGGGCGCGCGCCACTCCTTGGCCTTCCTCCTCTCTTCCACCACTAGGCCCATGAGGCCCAATAACTTCCTGTGGGGGGGGGGGGGGGGGGTTCTGGTAACCCCCGGTACTCCGAAACTCATCCGAAACGATCCGAACCATTCCGATGTCCGAATGTAACCTTTCAATATATGAATCTTTATGTCTCGACCATTTCGAGACTCCTTGTCACGTCCGTGATCTCATCCGGGACTCCGAACAACCTTCGGTACATCAAATCACATAACTCATAATACAAATCGTCATCGAACGTTAAGCGTGCGGACCCTACGGGTTCGACAACTATGTAGATATGACCGAGACACATCTCCGGTCAATAACCAATAGCAGAAACTGGATGCTCATATTGGCTCCTACATATTCTAAGAGGATCTTTATTGGTCAAACCACACAACGACATACGTTGTTCCCTATGTCATCGGTATGTTACTTGCCTGAGATTCGATCGTCGGTATCATCATACCTAGTTCAATCTCTTTACCGGCAAGTCTCTTTACTCATTCCGTAATGCATCATCCCGCAACTAACTCATTAGTCACATTGCTTGCAAGGCTTATAGTGATGTGCATTACCGAGAGGGCCCAGAGATATCTCTCCAACAATCGGAGTGACAAATCCTAATCTCGATCTATGCCAACTCAACAAACACCATCGGAGACACTTGTAAAGCATCTTTATAATCACCTAGTTATGTTGTGACGTTTGATAGCACATTAAGTGTTCCTCCGGTATTCGGGAGTTGCATAATCTCATATTCATAGGAACATGTATAAGTCATGAAGAAAGCAATAGCAATAAACTAAACGATCATAGTGCTAAGCTAACGGATGAGTCTTGTCCATCACATCATTCTCTAATGATGTGATCCCGTTCATCAAATGACAACACATGTCTATGGCTAGGAAGCTTAACCATCTTTGATTAACGAGCTAGTCAAGTAGAGGCATACTAGGGACACTCTGTTTGTCTATGTATTCACACATGTACTAAGTTTCCTGTTAATACAATTCTAGCATGAATAATAAACATTTATCTTGATATAAGGAAATATAAATAACAACTTTATTGTTGCCTCTAGGGCATATTTCCTTCAGCGCCCGCCTCCGCCACCTCCTTTTTCCAGGTGGCCTCATGGGCTTCACAGGCCGCCTGGTACCTGGCTTCCTCCTCCGCCATCTCCTTCTTGAATGCCACTTACCTGGCTTTCTCAGCCAGCGGCAGGGACTTCCACAGACAAAGATTGTACTGGCACCAAAACCAATCCAATGTTGGGGGGTCCGGCGCAACCTCGTCCGGCAGCGCGTAGGGGTCCTCGTCGCAGCTATTCGAGTGAGCGTCTTCGTGGGGCAGAAACTCCTCGTCGGTGCGTGGGCAGACCGACAGTGCCATGGCAGAGATTTGAGAGAGAGAGAGAGGGCGAGCGAGGGGAGGATGTAGATGAGAATGCAGGTGGGATGACGTGAGCAAGGTAGTACTTATTGGTGGCCGGAATCTAGATCGATGGGAACAGTACACACGCCGCTCGCTGGAATTTACGAGTACTGTAGTTTGAATTACACACGATTCCCGCAGCAAAATCCATATGTGAACATAATAGCTGACGGTTTCCAATACAGAACAGTGTCTGATTAATGATCCCCGCCACTCACCTACCAAACCTCGAGCCGCGAGATAGAGTGCCAATCGTGTGGGGCCGGTTGCCTTGCCAGGTCTTTACATTTTCTTTTTTGAACACCAGATATTTACATCGTCTGATGATTTTTTAACTCGCACACAAGTACACAAAAATATGATTTTTCAAACCGTTATGGTTAGGCGTTGCATGTAGATGTAGTTCAAATTTGAATTACGGCCATTAAATGACTAGAAAATCACTTAAATGTCTTTAAAAGGTCAAATGACCCCTAAAATTTTCCAAATTTTCACATGACAGTTGTATTAGTGCACATAAACGTAAAAAAATTTGAACGCCGTAAGAGGAAGCAATCTCCTGTTCGTCATCAAACATGCATTGTTCACTCTCGGAACCACAAACCTTCTAGTGAGTTGCTCCGGTTTGTGAGGGGTGTGTGTCCAAACTTTTGTCAAACATGCCAATTTTTTACCACATCATCTTGGTGGCATGACATTACATCAAGCAAGGTTTCATGTTATTTTGATCATTTTTTATTTTTTTGGAATGAAAATGCCATGGCACTCCATGCATGTGCCCATGCCATGAGACCAATATGTTTGAAAATTCCTTCTATTTTACTTCACATGGAATTAACTCGCACACAAGTACACATATATGATTTACCGTTATGGTTAGCCGTTGCATGTAGATGTAGTTCAAATTTGAATTACAGTCATTAAATGGCTAGAAAATCACTTAAATGTCTTTAAAAGGTCAAATGACTGCTAGAATTTTCAAAATTTTCACAGTACAGTTGTATTAGTGCACGTTAAACGTAGAAAAAATTTGAAGGCCGTAAGAGGAAGCTATCTCCTGTTCGTCATCAAACATGCATTGTTCCCTCTCGGAACCACGAGCCTTCTAGTGAGTTGCTCCGGTTTGTGAGGGGTGTGTGTCCAAACTTTCGTCAAACATGCCAATTTTTTTACCACATCATCTTGGTGGCATGACATTACATCAAACAAGGTTTCATGTTTTCCTAATCATTTTCTAATATTTTGGAATTAAAATGCCATGGCACTCCATGCATACATATGCATGTGTCCATGTCGTGAGACCAATATGTTTGAAAATTCCTTCTAATTTACTGCACATGGAATTAACTCGCACACAAGTACACAAATATGATTTTCAAACCGTTATGGTTAGCCATTGCATGTAGATGTAGTTCAAATTTCAATTACGGTCATTAAATGGCTAGAAAATCACTTAAATGTCTTTAAAAGGTCAAATGACCCATAGAATTTCCCTAATTTTCACATTACAGTTATAGTAGTGCACGTTAAATGTAGAAAAAAATTGAAGGCCGTAAGAGGAAGCTATCTCCCGTTCGTCATCGAACATGCATTGTTCCCACTCGGAACCACGAGCCTTCTAGTGAGTTGCTCCGGTTTGTGAGGGGTCTGTGTCCAAACTTTCGTCAAACATGCCATTTTTTTACCACATCATCTTGGTGGCATGACATTACATCAAGCAAGGTTTCATGTGTTTCTGATTTTTTTATTTTTTTGTAATTAAAATGCCATGTCACTCCATGCATACATATGCATGTGTCCATGTCATGAGACAAATATGTTTGAAAATTCCTTCTAATTTACTGTAAATGGAGTTAACTCGCACACAAGTACACAAATATGATTTTTCAAACCGTTATGGTTAGGCGTTGCATGTAGATGTAGTTCAAATTTGAATTACGGTCATTAAATGGCTAGAAAATCACTTAAATGTGTTTAAAAGGTCAAATGACCCCTAGAATTTTCCAATTTTTCACATTACAGTTGTAGTAGTGCATGTTAAACATAGAAAAAAATGAAGGCCGTAAAAGGAAACTATCTCCCGTTCGTCACCAAACATGCATTGTTCCCTCTCGGAACCACGAGCCTTCTAGTGAGTTGCTCCGGTCTATGAGGGGTGTGTGTCCAAACTTTCGTCAAACATGCCAATTTTTTTACCACATCATCTTGGTGGCATGACATTACATAAACCAAGGTTTCATGTGTTTCTGATTTTTTTTTAATTTTTTGGAATTTAAACGCCATGGCACTCCATGCATACATATGCATGTGGCCATGTCGTGAGACAAATATGTTTGAAACTTCCTTCTAATTTACTGCACATGGAATTATCTCGCACACAAGTACACAAATATGATTTTTTCAAACCGTTATGGTTAGGCGTTGCATGTAGATGTAGTTCGAATTTAAATTATGGTCATTAAATGGCCAGAAAATCACTTAAATGACTTTAAAAGGTCAAATGACCCCTAGAATTTTCCAATTTTTCACATTACAGTAGTAGTAGCACACGTTAAACATAGAAAAAAAATTGAAGGCCGTATGAGGAAGCTATCTCCCGTTCGTCATCAGACATGCATTGTTCCCTCTCGGAACCACGAGCCTTCTAGTGAGTTGCTCCGGTTTGTGATGGGTGTGTGTCCAAACTTTCGTCAAACATGCCAATTTTTTTACCACATCATCTTGGTGGCATGACATTACATCAACCAAGGTTTCATGTGTTTCTGATTTTTTTTTAATTTTTTGGAATTTAAATGCCATGGCACTCCATGCATACATACGCATGTGTCCATGTCGTGAGACAAATATGTTCGAAAATTCCTTCTAATCTACTACACATGGAAGTAACTCGCACACAAGTACACAAATATGATTTTTCAAACCGTTATGGTTAGCCGATGCATGTAGATGTAGTTCAAATTTGAATTACGGTCATTAAATGGCTAGAAAATCACTTAAATGTCTTCAAAAGGTCAAATGACCCCTGAAATTTTCCAAATTTTCACATGATAGTTGTATTAGTGCACGTTACACGTAGAAAAAATTTGAAGGCTGTAAGAGGAAGCTATCTCCCGTTCATCATCAAACATGCATTGTTCCCTCTCGGAACCACGAGCCTTCTAGTGAGTTGCCCCGGTTTGTGAGGGGTGTGTGTCCAAACTTTCGTCACACATGCGAATTTGTTACCACATCATCTTGGTGGCATGACATTACATCAACCAAGGTTTCATGTGTTTCTGATATTTTTTAATTTTTTTGGAATTTAAATGCCATGGCACTCCATGCTTAATTGTGTCATAGCCGTTAGACCAATATGTTTGAAAAATCCTTCCAATTTACTGCACATGGAATTAAATCGCACACAAGTACACAAAAATATGACTTTTCAAACCGTTATGGTTAGCTGTTGCATGTACATGTAGTTCAAATTTCAATTACGGTCATTAAATGGCTAGAAAATCACTTAAATGTCTCAAAAATTCAAATGACCCCTGAAATTTTCCAAAATTTGACATGACAGTTGTATTAGTACTACAAAATTTTTCATTCATCTAAAACACCATCCGTTGCTGTCAGATCACGGGTTCCGGCAAAACCCTCAAGGTTCGAACACTGGGGTGTGCACGAAGATTCCCCCTACCGATCCACGTCCTAGTTTGCTAAGATCTCATGGACGAACTCGACGAACTCACAACACAAGGGACACAAGATTTATACTGGTTCGGGCCACCGTTGTGGTGTAATACCCTACTCCAGTGTGGTGGTGGTGGATTGCCTCTTGGGCTGAAGATGAATAGTACAAAGGGGAAGAACAGCCTCCTGAGGTTGAGGTGTTCTTGTGCTTGGCGAACTTGTGTGGGTGAGAACTCGATCAGCTCAGGCTCAGTTCGTGTTGCCTCCTACTGTGGTGGCTAGTTCTATTTATAGAGGCCCTGGTCCTCTCCCCAAATATTGAGCGGGAAGGGAGCCAACAATGGCCACTTTGAAAGGGGACAACTAGTACAGCTTATCCTGACAAAAGTAGTCTTCGCCTGCAAAAGGCTCTGGTGGTGACGCCGCCTTGGGCTCCATGGTGATCTCCGTCTTGCCGTCCTGCTGGTCTTGGTCTTGTTGCACTGATATGGAAACCTTTGCTTGATGCCTTGGTACTCCGCGCTTGCGCTTGCCTCCTTTGCACCAAAGAGGAAACAAGGACGCTGCGCGCGCTGGCGCCCGCCTGGCGCCCACTTGGTCTCGATCGTCATGGCTCATGTCATGAGAACCTCGCGAGGTTTGCCTTGCCTTGATCTCTCCGCCCTTCACGAGCCTGCCTGGCGAGGCCGCTCCTGAGGGGATCTTGCGTCGCCTGCCTCGCGAGGCTTGGCCCCTCGCGAGGGTCTTGGATGCCTTGTTGATGAAGATGGGCTGTACAGGCCTACTAGCAAAGCCACGCCGTGGGCCGCACGCAGGCAAGTCTGGGGACCTCCGTTCCCAGAACGCCGACAGTAGCCCCCGGGCCCAAGGCGCGCTCGGGCTTGGCTTCGAGGCGAAGCCAAAGGTCAAGTACGGAGCACCGCGGGCCCCAATAGCCTGCGGCCTTGGTCGACGCGTGGTGGTTGATTGGATGTGGGCATCCCCGCTTCCCCATGCTTCCTTGGAATCCGCCTGGCTATGCAGCCCCCGCAACCTACACAGTTATTCTTTCATCGCCCGCGCCATACTTCCCCGATTCCTCTGCCTCTCCGAGACTCTGCTCCTCTTCCCAATCTGGCCCGCGCTCTGCCCGCTCCATCGCCATGGCGCCGAAACAGGCGGATAAGGGGAAGAAACCTCTAATTTCTGCCAGCGCGCCTTCGGCCATCGAGCCTGCGGTTGGCCGATCGCTGGTGCTCAACGATGAGGCCATGGGTAAGGTGCGCCCCATGCTCGCCCCATGCCCGCCATTCTCGCCCGATGTAGGCCTTGCTCAACAGTCAGGACCATATGAGACTTCAGGAGTCCAGGCTTCCTCTTGAGACGCGACAAACAGTGCTCGAGGTCCTGACGGGTGTCCCTTCGCCGGACGACATGCTCGGGAGGAGCTGTCTGCTGTACCGCTGCACGAACAAGGTAGAATTTGTGGAGCACATGCCTTCCTTTGATGAGTGGGGGCTGCGCCCGGACGGCCTAGCGGGGCCCCGCGAGAACCCCGTCAACGTGGTTCCCTTCTTCATTGCTGGCGCCGAGCTTGCGCCGAATGTGGATGCAGGGGGGCGAGCACCGCCAGAGGCAGGCGGCCCGAGTGCTGAGGTGCAGATGCCGCATGGGGCTCCTGGGGCGTCATCCTCAGGAGCTCATGATTCTTCCCCAGGGGCGTCGGTCGCTGAGACGATGCAGCACGCGGCTCCCGAGGCCGAAGCTCCGGAGGCCTCGGGAGGTCGCGGTGAGACGGCACCCGACTTCTCCCTCCAGCCCGGCACCCCTGAAGCTGTCCCTTCGAGCGCTTCTCCAGTCACACCCCGTGCCGGCCGCCACGTCCAGCGCTTCGGTCGGCTTTGCGTGGACTTCAAGGAGCTCCACAAGAGGAAAGGATCCCCGAGCAGCGGCGATATCTTCGGGCCGTTGAAGCGAAGGAAGTACATCGCCGTCAACGAGTAAGTACTGTACCTTTGTGATTTCTTGAGTGCTGCTTTCCTCCCTGACGCTGGCTCCTCAGGATCCCTTCCGCCAAGGCCGCTGCACCTCCCGATAAGCAGCCTCCTCTCTCCTCGGCTCCCCCGCTGGCCTTGAGCGCCTCGAGCCTGTATGCCATCCCTGGAGCGGGGTCGGTTGAAGAGGCGTGCTCGCCTCCATGCCGCCTTGAGTCCGCGCCCCTGTCGTCCCTCCTTCACGGGCTCGCTTGGGGCTCAGCAAGCGTGCCGAGGGCTCCTCCTCTAGTCATTGACAACAACTGGGCGGCTCCGGACTTGGGCCCCTCCTCGAGCAATGGCCTCGACTCGTCCGGGCCCCTTGCGGGGCCTGGCCGGTGTCTGGGGCAGTGCCAGCCCCTAGCCCCCTGCTAAGAGGAGGCGCGCCGCCTCGGGCCTCGCCCGCAGCCCCCGTGGTGGAGGACGAGATGGGCCGCGCACTTGAGGTTGAGCACGAACGGAGCGTCGTTCGCCACGAGCTCTTCCGGGATGCGATGGGCGTGATGAACCGGCTTG
This sequence comes from Aegilops tauschii subsp. strangulata, assembly GCF_002575655.3. Taxonomy (NCBI): domain Eukaryota; kingdom Viridiplantae; phylum Streptophyta; class Magnoliopsida; order Poales; family Poaceae; genus Aegilops; species Aegilops tauschii. The sequence goes on along the minus strand of NC_053040.3, from coordinate 294,692,160 downwards.
GTGGGGAACTCGCGGACGTCGACGCGCACCTCATGGCTGAGGGCCTTCGACTGGCGGGAGAATGGCGTAAGCTGAAGGTGGCTATCAACCTTGGCCGCCATCAGCGCAACCTTGACAATGCGAAGGCTGAGGCGTCCCTTGAGGTCTCGCGTGAAGCTTGCTCCCGAGATTTGGAGGAGGCTCGCGAGGCTGACCGCCGTCGCGAGGCTGCAAAGAAGCACGCGTGGGAGCTCCCTGCCTGGAGCGCGTCCCTGGAGCAGCAGGTGGAGGCGCGCAAAGCCGCCCTTGCGTCGATGAGCTAGGGGGACACCCGCCGAGGAGGAAGAGATCCGGAGGCTCGAGGAAGTGCTGGCGCTGGAGGCCGTGGAACGCAGACTAGAGCTCGAGCGACTGGAGACGAGGGAGCGCCAAGTCGCCCAAGCGGAGGACGCCGTCGACGCGCGCGAGGCCAGGGCCCAGGAGGAGGTTGATCGCCGGGTGGCCGAGGCTCGCGCGGATCTTGAGGGTAGGCATGACTTGAGGTTGAAGCTTGCGGGGACGGGGGCTGCGGGTAGGGCCGCTGCCCTTAGGCCCAAGCTTGCTGAAGTGGAGAGGCGCGAAGTGGCCATGGCAGCCGCCCTGGTCACAACGCAGGTGGAATTGGCCTCCGCCCGCGCCGAGCTGCTCTCTCTTCAGAAGCGGGTTGCTGACTGATACGTCTCCAACGTATCTATAATTTTTGATTGTTCCATGCTATATTATATTCTGTTTTGGACATTATTGGGCTTTATTATATACTTTTATATTATTTTTGGGACTAACCTATTAACCGGAGGCCCAGCCCAGAATTGATGTTTTTTTGCCTATTTCAGAGTTTCGCAGAAAAAGAATATCAAACGGAGTCCAAATGGAATGAAACCTTCGGGAACGTGATTTTCGGAACGAACGTGATCCAGAGGACTTGGACCCTACGTCAAGACGTCAAACAGGAGGCCACGAGGTGGGGGGCGCGCCTACCCCCAGGCCCCTCGTGGGCCCCCTGTTGCTCCACCGACGTACTCCTTCCTCCTATATATACCTACGTACCCCCAAACAACCAGATACAGAGCCAAAAACCTAATTCCACCGCCGCAACCTTCTGTACCTGTGAGATCCCATCTTGGGGCCTGTTCTGGGGCTCCGCCGAAAGGGGCATCGATCACGGAGGGCTTCTACATCAACACCATAGCCTCTTTGATGATGTGTGAGTAGTTTACCTCAGACCTTCGGGTCCATAGTTATTAGCTAGATGGCTTCTTCTCTCTTTTTGGATCTCAATGCAATGTTCTCCCCCTCTCTTGTGGAGATCTATTCGATGTAATCTTCTTTTGCGGTGTGTTTGTTGAGACCGATGTAATCTTCTTTTGCGGTGTGTTTGTTGAGACCGATGTAATCTTCTTTTGCGGTGTGTTTATGATCAAGTTTATCTATGAACAATATTTGAATCTTCTGAATTCTTTTATGTATGATTGGTTATCTTTGCAAGTCTCTTCGAATTATCAGTTTGGTTTGGCCTACTAGATTGATCCTTCTTGCAATGGGAAAAGTGCTTAGATTTGGGTTCAATCTTGTGGTGTCCTTTCCCAGTGACAGTAGGGGCAGCAAGGCACATATTGTATTGTTGCCATCGAGGATAACAAGATGGGGTTTATATCATATTGCATGAGTTTATCCCTCTACATCATGTCATCTTGCTTAAAGCATTACTCTGTTATTATGAACTTAATACTCTAGATGCATGCTGGATAGCGGTCGATGTGTGGAGTAATAGTAGTAGATGCAGGCAGGAGTCAGTCTACTTATCTCGGACGTGATGCCTATATACATGATCATACCTAGATATTCTCATAACTATGCTCAATTCTGTCAATTGCTCAACAGTAATTTGTTCATAAATACTTATGCTCTTGAGAGAAGCCACTAGTGAAACCTATGGCCCCCGGGTCTATTCTCCATCATATTAATCTCTCGACAACAAGCTATTTCTGGCGCCGTTTTTATTTTGTTTTCTTTACTTTGCATCTTTATCATAAAAATACCAAAAATATTATCTTATCATATCTATCAGATCTCACTCTCGTAAGTGACTGTGTAGGGATTGACAACCCCTTATCGCGTTGGTTGCGAGGATTTATTTGTTTGTGTAGGTGCGAGGGACTCGTGCGTGGCCTCCTACTGGATTGATACCGTGGTTCTCAAAAACTGAGGGAAATACTTACGCTACTTTGCTGCATCACCCTTTCCTCTTCAAGGGAAAACCAACGCAGTGCTCAAGAGGTAACACTGACACCGAGTCCGTTGCGTGGCAGAATAGGGGGGAAGTGCTTCAGCGGTGGACGCTGGAGCGTGAGCACGCCCCCATGCTCCAGGACCTCAGGGTCAGGGCCAACGCGGCATTGGGCCACGTCTGTGACGAGAATGCTCCGCATCCCCACTCGAATGACTACGCCAGTCACCTACGCTTCTTCGCCGACGTGGTGACGCGCCTGGAAGCTCGGTCTAATGGAGCTCACCAGCTCATGGAGGAGAGGAGTCGTGGCATGCTCGGGCGCGCGTTCTCCCGCATCTGCAGCCATCTTCAGAACTCCGACCCCAACTTCGACTTCGACGCTGCCATTGCCCCCGTACCCGCGGCCATCCCGGGCGACCTGGCGCGGTGGGTGGAGGACAACGTGGACGCACTGGTCAGGGCCTTCGCTTCTGAGGACGACGCGGTGGTGGTCGCGGTAGACAAAGGCGACGTGGTTGACGACAGTGATGCCGGCGCTGGCGAAGGTGGAGGCGATGCCAACAACGGCGACAGCGACGCCAGTGGTGCGTCCGAAGATGATATGGGGGACGCGGCGAGCGACGTATCTGGCTGATCCCACGTTTCCTTGTTGTTTACCCTGAAAAAACTTGGGCGCGGCCCCTAAAGATTGTAAGAGAATTTGGAGAGGGGGAGCCCCTCATGTAAACAAACCGCTATTTTTACTCTTCTATGTCAAGCTGGGTATGCGTCTTTGCGAGATCGTGAGTCCGATGGAGGGTCTTCGATGCGGTTTACCTTAGTCAGGGCAGGTCCCAAGCTGGGTCATGGGGTCGTGCGTTTTTGAGGCTCCTGAGGGGCCTGCCGATCCATCCGAGGGGGCCTCGTGAGAGGTAAGCATCTGTTGTGGCGCTGGCGCGTGCGCGGCATTCGTGTGCCTCGCCCAGTCCCGCTCGTGAGGGGCTCGTGAGGGGGAGGAAACTGGCGTGAGCTCCAAATAAGGCGAGAACCGGATAGCAAGAAATCGCTCGAACGAGAAAAGGCACCCCCCGCGCACGTCAATGAAAATTCAACTTCAACTTAAATCCAAATCCAGAAGGCAAGGCTACAAAAAGGGGATTCAAAGCAAATGGCCGCGTTTGGCACCTAGTCTAGTCTTCTTGTCTTCAAGTCTTCTCACCAGCGCGGAGCTAAGTGTTGCCACTAGGACGTGGGAGGGAGCCCCCGAGGCTCGAGGGCGGCACTCCTGAGACTCCGGGGCGTGTACAACGCCACTCGTTATTACGTGAGAGTGTCACGAGCGGCGATCTTCACAGGCATGAGCCTTACTTCATATCGCCAGACGAGGGCCCCACCTTGCGCCACCCTCGACCACCATTGGGGGCGACCGGAAACCAGGACGACACCAAAGGGGCAAAGGGGATGCCAGCGACGCCCTCGGCGACCACGGGTCCTCTGCCGGGGGTAGGCTTTTCAGCACCTCCCCAGCAGAGGGCCTACCTCAGGGGGACGCCTTGTTCCATGCGACGTGGGGAGGGATTTGGCTCCCGACCCCTCTCCGGCAGCCCCCAGTGCACTCCCCCCGGTGGAAGGGAGGCCGTCGAGCTGGGGCCTCCAGCCGCTGTGGTGACCTGATCCCCCTGCGACTCATGGTTAGCGTAAGCTTGCTCCTGAGGGATTAGTGGTACCCTGTAGCTGTTGGCGTGGACGACGTGGCCGACAGGCGGCTCCTGGACGCCCTCAGGTTCTAGTGCCTCCTCCTCCCAGCCTGGCTTGAAGAACGAGCCGGGGTCGTCCTCCGGCGTGTACTCCTGGTCCATCATGCGGGTCACGTAGGCTTCCGATGTCGCCACCCCGAAAACCTCGCCGAAGTGCCCCATGCTCCACGTCGCCCGGCCCAACACGCCGCCCTAGGGATGATGGGGCGGCACGCCGCCGTGGCCGTGAGTGACGCTCGCACCCACACTCGTCGGAGGTGGTGCGGGTGCGATTGAGCGCCCTGCACCACTGGTTGCGCCTGTGTCGATGAAGCCTCTTGCGCGGCCGGGGGCGGAAGCATGGAGCAGAAGGGTGGTGCCCCAGTGACCGCGGCGTCCAGTAGCTCGGCAACGCGTTCCAGCAGCGCGTCTCTGCCGCTCTCCATCAGTCGACATCGCAGCAGCTCCCGCGCCACCGTGAGTGCGGCCCTCACGTTTGCTTGCTCCCGCCGGGTGTGCGGCACCGTGGCCGCGGCGTGGCTTGAGGCCCTTGCGGCCGCTCGTGCTTGTTGTGGAGTAAGGGCGGACGCCGCATGGCCGCGCTGCCCGCGCCCCGCAGCGTTAGGCGGTGCGCGAGCTGCCTGTGGCGCGGGGTTGAGGTCTTCTTGGGCAGGCGGCGCCGCCCGGGCTGGCCAAGATGCCCAGCGGTCGGTGCCGGTCCTCTGGTCGCTGGACATCGTGACCGCGGAGTGTCGGTGAATCTTTGGCGGGAGGAAGACTCCGGCGCACCCCTACCTGGCGCGCCAAATGTCGGATCACGGGTTCCGGCAAAACCCTCAAGGTTCGAACACTGGGGTGCGCGCGAAGATTTCCCCCCTACCGATCCACGTGCTAGTTTGCTAAGATCTCACAGACGAACTCGACGAACTCACAACACAAGGGACACAAGATTTATACTAGTTCGGGCCATCGTTGTGGTGTAATACCCTACTCCAGTGTGGTGGTGGTGTATTGCCTCTTGGGCTGAAGATGAACAGTACAAAGGGGAAGGACAGCCTCCTGAGGTTGAGGTGTTCTTGTGCTTGGCGAACTTGTGTGGGTGAGGACTCGATCAGCTCAGGCTCAGTTCGCGTTGCCTCCTATTGTGGTGGCTAGTCCTATTTATAGAGACCCTGGTCCTCTCCCCAAATATTGAGCAGGAAGGGAGCCAACAACGGCCACTTTGAAAGGGGACAGCTAGTACAGCTTATCCTGACAAAAGTAGTCTTCGCCTGCAAAAGGCTCTGGTGGTGACGCCGCCTTGGGCTCCATGGTGACCTCCTTCTTGCCGTCCTGCTGGTCTTGGTCTCATTGCACTGATATGGAAACCTTTGCTTGATGCCTCGGTACTCCGCGCCTGCGCTTGCCTCCTTTGCACCAAAGAGGAAACAAGGACGCTGCGCGCGCTGGCGCCCGCCTGGTCTCGATCGTCATGGTTCACGTCACGAGAACCTCGCGAGGTTTGCCTTGCCTTGATCTCTCCGCCCCTCGCGAGCTTGCCTGGCGAGGCCGCTCCTGAGGGGGTCTTGCGTCGCCCGCCTCGCGAGGCTTGGCCCCTCGCAAGGGTATTGGATGCCTTGTTGATGAAGATGGGCCATACAGGCCTGCTAGCAAAGCCATGCCGTGGGCCGCAGGCAGGCAAGTCTGGGGACCCCCGTTCCCAGAACGCCGACAGTTGCCACTTTACTCCAAATTTGTCTTTCACATCTAATAAAAAATATCTACAACATCACACATAGTTGTTTTCTAGGAACTATTTGCGATGAAAATATCCGGGTCTATTTAAGTCTCCCTTCTTAAGCTTCGCCGGCTCGTCTGCTCTAGAGCCGGCAACCCCCGATTCCACGGATCACGATCCCCATTCCTGCACCCCCTTCTTGCAAAGATGACGCCATGGAAACGCTTCATGAAGGCCCGTACGATGGCCGCATCCACCCCGAGCGCCGCCGTCTACGCCGAGAGCGCGGCCGCCTACGCCGAGAGTGCCGCCATATCTGCATTGAGCGTGGTGCTTCCGCTGAGAGGGCGTCTGCGGCAGTCGACAGGGCAGCTGCAGCAGCCGAGACAGCTGCAGCTGCTGCTGCGACAGCGGCTGCAAACACCGAGAGCGCTCGAGCTGCCGTCCGTGCTGCCGATGTTGCCCTGGCCCGGGTCGAGGCCATCCACGCCTAGATTGAGGATGCAGACGCCAAGATATTCCAGGCCACCTCGGACTCCAGCATGCAACCCACTTCCGAAAAGGCGGCGGTGGCCATGGAGCACCTGCTTCCTCATGAGGTCGCCGAGCGGGAGCTGGAGATGTAGGAGGCGGCGGAGATCGAGGAGCGCCGGGAGGAGGAGTTGCGCGTGGCCGAGGTCGAGGTAGAGAAGAGTCTGTCCGTCGAGGAATCGGCGGTGGAGTACCAACGCAAGCTCTGGCGCAGCCACTACTACGAGTACTACAACCTTGAGGGTGGCACTGAGGACGAGGACGAGGACGCGGTCGACTTCAGCAGGGGGGACGCAGAATCCACCAACGACGGCATGTCGCCAGGACAAGTCATCGACGTCTCGTCTCACACCGGCGATGCATAGGCCGGCGCGGCGGCAGACTTGTTAAAATATGCATACTTAGGCTTTGTTTTTAATGCTGGTCTTTTGTTAGAGCAATGTTTAGGTGAATTGGCTCTGTTTAATTACTAAAATTGCTCGATTCAGTAAGTGCGGTCTGTCTGCTGTACGCTCTTTTGTGTGCCCAAATTAGCAAGCGCTGTTAAATTATGCAATGACGTACCCGGTGAAATTTCCACTAAAATTTGAATTATCAAACTCATCCCATGCACGTAAAGCAGAAGAATCGTTTGCTATGCACACAATCGTTGAAAGTGAATGGTCCGGCGGCACCGCACGCAAAGTTTCCCTCCACATTTCCAAAATTTTGGCCTACCGCCAAAATATCTACCCCCGTCCCCCCTTCCCAATCCCCTTTTCTCCCCGACCACAAGTCACATTTCCCCTGTTTCCTCTTTCCTTCCTTCCTTCCTTCCTTCCTAAGCTATAGCCGCTTCCTCGCTCTCGCTGTCTCGCATCCTATCGCCGGGGTCGCCATGGTGTTCTTCAAAGACCTCTCCAGCGGTTCCTCCTCCGGCGACGACTCCTTCACCACCCAGGTATGCCTCTCTTCTCTCTCTTGCTATGAGTTGGAATGAAGGATTTTTACCCGGCAGTCGATTTGAGTCATTTTTCCTCTTGTAGCTCCCTAGGACCATCAGTGGCAACGAATGGAGCGGGGTGGCTGAAGATCTATCTGCTCGTTGTCACCATCAATCTCCATGCATGAAGCTAGTTGTGTTTGAATCTGTGGACAGTGGGAGGAAGTTTCTGGCATGTGCAGAGAAGGTTAGACCCTCTTTCATTGTTACAAATCATTTGTTAGATGTGATTCAGACACTGTCACGGTCCCAACCCATTCATACCACACCTTCAACCAAACGCATCCTAAGACAGTGTCACAGTTTGTACCTAGTATCTAAAATTGTTGCCATCTCATTAGCGGTGCCATTAGAAAATTATTTGGCACCGCTTCAGCAGTTTGTGCAGCCAACTTTGGTCCACACATCTGAGCAGCCAAGCAGTAAAATACTAAATCTTTAAGGCACGAAGGAACTGGGCATCGGAGCAACTAGGTGCTCTGGAGTCCGGGTCCCTGATTTTTTCCGCTGCATCGACTCGCCAGTGCAGGGCACCGGTGCGAGATGTAGCAACAGTTGTCTTTACACCGGTTTTGGCATTCATAATGGATGGCCTTAGTGCTATTAGTTCTATGTTACTAAATTTGTGCATGTACACACCTGTTAGTATCAATTTGCTGTCATCCAAACACTGTCGCTATGCTGTTGCAGTTATATTTACCTTCCTCATAAAATGTTCAATTTGTTATTTATTGTACACGAGTAAGAACTTGTAGCGTTGTTGTTAGTTATAGCTTCTGATGTTCCAGAATTTGGTTGTTGTCTCAGTAGCAATTAATTCATTTGCACATTGTTCTTTTTGAGAAGATATGTCATAATTAACAAGTTTCTTCAGTTTTTCAAAATAAGCATTGGTGATTTTCTATGTTGCTATAAACCCATTTCCCCTACAATTGTTACTGATCTAGTTTTAAATATTATAGGATGAACGGAAGTGTTCTTACTTGGAGTGGGTTGATCAAGAGTGGCCATAGTCTTTGAAGATGTGCCTAGCAAAGCTCTGGAGCATGTATGAGGAAGAGAACATACGTAGGCTTAGAGAAAGTGTTGTCAACGCTGAAGAATATTTGAAGATGCGGGATAAAAATAGGAAGGTGGAGAATGAGCTCAGATTTTTTAAATCAGACTTTGCTAAGATGGTGTTGGCGAAGGAGGAGGCACTTTCCCAGTTGGCCAGTGCAAAATAGGTTCTTACTGAACTGAAAGCAGAGGTGGATAAGACGAGCCTGGATGATCTTGATTAGGGAAATGAATATATTGTTCTTATGAAGTTGAACTAGCTATATGTTGTACTGTGCTGTTTTCATGTAGCTATCGTACTGTGATGTTATAATATATTTATGTGCCTGATATGAAATTGGCAAACAACTGTTCGATATGAAATGTGAATTTGCGTAATACTGGAATTATTAATTGTACACTATTAAACCTGCTAAATGTGTCATGGAGCTTTGCAAACGGTTCTAGCAGTAAAAGCGCTTGTGATGGATAGCCGAATGCCACACGGTTTTCTTCATCAAATCGTTTTTTGACAGAAAGACTGTAAGGGAACCCCCTACAGTATAATTGGTGCAACAACCCCAAATTGCAAGTACCATGTCTTGAACCTGGGTGGGTGGGAAGGCATCAAATCATGTGTGATGTAGTTGATAAAAGCAAACAGTTAACCAAGGCAGAGCGTGTGTGATAGTTACACCTTTCACACACGAGCCTACACATAAAACTGTGTGGGATGTACATACGAATGTAAACATTTTCCCTGGATTGACTGTGTGGGATGTACATAAGAACGGAAACATTTTCCCTGGATTGACTGTGTGGGATGTACGTAAGAACGGAAACGTATTCCTTGGATTGACTGTGTGTGATATACATACCTAGGGAAATGTTTTTCTGGGATTCACCGTGTGGGATGTACATAGCTATGGAAATGATTGGGTTTCGATGCCTCGCCCGATCGCACACGACCTCATTTGGTGTCCCAGGAGGGCCTATCCCCGATGATTTCTGGGTCGTGTGGGAAGGACCCCCCTATCGCCCACACTCACTTGGCGACGGTTCCAAATGCCATCGCGGAAAGGGGTTAAAAACCGTTTGTATAGCACCGAGGCGTACCAGTGCACACCTCACTCTTTGAATGGCTAGGAGGTGCATGCGCTTGACTAAACGGGAGGCGTGCGAGCTGTACTCCAATGCGCAGGCTCACCGGGAAGCGTGCGAGCTGTATGCCATGCATGCTCACTCGGAAGCAAGCCCTTTGACATCCATGGCCGCCCGCCTTGCACGCATACTCTCCATTAATGGCGCCCAAGCCGCAGTTTAATACGGTTTTAAATATAAAACACTCATCGTAAAGTTTTAGTTAGAACACTCGTATGCAAACCGACAACTTCCCCAGGAAGCCTAGCGAAAATGTGCCGAGCAGGATTTGTGCAGCTCTTGATTGCAAACGTTTTAGATAGAACACCCGTATCTAAACCGACAGCTTCCCCAGTAAGCCAATTGAAAATGTGCCGAGCAGGATTTGTCCAGCTATTCATCGCAAATGTTTTAGATAGAACACCTGTATGCAAAGTGAGAGCTATGGTCTTGTGCAGTAAGCCAGGGGATTCGCCGCGTAGGATTTGTGCATCTCTTCAATGCAAAAGGTTCAGATTGAATAAGGTATGCAAAGCGAGACTTCAACGCTAAGCCAAGAGAAAATCTGGCAAGCAGGATTTGTACCTCCTTGCCGGGGGAAACGACACCTATGGGATCCCGGGGAATCCCTTCTACGGTTGGCGGGGCGTGGAGCTGCACAAAGAGCAGGTCTAAAAGATCAACGCGAGGGGATTTTTACCCAGGTTCGGGCCGCAAACGATGCGTAAAACCCTAGTCCTACTTGTCTGTGTTTATTTGGTGTTCTTGAGCTCTTGAACTAGCTGCGGTGCATGCCCAGTCCAAAAAGTCCGAATTCTTTCTCAGTACGCCTCAGGCCTCCTTTTATATGTCAAAGGGGTCGCCACAGTGGCACACAGGAGGTGGAAAGTATCTACAGTGTTACAAGTTTATCACCTGGCACTGTAGGACAAACGCATTTAATGCGCCGCCTACGTGCCCTCTTGCTTTATCGGGGACAGCAACGAAGCTCGTCCCGTTCGTCCCCTCCCCGCCTTGCTTCAACGCGCGTCCATGCTGATGAGGCATGCAGCGCCATGCTGGCTGGCTGGTTGCCGAGCTGGTGCGGTGACAGGGTCTTCACAAAGATCTGCATGCCACCACGCAGGTGTTTGACTAGTTGGCCTGGAAGCTGCATGCTACCACACAGGCGCTCGCCTAGTTGGCCTAGAAGCTGCATGCTGCCACAACAGGCGCTTGCCTAGTTGGCGCGGTGGTTGCCGCGCCGGAACAGGCGCGGGGCAGTGAAACTTTGGTAGGTTCGGGGCTGGCCTCGGCCCCGTAGACGCCCCCGGCAAGGGTCTTGCCGGGGTCTCGTGGGCATCCCCGGCAAGGGTCTTGCCGGGGGCTCGTGGGCGTCCCCAGCAAGGATCTTGCCGGGGGTCTTCGGCCGTCACCGACAAGGATCTTGCCGGGGGCCTTCGTCTTCTGGTTTACATCTAGGCTTGCAGGCCTTTGGTTCTCACAAATAGCTGCATGCCACTACGCAGGCGCCCCCGAGTCTTGGTCTTGACGTTGTCGATGGTGTCAGAACTCTCAGGCTCAAGGGTGGCGGCCTTGCTGGTGTTGGGCAAGTCGCCCCGGCAAGGCTCTTGCCGGGGCCATGTAGGCCACCCCGGCAAGGGTGTTGCTGGGGGAAGCCCATCTTACCCCTTTGCTCTTCACGCCCCTGGCTTGAGTACTGTCTCGGTAGCCTTGTACCTTCCCTTCCTCTGCCCCACCAAGTGTGGCCGCAGGTGAGGCTACGACTGCCCGTGCATAAGTAAAGGGGTACAGAAAGGCCCCTACTTTTGTACACCGACAGGAGCCCCCGGGCCTGGGCCACACATAAGCGCAAAGTGTTGTTGGGCTAGGCCCAGAACGGTGTGCGGGCACGCGTGGCAGAGTTTTATCCTCCTCAGTCGCCAGTTGCGCTTCCCCACGACCCGCATTAAGTGCGTGATGTGGGGGTCGTGCGTGGAACGGTCGCAACATGTTTGCGTCACCCTGCAGTGAATAGTAAGAGGCGACCCGCGTCTTCCCCATAAAAAAGAGGAAACCGCAGGGGCGCTGCTCATTTACCCTCTGCGCCCTTTCCAACCTTGGGACCGCCGTTCCCCTCTTCTTCTCCAAGCGCAAATCGAAGCTCTCACCCCTGCTTGCCGCTGCCGTGCCCCCATTGCCCTTGAACCCTCATCCCCTCTCAGCCGCCATGGTGCCTAAGACAACCAAGGGCAAGGGAGTGGCCAAGGACGCCGGGGGGAAGGAGGCGCCGGAGAGAGAGTTGGTGGAGCTGCAAACGCAGTGCGTCCTCTTCACCTCGACAGTCGACGCGCTCACCCTCAAGGAGAACTTCAGGCCCCTGTGGGGAAGGGAAACATCGGGGCATCCCGCCACGCGCATCATCCCTGCCTCCTACGCCAAGGTCGGTCCAAATCGGTATCCTTTCTTCGTTTACTATTTCTCCTGCGGGCTCTACCCCCTTTCTCAGATTTCTTCAATGACATCATGCACACCTACGGCTTCCACCTTATGGACCTTACGCCGAATGTCGTGGCGTGCATGGCCTTCTTTGCCCATCTTTGCGAGGGCTTTGCCGGAGTGCTCCCCAGCACGGCGCTCTTCCGCCATTACTTCACCCCTCTCATCCAGCCAGGGGGCGCCATCTCTGGCTGCATCACCTGGATCCCGAGGACCCAGAGCAGGGGCACGTACCCGGAGGCACCCAGAAGGAGAGGTGGGACAAGTGGCGGGGCCGGTGGTGCTGGATCGTGGAGGAGGATCCGCAGGAGTTCTGCCAGGTCCATCGGAAGCCGCCGGTCCGCAGCAACGACTGGGGCGATGTCGACACCGACGACAAGAAGTTCACAGTCGCCACCACCAGGATCCATAGCCTTACCTCGGCTGGGCTCACTCTTGAGATGATCGGGGCTGACTTCATCCGCCGCCGGATTGCTCCACTGCATAACAAGGGGAGGCCGGCCTGGGACTTCAGGAATGTAGCCGATATCATGAGGCCCCGCCCCGGCCTGAACCACAACTTCACGGTGCTGCAGCACGCCCATCTTTGTCAGAGGATTTTCCAGCTCAAGGTTGACGAGGTCGGCAGGGTCGAGAGGACCAGCAAGGCCGAGAAGACCGGCAAGGCTGCCAAGGCCGGCAAGTCTCTATTCGGGTTGCCGGCAGGGGTGGTCCCGTTGAGCAACAATTCTTGCCAGACCGCCATCATCGCCATGATGTTGGTTTTCAATGCGCACGGCCTCGACCCGACCTGGGCCGATCCAACAACGGAGCTGGTGCAGACGTTCTTCGACAACTTGTCGGAGAGGTACATCTGCGATGAGCCACAGCTCATCCGTGACACCATTGCAGAAGAGTTGGCATACATTGCCGCCAGGGCGGAGGAGGCAGCACTTGCCGAGGAGGCCAGCAGCCTCGGCACCATGGAGGACGAGGCCGACGTGGCCGCAGAAAGAAGGAGTTCGCCGAGTGGACGGGGGCTGCAGGGGAACCCAGTGGCGCCGGCGCTGGGGTTCCCCTTGTCAAAGAAGCGGTTGAGGAGTCAGCCGAAGAGGAGACCGAGGCGGATGACTCCTCGGCCCTGGGGAGGAAATGCGTCCTGCGGCGGGCTAGCTCCGGCGAGCCGGTCCGGCCCGGTAGGACCACGCAGCGGCAACAGGCCCAGGTGCAGCCCGCGCGCCAGACGAGGGCTACGGTAGCAAAGAAAGCCGCGGCCACCGCTTCTTTCTCATCCAAGCGGCGCAAGACGCCTTCGCCTTCTCCTCCCCTTGCGGACGCCGCCCCGGAGGCTGATTTCGACCATGGTTCCTTTAGCCCGAAGAGGAAGAGGAGGCCAGTGGAGGAGGATGAGTAAGCATCTTGCCCCTCATCATTTCCTGACCCTCCGCCCGTGCCATCCTTCCCTGACTTAATCTTTTCTTCTCGGCAACATGGAGACGTTGGCCCAGAGGGCGGCGAAGAGAGCCAAAGCTTCGACGAGCGATGAGCCCCCGGCGAGCATTTTGCGCACGCCGGTGTTGGTGGTGGTCAGCCCGGACAATAGCCCTCGGTGCAGCCCCCGCTTCAGCCCCCAGAGTGAGTTCATTATTCACTCCCCATCGGCGGGCGTTGGACCCAAAGCAAGGGTCTTGCCGGGGGCTCGCGGGCGTCCCCGGCAAGGATCTTACCGGGGGTCTTCGGCCGTCCCCGGCAAGGATCTTGCCGGGGGTCTTTGTCTTCTGTTTCACATCTAGGCTTGCAGGCCTTTGGTTCTCACAAAGATCTGCATGCCACTATGTAGGCGCCCCCGAGTCTTGGTCTTGACGTTGTCGATGGTGTCAGAACTCTCAGGCTCAAGGGTGGCGGCCTTGCTGGTGTTGGGCAAGTCGCCCCGGCAAGGCTCTTGCCGGGGCCATGTAGGCCACCCCGACAAGGGTGTTGCCGGGGGAAGCCCATCTTACCCCTTTGCTCTTCAGGCCCCTGGCTTGAGTACTGCCTCGGCAGCCTTGTACCTTCCCTTCCTCTGCCCCGCCAAGCGTGGCCGCAGGTGAGGCTACGACTGCCCGTGTACAAGTAAAGGGGTACAGAAAGGCCCATGCTTTTGTACACCGGCACTCCCTTCAACGCAAACGTTTTTTTCGGATGACCCGTGTGCAACCACGTACATATAATTTGGTAAGATTTGCATCTGTCATATTAGGTATATTGCCATTTGTCAAACTGGAAAGATTGACATTTGTTGGTCTAGTAACATTGCCATTTATCAATCCTTGTAACACTGCGATTTATCAAAATATGCAGCTAAAAATCACTAGCACTATCTAATTTTTGCAACTAAAATTCAGTAATTAAGCATAGATTTAATTCATAGATTTAGCAGTCGTTCTTAATTTATACAAACAATTCAACTCGACAGCTGAACCGACCAAACTTTTCCCCAATTGTTGCCAACCACGTACCGAAATAGCTAGTTCAAATATATATAGTACCTAATTTTAAGTACATTGTACAGTGCCACCACATCTATAGTCAGATGAACTGTACAAAATAGCCCCTAAATACTACTACTACGTAGGGGATTTGTACTACTTCCGACAGTCTCTCCTCGCCGAGCGCGCTCAGTAAGAGGAAGAGGAGGAGGAGCCTATCGACGAGCTGGACAACTGCAATACAGTGCCTGCCGATGCTGCACCTTCAGCGACGCTCACCTCGAACGCCCTCTGCCGCTCCAGACAACCCCTCTCGAAGCGGCCGGACTGCTGCGGCCACGACTGCGGTATGGCTCTTTGCATGCTCGACGAGGTGCTCCTCCTCCTCCCGCAGGAACTCGATGTAGCGCGCAAGGTCGCTGACGCACATGCGGGCCTCCACCTCCGTCTCCCTCCTTCGGGCAGCGGTGGTGGAGCGGGTGATGATCCCGACGGTCGACGGTGGGCTGGCGGCCACGGTGGCCAATGATGGGGTGGCAGCCACGATCACCACCTCCCGCCTTCGGGCCGCGGTGGCAGAGCGGGTGATGGCTGATGACCCACAAGTATAGGGGATCTACTGTAGTCCTTTCGATAAGTAAGAGTGTCGAACCCAACGAGGAGCAGAAGGAAATGATAAGCGGTTTTCAGCAAGGTATTCTCTGCAAGCACTGAAATTATCGGTAACAGAGAGTTTTGTGATAAGGTAATTTGTAACGGGTAACAAGTAACAAGTGTAAATAAAGTGCAGCAAGATGGCCCAGTCCTTTTTGTAGCAAAGGACAATCCTGGACAAACTCTTATATAGAGGAAAGCGCTCCCAAGGACACATGGGAATTATCGTCAAGCTAGTTTTCATCACGCTCATATGATTCGCGTTCGGTACTTTGATAATTTGATATGTGGGTGGACCGGTGCTTGGGTGCTGTCCTTACTTGGACAAGCATCCCACTTATGATTAACCCCTATTGCAAGCATCCGCAACTACAAAGGAAGTATTAAGGTAAATCTAACCATAGCATGAAACATATGGATCCAAATCAGCCCCTTACGAAGCAACGCATAAACTAGGGCTTAAGCTTCTGTCGCTCTAGCAACCCATCATCTACTTATTACTTCCCAATGCCTTCCTCTAGGCCCAAATAATGATGAAGTGTCATGTAGTCGACGTTCACATAACACCACTAGAGGAAAGAAAACATACATCTCATCAAAATATCCAACGAATACCAAATTCACATGACTACTTATAGCAAGACTTCTCCCATGTCCTCAGGAACAAACGTAACTACTCACAAATCATATTCATGTTCATAATCAGAGGGGTATTAATATGCATAATAGATCTGAACATATGATCTTCCACCAAATAAACCAACTAGCATCAACTACAAGGAGTAATCAACACTACTACCAACCCACAGGTACCAATCTGAGGCTTTGGGACAAAGATTGGCTACAAGAGATGAACTAGGGTTTGAGAGGAGATGGTGCTGGTGAAGATGTTGATGGATATTGACCCCCTCCTAATGAGAGGATTGTTGGTGATGACGATGGCGATGATTTCCCCCTCCTGGAGGGAAGTTTCCCCGACAGAACAGCTCTGCCGGAGCCCGAGATTGGTTCCGCCTCGTGGCGGCGGAGTTTCTTCCCGAAAGCTTGCTTATGATTTTTTCCAAGGTAAATGACTTCATATAGCAGAAGATGGGCACCGAAGGCCTGCCAGGGGGCCCACAAGGCAGGGGGGCGCGCCCACGGGGGTAGGGTGCGCCTCCCACCCTCGTGGCCAGGGTGTGGCCCCCCTCTGGTAGTTTCTTCGCTCAGTATTTTTTATTAATTCCAAAAATGACTTCCGTGAAGTTTCAGACTTTTGGAGCTGTGCAGAATAGGTCTCTAATATTTGCTCCTTTTCCAGCCCAGAATCCCAGCTGCCGGCATTCTCCCTCTTCATGTAAACCTTGTAAAATAAGAGAGAATAGGCATAAGTATTGTGACATAATGTGTAATAACAACCCATAATGCAATAAATATCGATATAAAAGCATGATGCAAAATGGACGTATCAATGGCCACGGTGGCCGGCAGTGGGGTGGCGGCCACGACGGCCACCTCCCGCCTTCGGGCCACGGCGGCGGAGTGGGCGATGCCCCTGGCTTTCGACGATGGTGTGGCAGCAACGGCGGCCGGCAACAGCTGCCGACAGGCAGCGGCGGCGGAGCGTGTGGTGGGTGTTCCACGCACACCCAAAAGGGACGCCACACGCACTACACTACGCCGGGAACTGTGCCGCCGCTGTGGTGTAGCCTCCTAGCTGGAGCTGTCCTCTGATGACGGTGGAGTGGCTGAGCGACGATGATGGACCGGTGCCATTGGCGATTGTGGGGGAAGCAGACGAGATAAGCAACAGGGAGGGATGAAAAAATGCGACGCAGGACTCGCCGGCCATTAGGGTTTATATAGTAGGCTGGTAAGCATTGGGATTTTGGGGGATTTCACCGAGTCGGGCAGGAAGCTTGCGCGGGAACCTGCGCGGTTGCGTGGGAACGGGCTCACCACCGTTTGGCCAAAAGAGCGCCCCCGCGCGCTGCTCAAGCTTGCGCTCGAAGCCGTCTGCGGCAGTGGGGTGACAGGACGTGCGAGAGGAGGACGAAAGGACACGTACACATACGGTTAATAAAAAAATTGTGATTTAATAACCTACTATACCCCGTCCTGGTTTATAAGTAGGATTTAACTAATAAAATACGAATGCATGTCGCCAAAGATTATATCGTTGGATTCGTATTTGAACATAGTTTCGAATTATATAATTTTTGTAACATGCATTAACATTTCGTTGGTTAAATTTAAGATCAAAATATGGCACAGAATATAAAGGGGCTAATAGACCAAGACGGCGGTAGTAGCACACGGCCGCTCTCTACGGCGTATCACACACATCTTGTTAAGTTGAACCTTTTCTGTTGTGTTGCCTAGTCACACACAGTTCATCCTAGTGAACTGTATGTCGTATATCGCACACACCCTCATCTGGCTGCCCAATTCTGTTGGTCTGCATCATCACAAACAGTTCTTGTTGATTAACTGTTTGGCACTCATCCAATGGAGGGAAGCTTATACATTCATGGGGGACGTGGCATTGACCATTGGGCGGCAACAATCGGTCATTCGGGTGCGCAATAAAGGATGGAAAGAGGGATCCTACAGCAGCAAGGACCAGCTTCCGTACCGATAGCTCATCTAACAGAACTCTCAAGTTAATTGTGCTGAGGCTTGAGTAATCATCAGATGGGTGACCGGACAGGAAGTAGCCTCGATGTTAAATTAACTGATGGGATGGGTCACTGTAAACATTTAATTGTCTTAAATGTATATAGTGCTCCCTCCTATTAGTTGAATTAACCTCGAGGTCCTTGTTTTGTAATTTTTGACATTTTTTGTTTTTTGAACACATGTTGATTGGCTTGAAGAAGGTCTATCTCGTTACTTTTTGATAATTTTTGTTTTTTTGAACACATGTTGATTGGCTTGAATGAAGGTATATCCCGTTACTTTACGACATGTTTCCAAAACATGGACCTCGAGGTTAATTCAACTAATAGGACAGAGCACTATATATATATTCAACGCAATTAAATGTTTTCCAAAAAAAAGTGATATGATTTATGTGAAACTTATAAGTAATGTATCTCAAATTAATCTCTGTGTACTTGTTCTCAAATTAACCTCCGGGCCTGTTTGCCGCGTATCACACACATCTTGTTAAGTTGAACCGTTTATGTTCTCTTCCCTAATTGAAAATAGTTCATTCGAGTGAACCGTATGCCGTATATCACACACACCTTGAACTGGCTGACTGTTTCTGTTGCTTTCCATAATAGCAAACAGTTCATTGGAGCGAACTGTATGCCGTATATCGCACAGACATTGATATGGCTGCCCATTTCTGTTGTTCTATCTAATCGCAAACAGATCGTCTGGATCAACCATATGCCCAGCATCGCACACACAAGTAAATCTGAACCGTGTTTGATGTACCCGCCATCGCAAACATTGTGCATCTTTTTTGATGGTTTTTTACATCACCGTTTGCGATTAATGCATCATACACAGTTTCGTCAAAGGGTGTCTGATCGTAGTGTCACGTTAGCAGCATCTGCAGTAGTGCTAGCTCGGTTTGAACCATAGATGAGTGCTTACATAAACCTTTAACATTATTAGCAATTCTAAACATCATATCACTCATGTGTTCAATCATGATAGCATTATGTTTCAGCTGATCACTTATTTGCCTATTGAAGTTTTCTTGCTTAACAATAAAATTATCAAATTCATCCAAACACTGACTAGGAGATTTATTGTAAGGAATATCACCTTCATCAAATCGATAAAGAGAATTTACCTCCACTACCTGTATCGGGATGTCAAGACCATGTATTTCTTCAATAGGTGGTAAATTCTGAACATCTTCAGATTTAATACCCTTTTTTTCATATTTTTTTTGCTTCTTGCATATCTTCTAGACCGAGGAATAGAATACCTCTCTTCTTTAGAGTTGGTTTAGGGGGTGGTTCAGGGAGTGTCCAATCATCGACATTCCTCAATATATTATTTAATAATTCCTGAGCCTTTTCAATAGTTCGTTCCCTGAAAACACAACCGACACAACTATCCAGGTCGTCCCTAGAAGCATCGGTTAGTCAAGATATATCAAGTATTTCGTTTTTCTTCAGAGGATGATCATGCAAAGCATTTAATAATTGGGGAAGCCTCCCCCAAGCTTGAGGGAGACACTCTTCCTCAAATTGCACAAAGTTGTAAATTTCATGTAAGGAAACTTGTTTCTTATGAGCAAGAAAATATTTTAAGTGAAGTAGTATATCATATCCTGGGGACTACCCACACAACCAGGAGCAAGAGTATTAAACCATTCTTCAACATCACCCTTTAATGAGAAAGGAAACAATTTAAGAATATAATAGCAATGCATTTTTTTCTTCTTGAGCAAATAGGGTGGCAATGTCATTTAATTTTGTAAGATGTGCCACAACAATTCATAACCATGAAAATGATCAGATTCTACCAAAGTAATAAGTTCAGGATCAATAGAGAATTCATAATCCTTATTAGTAACAAAGATAGGAGAGGTTGCAAACGTATGATCATATTTCATTCTTTCTATCATAGCCTTCTGTAGGATCAAAAGTATGTCTAGGGGGGTGATTAGACTACTTGACCAAATAAAAATCTAGCCTTTCCCTATTTTAGTTATAGGCAGATTTTAGCAAATCTAGCAAGTCAAGTATCACCCTACACATGCAATTCTAAGAGTATAGCAACGGAAAGTAAAACATTGAACATGTAAGTAAAGGAGGGGTTTGGAGATTTCAAACGCAATGAAGACACGATGATTTTCGGCATGGTTCCGATAGGTGGTGCTATCGTACATCCATGTTTATGGAGACTTCAACCCATGGAGGGTAACAGTTGCGCGAGTCCACGGAGGGCTCCACCCACGATGGGTCCACGAAGAAGCAACCTTGTCTATGTTGGAGATATGCCCTAGAGGCAATCATGTATGATGATATTTCCCATGTGTTTATGAATAAAGATAGTCCTTGGAAGTTATCAATGATGTGTATCAGCAAGTACGTGACCTGTTTGTGGGACTATATACACTACAAAAAAAATACAATTCCGTGATGATACGTGTTTGTCACAGTAGGTCATGTTTTCTGTCACGCATGTACATCCGTGACGATTTTATGATAGAATCAAGATAGTCATACCTGTGCTGTCGTAGAAGTGTTCCATGACATTACCAAAATTATCATCATGGAAGTGTCCACTTCCATGATGATAAATCGTGCGTCATAGAAGTGCTTTCATCAAGGGTAACCGACACGTGGCATCCACCGTAACGGGTCGCCGTTAAGCTATCAGGTTCCGGTTAGGATCCGATAACTCGTTAACAGCCCGGACCAATGGGGATTTTCCACGTGTACAATTCTGAATGGCCAGAGGAACCACGTGTCGGCTCATCGTTGGGACAGATGTCATCCACTCATTGGGTCGAAGGCACCTATGATACGTCGACACGTGGCACGACCCAACAGAGGCCCATTCCGGTGAAAAGGCCGACCCGTTTGACTTGGTCAAAAGGTAGCGGACCGGCCCACGGAAAGCCTGTTAACAACCTGTGAGCATATAGCCCATTTACAGCCCGCTAAGTCATGACCCGTTATGGCTTATCCGAATTAGGCCCAGTAGTGTCATCTGGGCCATCCAATATGATTCCAGCCCGTTGTAACTTCCGGCCCATGTATGGCCCATGACGTCTTTCAGCCCATATGAGGCCCTTTGTAACTCTTGGCCCATTAACGACCCGTGGTGAAACTGGCCCGTAATGAATAGTGTATCGCTTTATACCCATTAACGGCCCATTAGTCCGTCGGCCGTTTCCAGCCCGTGTTAACTTTCGGCCTTCTAAGGGCCCATTTATTCTTGGGCTCATTTCCAGAATTCGATTACTTACGGTCCGTTACTGGCCTGTTCTGCTCATGGGCCAAATTCATCCCGTGGTTCCAGTCGGCCTGTTTGTGGTGCGTTAACCCGTTGGGCTGTTTTCATAGCGTCATCAAATACGGCCTATTAACAGCCCGTTATGGTTGGGCCATAAAACATACGATTTCCACTCTAGCCCGTGTACGGCCCATTTTGCGGTCCGTTATTGGTCCACAAATAGTACATCCCATGTTTGGCGAAATGATTATACGACCCATAGAAGGCCCATAGATGAGACAGCCCGCAGAAGGCCCATGGATCCTATGGCCCGTAGAAGGTTCATGGATCCTACGGCCCGTAGGAGGACCATGGATCATACAGCCCGTGGAGGGCCATGGTCACTACAACAGGTAGCAGGACCATGGTCACAACAGTCCGTGTGTTGCCATGGTTATTGTGGCCTAGTTATAAAAATAGGTTATTGTGGCCACTAGAAAAACGTGGAAAAAGAACTACACTGACTACAAGCAAACAACTAAACAAGACAATAAGGAAATAAATAAGCAAGAAACTAACGCTAGGCTATCACGGCTATTACACATATTACATCCACTGGGCATCAAAGTTTGCCACCAGTGCAAATATAGGGAACAAAGCAGCATGTTACATACACTGGCTGTCTAAATTGGCCACCGGTGCAAATAAACGCGGCGGCAAAACAAGTCCATAACTGAAACAACTTCAGAAGAGCTCAAGAAACGTTATCCTGGGTATCCACCATGCTGGCAATAAGCTTAGCAATCTTATTAGCTTTGTCCTGTTTGGTGCTAAAATCCTCCAACGCTTGTTGTTGCACCAGAAAGCATGCGTCTGAATGCTCCAGGGACTTCCGCAGTCCTTCCGCTTCTTGTCGCAGCACAGCTGATCGATGTCTTTCAGCTTGTAGTTGAGACTCAAGAAACTGAATTGATACAGACAGTGAGTTTGAATAGCTTGTGCAAGCGGTAGTGGCCAGTAACTCGAACACTAAACCAAGACAGGACTTTGGGGTTGTCTCACTGTCTTCAAGATAGTTTTCCTTAGCTGTTTTATCAGCTTTCTTGGAGACCAACAAGGATGTCTCACTATCGTGAACCTTATCTGCATTACTTCCTTTACCATTGCTTAATAAGGCACTCTTCCCCAATATTCTGTCAGCATTCTAAAAGAAGAAAGAAGGAGACACATAACAGGTTTAGCATATACTAGTATATGAAACTCATTTCGGTGAACCAGTTCATTAGTAAGGCGGACAAGATTAAACTACCAAGTCTTCTATTGCCAAGTAGTACATAATAAAAGCATCAAACAAACATATATCTATGTCCTATGGTCACTTCATTGTCTTGCCAAATCAAAATAGAGACACGGTTCAAATCATATCAGTTCAAGACAAAGCAGCACTGAAAGAATACAAAGCGTGGGAAACTACACGACGCAACAAGATTTCAGATTGGTACCACGGGTCTACATGTACAACAACACTATTGGCTCTATTGTGATGCTAGTAATGTGCATGATATGAGAAGTCAACTGTATACACAATTGAAATTGAAATCAACAGAGCTATTTATAAGAGCAAACCTGTTAAAGAAACATGCGTAAACATACCTGTTGTGCCATTGGAGTTTCGATTGGATCCTTCAATTTAAAAATAAGTTTGTATGAGTAAATACAATGATACAAGAGCAAAGTAGTATGCATGATAGCAATGGAATCTTAAATGAGAACAATTATTCTTCAGGTTTAAGCACTTGTTCTACATGAACAGAGTACAGTAAGACGCAAGAATATAGTACTTAAAGATAGAAAAATGAGCTCATAGACCTTACCACATTCTTGGTTCAGGACCAGTACAGAACAAGGCGTTCCCAGTCATCGTCCAGTAAATGTGTCTCAGGAGAACGTAAGGGAATTTGATGGGTTTCTTTGCCAGTGAAGTACGTTTTCTTCAGGTAATTCCTATACTGCCACCAAGCATTATTGAAGATAGCAGAGGTATTAGAACAGGTTACCTCATCCTGAGTTTCCAAATCGTTCCTTCTCTATAGAGAAAAATGGGAAAATTTGTTGTATTATAACCATCATGGAGGTAGAATGTATGGGACAAAGCAAACTAATTGCCATGAATAACATTACTTACACATAAATCCTGAACAAACACCTGCAACTGGCATTTTCCTTCATCTTCAGTATAATATTTCCATGATGGGAAGTTACGCACATAGGATTTAACAACATCAAATGCGGTAGATGCTAAACTACGACTGGTTGGTTGTGCTTCCTCCACAGGAATAGGTGTACTAACTAGTGGAGTTGGGGTTCACCGCTTTGGGCACTGGAGCCGCCTTACTAACTGCTCTTGTTTGGGAGCTCTGTGGTGGAGATGGTGCTGTGTCAGCAGGAACTGGGTTACTATCTGCTGGGGTTGGGGTTAGATTGGGTGAAGCTGGTTCTCTGTCCATCGCAGCAGGGGTGCAATCTGCGAGAGTCTGGGGTATGTGTGGTAGGACTGGTTCCCGTGCATGTACAACCGGGGTGCTATCTCCACGAAGATGTAGCACTGTTTTATTTGAAGACCGTGTTTTTACTCTGCTAGATACTGCCATCACCCGCTCCAATTCAAATGGCTAATAAACAGGAAACATAGTTGAATGTACACACATTGTATGATAGACAAATGAAATAGATAGTGTGGAAAAAAGAGGGCATGAAATAGTTGACATGTATATTGTTTAACTAAAAAGTATAGCATGACATAATTTCACATATATGATGTCTATCTAAAATGGATAGCATAGCATGACATAATTCAAAGATATGATGACTAACTAAACAGGATGGCATGCGATAATTATATGATGTCTTTAGTAAACAGGTTCACATGACATAATTCACATACATGTTATCTAGGTAATCAGGATCGCATGATTTAATTCACATATGTGATTTATATGCTAAGCAGCGGGCATTCACATATATGATGTCTGAACTAAGAACATGGTGTTGAATATTGTGTATATGATGTCTAAACTATGCATTGCAAGACACCATATGCATGATATGAACAGTATAACCGTGCCAAGTTAGAGCATACACCTCGGTGTGGGAATAGGACTGGTCATCTATCCTTGAATCCATCTCCGAGGAGCTATCGGGACCCAGCAAGAGATCTGCTTCGACAGGTAGCATTGTCTGCTTTGACGACCTTGTTTTCCCTCCAGATTTTTCCATTACCCACTCAAATGGCTGATTCGCAAGAAGAGTAGTTTCATGTACAAACAATGTCGACAAATGGAAATGTAATGAAGAAAAGGATGGGCAAGATATCATTCAAATATATGACGCCTGGTTAAACAAGATGGCATTGAATATTTCACATATATTATGGCTGGCTAAAAGAGATGAGAATGCATAATTCCCATATATGATATAGAAACTAAACAGGTGGCATTACAGAACATGTCTAAACTAAGCAGATGACATATATGATGTTGAAAGTAGGCACTGCATGGCCACATATGCATGATATGACCAACATCATCATGCCAAGTTAGAGAAAACACCTTGGGGGGGGGGTAGATAGGAGTGGTCAACTACGTCTGAATCCGCCTCAGAGGAGATATCTTCCTCTGGATTACAATCTGGAGAGGGGGGGGGGGAGGGTTTGCCATTGAACCCACCATGGAGCGATGTCTGCATGACATTGTATTGCCGCGCAAAACTCTTCTCTTTTTCTCTACATGTTCAGCATGACTGTGTACAATATCTGACATGCATACGGAAAAAATATAGTGAGATTATGTAAGGAGAGCATGCAGAAATGTAGAGTGATGGTAACAACCAGTGGATGGATCCAAAAATAATGATAGCAGGCTGATGATAGCTTTAATTTAATAAAAAGACAGATGACGATTGCTTTACTATTTGTTTCCCACCCAAGATGAACAACATAGGCATACCATAGGTGAACCAGATAATAGACAGAGATACTATTCATAGCTGCCTGGATATGTGCCTCACAAGTAATTTTAAAACTCAGGTTTGAACATTAGTTTGGACCTGACTTGGAGTCTAAGAGGTGAAAATGATGATAAAGTAGCAGGTAATATTAAGCAATGCATAACATAAGCAGAAACAAAAGAGTGCGACCTTTCTTGTGGACCCGTGTACTCCTCAGGTTCATCTGCTGAGTCGATGATGGTGATGCAGTTGCGGTGGGTGCCGACGGCAGGGAAGGAGATCTGAGGCGGCGAAAGACGGTCAGGAGTCGTGATGTCTGGTTTGGTGGATGCTTCTGTCGATGGAGCAGCTCAAGTGAGGTGGACGACATCGCGGCAGGAGCAGGACAAACCACACAAAATTTTCTTAGACACCTACCTGTAACTGAAGTAATTCTGTAAGGGCTCGGCTTGCAGGATTCTAAAAACGCAGGGATAGGAAAAACACTGGAATAGGATAGGAATGCACATGGGAAACAGAGCATTTGTAAACACATGATTTCTATCAACTTGGTGTTTGGTTCACAGGAATTGGAAGAGCAGAGGAATGGAAAGAAACATGGCCAAATTAAAGTGAAACCATATGAAGGCGTGTACAATTAGAATGTTATTCTACCACTAAGGCACTTGGTCTTGTTTTCATGCATAGGATTTTGAAAAGTAGGTCTAGGTGGATGTTTTGCTCCATTCCTTTCAACAAAATGCATGAATAATTTAATAGTATAGTGCCATAGGAAAATTTCCAATTGCTATGTTTTTCCTTTGAACCAAAATAGCCCTAATGGATCGACATGAATGTAGAGTAATAAGTGATGCGACAAGTGTACAACCTCTTTGCCGTAGCCGTGTCAACCTCAACATCATTGGGTTGGTCGCTGAAGAAGTTGAGGCAGAGGTGGTTGTCGGAGGTGTGGAGGAAGATCCGAGGAATCTGTAGACGCCGTCCAGGGCACTGCTCTGTTGTGATGGATGGTTCCATTGTTGGAGCAGCTCCGACGAGCCATAAACGTTGAGGTTGAAGCAGTACAAGACATACATCATTAATCTCAAGTGGGATTCTAATAGCATCTCCAATAGATGATGTAAAATACATTACCAAAAAGTGATAGATGTAAAATTTACATCACCAAAAAACACCTGACTACAACAGATGAGGTAAAAACTGTTGACTCTGAACTTAACTGTCGAGACTGAAATTTACTGTGGAATCTGAATGTTACTGTCAAAACTAAATGCACTGGTAGCAGAGAGGCACTTCACATGTAGTTTAGGGAGGGCCTGCAGTTCATCTTCAACCTCCACCCCCTGAGTTGCCAGCCAACACCGGCCAAACCGCCGGCCACCGCCGCCCGCGGCCGGCTGCGCTCCCGCGCCACCTCACCGCTCCGCTCGCCCCGAAACCACTCCCCACCGCCGGTCCGCTACTACCTCTGGAGCACTGCGTTGGTTTTCCCTTGAAGAGGAAAGGGTGATGCAGCAAAGTAGCGTAAGTATTTCCCTCAGTTTTTAGAACCAAGGTATCAATCCAGTAGGAGGCTACGCGCGAGTCGCTCGTACCTACACAAAACAAATAAATCCTCGCAACCAACGCGATAAGGGGTTGTCAATCCCTTCACGGTCACTTACGAGAGTGAGATCTGATAGATATGATAGGATAATATTTCTGGTATTTTTGTGATAAAGATGCAAAGTAAAATAAAAGCAAAGTAAAAAGCAAAGGAAATAACGAAGTATTGAAAGATTAATATGATGAAGATAGACCCGGGGGCCATAGGTTTCACTAGTGGCTTTTCTCGAGAGCATAAGTATTTTACAGTGGGTGAACGAATTACTGTTGAGCAATTGACAGAATTGAGCATAGTTATGAGAATATCTAGGTATGATCATGTATATAGGGATCACGTCCAAGACAAGTAGACCGACTCCTGCCTGCATCTACTACTATTACTCCACTCATCGACCGCTATCCAGCATGCATCTAGAGTATTAAGTTCATGAAAACAGAGTAACGCCTTAAGCAAGATGACATGATGTAGAGGGATAGATTCATGCAATATGATAAAAAACCCATCTTGTTATCCTCGATGGCAACAATACAATACGTGCCTTGCTGCCCCTACTGTCACTGGGAAAGGACACCGCAAGATTGAACCCAAAGCTAAGCACTTCTCCCATTGCAAGAAAGACCAATCTAGTAGGCCAAACCAAACTGATAATTCGAAGAGACTTGCAAAGATAACCAATCATACATAAAAGAATTCAGAGAAGATTCAAATATTGTTCATAGATAATCTTGATCATTAACCCACAATTCATCGGTCTCAACAAACACACCGCAAAAAGAAGATTACATCGAATAGATCTCCACGAGAGAGGGGGAGAACATTGTATTGAGATCCAAAAAGAGAGAAGAAGCCATCTAGCTACTAACTATGGACCCGAAGGTCTGAATTAAACTACTCACACTTCATCGGAGAGGCTATGGTGTTGATGTAGAAGCCCTCCGTGATGGATGCCCTCTCCGGCGGAGCTCCGGAACAGGCCCAAGATGGGATCTCGTGGGTACAGAAGGTTGCGGCGGTGGAATTAGGTTTTTGGATCCGTATCTGATCGTTTAGGGGTACGTAGGTATATATAGGAGGAAGGAGTACGTCGGTGGAGCAACAGGGGGCCCACGAGGGTGGAGGGCGCGCCCTGGGGGGGTAGGCGCGCCCCCCTACCTCGTGGCCTCCTCCTTTGTTTCTTGACGTAGGGTCCAAGTCTCCCGGATCATAATCTTCGTAAAAATCACGTTCCCGAAGGTTTCTTTCCGTTTAGACTCCGTTTGATATTCCTTTTCTGCGAAACTCTGAAATAGGCAAAAACAACAATTCTGGGCTGGGCCTCCGGTTAATAGGTTAGTCCCAAAAATAATATAAAAGTGAATAATAAAGCCCAATAATGTCCAAAACAGTAGATAATATAGCATGGAGCAATCAAAAATTATAGATACGTTGGAGACGTATCATCTGCCGCCGCCCCAGCCAGCCCTCTAGCCCCCCCCCCCGAGCCGAGCTTTTTCTCCAGTGATCCCCACGCCACCGCCCCACCACCGCGCCCCCCCATCATCGGCGACCACCGGCCCCACCCTGAACTCTAAGATAGATAGTGGGGTACCTCTCCGGCGAGCCCCCCCTCCCCGCTATGGTTGGTTCTTCCTTAACTTCGGCGAGCCCCCCCACCCCTTGAAAATCGACTGACCCAAAAGTTGATTCAGTCGACTGAAGTGTAGCTAAATCGGAGCAGAGCAGCAGCAGGAGCGAGGTTGAGAGCAGAGCAGCAACGCGAGTGAGTGAGAGCCGGAGCAACAGTAGCAGCGCGAGCAAGCGAGAAAGAGCCGGAGTAGCATTAGCATCACGAGCGAGCGAGCGAGAGCCGGAGCAGCAGTAGCAGATCCGGCTGGTATGGCCACCGCCGCCAAAGGGGCCTTGCACTGGGGGAGAGCCGCCATGGAGATGTCGCCCGCGACGCCGGCTTCGAGGTAGCCGCGCCATGGGGGTGCGGGATGGAGCACCATCAGCGCTGGGAGGTCGAGTTAAGGAGAAGGTGCGATGCGATGACTGTACAACCTCTTTGGTGGCACCGAGTAGGCCTCGGCTTCGTCCGAGGAGTCGGTGAGGATGCTGCGGTTCTGGTGGAGCAGGTTAAGGCGGCGCTATGGGGATGGAGCAGCCGCGATAGACGAGGCGATCGCCGGAGCAGCTCCTTGGAGGTGGAGGATGGGGCGGCTGAACTGGCGGGACGACAAGATGGACGACGGATCCTCATCCGGGGAGGTGGATGAGGGACGTCGAGCTGTTGCGGTGGACGACGTCGTCAGGGAAGAGGCTCCGGCTGGGCAGCGGTGAGGTGGCGGACGGAGGAGGGTGGGGTTTCGCGGATGGAGGAGAGAGGTTATGGCGGCCTGGGATTTTGAATGGCGAAAAGGAGGCCATGGGAGGGGGGGGGCATGACTTAGGGACGCGCTTGTCCAAAATGTAGGGTGTGTTACAAAAGTACCCCCACCGATTTGAACTAGCGGCCCTTTCGGCTCAGGGTTAGAAGGGGGATTTCGCGTGTTAGGATTTGGCAGTTGGAGGGACTTTTCGCACGTGTTGTAATTTCAGGATAGCAAGGTACGGGTTGTGAAGGCGCGAGTTTTGGGAGCACGATATCAGAATTTTCGGTATATAACAAGGCGCGGGTTGAATTTTAAGGACAAGCCTAACGTGTAATATTGTACGTACCAAATCAATTCGCACTTCCCTCAACGAAAAAAAGAAAAAAATAAAACTATTCACACCACACAAAGAGAGAGTCTTGTCCCATTTTACTATACAAATGCTATTCAAAGCTATGAATCCATGTTATGTCCAATTAAATATTTTCGCTGGCTGTATAATGCATGTAACCTACTCATACCAACATTTTAGTGCATTCCAAATGTCTATACTACCGCTGCAGTTCGAACTAAATTTGAATTCGTTTCTCTATTTGAATAAGAATCTACAATCATGATTGTTGCCAACTTCAACCATCATTCGTGTATTACCTTAACAACACACCACATGATTACTATAGAGATAGATATGAACTATGTGTACTATATGAACTCGAATTAAATTTTTGTGAATACACTTGATGTTGATTCCAAATAATAGTACAATTGATGTACTAACTAGATATTCATAGTCTAAACCATGTTCCATACATACACCGTGTTTATCACACAAAGTATAGTGCCCCGCCCCCAACATTATGACAAGTATTTAGCCCTGAGCTGCAAAAGCCACACATTATCCCAAGTTATAATCAATGTTCTACATTATGATATCTTCTTCAAATATCCGAATCCACTTTTTTATAATGAATTATGATCTCTGTTAGTATTTTACACCTTCACGATCCTCTCCTCTTTGCAGCTAGCTAGCGCTAACTTTCTATCGTGCATGCACACGCCCACCCCCCTCTCACCCTCCCTCATGGTCCCCTCCATCGCACACATTCTTTATTTCACTTTAGGTCGTTCACCCATGGTGTGTGTAGGCCCCCGGCTCCTTCTTTCCGGCACACACTGGTCGATATACCTCTCTAGCCAAGTGTGCCTACCACAAACACACACTTCCCCTCTTCTCTTCTCACCGTCCATGCCCCCGTATGTCCAATACGGTTCCATGCAGGTGCACACTCCTACCCCTCTTTCCATTGATCTCATACTCACACACTCCTCCCTCTCGACACAGTAGGCCTCTTGCACCACCTCCTAGTTGCACCCCTCTCCCCCTGTCCATCTCTCTGGACCTTATTTGCTTCTAACACGTGCATGCATGTATACGTACAAATCTCCCTACATATAGCTAGGTCGACTACAATTCTTTTTGCCCATGCACCGATAGACTTACCTCACTAGTTATGTCTCTCCCTTTCTCAGACACACGACGGTTGATCTTCCTATGTAGTTACGTCTACATACCACAACCATATCGTCTCCCCTCATCATCCTTGCATACCTCCCGATCTGTCTCTCACACGCACATGCATAGATAGGCAGACATCCCGGCCTTCTCTTATTGATATTGCACTCATACCCTCCGTTTGTCTTGCAGGCCTCTCCCACCATTTGTGAGAAGCAACTCCACCACCAACCCTCCGACACTCTACCTTTGTCTTTCTCCCAACCTTATTCCTCTGCTACACATATGCATGGATGTCGATCGATCTCCCTCAATACATAGCTAGGTCTCTCTCCTTCTCCACACATATACTAGTCGATCTACCTCTCTATGTTAGGTCTCTGCCCCCCCCACACATACCGATATTCGAATGTTGTAGGTAGGTATCCATGCCACAGAGAAAAACTACACCTCTGCCCTCTCAAATTCCAGTAGGCTAGCCGCCCTGTATCTTTGACGTGGGCAAACACAAATTCGATGGCACTCTTTATCGATCGCACACCCACACACTTCATCCCTGTTTTTGATTCTATCGATATCTCATGCCGATGATCCCTCCACTCTCTTCTCGTGGATCGCTCCCTCTATATATGATATATCCATGACTCCGTTTCACACACATTGCATAAGTTACGTTTTTTTGTTTGAGATATCATCGACACATTGCCTCTATTTCACACAAACCATCTCTCTCACACCCACCCACGTACGTACCCGCACCTAAAGAATAGGTGCACGCATGACACACGTACTCACGTCTCGTTCCCGACCACACCTGCGTGGGTACACGGTGGAGTTTATTTCTGTACGAAAAGGCAGCCCACGTGATAATTTGACACATGTAGCGGTTGTTTACTCGAAGGAGGGTCGTGTACCACGCGTAGAGGGAACAAAGTTCGACTTGACAGGTTAGTATTAAATAAAGTTATATTCCTCAATGGCACGCACAGAATATAAAACAATTGTCGCCGGGAAAAAAGAAAAATCCGCTCCACTATATACAGTGGAGCCTGCCTGCCGGGGTTTGTCTCTCGTCACACCATCTCACACAAGGCGATGGTGGCCTCTCTCTCTCACCGTTGGTCACTGATCCGACCGCATCCCATCCACCGGCGGAAAGGGATGATGTGCATCGTTTCTCCGTTGGACGGTGTTGAGGCAGCACGTCCCGATCTGCGGTACCTGCCGTTCTCCCTGACCAAGCTCCAGCGCGGTAGGGCCATCACCACTTGCTCGCTGCCACAGTATGGGTAGATCCCGGCCGCCGGCGCCCTCCTAGTTACATCCCGGTGACCCTCAGGAACAACTTCCTCCGGCCTTGCTCCACTGCCTATCTTCCCACGTTGCTGCATGTGGAAAATCCTACATGTGGATCTTCTTTAGTTGTTTGCTTAAAACGTATCTCGGCCGGCGTACTTTCCATCTTACAATCTCGTCCTCAAACCGTTTTTGATAAACCACCATGCTGCTATCTTTCCCTTATTACATGAAACATGCTTCTTTTTTGTCGGCGTATGTGCCTTCAACTCGTGTTATTGGGCAGTAATTGTTTCCTTTCTACGTCCTTTTGCAAACATGGCTATCCATTTCACCTCGTTGCTATTGCGACCTTTTGGTGAACTACACAAATCACTTTTTTCTTCAGAGTGTTTTGTGCAGTTCCGCCAAAATGCCACACGGGCAACATTTTACATTTCTGCGGGACTGCAGAAAGGGAGATCGGTTTTGCTATCCTACTCATCCAACTCCGTGCCTAATCTTCTCCAACAAGTAGTTAGTCCTAAAGAGAGATCGCATAGGTGATCGGCTTCTATTTGTGTGTTATGTTTCGTCATCTAGTTCCGCTATTATTGTAATCACATTGACTGAATATCTTTGCAAACAGGGATGATCAACTCGATTTTAGTGGAGCTGCACAAAATGATCGGATTGTGATGTCCTCCATGCACCTCTTTTTTGGCTACAGAGTTGGGTGAAACTAGCTGCCAACCAATGAACATTGTGCCCAGGAAATGGAGCCATGCCTACGAACATCATCGATCAATTATATATTTTTTCTTTATTTGTACACCTTCTCACAACTTTGTCTTCAGTTGTGATGTGAATATTGGCGCTGATCTGCGACCCATTGAGATGCATTAGCAGCCATGGTAGTTTCATTTGTATTTGGTGGAATGTTGTAACGAGACAATCTTGAGGCAAGAGGACACATGAATCCTAAGTTGAAACCTATTTTTTCCTGCGGGAACCAAAGTTGAAACCTTCATAGCATCACCGTACAATTTCATTAAAATTATTTTTTTGCGGGGCAATTCCATTAAAATTATGCATACATATAAAAAATGCTGAAGGATTGATAGCAATGCCATAAACAATTCAAATTCGTTTTGCCGACATGTGGGACATCCTTCATCCGGCTCCACCTGCCATGCAGCAATATTGAGTGCACACTGTAGGGAAAGATTCACCCAGTAGTTGCGTCACAGTAATAATGACTAGTGAGTAGTCAAATCACAGAACCCCACCTTCGCCACAGTAAGTTGCTCGGACGAAGCAACCATCATTTCTCTATTCGTTCAATCCGCTGGTACTCAATATTCCCAGAGTAATAAGTTGCTCGGGCGAAGCAACCATGACTTCAGCTTTCCCACAGTAAGTACTACCTATTTTTTATTCTAGAAACAACCACACGCGAATATTGGACGGTAGCAGCACAACAACAGAATCAAAAATTGAAACCAACCAATGAACTACTACTAATGGTGAGCTTTTGCTAGTATCATGTACTTCGTCTGTCCATGTATATAGGGCTTAATGCGTTTTCCGAGACTAACTTTGGCCCTGTTTGGATCCACGGGTTGGAGTTAGTTTGAGCTAGTTGGGGCTCAAATAGCCCTAAAGTATCCAAACATTAGGGTTAAATTGGAGCAAGTTGCACCAAATCCACCAAAAAAACTATCCCACCCAAGAGGTGCTAATTGGAGATAGTTCTCATTGGGCCCACTGAAAAATCACTTTTCTCTCTCTCTATCCCGCCAGCCAAGTGGTGCTAATTGGAGCTAGTTATCATGGGCCCCACTAAAAATCACTTTTCTTTCTCCATCCAGTGCATTTATTGTCAATCTAACCCTGTCATCCAAACACCATCCAAACACCTCTTTGGCTACAGTTAGTTCAGGGTTAGTCACGAGTTAGTCTAACCTCTAGCTAAGTTAGAGTATCGAAACATGAGCAGTATAAGACATGCAAGTTGCTCAAAGCATACCGTCAAATTCGTACGTGAAAGGATATTTTTTTTGAAACGGAACATGAAAGGATCTTCGAATGATATAATTTTCAAATTATATAAAATCTTATCAATAGTGAAAGGCAACCTCGAAGAATACATTAGGCCCTATATAAAATCTTATCAATAGTCAAAACCAAGTGTTATTACTACACCAAACAAGTTCAAAAGAGAAACTGGACCCACTCACGGCACGGCACGCCTGTCTCCTTTGGTCCGTCGGTCAAAGCGCTCCCTCTTCTTGGCATAACAATGGAGTACAATATTTTTTTTAGAATGCTCTTGGCATGTCGCTAACATGTGATGAGTTAACCGACCTCAATAGATGGCAAAAATGCCAGCCTGCCGCACTTTGAGAGAGACGAGGAGCGAGAAGCGATACGGGCTGGTGGATTACTAGAGCTAGGTGCCACACGGAGGCCAAGAAATATGGTGATAGCGTGGGTTGGCCATGTATGATGTAACTGCACTGGGCTGCCGTGTTTTGTACTCTTCTGGTCTACTTTGGAGATGATTGGTTGATTATATATCGCTGAATAATATAAAATATTATGAGTGCAGACGCTCCACCTCGAGGTTCCTTGCTCCTTCTCGGTCGTCGGGAATCTATGTTCTTCCACTCTTTTTTACGTGAGCTTTGTTCATCCTTTTTCCAACACGCGGGACATCTAGCATCAAGGTGCACGAGTCATGGAAGAAAATGGAGATAAGCAGTGCGTAAGTGAGTCGTTCACTATGATGGCACCTAGTACTACGCAATATTTTTTCTCCTCGATGGCACGTGAATAGTGCACGTACTCAATAATGGAGCACGGGATGGTAGCCATGGACATGGTCGACCCTTTTTGGAGAGAGTACTAAATATTAACTTTGATGTGTCTCGTCAACTCGCAGAACAACGAGAAGCTTGCTTACTATGCCTTCTCCCTCGCCAACGCGTGCGTGGTGGCTTGCAGCACGAGGAGAAACTTTTGCTTACAAGCGGTGGACGTGCAGCAGTTCATTTGGTATCAGGTTGCCAGAATTAGTACTACTGTAGTACCATCATTATTGTTCAATTTCCGGAAGAGGCGAAGAGCCAAGCGCAAGGTCACCTACTAACCTAGTACAATATACTACTATAGCCAAAGGTGGTCCACCTTTTTAGAGCATGGTTAATTAATATAGGCGGCTCTTGCAGCAGCACATCATTTAGAGCAAGTACTACTCTCTTCGTAGGAACATAAAGCGCAGGAATAGGAAAATTATGAGGGGGGGGTGTCTCCAACAGTGTTCCTTGGCTCGCACCTATCATCACGGTGGTCGAACTTGGAGTCATTCATCTGGTACATGTGGCATCTCAGATCTGGACACAAGGTGACGTACACCATCAAGGTCCACGGTCAAGGTGGTCAGGGCGGACGCGACCTCTCACTGCATTCGCCATTTGAAGCGGCGCGCCAGCCCAGGGCACCGCCCGCTGCACTCCTAGCTATACCCGCCTCCTCGCCGCATTCAAAAACCTACATTTAAACCCGCGTGGAATGCGAGAAACCCACTCCGGCCACACATGTCCATTCAGGAGCAGGACGCCGACCAAGCTCCTCCTTCCACCATTTTGTCAACTCTTTCGATAGCATCCGACGAGAAGGAAGAGAAGTTCTCTGGAATAAAAGCCGTCTGGGTGGCTCGCCGAGCCTGACAGTTACGAGCGAGGCAACTCGCTGCTCCACCTACCTCGCTTAGCCCATCGGAGGCAGTTGCCGCACTAAGCCAACGCGTGGTTCCGCAGCTGGCCGCTCCAATACAGCTCGAGGAAGAGTGCCGACTTGCTCCACGCCGGCTTGTCGGGGAGCATGGCGACACGGGCATCGTCGCTGCCCTTGACGCCGCCGCGTCGTACAACGCCTCCAGTGTCTGCTACTGCGCCATCCGCCATCGACTCGCGCGTAGCCGGGACATGCAGACAGAGAAAGAAGCCACCACGGATGTCGACGAGGTGACGTGATTACGCAGATGTCGACGAGGTGATGGCCAGCACGTCCCCGCCCGCCGCCATCATCGAGGAGAAGTAGAACACGGGAGGCCACCGCCGATTGTATCCCATGTAGGCCACCGCTGAGGCGACACCGACGAATACAGCCGGTGTCTTGCACGATTCTTCTTCTGTCGGATGCTGGAGGAGGACAAAGAGATTGGGCGGCGACCATTTAGATTATGTATATTAATTCCACCAGGCTGGTTGTAATGGGAGTATCATAAGTAGTATCATGCATGCCAACTAGTAGGAAAATTTGATGAGGTGGCGCAGAATTAAATGAAGAAAGAGAGGGTTGAGTATCATATTATGATACCGTATGGAATTAAGTTACTCCCACTATGGTTAGTCTTAGGCCTTGTTCGGTTCAACCTCCTCCCAAGGGATTTGGAGAGGAATGGAGGGGAATTTGGCTTGTACATGATTTAATCCCCCACAATCCCTGTAAATCTATGTATATTGTGGGCATGTTATTTGACCCCTCATTTTTCCGCGCTACGACCAGTGTGAGTGTCTACATGCAGTACACCATCCTCTAATTTTGTCGATGCCAAGCCGGCCCGAAAAGGAGCTATAACTTTTTTTCAAGTTGAAAAATGTTATCGATGAGGAGCCATAATTAAGCTGGAGGCGTCTCTTATTTTCTTTTGAATGGGCAATAAGCTGGAGAGCTGGAGAGTGTCTTTAAGGGGCTGCCTCTAGTGTTAAGGCCCTCCAGTACGAAACACGGGCAGCCGACTGGGACGATACAAAAGCCTATCCATCTTAAAGCCCATTTGTTTTTTGTTTTTTGTGAGGAGAAGCCCATATTTCTTGAAGAGGGGGCAATCCCAGAAAAACCCCCTTCCTCCTCGCTTCCACTTATACTGCAGCTCGCTCTCTCCTGCTTCCATCGCCCGCCAATCCACCCCGCTCCCCATCTTCCTCACTCTTACAGAAAACCCCCGCTCACCTTCTTCCTCACTCATACAGAAAACGCCTGCTCCTCTTCTGCCACTCCTACAGAAAACCCCAGCCCTCCTTCTTCCCCACTCGCACTGCCACTAGGTTTGTCTTTGGCTATTCTGCTCAAACATGTGAGCTCGGCACGACGCTCGCAAGGAAAATGGAGTCGGCTAGCCCCAGCGCCAAGAAGATGAGGCTCCCGCCAGTGGCGACACCGGTTGTAGATCCCGCACCCGGCAGCGCGGGGAGAAGCGGCGAGCCCCCCAACCCGGATCTGAGGAACCTGTAGAATCTCTGATGGACCGCATCAGGGATCTCCCGGACAACATCCTTGGGGAGATCATATCGCTTCTCCCCACCAAGGATTGTTGCCGCACACAAGTCCTCTCAACTCGTGGCGCCCTCTATGGTGCACCGCGCCCCTCAATCTTGACTGTCATCAGATATCTGTCCTTCCTGAATTTGATCTCCTCAGAGCCATCGTCTAATCCCACTAGCAGGGCCCCGTTCAACACCTTTGCATCCCGACACGCTACCTGTTGTCCATACCTAGCATGGTGGACGCTTGGCTGACATCCCCTAAATTCAAAAAACTCCAGCAGTTTGAGTTATACCATTACCATGAAAGTTTCATACCACGAACTGAACACCAAGAATTTGTTCCCACATCACCGTTTTCCATCTCGTGGTTTTCCTCCTCTCTCCACACCGCCACCTTCGCCCAGTGCCATCTACCAGACGATCTGGTACAAATGCTTCGACTCCCACTGCTAAAAAAACTTTCGCTTGTGGTGGTTTATCTGTCGGAGGCCTCACTGCACAGCATCATCCACTCCAGTTGCCCTGCCCTAGAGCGCTTGCTGATTGTTTTGGGAGTAGAAATCCCTATAAGTTGTTTCCAAATAAAGTCACCTCACCTTAAAAGCATTGAAATTTGTTTTGAAGGACAACAGCTCATCATCGAAGATGCCCCTTCACTTCAAAGGTTGCTCCTTCATTATTGTTATAAACCTTCGCAAATAACCGTCGTCTCTGCACCCAAACTGGAGACCTTGGGTGTAATTCATGATCCATTTAATGATCACAATAAGTTGGTGTTTGGCTCCTCACTTTTTCAGGTACCGCATATTATCATCTACACATTTGTAATCATATGCATTTTTAATTTGTGTGCATAAGTTTTATATCATCTTGGAGTACACTTTGGGTACTAATATTATGTTATATGCTCAATGAAGAGTTCGTCCATGGATAGCCTATCAATGCTACTAGATTCTGTCAAGATCTTATATATTGGAATGTTTAGTTATGATCTGAAGATAATTATTGGCTTGCTGCAATGCTTTCGATCTCTAGAGAATTTATATATAAAGGTGATGATTTCATGCACATTGAAAGACCGTATATATTTTACTAGAATTAACCGTTCAGCTGTTGCTCTTTCGACATACTCTTTTTTTAGACCTTAACTGTTTTCAAATCTTCATGTCTACTTAGGCACTGCGACCACATGGAGAAAAACGTATAACCAATCGGTGGCGTAATACGCACCAGAATTTTCTCAGTTCTCATGACATTCGTTTGAGGACATTAACGATGGAAGGATATGCATCCAACCAGGCAAACAAAAGCTTTGTCACATTCTTCCTGTTGAATGCGAGGTTAATATTGTCCATGGTGCTTAAGTTTTACAACAAGATATTTCTCACAGACGGACATGTTGAACAGCAAAAAAAGAAGTTTCAAGTGGACAAATGGGCTTCTAAACGTGCTCGGCTTCTATTTACAACAAATTGTAGTCATCCTCCAATAATGTTTTTTGCACAGGATGTTGATTTTATGGATCAGACCGATCCATTTGTTTGTGACTGTGAAAAAGAGTGGTTGGGTTAGATGTTATTGCCCTGTTCAATTTGGGTTTTGTCTAAATTTGATGAACAATTAATCCTTGGGCTTTTTGTACCGTTTGTAAGCTTGAGTTGCATGTTGTTTCCCTCGTACTCCCCTCCGCCTGCCACTACATTGCCGCATCTTCCATGGCTCCTGTTCGTCCCCGTTCGAGGCCTCGCCATTGTTCTCCGCCTTGGTTCACTCGCTGTGCCCACCGCTGTCTGGCTTTGTCAACATGGTCAACAACCGAGAGGAATCAGGAGATGACTGTACGTGAAGAGGCTGACAGTAGGGACCCACCAGGGTCATTGCATTACGCAGCAGGTGCCTCGAGCCCAGTTGACATCTTTTTTCTATCTAAAAATGACTAGCCCAGTTCTTTTTTTGGAGAATACCCAACCGAGGCCTACTTGCTTTTCTCAGCGCTGCTGGGCTGCAAATCTTTCAAGACAAGGAGGGATGTAAGTAGTAAGAAATGGGCTTCCCCAGAAAATGGGCTATAAGTTGTAAGAAATGGGCTGTAAAATTTTAAACCAAAGCCAACTGACAATTACATTAAAATACCATTTTTTTTTGGATTCACTACTATGGAAAACCTTATACACAACATCTTACCAGTAGCGCTGGACAAAATAAAGCGCCACTGCTACTTCGTAGTAGGGCGTGGCAATAAAACGTGCTACTGCTATCCTTTTAGCAGTAGCGAGTGTTAGCAAAATGCGCCGCTGCTAAGTTTGAACTGGGCGCACATGGCTA
Source organism: Aegilops tauschii subsp. strangulata (assembly GCF_002575655.3). Taxonomy (NCBI): domain Eukaryota; kingdom Viridiplantae; phylum Streptophyta; class Magnoliopsida; order Poales; family Poaceae; genus Aegilops; species Aegilops tauschii. The sequence continues at coordinate 294,652,916 of NC_053040.3, read as the reverse complement.
GCCCCACTTAGCAGCAGTGCGTATCCTTACCCAACGCTACTGCTATGCTCCGTAGTAGTAGCGCATTTCTTGAACCCGCGCTGCTACTAACCCTACCTTATCGTCCCGCGCGGCCGACCCTCTCACTCTCCCTCACAATCACTCTCCCCCGCACCCCTCATCGTCTGCCGCCGTCGCCGTCGTCCGCCCCGCCGTCATCGCCCGCCGCCGCGGACGCTCCTGCTCCTCATCCACTGAGGTAGTCCTTCAATCCGTCCTCCTCCCACCGCTCCCTCCTCCCTCCTCCTCCGGCCGCCCCCTCCTCCCTCCTCCTCCGGTCGCCCCCTCCCCCTCCTCTCTCCTCCCTCCTCCCACCCCTCCTCCCTCCCTCCTCCTCCGTCCTCCGATCCCACCGCCCTCCTCCCCCTCCTCCTCTCGCCTCCCTCCTCCTCCTCCCACCCCTCCTCCCTATATCTCTATTTTTTTCTTTTTTTACTGTAGTTTTTTACTATTGTATAATGTAGTTTTTTTACTGTTTTTAGTAAGCGTTTAATATAATTAGTAAGAAAATTAATAGAACTAGTTTATTTTTAGTAAGAACTAGTTTATTTTTATTTATAGTAAGTGCTTAGTTGAACTAGTTGAATTAATAGAACTAGTTTATTTTTAGTAAGAAAATTTAGGTATATGAGATTTATGATCTAAATAAATTTTTACTATAGAACTAGTTTATTTTTTGTAAGAAAATTAATAGAACTAGTTTATTTTTAGGTGTATTTAACATAATACTAGGTTGATTCGTTTTGAAGTGGACACATGCCATATTTTAAACATGTCACATTTGTTGTCATTTTTTAGTTACAGCAATTATTCCCGCATAGACGTCGACGATGCCTATCCCGCATCTCGAGTAGCCTATGTTTTGCCGGCGTGTTGATTAATTTCCGTTTCGGCAAATTTCAGGCGCTCATATGTCCTTCTTTAGCAAAGGTCATGCCGGATTTTTCCGTGAATTTTGGCATGACTTGTGCTAGAATATGTAGGAAATATCGAGTGGCCTGGATTTTCTAGAAAGATAATTAAACGACATTTTAGGTTGACTTTAAGTCTATCGAGGCTCCATACATGACAGTGAACAAAGGAGTGAGAGAGAAAGTATGCACCATATATGAGAGAAGAAGAATCCCGATTGTTTTCGTGGGGGTCGTTTTTCCTTCTTCTCCTTATGCTAGACCTTTGATATGCACTAGGGGAAGGAGGAATAACGACCATCATCGACGGTCGAAAAATCAGCGAGGGAGTGTGTCCACCATATATGATAAAGGATGAAGAATCCCGACTGTTGTCGTGGGGGTCATTTCTCCTTCTTCTCCTTGTGCTAGACCTTTGTTGTGCACTAGGGGAAGGAGGAGTAACGACCATCACCGACGGCCGCAAATGTCAGAGAGGAATCAGTGAGGGAGAGCCTCCACCATATATGAGAGGACGAAGAATTCCGACTGTTGTCGTGGGGGTTGCTTCTCCTTCGTTCCCCTATGCTAGACATTTTAGTGTAATGCACTTGGGGACGAAAGCAGGAGCGACCATCACCAACGGTCGAATGTATACACCACGTGAGCTGAGAGTCTTCAAGAAAAGACTCGGCAGACCAATAGTCAACCCGTGATGAATAATAATGATCTAATTTAGTTTTTGTAGTACATATATTTAATTGTACAAGTTTAATCTTTGAATTATGAACCTAGGAAATGTCGTCGTCGGACGACGAAAGTCTCCCGGGGGAGTGTGACTGGTGCGGCGACGACCGGGTTCTGTGCAACAGGCCTCACCTGGATGAAGGTCGGCGCTTCAACATTAAGCTCCAGGAGACCTTCGATGTTGAAACGGTACGCAACGACGACAAGTGTTTTTTTGTAATTAAGCACGACTTCTGCTACTTCAACGTGTAATTTTCGTCTTTTATAATTCGACTAGCTTATCGCATTCCATGCAAGACGCTATGTCTTGGAGAGGATGGATTTTGAAGATCATGAAAGTATGGAAACAAAGATAATTCACCTAAGAGCCCATCATGGTATGGATTTTGATGTAAATCTACACAATTCTGAGAGCGTATCCCATTTTGGTTTCCCGAATTGGGAAGCTCTTTGCAAGACGTATGATTTTCATGAGGGTATGCTTGTCACCATGGATCTTGGTGATCCTGACATCGCCCAAGACAATATGGACGTTTGGGTCCTTGTTGATACGCTTCCAATTCTACCGCTATGTGAGTTTCTCAAACATAGTTATTAAGTAATTTATATTGTTTATTTCAAAATAGTTGACAGCTTATTTCCATTGATAGCTTATTTTCATTCTTCAAAGAACATGCGGATGATGGTAGACAAAACCTACTACACTGATGGCTCAGAATTAACTTATCAGGAGAAAAATCATCTGGTCTCATTTATTACTGATCTTGAGAATTACAATATCTATTATCAAACTCCTCCACATTATGATCAATATGTGTCACTAGTGCACGTGTTGAACTACGGTAACATCCATGGAGATGTCATGGTAAGATTTTTCACTATTATGACATCCGTGCATCTTTTGCATAAATTCTTCTAAAACTCAACTACATTGCTAACTACGAAGTTATTACTATGTTTTTCAACAGAAAATCCCGAAGGATTATGTACCTAATATCATGTTTCCGAAAGGTCACCTTGATGTTATGAACTTACGGCCAGGTCATCCTACACATCACTACTGTTCATATCAGATTTCTAAAACCGATGAAGACATGACAACCAAAGATAGGAAAAAATGTATGGTCAATCATAGGGAGCTACTTGGAAGCAACATTGTGCGAAGCGCAAGAATTGGAGACAGGATAATCTCCATTCTCCATAATGGAGAGTCAGGGCCTATCTTGTTTGATGTTATTTTACCTAGGAGAGGGTAGTAGGTTCTATGAGAGAGGAGTAGGTACTAGGTACAATGTGTTATTATGTGCTACAATGTGTTAGAGTTGATGATGATGATGTTGAGTTGTGATTATGACTAGTGACCAACTTGCTATATGATGTCTCATTGATGAAAATGATGATAACGAGGAGGTGTTATATGACAATGATGTATTATGATGATAAATGTTTAATGATATGATGATTATTTTTATTATATCATTGGGTGAAAGAACCGTGGACTAGTTTCAAGTGGATGGATCCATCCACTTGAAACTAGTCCACGGTTCTTTCACCCAGTGATGTAATAAATCATTATGATGTAAAACAATCTCTAAATTGCTACTGTATGGAAACTTGTATAATGTTGTATGAATATGACATAAAATGAAAAAGAAATAGAATACGCAATAATAGTAGTAGCGCGGGCGCAGAGGCGCGCTGCTAGTACTTACTAGGAGCGCGTTATGAAAAAAGTGCTACTACTAAGTACGTATAGCAGTAGCGTGTGTTGACCAACGGTACTGCTAACCTTTAACTGTAGCGCCTTATCAGTAGCGCGGCACCCCGCGCTACTGATAGGCCAAAAACCCGCGCTACTGCTAGGCTTTTCCCTAGTAGTGATTTCTCTACTCTTATAAAAAGCAGAGTTGGTGATGATGGTGTGCTTGCCATCATGCAATATAGGCCGTCCGATCTATATCTAACGGATAGGAAGGAAGCTATGACAATTTACCCATACTCCTCTCCACATTTGCAGATACGGCCTTCCATTGTTCATCCTTTTCTCCCACAAGATAAACTACTCATGCAAATGCATCTTCATGTTCCCTGCAACGCACGGGCATCTTGCTAGTTAAGATTTTAAATTTGATTCTTTTTTTGCGGAGAATTTTTTTGAATTTTTATTTTGATATAATTTTTAAAAAATTATTTTTAACGTGAATCAAAGTTTCGTGATTAAAAGAGTTCGAACCACACCGAAATATGCAAAATTTCGTTGAATTTTTTAGCAGTGCCCGTAATATATGGTCTGTAATGCTAATAAAAAGAATATGGGCTTCAAAATATCCTTAAGAATTAGCAAATGGGCTGTAAATTATTGAAAATAATGGCTAATGGGCTGTATGCTGTTTTCCACAGATTTGGAGGCTGACTTCTGGGCCTATTAGGTTGACGATGACGCCGTCCTAAAAAGAATTTGACGCGTACGCAAGGCTTTGTCAACTTAGTCAACACAGAGTAGTGATTGTTGGATGTCCATCCAACGGCTGTCGTGCTTCTTCAATCTCTGATCTTTCTGCTCCAGCCGCCCAAACCAGCGCCAGCGGGACTACCCGCTCCTTTCTCCCGTGGCCGGCTGTGCTGCCGCCAGGCCATCCCTCTACCCACCAGCACATCTTGTTATTTTCCGGTGATGTTAGCCTCACCCGACAGCCGACCGGTCAGCGCTCGTACTCCCCTTAGCGCCGGCATCCGCTGCTCTGGCTTCACCGGCTCTGGGTCGTTCCCTTCCTGGGCCTCACCCTCGTCCATCGTGTTTGTGCTCTCGGCATGGCGTGGTCAAGATGGTCAACAAACAACAGCCATCAGAAGAGGCTAAAAGTAGGGACCCACACAAGCAAGTGCCTACTTATTACGCGCAAAATAATGATTCCTCCACCTGACAGCTGAGCCCACCGGAAGGGTCTCTGTATTTCGCGAAACAAATGTTCCTCCCACTGACAGCTCGGAACCACCAGCTATATCTTTGCACGCAAGGAAGTGCCTCCTTATTACGCACAAAAAATGAATACTCCCCCTGCTAGCTGGGACCCACCATAGTGGGAGGCTGACTTGTGGGCCTACTAAGTTGACGCAGACGGAGGGCTTTGTAAACTTAGTCAATATGAATGATTCTAGCTCTAGTGACCGTACGATGTCCATCCAACGGCCGTAGTGCTTCTTCAACACTGGTCTTCTTGCTCCAGCCGCCCAAACCAGCGTCGGTCATACCGCTTGCTCCTGCCTCCCGTGGCCGGCTATGCTGCCGCGGAGGCCTCACCGCCCCTACTACTCCCACCACTGGCCAGGCCATCCCTCTGACGGTGTCCTGGACTAGGGGGTACTCACCACATCGTCTCCCGACTAGGTGGATCGGGCCGAGGACCCTCATGGCGGTTCACTCATGGGCCACTTCGGGCAGCCCATGCCGCATACAAGGAGTATTCCACAAGACTTGGTAATCAAGACAAGGACTCCTCTCCACCAACGTATTCGGCTAGGACTCTTGCTATCCTAGGCCTCTGGTGCATTATATAAGCCAAGGCCAGGCTAGTCGATATATTATTATGACATTACTCATCATACCCTTAGGTCTTAGACCACAACATATGATCTCGAGGTAGATCAACTCTTGTAACCCTATATTCATCAATATCAATCAAGCAGGAAGTAGGGTATTACCTCCATTAAGTGGGCCCGAACCTGGGTAAACATCGTGTCCCGTGTTTCCTGTTACCCATCGATCCATGATACACAGCTTGGGACCCCCTACCCGAGATCTGCCGGTTTTGACACCGACAATGGTGCTTTCATTGAGAGTTCCGCTGTGTGATCGGCAAAGGGTCAATGGCTCATCTGCAGATCAACTTCGACGTCGGCATCTTCGTCGCCGGCTCGACTGGTCACCTTGGCTTGACCAAGGACTGTGCCCTGCCTCCGATCATTATATTCGGACATGGGCCTCCATCAACATCAACTCCGATCCGTATCATGATCATGGAGAAATCATCCTTGTAGCTCGGGGGTCAACGTCAACATTGCCCTCGGACGACCATGCTGTTTTTCGAACAGCAAACTTGTATCTACTACCACCACCTCCTCGAGCATCGCTTTGACAATTCCTTTGGTGGAATTGTGCGGAATTAAGTCTACAACAACCATGCAAAATTTCGTCGAGTTCCGACAGAGGAATCTCCGGCAATCTACGATATACCGGAGCCCTGTCAAATCTGGACGGGTTTAGGGCGTGGTCCCCAGCTCCTAGCTTGAATGTCCTTTGGAAGATCCAACTGTTGATCGGCTGCGGAATTCCTATATCTACCACCCCTCAAAATTTCAGCTCGGTCCGACCGTCCAAACTCCGGGAACCTTCCGATTAGTGCATCACTTTTCGGATCTGTTTTCTGCGTGAATACGGATCCGACCAGAATTCATGTTTCTTTATGAACGTGATATTGGACAACCTTTTTAAAGGAATTTTCTTCTAGGGTATTGTGCGTTGTTCTTAACACGTGCCCATAAAATTTTAAGCCTTCTCTGAGGCACTCTTCACCATCGCGTTGGTGTCAAACTAGTCCGGTAACATTGCTCCATGTCTGCCGACCTGCGCTAGACAGATCGTCGCTTCGTCGAGCCGAGCCTAACCTTATCGGATCATCAGCTCGGCAAGCCGAACAAGAGTTCGGCATCGCGAAGGATAAATCATCACCAACACCATCGCCCCACGGATTGCACGGGTCAGGCGCGCCGACATCGCCGCTCCGTCACTTCATCAATCCGGCATTGACCGCGTCACAAGTTATGACCAGCGTCGGCATTGCCGCACTGTTGCTTCTTCAAGCCGATTTCCATCACGCCGAATTGCTTCAACACCTCGGCTGACATGGCAGCTGCAACGTCTCCTTACCGACCCGCTCTGTCACCTCTGCTGGACCGGGGACTTTGCTATTTCTTCATCAACATACTCCGGTGACTTCGGCGTCACCAGCCGACCAGCTTCGTCACGTTAGCTGGACCGGGGGCTTTGCCTCAACGAGCCCACCTTTGCCAGCATCGCCATGCCGTCGCTTTATCGCCCATCAGGCAATGGGTGTGCGGATCGAGTCCCAATTTTGGGAGTAACCTTTCTTCAGATTGCTACAACAGAAACACCAGGTGCTATTAATCCTAGTATTTTTTCTTGCTTGGGTTTATTTTTCCCAAGGAATTATTACTCTGGTTTGTTTCATCATTTGTATGCAGGTCTATCAAATGGTGGCCGCATTAACGACGGCCGTGTGGTGATTCGGTCAGTTTCCGTACACAGTTCGGCGAATGCCGCATCCGGAACTCGGACCAGCCTATGAATTCAGGCTTTGCCACGCCTTCACCGCGTCACGCCGACGCCCTGCATCAACATTGACTTCGGCGCCAGGCCACATATCTTTAAATAAATTGTTTTTGTGAAAAGCAATTATCCTTTTTGGACTGCATTATTTTATGTGTGTAGGTCATCGACTTTGACTGCGTCATGCGTTCAGTTCGGCAAGCCGATGTCATTGTCCCAATCGGCATAAATCGGCTCGCGTGATCACCTTGTTGGTCGAATCGCCATACCGACATGTTCGGTTGCCTCGGGGACTTCGGCATCGCTGAGAGAGCTCTACCTCATCGAGTGTTCGGCACACGGGCCATATTTCTTTTATTACTCACTTTGCATAAATTATTAATTATGCAACAATCTTTTTTTAATTTATTATTATTCCTATTATCTCCGGCTTGCACTATTTTCTGTGCACAGGTAAAGGATCCGGGTCGGGCAGCGCTGTCACCTCGGCGTACCGACGTACCACGTCACCTCGGCTGGACCGAGGGCTTCGTCATCACTTCATTAACCCACGCCGAGGACTTCGGCGTCACACTGCCGGCCTGCATTGGCCGTGCTATGTCGCCACTTCGGAGTGCTGAGCTCTTCGCTCCGCCACCTCGGGACCGGCTTGGGGGCTGGGACCTTGTCCCGCCGTAAGCTCGGGCCGTGCATCGACACCGAGCACATTAACCAGCTAAGTCGCTTTTATGCTCAGAATTTTCAACTTTAAATTTTCTTCGGTTCGACCAAAGCATTATAATTTTTTTGGCAAAAAGTTGTATGTGAAAAACTTCCTTGTCAAAACTTTGTTTGTGACACACAAATTCAAATACCCCATTTACTTGGGGCTTCCTTTATGAAGCCTTTCCTCTTGCATATGATTATACTTGTACGGCTTCGTTCCCTGTTCATGTATTACGCCACAAGATGCACCATGTTGACTTAAGTGTTCCGCAAGCTGGGTTGCCTTGCTCCTGTGTTTACCCCTACGTTCCCGATTGTTCGGCTAGGGAGTAAAGGGAGCACCTCTGCAATTGTCATGATCGGGTCATCCGAGCTCGGACGTCAGACTGGGTGAAGCCGAAGGCTAGCGCTCTTATTGTTTTCAATCATGGTCGGCACACAACGGAACACATGAGTACAAAAAATCTATTGCACAAGTCTCATAGTAACAATGAGAAATGAAGAAAGGTATCGGTGGGGGTACTATTTTCTTCGAAGATGCTTCTTACACTTCGTCAGTAATATAGCATAGGTTCCCTCAGCGCGCTTTGTCTGTTATAGCCTTATGGCCTGATTGCCTGGTTATCGGAAACACCGTCGATATTCTCGACAGGTGGAGTACATAACACTTTTCGGCCCTTGACCGAAGAGGGAGAAGCCGACGGTCGGTTAAGACGCGTTTAAAGTTCGGGTGAACACAGATATGATATAAGTACTTCGGTACATACAATCGTTATACATAAAATTCTTTTACCCAAGTCACTTGGGGGTCTTAAAATTTACATGAGCCGTTTTATAATAAGTGTTTCCTTCTTAGTCGTTGAAAAGTCTTTTTCTATCACTCCTTTTTTCGACGCGAGTGTGTGATCAATAGCAGGGGAGCCTAATTTCTCTCTCAAAGCCGCTAGAGTTTAGTTTGCTAAACGGGCCTAACAAGAAGTACTCCGCCTCCGGGATAGGAGGTTGAAGCCGTAGGCTGACCCGCTTTAAGTCTTGAGATAGGATGTGTCATGTTAAAGCAAGACAGAAGCACAATTTTTTTCTTCTAAGGCCAATTTTGGGATTGGCACCAAACACATGATCTAGTTCGGACGTCAAGTTTTTACTGGAGTTTTTTTGGTCTTCCAAGCCTATGGCACTTTTAGCTATTTGTGTGTTTCCAGCATAAGTGTTGCAGTGCAACGCCGGACACCTTTAGAGATTCGGCAAAAACATTCTCGGATATTGCTATATATGCATCAGTTTCGAATTGTGACTTTGGTCAATAGTTGGGTTGCCCGGCTCCTGTGCTTGCCTCCTACGTTCCGCTTTATTCGGCTAGGTGTGCAAAGGGAGAACCACTGAGATTGTGCTTCCGGCTAGCATGGTTAAAGCACCTCAGTGGAGAAAGCCGAAAACTGACTGTCACAGTAAGGGCAAACTGGTCAGCGATCCGATGATTGTGTTAAACTATAAGATCGATAGAGGTCACCCCATGTTAAATGACGGGCCATTCATAACATTGGCCGAAGTGTTTACGGCTTGACCTTGGCTGTCGCCGAACACTAACCGGGGGCTCATAGCTAGCTTCCCCAGTTTAAAGCTCCTATGACTAAGTGAAAGTTATAAAGCCCGCATATCTGATTGCCTCGTTTCCGCTAACACAACCGCCTTCGGGCACCGAGACGTCGGCTAAGTGTTGTTTTGTTATTATGGAAACACCCTGTGTAGCATCTACAAGGGGATGGAAGCCGACGATGGGCCGCTTTCAACTGATAAATTGTCGCAACGGAGTCAAAATAAACATATCATCGACGTTTGTAGTTAATATATGAGGGTTGCCTTCCGTAGTCATCGTTATAAAGCCATACATATGCATCAATTTGACTTAAGATTTTGGCCAAGCTGGGTTGCCTGGCTCCTATGCTTACCCCTACGTTCCCGATTGTTCGGCTAGGTGGTAAAGGGAGCACCTCTGTGATTGTTACTACCGGGTCATCCAAGTTAGTACCTAACACTGGGTGAAGCCGAAAGCTAGCAATCTTAAAGGATCACATTGGTCGGCAACGATGGAAGTAAAAAAATTGGTTCATTAATACCATATAGTTCGGGAACTTTCACCGAACTAAATCCTCAATATTTTCCTCCCACATTGATCGAAGGTGAGTTTTCATGATCATGATAAGCATGACGACCCAAAGAAAGGAACCGATAGCGGGACTATTTTCTTTGGAAGCTGTTTCTTACGTTCAAACGTAATATAACATATCTCTCCGTGTACCTTTGTTTATAAAACCGTATGACCGGATTGCCTTGTTTGCCGTAAAACTTTGCCCTTGTAAAGGCTTTATAAAGTAGCACAAACACTCCCCAGCTACTGGCCGAGGAGGTTGAAGTCGATGGTCGATCAACAAAGTTTTGTACAATGCGGATCTGAGCATTAATGATGTAAAGTACTTGGATACATAGAATCATTACACATAAAAATTGCGAGTAAAATCCATTTACTGCATTCCATCTTTTAAACCCCTTGGGGCCTACCTTGGCGAGCTCGGATTTCGACCAGCTCTAAGCTCTTTTAAGAGATCTTTATTCTCTTTCCGAGAAGTTTGTGTTAAACACAACAAAATTTTCTGTCAAACGGACTTCGATCCTTAATTCGGCCACCCGTGCCCACATTAAGGCTCGGGGGCTACTGGGCTTTGCGCTCATTATTTACAAATATTAAAGGGGCACATCGATCACCTGATCTGGTGTTGCCACCCGACCAGTGGCTCGGGGGCTACTGCATTGCCTATTCAATGCAGAAAATTCAAAGTGCTCAGTGTTCGGCATAACCGAACTATGACAAGTACGTCTTCGGATGACAATAAGTACCATATGGGAATTATCCGGCATCAAGCTGATAATATCACGGCGACTTCTCACGACCCTCTCTCAGGGGCCCGTCCGCCGATCACTATTACCTCTAATATATTATGCTGCGTTTCTATTCCTATGTATGCCGCCGAGCTAGGAGTTGATCCTCAGGCCAATTTCACGACCTGAGTCTCAGAAGCTACTAGGATCAGCGGTTTCATATTTTCCTTCAGGTGCATCTCGGATTTTAGGCCAACAGACACCTTGAGGGCTACTGGCAATACATGTTGACAACAAATGAATTTACACGCATCAGAAATAAAATCCGTAAACAATCAGCCCAAGCCCGAGGTGGTGCATCACCTCGGAAGCAGTCTGGCATAAAGCTCGGATGCAAGTGGCTGGCTCTATAGAGGGCATTTCCGGCATTAAGCTTGGCTAACTTCCTTTAAACTTCTTCAAGCCAAGGTGATCTATGGCACCTCGTATACAGTCCGGTGTTGGAGCTCGGATACAGTCCGGCGTTGGTGCTCGGCTGCAAAAGATACCTCGAAATGCAGTCCGACGTTGGAGCTCGGACGTAAGAGGACACTGCCACCCGGGAACAACTTCAAACCCGAGGTGTTGCATAAAAATAACAAGGCATTGATAAAGGCCGATAACTTAAAGGGGATCCTCGGATACCCGACGTGTAAACTCTTCGGATTTACTTCGGCGATCCTCAAGATAGAAGATGAGAAGATTTGTTGAACCAGTTTTCAAGACCGACGACTGAAGATGACGAACAGTTCGGAAGGATCGAGGAGCGTCCCCAACTTGAAGACCGGTTCAGGGGGCTACTGACGGTGTCCTGGACTAGGGGGTACTCACCACATCGCCTCCCGACTAGGTGGATCGGGCCGAGGACCCTCATGGCGGTTCACTCATGGGCCACTTCGGGCAGCCCATGCCGCATACAAGGAGTATTCCACAAGACTTGGTGATCAAGACAAGGACTCCTCTCCACCAACGTATTCGGCTAGGACTCTTGTTATCCTAGGCCTCTGGTGCATTATATAAGCCAAGGCCAGGCTAGTCGATAGATTATTATGACATTACTCATCATACCCTTAGGTCTTAGACCACAACATATGATCTCGAGGTAGATCAACTCTTGTAACCCTATATTCATCAATATCAATCGAGCAGGAAGTAGGGTATTACCTCCATTAAGTGGGCCCGAACCTGGGTAAACATCGTGTCCCGTGTTTCCTGTTACCCATCGATCCATGATCCACAGCTTGGGACCCCCTACCCGAGATCTGCCGGTTTTGACACCAACACCCTCTACTCACCCACACCCCCTGTTATTCTGCGGCGACAGCAGCCTCACACCGCAGCCGAACCAGTCAACCCTCGTACTCCTCTCCGCGTGGGCATCCACTGCCACGTCTTCCCATGCTCAGCGTCGCCCCCTTCCTTGGCCTCGCCGTCGTCCACCGCCTTGGTGCTCTTCGCGCGGCGTGGTCAATGTGGTCAAGGAACGACTTCCATTGGAAGAGTACTATACATGGAGAGGCTGACAGCTAGGTCCACGGCCGCAGCACGGAAGTGCAACCTTATTACGCTTAAAATAATGATTCCTCCACCTGACAGCAGGGATCCATCGGATGGGCCACCATATGTTGTGAAAAAATGATTCTCCCCCAGACAGCTGGGACCCACCAGCTATATCTTCACACGCAAGGAAGTGCCTCCTTATCCTACCCGACAGTCGGGACCCACCTGGTTGAAGCTTACGTAGCATTGTCATTCTGGTCGCGAATGTGTACGTACATACTGGTCGATCGGTCTGTCTGCAGGCTGCAGCGATGAACTGTGGCCGAGTAAGGAAGGGCACGTGTCGTAGTAGAGGCGCGGGCGTAGCATGTACATGTACGTACAACCAGGGTGCAAGAAAGTAAATACGGCCACGTAGGCGTCCTGGGAACTGGGGTCCCCAGACTTGCCTGCCTGCGGCCCATGGTGTGGCTAAGCCAGCGGGCCGTACGGCCCATTTTCATCAACAAGGCATCGAAGACCCTCGCGAGGGGCCAAGCCTCGTGAGGGGGACGACACAAGACCTCCTCACGAGTGGCCTAGTCAGGCAGGCTCACGAGGAGCGGAGATATCAAGGCGGGGCAAACCTCACGAGGCTCTCGTGACGTGAGCCATGACGATCAACACCAGGCGGGCGCTAGCGCGCGCAGCGTCCTTGTTTCCTCTTTGGTGCTAAGGAGGCCAGCGCAGACACGGAGTACCGAGGCATCAGGCAAAGGTTGCTATATCGGTGCAACGAGACCAAGAACAAGAGGACGGCAAGACGGAGGTCATCGTGGAGCCCAAGACGGCGTCACCACCAGAGCCTTTTGCAGGCGAAGACCACTTTTGTCAGGATAGCTTGTACTAGCTGTCCCCCTTCAAATTTGCCCACCGTTGTTGGCTCCCTTCCCGCTCAATATTTGGGAAGAGGACCAGGGCCTATATAAGTAGAGCTAGCCGCCACAGTAGGGGCATCTCATCTCGGCGGGATCCCATCTTATCCGATCGAGCAGTTCACCCAGCTCTCACCTGCTAAGTCACCAAGCACAAGAACACCTCAATCTCAGGAGGCTGTTCTCCCCTCTGTACTGTTCATCATCAGCCCAAGGGGCAATCCACCACCACCACACTGGAGTAGGGTATTACACCACAACGGTGGCCCGAACCAGTATAAATCTCATGTCTCTTTGCGTTGTGAGTTCGTCGAGTTCGTCCGCGAGATCTTAGCGAGCTAGGGCGTAGATCGGTAGGAGGGAAAGACTTCGCGCGCACCCCAGTGTTCGAACCTTAAAGGTTTGTCGGAACCACACATCCGACCTTTGGCGCGCCAGGCAGCCGTGCACCGTAGCTTCCCTTCCATCAGTACGTCGCCCCGTCGCTCCGTCGTCTCCATGGCGGACGCTCGCCATGCTCGAGCTGAGCGTCGGGCTGCCCTCACCGCCCGCGTTGCTCAGACGGCTCCCGTCAGCGGGCCACCTCGTCGTTCTCCATCTCCCCCGCCAACGTTGCCACCGGCCCGGCAGGGAACGTGCAGCAGGCGTCCTCGCTGCATCCTTCGGTGCGGCAGGACGGCTGCACCGCCACTCCATCGCTGACCATGGCCGGTTCCTCGTCTCACGCACGCCGCGCTCCCATGCAGGCGCGGGCCGCACTCCTCGCCACAAACGAACTCCTATGCTACCGCCCAGTGGACGACCTCTATGAGGAGTGGCTCGACCGCGTCGCCGAGCTCGTCCGCGCCGCAGGGGGCTCCCCAACGTCGTCCCTCTCTCTACCTCACCCTCAGCCAGCCACGGGCGATAAGGCTCATGGCGCGCCTCTGCCCAAAGACAGTGCCTTGGCACCAAGGCGCGCGGCCCCACGGCGTGACCCGCCACGCCCGGTGCCCGCGCGCGAAGAGAGAAGCTGGTAGGAAATCCCTCGGCCGTGAGAAGCTGCACCCGCGCTTCCCGCGCCGCCTCGTCAAGACCGCGCACTGCCCGCGGCGGCGCCACACGGACCTCATCAAGACCAAGCTCCACCTCCGAAGCAGGCCCCAGCAACCACGGCCGGCTGCCGGGCCTTCACCCCCGAGCTGCGCAGCATCGCCTGGCCACGCAAGTTCAAGCCGGATCTGCCTCCTCGCTACAACGGCACCGCCGACCCCGTGGAGTTCCTGCAGCTCTATGAGCTGAGCATCAAAGCGGCCAACGGTGATGAGAAAGTCATGGCGAACCGGTTTCCCAAGGATCTCAAGGATGGAGCCCGCTCCTAGCTCCTGAACCTGCAGCACGGCTCGATCTCCTCCTGGAACAAGATGCGCGACCGCTTCGTCGCCAACTTCCAGGGCACTCGCGACCACCCTCCAGCCGCGGGTGACCTGCGCTGCATCAAGCAGCAACCAAGAGAGACCCTCCAGAAGTACATCCAGTGCTTCAACAACACCCGCCTCAAGATCCCCAAGGTCACGGACGAGGCCATCATCTCCGCGTTCTCGGACGGTGTCCGTGACGTCAAGATGAAGGAAGGGCTCGCTATCCACGAGGAGCTCTGCACATCTCAGGAGCTGTTCAACCTGGCGACCAAGTGCGCAAGAGCTGAGGAGGGGCGCCTCTCTCTCCTCAAGCTGCCAGCTGCAGGAGTGGAGGAGAAGAAGGCCAAGGCCAAGGACGTGAAGCGCAAGGAAGCAGCAGTGCTAGCAGCGGAGCCCGACACCAAGCGGGGCAGAGATCAGCCTGAGTCATCAAAGAACATCCGACCGTTCTGCGCCTTCCACAACCTGAACACCCACAACACTAGCGACTGTCAAGAGCTCAGAGCCGTACGAGAAGGACGCTTTGGTCGATGCCCCGAGCGCAGCGACCGGGGCTACGGCCGTGGAGGAGGACGTGGAGGCGGACGCTGGGACGACCGTGGCCCGCGCCAGGAATGGCGCGACAGGCCTCGTGAGGACCGCTTGCAGGACCATCCTCGCGAGGGCGCCTGGAGGGACCAGCCTCGTGAGGATCGCCCCCAAGGCAACGCCGGTCTTCCCCCGCTGCCGCCGCCAAGAAGGAACGACGACCACCATCAGGACGAGGGGGCTGGGGGTTTCCAGGAGCCGCATGCAATCGCATGCATCTTGGGCGGCGCCCAGGCCCAGCCTCTCAGCGCATCTTCAAACAGTTTGCTCGCGAGGTGAACGCGGTGCTCCCCAAGCTCGAGGCCACGCGCCTGCTCAAGTGGTCCCAAGGCGCCATCACCTTCAACTCGGCAGATCAGCTCAAGTGCGCGGCCACCACCGGCGCCCTCCCGATGTTGTGTTCCCCAGTCATCAACAATGTGCAGGTTACCAAGACCCTCATCGACGGCGGCGCAGGGCTCAACGTCTTGTCTGTCGACACGTTCGACAACCTTCAAGTGTCGTACGAGCAGCTCCAGCCTACCAAACCTTTCTCAGGAGTGACCGACGGTTCCACCACACCGATAGGGCAGGTCCGCCTGCCCGTCACCTTCGGGGAGCGCAAGAATTACCGCACCGAGCTCATCAACTTCGACGTCGCGCACATCCGCCTACCGTACAACGCCATCCTCGGGTATTCAGCCCTGGCCAAGTTCATGGCAGTCACCCACCACGGCTACAACATCCTCAAGATGCCGGGAAGCGGAGGAATCATCACAGTCCCATGTGAAGAGAGAGATGCGGTGTGCTCCCTTGAGCGCGCCTTCCAAGCTGCAGCAATCGACGACCCCGATAGCAGAAGTGAGGGCCCTCCGGAGGCCATCCCCAAGAAGAAGCAGCTGCGCCGCGCAGGACCTCAGGAGGATGGCGACACGGCAGGAGCCTCATCAGGATCAGCGTCCGTCCCAGGGGCGCCTCCCTCCATCGCATAGGAAGGCGCGCCCGGCGCCCTCCCCGGATAAGGCTCGGGGGCTCTCTTCTGGAGGGCCTTAGACCTTGCCAACCTCACGAGGGAGGCGTTCGGGCACCACTTGGGGGCGTGCTTCGCGGCACGTGTCCCTCAGGAGAGCACAGGGCAAGGAATACCCACCACTCAGGAGTTCATCACCAAGACCACTCAGGAACTGCAAGACGCAAGAGCCATGCGCGGCGACAGCCGCTCACGAAGCGCAGCTCCCCATCCTGGCGAGGATGCTGGGCTGCGTGTGTGCATCGACGTCCCCGGGCTCAACAGGGCCGCATCTCAGGAGCGCTTCTGGCCTTCGCGTGTGGGCCGCTGCGATGGCCCGCCACACAGCTACGTTCGCATGCCCTTCGGCTTGCCGACCGTGGCGTCAGCCTATCACCGCAACATGCGGCGTGCCCTGGCGGCTCAGGAGGCCAGGTACCATGCCGTCCTGGAGGAAATGGAGACGGTCTTCAGGGAACCTCCCGAGCCCCCGGAGCCTCCCGAGGCTCAGGGCTCCGGCAGCTCATGAAGAGTCACTCCTTCGACGCACGCCTTCAGCTGCACCAACTCTACTTCGTCTACAGAACCAGGTGACATCTTCCAAGCTCGTTTAGCTGGGAGCGCCCCTCGGGCTGCATCATTCCCATGCCACATGGGTCCGTCCCTGTGGCATGTATCCCTTTGCTTATGTCTTTAGCTTACCTTGTTGGGGGCGCCCCTCGGGCTGCATCATCCCCAAGCCGCTCGGGCTGGACCCAGTGGCATGTATCTTCCCGCATTTACCTAAGCTGATCTGCATTCCATGCTTAACCTGCCCACGGCAATCTCCTGCTCGATCATCGCCTCCCACGGGGCCTTCTCACAGGCACGGCGCTGGTGCATGGGTCCGTCCCTGCCACGTCGACAAATCTGAGCGGCCGAGCTCTGGCTCGCGGCACGCCCCGCGCACGTCACCTCACCAGGCCCTCAGTGCCTCCACTTCATTCAGAGCAACCGGCGGCAGGCTGACAACTGTAACGGCAAACCGTGTTTCTTCTTGTGCCTGTTCACAGGGACCCCGTGGGGAGGATAGCAGACGGCACCGCGAGTCTCCTTCTCCCCCGTGCAATTCGCTTGCGCGTTAAAAGGGGGGCTCCCGAGCATCACGACTCAGGAGCTCTTACTGGCTCTCCAGCCCTCACCCCTGGCCTTGACCACAGCATCGCGCCTGGCATACCAGCGGCGGCTGAGCTCGCTCGAGGGCCGGGACCTGAGGACGCAGAGCACTAAGGAGAGCATGGGGAAGGGAAACTCGTGTGGCCAGCCCAGCTATGCCGCACAAGTTGGCGCGAGTCCTAGCGCGATGTGAGGAATCGCCGCGAAGTCAACAAGATAAGTCCCGCCCTCGGATCGGCTAAATGTTTGGGCCTGATGGTCACTCGCGCCTTGCCGCACCCCGTTGCGGCCACGTGAACTCCCTTTCTCGCCTTACCATGGCTGCTTGAGCGCTAAGGGGGACCTCCTGATCATCGCGCCTCAGGGGCTCTTACTGGACCTCGGGGCGCACACCCCCTGGCCTTGACCACGACACGCGAACTGGCATACCAGCGACGGCTGTAGCCTGCCTAGGGACCGGGACCTGTCAGCGTAGAGCAACAAGCTATTGTGAGGAAAGAAAGGGGGGACCGAGCCTTAACGGGACATGCGTTCACCAAATTCTCGTAACCGGGAAGATAAGCACAAAAGACATTTCAGACCCTTACATGCCCCCACGGGGTAATTCATGATTCTTCGCAGGGAACAAAAGCTAAGGGGAATCCTATCTACAACCTCCCATGGCGGACGCCATCATCAACAGTGGGCCACGGGAGGCCGGCGCCATCCCCATCCAGATCAGCGGCGGTGACGGACGGACACTGCGGCTCTGCTCCGAGCGCGGCGAGAGCTCGGGGGCACATAGTTGTCATCGCTTGTCTCCGAAGTCTCATAGAGCTCAGGAGAGCTGCTAGACTCCCAAGGGCTGCTGCTGCTGGAGTGGCCGCGAGCGGAACGCGCGTCAGCCTCATGCTCCTCTTCGGAGTAGCACTCCAGGCGGCGGCCCTTGGCATCGAAGACCTTGAAGAAGAGCGTGGAGACGCCATCAAACTCAAAGTGGATGGCGAGGGCACCCCTCGCACGGCAGACCCGCGCGATCTCGCCCCAGCCGCGAGTCATGAAGATCTTACCGGTGGGGACTGCTTCGATCTCTGCTCCGGTCGCCAGGGCGCTGTAGACGGCATGCTGCAACCAGAGCTCGAGAGCCCCCCTCGGCGGCATCACATCGGAGAAGAACCGCGGGAAGCGGATCCAGGAGCTTGGAGGCATCGCCGCCCATAGCACCAGCTCGCGCGAGGAGTCCGTGGCGTGGATTCCGGGGGCGCCGCTGTGGCGTGGTGACCCTGGACGCGGCGTGGGCGGCACTGCTCGTCGCTCCGTCCTCCCGAGCCCTCGGCTCGGGCGTAAGAGGGTAGCGGGTACCCCGGAGGAGGCCGCTCGCACCAAGGCCTCGTCACCACCTGCATCGCCGCTTCATCACGACGGTGGACCGACCTCTTCTTCGGCGGAAGTGGCCCCGGGTCATCCCGGGGAGCCTTTCCCTTCTCTTCGGCAGAAAACCTTCTGATAGGCGCCATTGCTATCAGCAGTGGAGCAAGGAGGAAGAAGCAAGCAAGCGAGGAAGAGATGGGTGATGGGGCTCCGCCCCCTCCCCATTTATAACGGAAGAAGGCCAGCTGGCGCCTCCCACAATCGCAGGTAATGATGGTTTTCCTTGCATGCCGCAGGGACTTGTCAAGTCGTGAAGTTGCCGAGGCAGCGTGGGGAAGTGGAGACGCCCACGTCCAATCAACCGCCACGCGTCAACCTAGGCCGCGGGCTTTTGGGGCCCGCGGTGCTCCGTACTTGACCCTTGGCTTCGCCGCGAAGCCAAGCCCGAGCGCACCATGGGCCCGGGGGCTACTGTCGGCGTCCTGGGAACGGGGGTCCCTAGACTTGCCTGCCTGCGGCCCATGGCGTGGCTAAGCCAGCGGGCCGTACGGCCCATTTTCATCAACAAGGCATCCAAGATCCTCGCGAGGGGCCAAGCCTCGTGAGGGGCATGACACAAGACCTCCTCAGGAGTGGCCTAGTCAGGTAGGCTCACGAGGAGCAGAGATATCCAGGCGGGGCAAACCTCACGAGGCTCTCATGACGTGAGCCATGACGATCAACACCAGGCGGGCGCCAGCGCGCGCAGCGTCCTTGTTTCCTCTTTGGTGCTAAGGAGGCTAGCGCAGGCACGGAGTACCGAGGCATCAGGCAAAGGTTGCTATATCGGTGCAACGAGACCAAGACGAGGAGGACGGCAAGATGGAGGTCATCATGGAGCCCAAGACGGCGTCACCACCAGAGCCTTTTGCAGGCGAAGACCACTTTTGTCAGGATAGCTTGTACTAGCTGTCCCCCTTCAAATTTGCCCGCCGTTGTTGGCTCCCTTCCCGCTCAATATTTGGGAAGAGGACCAGAGCCTATATAAGTAGAGCTAGCCGCCACAGTAGGGGCATCTCATCTCGGCGGGATCCCATCTGATCCGATTGAGCAGTTCACCCAGCTCTCACCCGCTAAGTCACCAAGCACAAGAACACCTCAACCTCAGGAGGCTGTTTTTCCCTCTGTACTGTTCATCATCAGCCCAAGGGGCAATCCACCACCACCACACTGGAGTAGGGTATTACACCACAATGGTGGCTCGAACCAGTATAAATCGCATGTCTCTTTGCATTGTGAGTTCGTCGAATTCGTCCGCGAGATCTTAGCGAGCTAGGGCGTAGATCGGTAGGAGGGAAAGACTTTGCGCGCACCCCAGTGTTCGAACCTTAAGGGTTTGCCGGAACCCCACAATGTACATACGGGTGGGGTCTCGAATGCCTACTCGCGCATACGTACGGCCAGGGATCGTGTACATGGAGAGGTAGTGACGGCATCCTGTTTATCGGCAGCCAACCGGCTGGATCGGAACGGAGAAACTGTGTTGTCGTGTTCATCGGGAGGCAACGGAATGCATCATGTTCATCGGGAGCCAACCAGCTTGGATGGAACATCCGAAACGAGGCCTGGCGTACCGCAGAACGGAGGAAACAGCCTTGTGTTCGACGGCCTACGGTCGAAACGGGATCCTTTTCACCAGGAGGGGTGGGGCATACCGCAAAACGGAGGAAACAGACTTCTCTTCGACCTCCTATGGTCGAAACGGGGTCCTGTTGATCGGGAGGGGTGTGGCGTACCGCAAAACGGAGGAAACAGACTTTTCTTCGACCTCCTACAGTCGAAACGGGGGTCCTCACTACTAGGGCAATGCCTATACACAGGAGCTTAGTAGTAGTGCTTTTTACAAGAAACCACTGCTACTACTTATCAGTAGCGCTTGCATATGGTAAGCTCTGCTACTATGCACTTACGAGTAGCGATGTGTTCATAAAACACGTGACTACTACAATTTCCAGACCGTTGCCAGCAGACCAAGCATAGTAGTAGCGCTTGTATGTAGGAAGCGCTACTACTATTGAATGTAGCAGTAGCGCTTTCTACATAGAAGCGCTAATACTACGGGCTCCTTATCCACGCTCCCGACCCGCGCTCGACCTCACTCTCCCCCTCACACACTCTCACTCGCGCGCCTCCGCCGCGCGCCATCGTTGCCGCCGTCCCCCGCGAGCCGTCGTCCCCCGCGCCGGTCTTCTCCCGTCGACCGCCCTCGCCCGCGCCGGCTCTCCTCCCCGCCGGCCATCCTCCCTCGAGCCGGCTCCTCCACTGCCGGCCGACCTCCCGCGCCGGCCCTCCTCCCCCGCTGGCCACCCCCCCAGCGCCGGCCGTCCTCCACCGAGAGGTACTCCTCCTCCCTCCTCCTTCCTCTAGGTTAATTAACTTAGGTGAATTTAGTTCATTAGGTTAACTAAGTGAACTAGCTAGGTTAATTTAGGTAAACTAACTAGGTTAGGTAACTAAGTGAACTAGCTAGGTTAATTTGGTTTACTAACTAGGTTAATTAGATGTTTTTTTAGATATTTGGTTAACTAATTTGGTTAACTAAGTTGATGTTAATTAGGTTAGGGCAGTAGTGGTACTGTTAATTAGATGTTTTTTGTTAGGGAAGTAGGTTAGGTAACTAAGTAGATGTTAATTAGGTTAGGTAACTGTCGGTGTCAAAACCGGCGGATCTCGGGTAGGGGGTCCCGAACTGTGTGTCTAGGATCGATGGTAACAGGAGACGGGGGACACGATGTTTACCCAGGTTCGGGCCCTCTCTATGGAGGTAATACCCTACTTCCTGCAGGATTGATCTTGATGAATATGAGTGTTACAAGAGTTGATCTACCACGAGATCGTAATGGCTAAACCCTAGAAGTCTAGCCTGTATGACTATGGTAATGTGTATATGTCTATTCGGACTACGCTCTCCGGTTTATATAGACACCGGAGAGATCTAGGTTTACATGGAGTCGGTTACATCAGAGGGAATCTACATAGTCGGTTGCCAAGCTTGCCTTCCACGCCATGTAGAGTCCAATCCGGACACATGTATAGTCTTCGGTCTTCATGTCTTCACAGCCCATCAGTCCGGCCCAAAGGATAACAGGCCGGACGCCCGAGGACCCCTTAGTCCAGGACTCCCTCAGTAGCCCCTGAACCTGGCTTCAATGACGAGGAGTCCGGCGTGCAGATTTGTCTTCGGCATTGCAAGGCGGGTTCCCTCCTTCCGAACTCGAGAATAGTCTTCGGATGTAGTTAGTATATCCGGACCCGTGCATATAATTGCAGAGAATACAATATTCCACGAGTCCAATTTGCAGATAACTATTTATGACATCGTATCACGCCTGCCCGGTTACTATTTCCAACCGTTGGCTAGCACGTCGCCCCACATCTTGGGGCGCGGTTTTACTGGCACGTCTTGTCAAGGCAGAGACCGTGTCGCCTTTATTCACGGGATTTTCATTAATGCAGGCGTGGGTAGCCCAACCATCCCCTGGGCACAACTCTTTGGGGATAGGTAAGTTTCGAGACCCAGGTGGAGACGCTCGGTATTTGGGGTCTTTATATAGGGACCTAGTCTCGTCTTTTCTCTTTTGCGCTTGTTTCTTCCTCAACCCCTGCCACCTCGAGTTGTAACCCTCGGGTTCCAATCTCCACCAGCCCCAATCATGTCCGGGTCCAGCCGTCTAGGCCGGTGGGTGGCTTCTTCTGTCACGGAGGAGGATATCGCAAAGCTCCGCGTGGCGAGGTATCTGACCCCAGAAATCCTTCATCGGCTTCCTACAAAGGGGCAGGTTATTCCTACCCCCAAATCCAATGAGAAGGTAATATTTGTGTCCCACTTCCTCCACGGGTTAGGGTTCGCGCTTAACCCCTTCGTCCGGGGGCTCATGTTCTACTATGGGCTAGATTTTCACGATCTGGCCCCGGACTCTATTCTCCTCATCTCGACATTTATCGTCACGTGTGAGGCCTTCCTCCGGACTCCTCCGCACTTTGGTTTGTGGCTCAAGACCTTTGACGTGAGGCCGCAGGTGACAGAGGAGGAGAAAACAGAGTGCGACCGCGTCATAATAGGCATGCTTTCCAGCGCGGTTTGGTTTGAAGGATCTTTCGCCAAGTCTTCCGACCTATGGCAGTAGGGGTGGTTTTACATCAACGAGCCATGAGGCTCCAAGTGGGCGGCTACGCCTGCCTTCTGACCCGGCCCTCCAATTCATCTTGC
The DNA here is from genome assembly GCF_002575655.3 of Aegilops tauschii subsp. strangulata. Classification (NCBI taxonomy): domain Eukaryota; kingdom Viridiplantae; phylum Streptophyta; class Magnoliopsida; order Poales; family Poaceae; genus Aegilops; species Aegilops tauschii. The sequence goes on along the minus strand of NC_053040.3, from coordinate 294,630,128 downwards.
TTCATGGATCAATAAGGGATTGGACTGGGGATCCATCAATGAAGTGCAGACTCTGCAAAGTCGCATCCGAAGCCTTACCGAGAAGGGCATCGATCTTGTCAACGTCGTTCAAGTAATGCTAGTCCACCGGACCCTGCCATGTCAGCGGCGGCCTCTCCGTATGTGGGAGTTTAATACAGAAGGGCGGTGGACTCTTTAGCACTTCTTCGGCACCACGCACGAAGGAATGTGGAAATTGTATTTCGGGGAAAGAGAGCAATGGTCGGACAGCACCGAAGACGTTGGCCTTGACTGCAACCATCCAGACACTGCGGTAAGTATTTAATCGCCGAACACCTTCCATTCAAGCATCTCCTGACAAGATACTGAACAATCTGTCCCTATACAGGACTGGATAAAGAAAGCGGTGTTAATCTGGTGTCCGGCGCCCCTTCCCGAAGACTCTGCGACCGCCCTGCTGACGAGAATGCTGATTCCGACACTGTACCGGGTATCCGTAGAGGGGGGCGAGAGCAGGGAGCCCAGAGGTGATACTCGCCCTGAGGATGAATTAGACGCCGTGTTCGGGGAAACCGAAACCCCTTTGTCCAAGGGCAAAGGTGTAGAGGAAACCCTCCATGGAAAAAAGAGGGCCGCTTCCGAAGATCAGGAGGGGAAGCCTTCCAAGAGAGGAAAAATGCCATCGCCGGGGGGTTCGGGCCGGGTGAGCGATGCTGCCGTAGGGCTTTATGACGAGGATGAACCTCTGGCCAAACCGTAAGTGAAGCTGGGGCACTTTTAAACGTACCTCATTCTTTTCCTATTAGTGAAGTAATCATCCGACATATGTACATCCACGCAGGTTAACACCTGGTGTTTCTCAATCGTCCTCCTCCTCGGGAGACCTTCTTCCGGAGATGATGGAGAGTGACACGTCTTCTCCGGCCTCCTCGCCCAATAGGGGGGATGATGCCGAGGTGTTGTTCCGAAGGGCTCCTCCCGATCGTCAAGTAGTGCAGGAAACGAAGAAGGCATTACCCGAAGGTGGTGCCTCTGTCACTCAGGGTTTGGGAATCAAGAATGACGGCCCCAAACCGTCCGGTTTATAGCCAGAGACGATTCTGGAGGCGAGTAAACGGATTCCTTCAAAGGAATGCCATACTTCGGCGGCGGTTTCTGAAGACCCCGGAGCGCCGGAAATGCTGACGGACATGCTGCGACAAGCGTCCATTTCAGAGGAGCACCGTGCCTTGATGGTTACGGTGGTCGAAAGGGTTCTATCCACGAAGAGCGGATTGAACGGGGCCTTCTCGAGCCTTCTAAGAGGTTTTGAGGTTTGTGATGTAGTTTTGCCAATTGAATAATATTGACAGAATGCACCTGTTGTATATGCAGTAGCCCCTGAGACTCGGGTTGCCTTCTAAAGGAAGCGATCGGAGGATCAAAAAGATGTGCTCAGGTACTAACCTTGATTTAACTTGGAATATAGGCTATCCCCCCTCCTGCGGCTACTCGAAATATGGAAGTGGCCGAACTGCAGCGAAAGCTGGATATTGCAGAAGATGCAATTGCATTGATCAACAGGCGTCTTGACGACTCGCAAGGTATGTATTTCGAGCGTTCCTTACACCAATGTGTTTGTTATTTAGGCCTGATGCCGAAAAGAGTTTTATATGAAATGTGCATGAGTGCAGATGGTGCTACCGCCGTTGAATCTCTTCGGGCGGAGCTAGCCCGGGCCAAGGAGTAGGCCCGGTGTAGTGATGCGGCTGCCGAGAAGGCATCGGCTAAGCTAAGAGCCGAACAAGCAGCTCGGCGCCAAAATGTGGAGAAAATATCCGCACTGGCACTTGAATTAAAGAATACTGCCAGCCGCTGTGAATACCTTGAGAAGGAGAATAAAGCCAAAATGGCTAAACTTGATAAGGCCGTACGAGATGCGAGTGAAGCTCGGTCTGAATCTAGGGCAGCTCGTGAAGAGATTCGGCAGGCTAAGGATATAGCGGCCGGTAAGCCCTTTTTGCTTCAGACTAAGTTTGGCAATCCGGACAATGCTCAGCTGAACCAGGTCTGGAGTTCTTCGGCTGAATTTTTGGACTTGCCGAAGAGTTCTTTCGATGCGGCGCAATTTTACCAAGCACAAGAGGGGTATGCCACGGAGAAGCTTTTCTGGTCACAATTTGGCGCATCAACGCGCCCTCTGTTGCTGAATGAACAGATGTCCCAGTGGGCCGAGCTTCATAGGATATCCGGCGACGCCATGAAGAACGTCATAATCCGGTTGTGGCCGAATGAGCCTGTTCCAAAGAGCTACTTTGGCCTGGTGCGGCGTCTTATTGATGCGGTGCCGCGTATCGATGCTGCAAAGCGGTCGGCATGCATTGAAGGTGCATGGATGGCCTTTGCTCGAGTCAAGACGTTCTGGGGTAAGATGAAGGCCGTCGATGTTGCGGCGAAGAGTTCGCCCAAGGGCAAGGACCGTAGTGAGCCGGAGCATTATTTTGAAGATGTCCTGGAAGCCGCCCGCCTGATAGAGGGTCAATGCTCGAAGAACATAATGTTCGAGTGAGGTGTATTACAATTGTAAAAGACAATTTTATAATTGATCTATTTTATATTTTTGCTCAAAAGCTTGAATTCCTCCTGTGCGGCCGTTTTAATATAATCTGAAAGTTTTCCAGTCGTCGGCTTCAGCCCCCTCGTAGGAAGTACGGGGGTGTTCGGAAAAGCATTTAATCACTCTTTATCCAACGTCTTGATCCGTGAAGGAGGTGATAATGCAGCGAACCAGGCAATCGGACTATAAGGCGTTAACACTTTCACTTAGCCATAGGAGTTTTATGGTGGGACTACGACATAGCCCCTGGTATGTATGCGGCGTATAGTGCCTTACATATTTGATCTGAAAAAGATCCCTCGTGTGACATGGAGAATCGCTAAGGATTCCAAGAAGTCGTCAAGTGGTTGACCAGCTCTCGCCGCATCATGACAGTCAGTTTTCGGCTTTCTCTACTGAGGTGCTCATCCGGTTTAGACCAGGGCACAATCGCAGTAGTTCTCCCTTTACTACCCTAGCCGATAGAGTGGAACGTAGGGTAGCAAGCACAGGAGCCGGGCAACCCAACTATTGACCTAAGCCAATGATTCGGAGCTGATGCATATAAGCCAAACTTGCGACGCTGAAGTACGCTATAGAGCTGCTCGAACTTTTGCTGGCAACTCACTCGTTCCCATACCGAGCCCGTGGTAGGGTATGCCGAGGTGCATCTGTAAAGCAGCCGTTGAGGCCGTACTCATTGTTGAAAGAGTATGAAAGATTAGTTCGGACGAGGTTTACTAGAAGCGGAGCAATATGCCAATGATAAATTTATGTATATATAAAAAAAGAAACCACAAACCCGGCTATTTGACATGCTCGGGATCGGGAACAGAGGAAAAAGGGCATAGTACAGGCTCGGAATAAAGAGTGCGGTCTACAAAAAGTTATTTTGGACCTCCTGTCGCACATCTGCGCCGCCCGTCCTCGGGGAGGGGAATCCTTAACGGAAGTAGCCCCTTAGGTGAGTGTACGGATCCAAACTCCGATAGAGTCCGTTGTAGATGCTGTCCTGTTGGTCACCTGTTCTTAAGAGATGATACAGAAAAATAAGAAAAAAAGATAAAAACGTTACGGGAATGCTTGCAGGGTTGTCCGTATTGTGCTTCCGCCAATGCCCATGGTATCTTGAGTGCGTAGTGATGTACGCGTGGTGTAAATCTTGCCCGTATGTTAGGTGGGTGGCGGAAACCAAACTGCTATTTCCGTTCCGGGAGTGATCGAACTTCCGAGGGAAACTGTTTCTGGCCCCTGATGTTCGGCTGGCGAGCCGCTCTGTCATCTTTATCGCCTGGTGGCCTCCTCCCCTTGTGATCGGTGTTAAGCTTGCCTGCCTGCTTGAGGACCCAATAGTTTCTGTTGGTATGATTAGCTGGCTTATCAGGGAGACCGTGAATCTGACAAGGTCGGTCCAATATCCTGTCGAGGGTGGATGGTCCATCCTGGTTTGCCTTTAGTGGCTTCTTCCATTGACCGGGTTTCGGATTGTGAAATCCGGCGTTGACCGTTGTGTCGCGTAATCTTTCAGTATTATTGCGATTGTTGTGTTCAGTTCGTCGTGGCTTACCGTTACCGTCTCGGATTTCGGAAGTGCCCGGGTCGCCGGCGTTGTTGCTTTTACGAGCGAGCCAGTTGTCTTCTCCCGCACAAAAGCAAGTCATTAGAGCGGTAAGGGATGTCATGGATTTGGGTCCTTTCTGGCCGAGGTGACGCGCTAGCCATTCATCCCGGACGCTATGTTTGAAGGCCGCGAGGGCTTCTGCGTCCGGACAGTCGACAATTTGGTTATTTTTGATTAAGAACCTAGTCCAGAGCTCCCTGGCTGACTCGCCGGGCTCCTGGACAATATGACTTAAGTCATCGGCATCTAGTGGCCGGACATATGTTCCTTGGAAGTTGTCTCGAAAGGCGTCTTCCAAATCTTCCCAGTTGCCAATAGAATTTTCTGGCAAACTGTTTAGCCAGTACCGAGCTGGCCCTTAAGCATGAGAGGTAGGTATTGAATGGCATGATGGTAGTCTCCGCGAGCCATGTGAATATGGAGGAGGTAATCCTCAATCCATACCACGAGATCTGTTGTTCCATCGTATGATTCGATGTTAATGGGTTTAAACCCGTCTGGAAATTCATGCTCCATTACCTCGTCAGTGAAGCAGAGAGGGTGTGCGGCTCCTCTATGTTGGGCCACACTATGAAGCACCTCCGGCGGACTCCGTTTACGGTGTTCGGACCGGGCGTGGTCGGCTCTGTTGTGTCCGAATAGGCAACCCTCATCACCGGTCGGGGCATGTCCCCGCGATCTGTATACTGATTTTGTGTGTCCTGTTCTACCCTCCAGGTCTTGTTGGATGTCGCGAGTATTCCCCCGAGCTGTTTTGTTCTTGTTTTGACGGCCGGATGGGTTGGTATGGTGCTCTACTTGGGCCGCTGCTTTATCCGGACCGAACTGTGGTCGGCCTACCGCATTATTCGACGGTGGAGTGGGCTCCAATGCCCTGCCATCGTATTGAGGGAGCCACCTACTCTTGGGGTGGCTTATGTCTGGGCTGCTAAGGCCGTATTCTTCGGCGACCAGGACCTCAGTCCATCTATCATTGAGCAAATCTTGGCTCGCTTGAAGCTGCAGCTGCTTCTTCCTTAGGCTCCTTGCAGTAGCTATGAGCCGGCATTTAAAGCGCTCCTGTTCGAGAGGTTCCTTAGGCACGATAAAATCCTCGTTGTCGAGGGTCTCTTCTTCACCGGAGAGTAGGAGATAATTGTTATCCTCCGAGTCGCCATATGTGGCCTGTTCATCAGGGCTGTCTTGCCCTCCTTCCTGTTCCTCTTGTTCGGATCCTACCTCGACAGGGTCTTCATTGTCCGGAGTGTTATCTTCTCCGGTGCTGGTATTGTTTTCTCTTGAGCGACGTGACTTAGAGCGGCGCCGGGCGCGCCGATGTTCGGACTGTGTACCAGGAGGTTTATCTTTGACTGGGTCCTCCTTGTCATCGTCGAGAGCGTCGTTGGGTGTGTCTATCATACACAGGTCGTACCATGAAGTGGCCATCCCGCGTCTAAAGGGTAGTGAGTTCTGGCCTTGCCCCTCATCGTCGTCCATACCGTCGATGTCTTCGGAGCCGGGGCCAAGCGTGTTGGTTGGGTCTTCGACAGTGGCTATGAAGTGGGTGGCGGGTGGGAAGAAAAATTCTCCATCATCCGCCGCAAGTTCGAACCGAACATAGTTCGGCGACGAGTCGCCTGCCAGGGATAGGTCTTTTTAGTGAATTTAGTACGTCGCCTATGGGCAAGTGTTGGAAGACGTTTGCGGCGCTGAACTTGAAGATCGATAACCGATTGAGTTCGGCATCCGCGGATTCGCAGGGTTCGGAACTTGTCGCCGGAGACGAGTCCGGGGTTCCGTTGATGCAGATATCATATGAAGTAGAATCCGTGTGCAGATCCAACGCCGCCGGATCAGCAGCCTCTGTGACGGGGTTGAGCTTCCCATCTTTGGATGACTCGATCTGATTCAGATCTAAGGTCGGAGTTGTTGTAGGAGCTATCTCCTGGATGGGGCCCGATGACAGGTTTAGGCCATGCTCATCGGGGCGAAGGGGCGCGGTGGCCGCGGTTTCGAATCCGTGGAAGATCAAGTCTCCACGGATGTCTGCGACGTAGTTCAAGCTCCCAAATCTGACCTGACAGCCAGGGGCATAGCTGCCGATCTGCTCCAGCTGGCCAAGGGAGTTGGCCCGCAGTACGAAGCTGCCGAATACGAAGATTTGTCCGGGGAGGAAGGTTCCTCCTTGGACAGTTTCATTGCCGATGATTGAAGGGGCTATCGAACCTTTCGTCGACGACATAGTGGAACTCTCAATGAAAGCACCAATGTCGGTGTCAAAACCGGCAGATCTCGGGTAGGGGGTCCCGAACTGTGCGTCTAGGATCGATGGTAACAAGAGACGGGGGACACGATGTTTACCCAGGTTCGGGCCCTCTCTATGGAGGTAATACCCTACTTCCTGCTTGATTGATCTTGATGAATATGAGTGTTACAAGAGTTGATCTACCACGAGATCGTAATGGCTAAACCCTAGAAGTCTAGCCTGTATGACTATGGTAATGTGTATATGTGTATCCGGACTACGGTCTCCGGTTTATATAGACACCGGAGAGATCTAGGTTTACATGGAGTCGGTTACATCCGTGGAGACTTGATCTTCAACGGATTCGAAACCAGACACAGGTACAGTCTAGGTTTACATGGAGGGAATCTACATAGTCGGTTGCCAAGCTTGCCTTCCACGCCAAGTAGAGTCCAATCCGGACACAGGTACAGTCTTTGGTCTTCATGTCTTCACAGGCCATCAGTCCGGCCCAAAGGATAACAGACCGGACGCCTAAGGACCCCTTAGTCTAGGACTCCCTCAGTAACTAAGTAGATGTTAATTTAGGGCAATAGTGTTTAGTTTAGAGAAGAAATTCAATATTGTTTTTTTACTGTTTGTAGTAAGTGTTGAATAGGATTAGTAAGAACATTAATAGAACTAGTTGAACTAGTTTATTTTTAGTAAGTACTAGTTTACTTTTATTTATAGTAAGTGCTTAGTCGAACTAGTTGAATTAATAGAACTAGTTTATTTTTAGTAAGAAAATTTAGGTATATGAGATTTGATGATCTAATTAAAATTTTACTATATAACTAATTTATGTTTAGTAAGAAAATTAATAGAACTAGTTTATTTTTTTAGTTAAAGCAATTATTCCCGCAACAACGTCGATGATGCCTATCCCGCATCGTCGTCGTCGACTCGGCGGAGGAGGCCTTCTTGATTAGAGGGGCCATGTTTGGGACTGGGCTCCGCCGGGCTGGTACTAGGAGGTGCTACCTTCCGGGGGGCGCAGCTCGGTGAGGAGCCAGCCCGTCGTTGACCCAAACCTTCTTTTGTGGTGGTCGCGTGGGCTAGTGACGGTGCGGAGGCTTGAGGACCTCGCGGAGGTGGTACGTCACCGTGTCAGCGAGGAGGACGAGCACGTCCGTCGCTACATGGTTGCGTCGGAGGGCAGGTTCTCCAATACTTGGCAGGTTCTTCAGGGATCTCACTGGAGCTATGATCTTGTGATGGTTCCTTCTCTTTGGGTGTCCACCGCCTGCACTGATACCCGTCGTTCGCTAGGGTTTTAGCTGTATTAGTGATGTTATATGTATGATACTATTCGAGATGTATTAGTGATAATATTCGATGATGTACGGAGGCAAGAGATGATTTAGTTTTTCTTATTGAATGCATGCTAATTTGAATACTAATTTATTTTACGATTTGGTTTTGCTTATTGAATGCTCAAATTGGAGAACTACTCCTATTTTGAATGCTCAAATTGGAGAGCACTATGCAAGGCGTATGCATTTGATTAGTTGATAGCTTGTAGGTTTTTTGTTTTTGCAGAAATCAAGGAGCCCCTCCATCATCCCCGCCGTCGTCCCCGTCACCCACCCCCTCCGACCTCGAGGTGAGACCAGCCAAATCTCCATGTCAATATGAGTCCTATAAGATATTTTGAAATGTTTTTGTTCATATTTTCAACCATTGAAATGAAATGACCATCAAGTCTGAATGCTCATATGATGTAGATATAAACATGTATATCTTGTGTTGCTCAAATAGGATATGTGCTTGCCCAAGTGTCCACCATGTTTGCAGGTTACACCTCCGAGTGGCCTATGTTTTGCCGGAGTGTTGATTAATTTCCGTTCCGGCAAATTTCAGGCGCTTGATATGTCCTTTTTTAGCAAAGGTCATGCCGGATTTTTCCGTGAATTTTGGCATGACTTGTGCTAGAATATGTAGGAAATATCGAGTGTCCTGGATTTTCTAGAAAAATAATTAAACGACATTTTGGGTTGACTTTAAGTCTGTCGAGGCTCCATACATGACAGTCAACAAATGAGTGAGGGAGAAAGTCTGCACCATATATGAGAGAAGTAGAATGCCGACTGTTGTCGTGGGGGTCATTTTTCCTTCTTCTCCTTGTGCTAGACCTTTGTTATGCCCTAGGGGAAGGAGGAATAACGACCATCACCGACGGTCAAAAAATCAGTGAGGGAGTGTATCCACCATATATGAGAGAGGACGAAGAATCCCGACTGTTGTCGTGGGGGCCGTTTCTCCTTCTTCTCCTTGTGCTAGACCCACTAGTACAGCGAGCTGCTAAACAAATGGTTTTTAACCCCTTTCCGCGACGGCCTTTGGAACCATCGCCAAGTGAGTGTGGGTGATAGGGGGGTCGTTCCCACACGACCCAGAAACCGTCGGGGATATGTCCTCCTGGCACACACGCTCGGCAAAATGAGGTCGTGTGCACCCGGCGAGTGCTCAAATACAGAAATACGTACAGTAGAGCTAAAGAAAATACAATTATACGGCAAATTGTTTCCGGCCGCAAGTACATCCCACACGTCAGTCCCCGCTAAAAGTTTCCGTTCGTACGTACATCCCACACAGTCGCTCCAAGGAAAACGTTTTCGTTCACAGGTACATCACACACAATTTTTTCCGTTAAATCGTTTGCGTTATTGAATGTATCACACACGGTCCGTAGAAGAAACTGTGTGGCAAAGGATGTCCATCACACACAATTTTTATGTGGTAAGCATTTGCACAAGGTTGCCTAATGCAAACAGTTTTCAAGAGAAAGTCGTGTGTGATTGTTCATTGATCCAACACGGTTTATTCCTAGAAATTGTGTGCGTTGCCTGAGGACATCGTCCACGGTATTTTTTCAACAACCGTTTGCAATAGCAAAACCCAATTAGCAGGCTAATTATCTGATTATTCATAATCCATTTATTAATCTAATTGACATTTCATATTAAGCACACAATATATTTTATTTTCATAATTGAAATACATCAGAATACAACATCATATAGCTTCAGCACTCAGCTACCCCATTACACAACTACACCAGGACCAAGTTTCACATGCAACATCTATAAATTTTTGAAATTAGCATCATAGACGGTACATGGACAGATGTATCTCATCTTAAAAACTGCTGAAGCAGAAGGCGAATATTGAGCCTTCATTGTTGTTGAAGGTCTTTGTAACTTTAGACCAGTGCCTGTGGATGATTGACCATCCATCCTTCATCCTCTGCAGGAACACTTCAATATTGAACCATGGGTGTTGTATGAATACCTTCCTCGCCTCCTGACCATACAGGTGGTTTGAGAGGTAATCATCAGTGAACTGCTTTGGAAAGGCCTGAAAACAAGGATGTGCATAAATATCTTCTCTATATTGGAAATGGTGCAAAGGAATAAAAAAAGGCAAGGTATAATAGTTAGTACCATCCTGTAGTGAACTGATGTCTCCTTCATTGTGCAGACAAAGATCTTGTTGTTTTTTGTCGCTAATTTCTTTATCCTAACAATCTTTCTGAGTTTCTTGACTTGACTGATATTCATGGACAACTCATTTCCCCATATGCAAAAAGGGTCGAACAGTGGGTTAAAACCTCTGACAGTAGGACCTACATGTGCAAGACCAAATTGTTAAAAACCAAAATATTAGAATGGTTCCTGCAATTGCACAATAATGTGCTATTAGACAACGGAGCATGCACGTGCTAACCTCGATTGTAAACCTCAGTTCTGCCCATTGTTTCCCTGCAACACATATAAGGTAGTTAGTCATCAGGTTAAGTAAGGGTTCGCATGCTATTAGTAAAATATGTTGATGAAAAATAAGCACATTGCAGATTCATCAAATTAATTCAAGCCACATGGAAAACCCATTTATCCAAACCAAGCATGATTAAGAACTAGGAAATATAGCACTTGTATATGTTTCTCATGTATTAAGTGCAGCCAAATTCGATTTATTCCTCACATGCACAATAATACAAAATTCTACGCACGAAAATTGGACATCGCATTGTAGAATTGAACCAAGCAGTTAACTAAACACCACAACAAATGAATCAACATTAACTGAGCACCACATTGCACAATATAACATAATCCTAATAGAAGATCAGACAGTTAACCAAAAATTTAACTACAGCCAATTGTAGCAATTGTATTTGTTTCTCATGTATTTACTATAGCCAAATTCAATTTATTCCTCACATGGTATACAATAACAGAATGCACCCACAACTATTGGACATCGCATTGCAGAATTGATCCAAACAGTTAACTAAACACCACAACACAAATGAACCAAACGTTAACTGAGCACCACATTGCACAATGTATAGCCAAACCAAACATGCTTGACAACTTGGAAATATAGCAATTTTATTCGTTTCTCATGTATTTTGTAAAGATAAATCTGATTTATTTCTCACATGGAAGACAATACAAAATTGGAGCCTGAAGAATTGAACATCACATTTGCAGAATTGAACCAAATAGTTAACTGAAGACGACAACTAATTAAAAAATAGTTAATAAGTGAGCACCACACTGCATGACATATAGAACATATACACTAGAACAACAGGTTGCATGGTAAAATTAGATAGCACAATTGACTAGAATTTGTGAAGGAAAGCCAGGAGCAGCACAGGCAACGGGTAAACCGAGCATGCTTAACCGGCGTAGCTAGCAAATGGCAAGGTGCTCCTCCAAGATCTGGGGGTCGGCATGAATGGCAGCCATCACGACCTCGTCCGCGCGTGCGGCCGTGATTTGCTTCTCTGCTGCCAAATGCTCCTTGAGATCCTGGCTATACTGCGTGCACCATGGCTTAGGGCGGCGCTTATTTGGTGGAGGGGTCGATGATTTGGGTGGAAGGTGTCGCGCTCGCGCCGGCGGTCGGGGCATGTGGGATGTGGAAGGAGGAGGAGAATGGGGGTCCGGCGTGGATTACCTGCCTGGATAGGCGAGGCCGAGCAACATGAAGGAGGGTCGCCGGCGAGGAGGCGGCGGCGCTGCAAGCAAGGAGTGAAGGTTTCAACTTGGAAAGGAAGGCGGAAAGAGGGGAAATGTGGCTTTTGGTAAGGGGGAGGGGACGGGGAAGTAGATATTTCCGCGGAAGCCGAAAATTTGGAATCGCTTCAGCGAAAATACTTGCGCGCAAAGTGTCATCAGACACGGTCCCTTATTCAGAACTGTGTACGATATGTGAACATCACAAACGATTCAGATAGCTTAACCCGTGTGTGTTGAGTTTGAACGTAAAAAAATTTGGTTCGAATTTCCCTGGTTACAGTGGTCCTCCACGTCATTGCAAAATTTGGTACACAAAGGAGACTAACTTCTTAATCGAGCAAGTTCAGAAATTAAACAGAGCTAGCTGACCTAAACATTACTCTAACAAATTAAAGACCGGCGCTCTTAATTAAACAAAACAAAGAGTACTACTACGGCTCGTGCTCGTTGATCTCCGCCGCCACCTCCATGTCCAGCTCGCGCCCGACGGTCTCCTGGGGAAGGGGTGAAGGAAATATGCCCTAGAGGCAATAATAAAGTATTATTTATTTCCTTGTATCATGATAAATGTTTATTATTCGTGCTAGAATTGTATTAACCGGAAACATAATACATGTGTGAATATATAGACAAACAGAGTGTCACTAGTATGCCTCTACTTGACTAGCTCGTTAATCAAAGATGGTTATGTTTCCTAGCCATAGACATAAGTTGTCATTTGATTAACGAGATCACCTCATTAGGAGAATGGCGTGATTGACTTGACCCATTCCGTTAGCTTAGCACTCGATCGTTTAGTATGTTGCTATTGCTTTCTTCATGACTTATACATGTTCCTATGACTATGAGATTATGCAACTCCCGTTTACCGGAGGAACACTTTGTGTGCTACCAAACGTCACAACGTAAATGGGTGATTATAAAGGTGCTCTACAAGTGTCTCCAAAGGTACTTGTTGGGTTGGCGTATTTCGAGATTAGGATTTGTCACTCCAATTGTCAGAGAGGTATCTCTGGGCCCACTCGGTAATGCACATCACTATAAGCCTTGCAAGCATTGTGACTAATGAGTTAGTTGTGGGATGATGTGTTACGGAACGAGTAAAGAGACTTACCGGTAACGAGATTGAACTAGGTATCGAGATACCGACGATCAAATCTCGGGCAAGTAACATACCGGTGACAAAGGGAACAACGTATGTTGTTATGCGGTCTGACCGATAAAGATCTTCGTAGAATATGTGGGAGCCAATATGGGCATCCAGGTCCTGCTATTGGTTATTGACGGGAGACGTGTCTCGGTCATGTCTACATAGTTCTCGAACCCGTAGGGTCCGCACGCTTAACGTTACGATGACAGTTTTATTGAGTTTTGATGTACCGAAAGAGTTCGGAGTCCCGGATGAGATCGGGGATATGACGAGGAGTCTCGAAATGGTCGAGACGTAAAAATCGATATATTGGACGACTATATTCGGACTTCGGAAAGGTTCCGAGTGATTCGAGTATTTTTCGGAGTACCGGAGAGTTACGGGAATTCGTATTGGGCCTTAATGGGCCATACGGGAAAGGAGAGAAAGGCCTCAAAAGGTGGCCGCACCCCTCCCCATGGTCTGGTCCGAATTGGACTAGGGAAGGGGGGCGCACCCTTCCTTCTTTCTCCTTCCCCCTTCCCTTCTCCTACTCCCACAAGGAAAGGAGGAGTCCTACTCCCGGTGGGAGTAGGACTCCCCCTATGGCGCGCCTCTCCCCTTGGCCAGCTGCCTCCCCCTTGCTCCTTTATATACGGGGGCAGGGGGGCACCCCAGAGACACAACAATTGATCCTTGAGATCTCTTAGCCGTGTGCGGTGCCCCCCTCCACCATATTACACCTCGATAATACCGTTGCGGAGCTTAGGCGAAGCCCTGCGTCGGTGGAACATCATCATCGTCACCACGCCGTCGTGCTGACGAAACTCTCCCTCAACACTCGGCTGGATCGGAGTTCGAGGGACGTCATCGAGCTGAACGTGTGTAGAACTCGGAGGTGCCGTACGTTCGGTACTTGATCGGTCGGATCGTGAAGACGTACGACTACATCAACCGCGTTGTGATAACGCTTCCGCTATCGGTCTACGAGGGTACGTGGACAACAATCTCCCCTCTCGTTGCTATGCATCACCATTATCTTGCGTGTGCGTAGGAAATTTTTTGAAATTACTACGTTCCCCAACAGTGGCATCCGAGCCTGGTTTTATGCGTTGATGCTATGCACGAGTAGAACACAAGTGAGTTGTGGGCGATATAAGTCATACTGCTTACCAGCATGTCATACTTTGGTTCAGCGGTATTGTGAGATGAAGCGGCCCGGACCGACATTACGCGTACGCTTACGCGAGACTGGTTTCACCGTTGCGAGCACTCGTTGCTTAAAGGTGACTGGCGGGTGTCTGTCTCTCTCACTTTAGTTGAACCGAGTGTGGCTACGCCCGGTCCTTGCGAAGGTTAAAACAGCACCAACTTGACAAACTATCGTTGTGGTTTTGATGCGTAGGTAAGAACGGTTCTTGCTAAGCCCGTAGCAGCCACGTAAAACTTGCAACAACAAAGTAGAGGACGTCTAACTTGTTTTTGCAGGGCATGTTGTGATGTGATATGGTCAAGACATGATGTGATATAATTTGTTGTATGAGATGATCATGTTTTGTAACCGAGTTATCGGCAACTGGCAGGAGCCATATGGTTGTCGTTTTATTGTATGCAATGCAATCGCCATGTAATGCTTTACTTTATCACTAAGCGGTAGCGATAGTCGTAGAAGCATAAGATTGACGAGACGACAACGATGCTACGATGGAGATCAAGGTGTCGCGCCGGTGACGATGATGATCATGACGGTGCTTCGGAGATGGAGATCACAAGCACGGTGCTTCGGAGATGGAGATCACAAGCACAAGATGATGATGGCCATATCATATCACTTATATTGATTGCATGTGATGTTAATCCTTTATGCATCTTATCTTGCTTTGTTTGACGGTAGAATTTTAAGATGATCCTTCACTAAATTATCAAAGTATAAGTGTTCTCCCTGAGTATGCACCGTTGCGAAAGTTCTTCGTGCTGAGACACCACGTGATGATCGGGTGTGATAGGCTCTACGTTCAAATACAACGGGTGCAAAACAGTTGCACACGCGGAATACTCAGGTTAAACTTGACGAGCCTAGCATATAACAGATATGGCCTCGGAAAACGGAGACCGAAAGGTCGAGCATGAATCATATAGTAGATATGATCAACATAGTGATGTTCACCATTGAAACTACTCCATCTCACGTGATGATCGGACATGGTTTAGTTGATATGGATCACGTGATCACTTAGAGGATTAGAGGGGTGTCTATCTAAGTGGGAGTTCTTAAGTAATATGATTAATTGAACTTAAATTTATCATGAACTTAGTCCTGATAGTATTTTGCAAATTATGTTGTAGATCAATAGCTCGCGTTGTTGCTTCCCTGTGTTTATTTTTTGATATGTTCCTAGAGAAAAATTATGTTGAAAGATGTTAGTAGCTAAGATGCGGATTGGATCCGTGATCTGAGGATTATCCTCATTGCAGCACAGAAAAAATTATGTCCTTGATGCACCGCTAGGTGACAGACCTATTGCAGGAGCAGATGCAGACGTTATGAACGTTTGGCTAGCTCACTATGATGACTACTTGATAGTTTAGTGCACCATGCTTAATGGCTTAGAATCGGGACTTCAAAGACGTTTCGAACATCATGGACCATATGAGATGTTCCAGGAGTTGAAGTTAATATTTCAAGCAAATACCCGAGTTGAGAGATATGAAGTCTCCAACAAGTTCTATAGCTAAAAGATGGAGGAGAATCGCTCAACTAGTGAGCATGTGCTCAGATTGTCTGGGTACTACAATTGCTTGAATCAAGTGGGAGTTTATCTTCCAGATAAAATAGTGATTGACAGAATTCTCTAGTCACCATCACCAAGTTAGTAGAACTTCGTGATGAACTATAGTATGCAAGGGATGACGAAAGTAATTCCCGAGCTCTTCGTGATGCTGAAATCGACGAAGGTAGAAATCAAGAAAAACATCAAGTGTTGATGGTTGACGAGACCACTTCAAGTGTTGATGGTTGACGAGACCACTAGTTTCAAGAAAAGGGCAAAGGGAAGAAGGGGAACTTCAAAAAGAGCGGCAAGCAAGTTGCTACTCAAGTGAAGAAGCCCAAGTCTGTACCTAAGCCTGAGACTAAGTGCTTCTACTACAAAGGGACTGGTCAACTGGAAGCGGAACTACCCCAACTATTTGGTGGATAAGAAGGATGGCAAAGTGAACAAAGGTATATTGGATATACATGTTATTGATGTGTACTTTACTAGTGTTTATAGCAACCCCTCGGTATTTGATACTGGTTCAGTTGCTAAGAGTACTAACTCGAAACGAGAGTTGCAGAATAAACAGAGACTAGTAAAAGGCGAGGTGACGATGTGTGTTGGAAGTAGTTCCAAGATTGATATGATCATCATCGCACACTCCCTATACTTTCGGGATTAGTGTTGAAACTAAATAAGTGTTATTTGGTGTTTGCGTTGAGCAAGAATATGATTTGATCATGTTTATTGCAATACGGTTATTCATTTAAGTTAGAGAACAATTGTTGTTCTGTTTAAATGAATAAAACCTTCTATGGTCATACACACCAACGAAAATGGTTTGTTGGATCTCGATCGTAGTGATACACATATTCATAATATTGAAGCCAAAAGATGCAAAGTTAATAATGATAGTGCAACTTATTTGTGGCACTGCCGTTTAGGTCATATTGGTGTAAAGCGCATGAAGAAACTCCATACTGATGGGATTTTGGAATCAATTGATGCTTGCGAACCATGCCTCATGGGCAAGATGACTAAAACGCCATTCTCCGGAACTATGGAGAGAGCAATAGATTTGTTGGAAATCATACATACAGATGTATGTGGTCCGATGAATATTGAGGCTCGTAGCAGGTGTCATTATTTTCTAACCTCCACAGATGATTTGAGCAGATATGGGTATATCTACTTAATGAAACAGAAGTTCATATAATTTCAGAGTGAAGCGAAAATCATCGTAACAAGAAAATAAAGTTTCTACGATTTGATCGTGGAGAAGAGTATTTTGGTTACGAGTTTGGCCTTCAGTTAAAACAATGTGAAATAGTTTCACTACTTATGCCACCTGGAACACCACAGCATAATGGTGTGTCCGAACGTCATAACCGTACTTTATTGGATATAGTGCAATCTATGATGTCTCTTACCAATTTACCACTATCGTTTTGGGGTTATGCATTAGAGACAGCTACATTCACGTTAAATAGGGCACCATCAAAATCCGTTGAGACGACGCCTTATGAACTGTGGTTTGGCAAGAAACCAAAGTTGTCGTTTCTTAAAGTTTGGGGTTGCGATGCTTATGTGAAAAAGTTTCATCCTGATAAGCTCAAACCCAAATCGGAGAAATGTGTCTTCATAGGATACCCAAAGGAGACAGTTGGGTACACCTTCTATCACAGATCCGAAGGCAAGACATTCGTTGCTTAGTATGGATCCTTTCCAGAGAAGGAGTTTCTCTCGAAAGAAGTGAGTGGGAGGAAAGTAGAACTTGATGAGGTAACTGTACCTGCTCCCTTATTGGAAAGTAGTTCATCACAGAAATCTGTTCCTGTGACTCCTACACCAATTAGTGAGGAAGTTAATGATGATGATCATGTAACTTCAGATCAAGTTACTACCAAACCTCGTAGGTAAACCAGAGTAAGATCCGCACCAGAGTGGTATGGTAATCCTGTTCTGGAGGTTATGTTACTAGACCATGACAAACCTACGAACTATGAGGAAGCGATGATGAGCCCAGATTCCGGGAAATGGCTTGAGGCCATGAAATCTGAGATGAGATCCATGTATAAGAACAAAGTATGGACTTTGATTGACTTGCCCAATGATCGGCGAGTCATTGAGAATAAATGGATCTTCAAGAGGAAGATGGACGCTGATAGTAGTGTTACTATCTACAAAGCTAGAATTGTCGCAAAAAGGTTTTCGACAAGTTCAAAGTGTTGACTACGATGAGAGTTTCTCACTCGTATCTATGCTTAAGTCTGTCCGAATCATGTTAGCAATTGCCGCATTTTATGAAATCTGGCAAATGGATAAACAAAACTACATTCCTTAATGGATTTATTAAAGAAGAGTTGTATATGATGCAACCAGGAGGTTTTCTCAATCCTAAAAGTGCTAACAAAATATGCAAGCTCCAGCGATCCATCTATGGACTGGTGCAAGCATCTCGGAGTTGGAATATACGCTTTGATAAGTTGATCAAAGGATATAGTTTTATACAGACTTGCGGTGAAGCCTGTATTTACAAGAAAGTGAGTGGGAGCACTACAGCATTTCTGATAAAGTATATGTGAATGACATATTGTTGATCGGAAATAATGTAGAATTATTCTGCAAAGCATAAAGGAGTGTTTGAAAGGAGTTTTTCAAAGATAGACCTCGGTGAAGCTGCTTACATATTGAGCATCAAGATCTATAGAGATAGATCAAGACGCTTGATAAGTTTTTTTTTCAATGAGTACATACCTTAACAAGATTTTGAAGTGGTTCAAAATGGAAAAGTCAAAGAAAGTGTTTCTTGCCTGTGTTACAAGGTGTGAAATTGAGTAAGACTCAAAGCCCGACCACGGCAGAAGATAGAAAAAGAATGAAAGTCATTCCCTATGCCTCGGCCATAGGTTCTATAAAGTATGCCATGCTGTGTACCAGATCTATTGTATACCCTACACTGATTTTGGCAAGGGAGTACAATAGTGATCTAGGAGTAGATCACTGGACAACGGTCAAAATTATCCTTAGTGGAATAAGGATATGTTTCTCGATTATGGAACTGACAAAAGGTTCATCGTAAAAGGTTACGTCGATGCAAGTTTTGACACTAATCTAGATGACTCTAAGTCTCGGTCTAGATACATATTGAAAGTGGGAGCAATTAGCTAGAGTAGCTCCGTGCAGAGTATTGTAGACATAGAATATTTGGAAAATACATACGGCTCTGAATGTGGCAGACCCGTTGACTAAACTTCTCTCACAAGCAAAACATGATCAAACCTTAGTACTCTTTGGGTGTTAATCACATAGCAATGTGAACTAGATTATTGACTCTAGTAAACCCTTTGGGTGTTGGTCACATGACGATGTGAACTATGGGTGTTAATCACATGGTGATGTGAACTATTGGTGTTAAATCACATGTCGATGTGAACTAGATTATTGACTCTAGTGCAAGTGGGAGACTGAAGGAAATATGCCCTAGAGGCAATAATAAAGTATTATTTATTTCCTTGTATCATGATAAATGTTTATTATTCGTGCTAGAATTGTATTAACCGGAAACATAATACATGTGTGAATATATAGACAAACAGAGTGTCACTAGTATGCCTCTACTTGACTAGCTCGTTAATCAAAGATGGTTATGTTTCCTAGCCATAGACATAAGTTGTCATTTGATTAACGAGATCACCTCATTAAGAGAATGACGTGATTGACTTGACCCATTCCGTTAGCTTAGCACTCGATCGTTTAGTATGTTGCTATTGCTTTCTTCATGACTTATACATGTTCCTATGACTATGAGATTATGCAACTCCCGTTTACCGGAGGAACACTTTGTGTGCTACCAAACGTCACAACGTAAATGGGTGATTATAAAGGTGCTCTACAGGTGTCTCCAAAGGTACTTGTTGGGTTGGCGTATTTCGAGATTAGGATTTGTCACTCCAATTGTCGGAGAGGTATCTCTGGGCCCACTCGGTAATGCACATCACTATAAGCCTTGCAAGCATTGTGACTAATGAGTTAGTTGCGGGATGATGTGTTACGGAACGAGTAAAGAGACTTGCCGGTAACGAGATTGAACTAGGTATCGAGATACCGACGATCCAATCTCGGGCAAGTAACATACCGGTGACAAAGGGAACAACGTATGTTGTTATGCGGTCTGACCGATAAAGATCTTCGTAGAATATGTGGGAGCCAATATGGGCATCCAGGTCCCGCTATTGGTTATTGACCGGAGACGTGTCTCGGTCATGTCTACATAGTTCTCGAACCCGTAGGGTCCGCACGCTTAACATTACGATGACAGTTTTATTGAGTTTTGATGTACCGAAAGAGTTCGGAGTCCCGGATGAGATCGGGGATATGACGAGGAGTCTCGAAATGGTCGAGACGTAAAAATCGATATATTGGACGACTATATTCGGACTTCGGAAAGGTTCCGAGTGATTCGAGTATTTTTCGGAGTACCGGAGAGTTACGGGAATTCGTATTGGGCCTTAATGGGCCATACGGGAAAGGAGAGAAAGGCCTCAAAAGGTGGCCGCACCCCTCCCATGGTCTGGTCCGAATTGGACTAGGGAAGGGGGGGCGCACCCTTCCTTCTTTCTCCTTCCCCCTTCCCTTCTCCTACTCCCACAAGGAAAGGAGGAGTCCTACTCCCGGTGGGAGTAGGACTCCCCCCTATGGCGCGCCTCTCCCCTTGGCCAGCTGCCTCCCCCTTGCTCCTTTATATACGGGCAGGGGGGCACCCCAGAGACACAACAATTGATCCTTGAGATCTCTTAGCCGTGTGCGGTGCCCCCCTCCACCATATTACACCTCGATAATACCGTTGCGGAGCTTAGGCGAAGCCCTGCGTCGGTGGAACATCATCATCGTCACCACGCCGTCGTGCTGACGAAACTCTCCCTCAATACTCGGCTGGATCGGAGTTCGAGGGACGTCATCGAGCTGAACGTGTGTAGAACTCGGAGGTGTCGTACGTTCGGTACTTGATCGGTCGGATCGTGAAGACGTACGACTACATCAACCGCGTTGTGATAACGCTTCCGCTATCGGTCTACGAGGGTACGTGGACAACACTTTCCCCTCTCGTTGCTATGCATCACCATTATCTTGCGTGTGCGTAGGAAATTTTTTGAAATTACTACGTTCCCCAACAAGGGGCTCCATGGCAACAATTGCACCATACTCGGCAAGCATCTCGCCATCCGCGTCCACCATATCTTTGGCATAGGCCACCACGAGCTGGGCATGGGTGGCCGTGATCTGGGCTCTGGCGGGCTCCGTCGTGGCAAGGTATGCCGCGCAGGAACGGACAGCTGCTCAAACTCTCTCGGCGATTGCCAGCTCTTCGGTCATGGGTTGCTGACCGTTGTCGGAGAAGCTTTGTTCGATTTGTGCGGTGACCGCGAGGAGCTAGGCGTGGATGTCCTCAACATGGTAGTGGGTGGCCTCCATCAGGGCTAAGGCCGCCGCTGCGGAACGGACAGCTGCTGTGCCGCTCTCGCCAGTGGCTATCTCCGACAAAGATGCTGTTGCCGCCGCCTGAGAAGCAACAACGGCCGTTTGGGCTGCCTTGGCTGCCCGGACGCAGACTGCGGTCGCCCTCACAAAGCTTGTTAGCACGCGCCTGGCGGCTGCGGCCGCGCTCTCACCGGAGTGGGCCGCCGAAGTAGCCCTCACGACGTGGGTCCACGTCCCCATCTTTCACCGGCGACGAATGAACAGTCAAATGATATTTGGGGACTGAGCTAGTGTGCTTGACACGCCGGCTGTGGACTTTAGCTGACACACCTTCTCGCGTAAGCCATAGGCATACTATACACCGACGGTGCTCCAAGATATTTTGTGCTGCATCTCACACGGTTGGTGATAATAAACTGTGTGCAATCTACTTGATTTATCGTCTTGATTTGAATTATGTAATGTGGTCACAGCTACAAAGGATGATGTTTGAATTGTTAGAACTTTTATCTGCAGTGGACATGCAACTATAGGTGTGTCGTCAAAAAAATTGGAATTATTCAGAGTTCATTTGGACATTTTTATACATTAACTTGGTTCTGTAGGAATTGCAGGTGCATAATTCAAATTTGAACTACATGCACATTCTCCAGTGCATATAACCTGGTTGAAAAATCAAATATGTGTCCTTGGTTGCATGCTTAGGTCCCATGCAAGAAATGGGAATGAATTTCAAACACCCTGCCACCGTCACTCGGCGGCAAACATTGAGATACCTGGACTATAAATTCTAGTAAATCCAAAACTCGTCTGAAATTCATAAAACTTGGCATGCTATCATGGAGCGACATCAACATGTCGTGGTAAAATTTTTGTCCCATTTGGGGCAGGTTTGGGTATAAGCTTCACACAACAAGTGTGATGGTTTCGGTAGGGAACGTGCGACCTTTGGGATGAAACGATATCCGTTGCCTCTTTTGGCTTTCAAAAATTTTCGAGTGTCAACATAGAACAACATGAGTGTTGTGTTCAATTTTGGAATTTTTCAGGGTTCGTTTGGACATTTTTATACATTAACTGGGTTTCCCACGCATTTTATGCGCATAATTCAAATTTGAACTACATGCACATTCTCCAGTGCATATAAACTGGTTAAAAAATCAAATATGTGTCCTTGGTTGCATACTTAGGTCCCATGCAAGAAATGGGAATGAATTTCAAACACCCTGCCACCGCCACTCGGCCACAAACATTGAGATACCTGTTTTTAAATTCTAGTAAATCCAAAACTCGTCTGAAATTCATGAAACTTGGCATGCTATCATGGAGCGGTATCAACATGCCGTGGTAAATTATTTTGTCCCATTTGGGGCAGGTTTGGGTATAAGCTTCTCACAAACCTTAGTTTCTCACAACAAGCGTGATGGTTTCGGTAGGGAACGTGCCACCTTTGGGGACGAAACGATATCCGTTTCCTCTTATTGCTTTCAAAAAAATTCGAGTGTCAACATAGAACAACAAGAGTGTTGTGTTCAATTTTGGAATTTTTGGGGTTCGTTTGGACATATTTATACATTAACTGGGTTTCCCATGCATTTTATGCGCATAATTCAAATTTGAACTACATGCACATTCTCCAGTGCATATAAACTGGTTGAAAAATCAAATATGTGTCCTTGGTTGCATGCTTAGGCCCCATGCAAGATATTGGAATGAATTTCAAACACCCTGCCACCGCCACTCGGCCACAAACTTTGAGATACCTGGTTTTTAAATTCTAGTAAATCCAAAACTCATCTGAAATTCATGAAACTTGGCATGCTATCATGGAGCGGCATCAACATGTCGTGGTAAAAAATTTGTCCCATTTGGGGCAGGTTTGGGTATAAGCTTCTCACAAACCTTAGCTTCTCACAACAAGCGTGATGGTTTTGGTAGGGAACGTGCCACCTTTGGGGACGAAACGATATCCGTTGCCTCTTATTGCTTTCAATTTTTTTCGAGTGTTAACATAGAACAACAGGAGTGTTGTGTTCAATTTTAGAATTTTTGGGGGTTCGTTTGGACATTTTTATACATTAACTGGGGTTCCCACGCATTTTATCCGCATAATTCAAATTTGAACTACATGCACATTTTCTAGTGCATATAAACTGGTTGAAAAATCAAATATGTGTCCTTGGTTGCATGCTTAGGTCACATGCAAGAAATGGGAATGAATTTCAAACACCCTGCCACCACCACTCGGCAGCAAACATTGAGATACATGGCTTTTAAATTATAGTAAATCCAAAACTCGTCTAAAATTCATGAAACTTGGCATGCTATCATGGAGCGGCATCAACATGCCGTGGTAAATTTTTTGTCCCGTTTGGGGCAGGTTTGGGTATAAGCTTCTCACAAACCTTAGCTTCTCACAACAAGCGTGATGGTTTCGGTCGGGAACATGCCACCTTTGGGGACGAAACGATATCCATTGCCCCTTATTGCTTTCAAAAACTTTCGAGTGTCAACATGGAACAACAGAGTGTTGTGTTCAATTTTTGAATTTTTCGGGGTTCGTTTGGACATTTTTATACATTAACTGGGTTACCCACGCATTTTATGCGCATAATTTAAATTTGAACTACATGCACATTCTCCAGTGCATATAAACTAGTTGAAAAATTAAATATGTGTCCTTGGTTGCATGCTTAGGTCCCACGCAAGAAATGGGAATGAATTTCAAACACCCTGCCACCGCCACTCGGCCGAAAACATTGAGATAGATGGCTTTTAAATTCTAGTAAATCCAAAATTCGTCTGAAATTCATGAAACTTGGCATGCTATCATGGAGCGGCATCAACATGCCGTGGTAAAAAAGTTGTCCCATTTGGGGCAGGTTTGGGTATAAGCTTCTCACATACTTTAGCTTCTCACAACAAGTGTGATGGTTTCGGTAGGGAACATGCCACCTTTGGGGATGAAACGATATCCGTTGCCTCTTCTTGCTTTCAAAAATTTTCTAGTGTCAACATAGAACAACAGGAGTGTTGTGTTTACTTTTGGAATTTTTGGGGGTTCGTTTGGACATTTTTATACATTAACTGGGTTTTCTAGGCATTTCATGTGCATAATTCAAATTTGAACTACATGCACAAGCTCCAGTGCATATAAATTGGTTATAAAATCAAATATGAGTCATTCGGGGCATGCTTAGGTCCCATGCAAGAAATGGGAATGAATTTCAAACACCACGGCAATGTTGATTGTCGGCAAAACGTTGAGATACTTTGTTTTTAAATTCTAGTAAATCCAAAACTCGTCTGAAATTCATGAAACTTAGCATGCTTTAATGGAATGGCACCCGACATGCTGTGGTATTTTTCGTGTCCATTTTGAGAGAAGGCGCACTCGAATAACAACCAACAACGGCATTTTGAAACAAATAGCTGCCACTGTAACATCTCAAACGTTTTGCATAATTTAAATTGTGTGCGTTCTGTTAACCATTCATGTGACGCCATGTGTCTTGGTTTTAATGGCTGTAGGAGGTGCCGTGCGGACAGCTGCTTGACCTTGACTGAATGGGAGGCGTGCGAGCGCCGTCCAGTGCGCAGGCTGACCGAGAGGCATGCAAGCTGTCCTCGAGTGCGCAGGCTCACCGGGAAGCGTGCGAGCTGTACGCTGCACAGGCTCACAGGGAAGCGAGCCCTTTGACTTCCATGGCCGCCCGCCTTGCTCGCATCCTCTCCATTAATGGCGCCCAAGCCGTAGTTTAATTCGGTTTTTAAATATAAAACACTCATCGCAGACGTTTTAGTTAGAACACCCGTATGCAAACCGACAGCTTCCCCAGGAAGCCAAAGGGAAATGTGCCGAGCAGGATTTGTGCAGCTCTTGATCACAAACGTTTTAGATAGAACACCCGTATGCAAAGTGAGAGCAGTAACACAGGATTTGTGCATCCCTTCAACGCAAACGGTTGTTTTGGATGACCCGTGTGCAACCACGTACAAACAATTTGGTAAGATTTGCATCTGTCATATTGGGTATGTTGCCATTTGTCAAACTGGAAAGATTTACATTTGTTGATCTAGTAACGTTGCCATTTGTTAATCCTTGTAACACTGCGATTTGTCAAAATATGGAGCTAGAAATCACTAGCACTGTCTAAATTTTGCAACTAAAATTCAGTAATTAAGCATAGATTTCATTCATAGAATACTCTATGGTATTCACTTATATCTTTTGAGCTAATTTTTTTTGCTCTAGTGCTTCACTTATATCTTTCAGAGCACGGTGGTGGTTTCATTTTATAGAAATTATTGATCTCTCATGCTTCACTTATATTATTTTGAGAGTCCTTTAGAACAACATGGTAATTTGCTGTGGTTATAAAATTAGTCCTAATATGATAAGCATCCAAGATGGGTATAATAAAAACTTTCATATAAGTGCATTGAATACTAAGAAAAGTTTGATACTTGATAATTGTTTTGAGATATCAAGATGGTGATATTAGAGTCATGCTAGTTGAGTAGTTGTGAATTTGAGAAATACTTGTTCTAAAGTTCGTGATTCCCGTAGCATGCACGTATGGTGAACCGTTATGTGATGAAGTCGGAGCATGATTTATTTATTGATTGTCTTCCTTATGAGTGGCGGTCGGGGATGAGCGATGGTCTTTTCCTACCAATCTATCCCCCTAGGATCATGCGCGTAGTACTTTGTTTCGATAACTAATAGATTTTTGCAATAAGTATGTGAGTTCTTTATGACTAATGTTGAGTCCATGGATTATACACACTCTCACCCTTCCACCATTGCTAGCCTCTCTAATACCACGCACTTTTCGCCGGTATCATACACCCACCATATACCTTCCTCAAAACAGCCACCATACCTACCTATTATGGCATTTCCATAGCCATTCCGAGATATATTGCCATGCAACTTACCACCGTTCCGTTTATTATGACACGGTTCATCATTGTCATATTGCTTTGCATGATCATGTAGTTGACATCGTATTTGTTGCAAAGCCACCTTTATAATTCTTTCATACATGTCACTCTTGATTCATTGCATATCCCGGTACACCGCCGGAGGCATTCACATAGAGTCATATTATGTTCTAAGTATTGAGTTGTAATTTTTGAGTTGTAAGTAAATAAAAGTGTGATGATCATCATTATTAGAGCATTGTCCCAAGTGAGGAAAGGATGATGGAGACTATGATTCCCCCACAAGTCGGGATGAGACTCCGTACGGAAAAAAAAAGAGAAAGAAAAGAGGCCAAAAAAAGAAGGCCCAAAAAATTAGAGAAAAAGAGAGAAGGGACAATGTTACTATCCTTTTGCCACACTTGTGCTTCAAAGTAGCACCATGATCGTCATCATAGAGAGTCTCCTATGTTGTCACTTTCATATACTAGTGGGAATTTTACATTATAGAACTTGGCTTGTATATTCCAATGATGGGCTTCCTCAAAATGCCCTAGGTCCTCGTGAGCAAGCGAGTTGGATGCACACCCACTTAGTTTCTTTTGTTGAGGTTTCATACACTTATAGCTCTAGTGCATCCGTTGCATGGCAATCCCTACTCACTCACATTTATATCTATTGATGGGCATCTTCATAGCCCGTTGATACGCCTAGTTGATGTGAGACTATCTTCTCCTTTTTTGTCTTCTCCACAACCACCATTCTATTCCACATATAGTGCTATGTCCATGGCTCACGCTCATGTATTGCGTGAAGATTGAAAATGTTTGAGAACATCAAAAGTATGAAACAATTGCTTGGCTTGTCATCGGGGTTGTGCCTGATTTAAATACTTTGTGTGGTGAAGATAGAGCATAGCCAGACTATACGATTTTGTAGGGATAACTTTCTTTGGCCATGTTATTTTGAGAACACATAATTGCTTTGTTAGTATGCTTGAAGTATTATTATTTTTATGTCAATATTAAACTTTTATCTTGAATCTTTCGAATCTGAACATTCATGCCACAATAAAGAAAATTACATTGAAGAATATGCTAAGTAGCATTCCACATCAAAAATTCTATTTTTATCATTTACCTACTCGAGGACGAGTAGGAATTAAGCTTGGGGATGCTTGATACGTCTCCAACGTATCTATAATTTTTGATTGCTCCATGCTATTATATATTCTGTTTGGATGTTTAATGGGCTTATTTATACACTTTTATATTATTTTTGGGACTAACCTATTAACCCAAGGCCCAGTGTAAATTGCTGTTTTTTTGCCTATTTCAGTGTTTCGCACAAAAGAAATATCAAACGGAGTCCAAACGGAATGAAACCTTCGGGAGAGTTATTTTTGGAACACACGTGATCCAGAGGACGTGGAGTGGACGTCAAGCAATCAACGAGGAGGCCACGAGGCAGGGGGCGCGCCCTCCACCCTCGTGGGCCCCTCGTAGCTCCACCGACCTACTTCTTCCTCGTACATGTACCTACGTACCCCGAAACCATCGAGGAGCACCACGAAAACCTAATTCCACCGCCGCAACCTTCTGTCCCCGTGAGATCCCATCTTGGGGCCTTTTTCGGCACTTTGCCGGAGGGGGCATCAATCACGGAGGGCTTCTACATCAACACCATAGCCTCTCCGATGATGTGTGAGTAGTTTACCACAGACCTTCGGGTCCATAGTTATTAGCTAGATGGCTTCTTCTCTCTCTTTGGATCTCAATACAAAGTTCTCCTCGATCTTCTTGAAGATCTATTCGATGTAACTCTTTTTGCGGTGTGTTTGTCGAGATCCGATGAATTGTGGGTTTATGATCAAGATTATCTATGAAAAATATTTGAATCTTCTCTGAATTCTTTTATGTATGATTGGTTATCTTTGCAAGTGTCTTTGAATTATCAGTTTGGTTTGGCCTACTAGATTGATCTTTCTTGCAATGGGAGAAGTGCTTAGCTTTGGGTTCAATCATGCGGTGCTCGATCCCAGTGACAATAGGGGAAACGACACGTATTGTATTGTTGCCATCGAGGATAAAAAGATCGGGTTTATATCATATTTGAGTTTATCCCTCTACATCATGTCATCTTACCTAATGTGTTACTCTGTTCTTATGAACCTAATACTCTAGATGCATGCTGGATAGCGGTCGATGTGTGGAGTAATAGTAGTAGATGCAGGCAGGAGTCGGTCTACTTGTCGCGGACGTGATGCCTATATACATGATCATGCCTAGATATTCTCATAATTATGCACTTTTCTATCAATTGCTCGACATTAATTTGTTCACCCACCGTAATACTTATGCTATCTTGAGAGAAGCCACTTTTGAAACCTATGGCCCCCGGGTCTATTCTCCATCATATTAATCTCCCGTCAACAAGCTATTTCTGGCGCCGTTTATTTTGCTTTCTTTACTTTTAGTCTTTATCATAAAAATACCAAAAATATTATCTTATCATCTCTATCAGATCTCACTTCCGCAAGTGGCCGTGAAGGGATTGACAACCCCTTTATCGCGTTGGTTGCAAGGTTCTTATTTGTTTGTGTAGGTACGAGGGACTTGCGTGTGGCCTCCTACTGGTTTGATACCTTGGTTCTCAAAAACTGACGGAAATACTTATGCTACTTTGCTGCATCACCCTTTCCTCTTCAAGGGAAAACCAACGCAGTGCTCAAGAGGTAGCAAGAAGGATTTCTGGCGCCGTTGCCGAGGAGTCTACGCACAAGTCAAGACATACCAAGTACCCATCACAAACTCATATCCCTCGCATTACATTATTTGCCATTGTCCTCTCGTTTTCCTCTCCCCCACTTCACCCTTGCCGTTTTATTCGCCCTCTCTTTCCGTTCACCTCTTTTTCACTTGCTTCTTGTTGTCTGTTTGCCCTAATGGCTCTGCCTAAAAACGTTGATCCTTACCTTAAAAGGTTGGAAGAAATTGAAAACAACGTCAGAAGCTTTATGACTTTGCAATTTGAGCATACTAATTTCTTTAGAAACGAGCTTAAAGAACAAAAAAGCTTTATGGGGTACATGAATAAAGAGCTTGATGATATGTCTAAGGAATTTTATGGCTTGAGATCTCAGTTTCCTCATCTTGAAAAATTAATAGCCCAAATTTCGGATAAGCAGGCCACCTTAGTCAATAAGATGGCCGCTAAACCGGAAGATTTGTAAGGTAATAAGGATGAAGATCTAAAAGTAATTGATGTGTCCCCTATTAAATCTCTGTTTTGCAATATGAATCTTGATAATGATGGGACTGGAGATGAGTCAACTTTAGTTAAAAGGCATCCCAATGATTCGGAGTTTTTAGATCTTGATGCAAAATTTGGTAAAAGTGGGATTGAAGAGGTCAAAACTTTAGATAGCAATGAACCCACTATCTTGGATTTCAAGGAATTTAATTATGATAATTATTCTTTAATAGATTGTATTTCCTTGTTGCAATCCGTGCTAAATTCTCCGCATGCTTATAGTCAAAATAAGGCTTTTACTAAACATATCGTTGATGCTTTAATGCAATCTTATGAAGCAAAGCTTGAATTGGAAGTTTCTATCCCTGGAAAACTTTATGATGAGTGGGAACCTACTATTAAAATTAAAATTAAGGATCATGGATGCTATGCTTTGTGTGATTTGGGTACTAGTGTTTCCACAATTCCAAAAACTTTGTGTGATTTGCTAGGTTTCCGTGAATTTGATGATTGTTCTTTAAACTTGCACCTTGCGGATTCCACCATTAAGAAACCTATGGGAAGAATTAATGATGTTCTTATTGTTTAAAATAGGAATTATGTACCCGTAGATTTCATTGTTCGTGATATAGATTTCAATCCTTCGTGTCCTATTATTCTTGGTAGACCTTTCCTTAGAACGATTGGTGCAATTATTGATATGAAGGAAGGAAATATTAGATTCCAATTTCCGTTAAGGAAAGGCATGGAAAACTTTCCTAGAAAGAAAATAAAATTACCTTATGAATCTATCATGAGAGCCACTTATGGATTGCATCCCAAAGATGGCAATACCTAGATCTATCCTTGCCTTTATGCCTAGCTAGGGGCGTTAAACGATAGCGCTTGTTGGGAGGCAACCCAATTTTATTTTAGTTTTTTTGCTTTTTGGTTCTGTTTAGGAATAAATAATCCATCTAGCTTCTGTTTAGATGTGGTTTTGTGTTTTAATTAGTGTTTGTGCCAAGTAGAACCTTTGGGAAGACTTGGGGAAAGTCTTTGCGATCTTGCTGTAAAAAACAGAAACTTTAGCGCTCACGAGATTAGCTACAACTTTTTACTGGAGAGTGCTATTTAGTTGATTCTTTTTGCAGATGATTAATAGATAAATTCCTCACGTCCAGTAATTTATTTTAGAATTTTTGGAGTTCAAGAAGTTTGCGTTAGTTACAGATTACTACAGACTGTTCTGTTTTTGACAGATTCTGTTTTTCGTGTGTTGTTTGCTTATTTTGATGCATCTATGGCTAGTAATGGAGTTTATGAACCATAGATAAGTTGGAATACATTAGGTTTAACACCAATATAAATAAAGAATGAGTTTATTACAGTACCTTGAAGTGGTGTTTTCTTTTCTTTCGCTAACGGAGCTCACGAGGATTTTGTTAAGTTTTGTGTTGTGAAATTTTCAAGTTTTGGGTAAAGATTTGATAGATTATGGAACAAGGAGTGGCAAGAGCCTAAGCTTGGGGATGCCCAAGGCACCCCAAGTTAAAATCCAAGGACACCAAAAAGCCTAAGCTTGGGGATGCCCCAGAAGGCATCCCCTCTTTTGTCTTCGTCAACCTGTAACTTTACTTGGAGCTATATTTTTATTCACCACATGATATGTGTTTTGCTTGGAGCGTCTTGTATGATTTGAGTCTTTGCTTTTTAGTTCACCACAATCATCCTTTCTGTATACACCTTTTGAGAGAGACACACATTAATCGGAATTTATTAGAATACTCTATGTGCTTCACTTATATCTTTTGAGCTAAACAATTTTGCTCTAGTGCTTCACTTATATCTTTTAGAGCACGGTGGTGGTTTTATTTTATAGAAACTATTGATCTCTCATGCTTCACTTATATTATTTTGAGAGTCCTTTAGAACAGCATGGTAATTTTCTTTGGTTATAAAATTAGTCCTAATATGATAGGCATCCAAGATGGGTATAATAAAAACTTTCATATAAGTGCATTGAATACTAAGAAAAGTTTGATACTTGATAATTGTTTTGAGATATGAAGATGGTGATATTAGAGTCATGCTAGTTGAGTAGTTGTGAATTTGAGAAATACTTGTTCTAAAGTTTGTGATTCCTGTAGCATGCACGTATGGTGAACCATTATGTGATGAAGTCGGAGCATGATTTATTTATTGATTGTCTTCCTTATGAGTGGCGGTCGGGGACGAGCGATGGTCTTTTCCTAACAATCTATCCCCCTAGGATCATGCGCATAGTACTTTGTTTCGATAACTAATAGATTTTTGCAATAAGTATGTGAGTTCTTTATGACTAATGTTGAGTCCATGGATTATACGCACTCTCACCCTTCCACCATTGCTAGCCTCTCTAATACCGTGCACTTTTCGCCAGTATCATACACCCACCATATACCTTCCTCAAAACATCCACAATACCTACCTATTATGGCATTTCCATAGCCATTCCAAGATATATTGCCATGCAACTTACCACCGTTCCGTTTATTATGACACGCTTCATCATTGGCATATTGCTTTGCATGATCATGTAGTTGACATCGTATTTGTTGCAAAGCCACCTTTATAATTCTTTCATACATGTCACTCTTGATTCATTGCATATCCCGGTACACCGCCGGAGGCATTCACATAGAGTCATATTATGTTCTAAGTATTGAGTTGTAATTTTTGAGTTGTAAGTAAATAAAAGTGTGATGATCATCATTATTAGAGCATTGTCCCAAGTGAGGAAAGGATGATGGAGACTATGATTCCCCCACAAGTCGGGATGAGACTCCGGACGGAAAAAAAGAGGCCAAAAAAGGAAAAAAAAGAAAGAAGGCCCAAAAAATGAGAGAAAAAGAGAGAAGGGACAATGTTACTATCCTTTTGCCACACTTGTGCTTCAAAGTAGCACCATGATCGTCATGATAGAGAGTCTCCTATGTTGTCACTTTCATATACTAGTGGGAATTTTACATTATAGAACTTGGCTGGTATATTCCAATGATGGGCTTCCTCAAAATGCCCTAGGTCTTCGTGAGCAAGCGAGTTGGATGCACACCCACTTAGTTTCTTTTGTTGAGCTTTCATACACTTATAGCTCTAGTGCATCCGTTGCATGGCAATCCCTACTCACTCACATTGATAACTATTAATGGGCATCTTCATAGCCCGTTGATTCGCCTAGTTGATGTGGGACTATCTTCTCCTTTTTTGTCTTCTCCACACCCATTCTATTCCACATATAGTGCTATGTCCATGGCTCACGCTCATGTATTGCGTGAAGATTGAAAAAGTTTGAGAACATCAAAAGTATGAAAACAATTACTTGGCTTGTCATCGGGGTTGTGCATGATTTAAATACTTTGTGTGGTGAAGATAGAGCATAGCCAGACTATATTATTTTGTAGGGATAACTTTCTTTGGCCGTGTTATTTTGAGAAGACATAATTGCTTTGTTAGTATGCTTGAAGTATTATTATTTTATGTCAATATTAAACTTTTACCTTGAATCTTTCGGATCTGAACATTCATGCCACAATAAAGAAAATTACATTGAAGAATATGCTAAGTAGCATTCCACATCAAAAATTCTATTTTTATCATTTACCTACTCGAGGACGTGCAGGAATTAAGCTTGGGGATGCTTGATACGCCTCCAACGTATTTATAATTTTTGATTGCTCCATGCTATTGTATATTCTGTTTTGGATGTTCAATGGGCTTATTTATACACTTTTATATTATTTTCTGGACTAACCTATTAACCCAAGGCCCAGTGCAAATTGTTGTTTTTTTTGCCTATTTCAGTGTTTCGCAGAAAAGGAATATCAAACGGAGTACAAACGGAATGAAACATTCGGGAGAGTTATTTTTGGAACAAACGTGATCCAGAGGACTTGGAGTGGACGTCAAGCAATCAACGAGGAGGCCACGAGGTAGGGGGCGCGCCTACCCCCTGGGCGCGCCCTCCACCCTCATGGGCCCCTCGTAGCTCCACCGACCTACTTCTTCCTCCTATATATACCTACGTACCCCGAAACCATCGAGGAGCACCACGAAAACCTAATTCCACCGCCGCAACCTTCTGTGCCCGTGAGATCCCATCTTGGGGCCTTTTCCGACGCTCTGCCAGAGGGGGCATCGATCACGGAGGGCTTCTACATCAACACCATAGCCTCTCCGATGATGTGTGAGTAGTTTACCACAGACCTTCGGGTCCATAGTTATTAGCTAGATGGCTTCTTCTCTCTCTTTGGATCTCAATACAAAGTTCTCCTCGATCTTCTTGGAGATCTATTCGACGTAACTCTTTTTGCGGTGTGTTTGTCGAGATCCGATGAATTGTGGGTTTATGATCAAGATTATATATGAACAATATTTGAATCTTCTTTGAATTCTTTTATGTATGATTGGTTATCTTTGCAAGTGTCTTTGAATTATCAGTTTGGTTAGGCCTACTAGATTGATCTTTCTTGCAATGGGAGAAGTGCTTAGCTTTGGGTTCAATCATGCGATGCTCGATCCCAGTGACAGTAGGGGAAATGACACGTGTTGTATTGTTGCCATCGAGGATAAAAAGATGGGGTTTATATCATATTGCATGAGTTTATCCCTCTACATCATGTCATCTTACCTAATGTGTTACTCTGTTCTTATGAACTTAATACTCTAGATGCATGCTGGATAGCGGTCGATGTGTGGAGTAATAGTAGTAGATGCATGCAGCAGTTGGTCTAGTCGCGGACGTGATGCCTATATACATGATCATGCCTAGATATTCTCATAATTATGCACTTTTGTATCAGTTGCTCGACAGTAATTTATTCACCCACCGTAATACTTATGCTATCTTGAGAGAAGCCACTACTGAAACCTATGGCCCCGGGGTCTATTCTCCATCATATTAATCTCCTGTCAAGAAGTTATTTCTGGCGCCGTTTATTTTGCTTTCTTTACTTTTAGTATTTATCATAAAAATACCAAAAATATTATCTTATCATCTCTATCAGATCTCACTTCTGCAAGTGGCCGTGAAGGGATTGACAACCCCTTTATCGCGTTGGTTGCAAGGTTCTTATTTGTTTGTGTAGGTATGAGGGACTTGCGTGTGGCCTCCTCCTGGATTGATACCTTGGTTCTCAAAAACTGAGGGAAATACTTACGCTACTTTGCTGCATCACCCTTTCCTCTTCAAGGGAAAACCAACGAAGTGCTCAAGAGGTAGCAGTGGCCGGCAGTGGGGTGGCGGCCACGACGACCACCTCCCGCCTTCGGACCGCGGCAGCGGAGCGGGATATGGCCCTGGCTTTCGACGGTGGTGTGGTGGCAACGGCGGTCGTCAACAGCAGCCGACGGGTAGCGGTGGCGGAGTGTGTGGTGGGTGTTCCGCGTACACCCAATAGGGACGCCACACGCACTACACTACGCCGGGGACTGCGCCCCCACCGCAGTGTAGCCTCCCAGCTGGAGCTGTCCTCTGATGAAGGCGGAGTGGCTGAGCGACGACGACGGACCGGTGCCATTGGCGATTGTGGGAGAAGCAGACGAGATAAGCTACAGGGCGGGAGGGGAAAATGTGACGCATGACTCGCCGGCCGTGAGGGTTTTTATAGCAGGCCGCTAAGCATTGGGATTTTGGGGGATTTCATCGAGTCGGGCGGGAAGCTTGGGCGGGAATGTGCGAGGTTGCGCGGGAACAGGCTCACCGACGATTCATTGGCGCCACCGTTTGGCCAAAAGAACGCCCCCGTGCGCTGCGCAAGCTTGCGTTGTAAGCCGTCTGCGGTAGCGGGGTGACAAGACGTGCGAGAGGAGGACGAAAGGACACGTACACATACGGTTGATAAAAAAAACGTTTGCGATTTAATTACCTACTATACCCCCATCCTAGTTTATAAGTAGGATATAACTAATGAAATACGAATGCATGTCACCAAAGATTATATCGTTCGAGTCGTATTTGAACATAGTTTCCAGCTATACAATTTTTTGTAACATGCATTAACACTTTTTTGGTTAAATTTAAGGTTATATACCAGCAAGCGTTTGGCCGCAACACACACGGCTTATTCCATCACAAGCAGTTTACGTTGGTGTGTGCAAATGCCATGGTTGTAGTAGCCACCTATGTAAGTGGATGTTTAATTTGGTTATGCAAGCATGTCCTTATAAGTGTGTGTGTATATATATATATATGTTGTTGTTCTGCATGCAATCCCATCGAACAACACACACGTCTTATTAGCCGCAACCTTCTGTGTTATTATCGGTCTTCACACACATTTTTGATTACAGACCTGTTTGCCGCGTATCACACACATCTTGTTAAGTTGAACCATTTCTGTTCTCATGTCTCAACGCAAACAGTTCATCCGAGTGAACCGCATGCCGTATATCGCACACACCTTCATCTGGTTGACCGTTTCTTTTGTGTTGCCTAATCACAAACAGTTCATCCTAGTGAACCGTATGTTGTATATCGCACACACCTCCATCTGGTTGCCCGTTTCTTTTGTTCCTCCTCATCGCAAATAGTTAATTGAACTGAACCGTATGCCCTTCATCGCATACGCAACTAAAATTTGAACCGTGTTTGATGGCTCCGCCATCGCAAATGTTTTGCACCTTTTTTGATGATTTTTTACACCACCATTTGCAATTATGGCATCGCACACAGTTTCGTCGAAGGGTCTCTGATCATAGTGTCGTGTTAGCAGCATCCTGCAGTAGTGACCTTTGTTATGCACTAGGGGAAGGAGGAGTAACGACCATCACCGACGGGCGCAAATGTCAGAGAGGAATCAGTGAGGGAGAGTCTCCACCATATATGAGAGGACAAAAACTCCCGACTGTTGTCGTGGGGGTACCTTCTCCTTCGCTCCCGTGTGCTAGACATTTTGGTGTAATGCACTCGGGGACGAAAGGAGGAGCGATGATCACCAACGGTCGAATGTATACACCACTTGAGCTGAGAGTTTTCAAGAAAAGACTCGGCAGACCGATAGTCAAACCGTGATGAATAATAATGATCTAATTTAGTTTCTGTAGTACATATATTTCATTGTACAAGTTTAATCTTTGAATTATGAACCTAGGAAATGTAGTCATCGGACGACGAAAGTCTCCCGGGGGAGTGCGACTAGTGCAATGACGACCGGGGTCTATGCGACAGGCCTCACCGGGACGAAGGTCGGCGCTTCAGCATTAAGCTCCAGGAGACCTTCGATGTTGCAACGGTACACAACGACAACAAGTGTGTTTTTCGTAATTAAGCACGACTTCTACTACTTCAACGTGTAATTTTCGTCTTTTACAATTTGACTAGCTTATCCCATGCCATGCAAGATGCTATGTCTTGGAGAGGATGGATTTTGAAGATCATGAAAGTATGGAAAGAAAGAAAATTTTCCTAAGGACCAATCATGGTATGGATTCTGATGTAAATCTACACAACTCTGAGAGCGTATCCCATTTTGGTTGCCCGAATTGGGAAGCACTTTGCAAGATGTGTGATTTTCATGAGGGTATGCTTGTCACCATGGATCTTGGTGATCCTGACATTGCCCAAGCCAATATGGACATTTGGGTCCTTGTTGATATGCTTCCAATTCTACCGCTATGTGAGTTTCTCAAACATAGTTATTAAGTAATTTATATTGTTTATTTCAAAATAGTTGACAGCTTATTTCCATTGATAGCTTATTTTCATTCTTTAAAGAATGTGCGGAAGATGGTAGACAGAACCTACTACACCGATGGCTCATAATTAACTTATCAGGAGAAAAATCATCTAATCTCATTTATTACTGATCTTGAGAATTACAATATCTATTATCAAACTCCTCCACATTATGTGTCGGGTGGTAGGTGCGACATATGCCAATGGATGGCTTATCATTGTGGGTGCCAGTAAGACGTCGCCGGTGCCTGGAAATGGGATGAGGCGGAGACATGCACGCCGGCGAATCTTACCCAGGTTCGGGGCTCTCCGAGGAGGTAACACCCCTAATCCTGCTCTGCGGGGTCTCCGCATGATCACTAGATCAGAATGAGTAGCTACAAATGCTCCTAGAGTTATTTGGTCCAAGGGAGAAGAAGAGCAAGGCTAGCTCTTGCTTCCCTCTTTCTATGGTGTGTGTGTAATGCTAAGAAGCCAACCCTTTGCATGGGTGCCCCGGGGGGTTTATATAGGCCTACCTCCCGGGGGTACAATTGTAATCCGGCTGGGCGCTGGTCCCAGCCGTCAGTGTCTACGCTTGCCGGCTTCTCCGCCGGTCGTTGGGGCCCGCCGACGGGTGGGTCCCGCCGGCTGCCGGCCTCTTGGTCGACAGGCCGGCCCCACCGCCTAGGGTCTTGTCGACGGCTGCTTACTGTAGCCTCTCCCCTGATGACGAGGGCTCCGTTGAGGTAAGCGTGGCTACAGTGGGTCGCCTCGGGGGCTCTCACTGTAGCCTTACCTCGTCTTGTCTCCTTAATGTGGCACATGCTTCGAGGGAGGGGGTAGCCGGCTTCTGGGGGCCGGCTACGCCCTTGGCCGACTGGGGGAGGCCGGGCCGCCTTCGCACCTCTCTCTGGCTAAAGGGGCCCGCCACCCGTGGGCCGTACTGGCGCCTGTCATGGGTGACGTTGAGGCCAGCATGGCTACAGTGCCGAGCCGGACGGGAGATGGCCGCCCCGTACGGCGTCCTGTGGCCATGCCTGCCTCGGGCTTCGGGGGTAGTGGGCCGCACTGTGGCCACACCCTGTCTTTTCACCGTTATGTGGGTGTAGTTTTGGTGGTTGCGGTCTTGGCCGGCTTCTTGGAGTCGGCGCTCTTCGTGGCCGGCTTCGGGAGGTCGGCATCCTCTATGGTCGGCTTCCTGGAGTCGGCCGCCCCATGGTTATCCTGGGGGGAGGTTGCTGAGGCTGGGTCGCCTTTCGAGAGTCGGCTTCAGAGGTAGCCGGCCAGGGAAGGCGGCCCAATGCTTGAAATGCTTGAAGGCCCAAATGGCCTGATAATTTTCTGAAGAGCCAGGGGCAGTCGGTTAGGCTACCCGTGGCTATTACTCTGACATTATGGTCAATACGTGCCACTAGTGCACATGTTGAACTATGGTAACATCCATGGAGATGTCATGGTAAGATTTTTTACTATTACGACATCCGTGCATC
This sequence comes from Aegilops tauschii subsp. strangulata, assembly GCF_002575655.3. Taxonomy (NCBI): domain Eukaryota; kingdom Viridiplantae; phylum Streptophyta; class Magnoliopsida; order Poales; family Poaceae; genus Aegilops; species Aegilops tauschii. The sequence continues at coordinate 294,591,927 of NC_053040.3, read as the reverse complement.
TTTTGCATAAATTCTTCTAAAACTCAGCTACATTGCTAACTACGAAGTAATTACTATGTTTTCCAACAGAAAATCCCGAAGGATTGTGTGCCTCATCTGATGTTTCGGAAAGGTCGCCTTGATGTTTTGAACTTACGGACAGGTCATCCTGCGAATCACTCCTATTCATACCAGATTTCTAAAACGATGAAGACATGACTATCAAAGATTGGAAAAAAATTTATGGTCAATCGTAGGGAGCTATTTGGAAGCAACATTGTGCGAAGGGCAAGAATTGGAGATAGGATAATCTCCATTCTCCATAATGGAGAGTCAGGGCCTATCTTGTTTTATGCTATTTTACCTTAGAGAGGGTATTTAGGTCCTAGCTAATACTCATGATCATGTGCCAAGAACAATTAAGTAGGATTGGTTAGATGATTATGATGATGATAAGTATGACTTGTTATTATGATAACGAGTAGAAGTTGTATGATCGATGATGATGAGTAGGATTTGTTATTATGATACCAATGATGAGTTATTTATTATTATGATCGATGATGCATGATGCTAAGTTGTTATATGAGCATGATGAGTTATTATATATATCAGTAGGTGAAATGAACATGGATTAGATTCAAGTGAAGGCAACATGTGGTGCACATCGAAAGTACTACTAATCCAAACTAGATCAAGTCTGGATTAGTAGTACTTTCAACATGCACCACATGTTGCCTCCACTTGAATCTACTCCACGTTCATTTCACCCATTGTTATATATAATAACTAATCATGGTCATAAAATCATATGATGAAAGTACTGTATATAAAACCACAACGAAAATAAGATGTATTTTCCAAAATACAGGAAAAATTTAGCAGCAGCGCTTTTCGAAAGAAACGCTACTGCTACTTACTATTATCAGTAGCGCTTTCTGAGAAAAGCACTACTGCTAACTAGAGTACATCAGTAGTGCTCGCTTTCCAGCGCTACTGCTAACAGTTAGCTGTAGCGCCTTAGTGGTAGCCCTTGTACAAGCGCTACTGCTAGTTAGGAAACAAGCGCTACTACTAGGGTTTTCCCTAGTAGCGCCTGTTCATCGGGAGGGGTGTGGCGTACCGCAAAACGGGACTCCACGGGCTACTGTTCATCCACCGTCGACCTCCTCCAGCCTCCACCTGCGACTGTTCATCCACGACATCTCCCTCCTGCCTCCACCTGCTACTGTTCATCCACGGGCTCCTGTTCATCCAGCCTCCACCGCTCCTCCACCGGCTACTGTTCAACCAGCCCTCTCCATGGGGTCCTATTCAACGACCCCTCCACGGGCTACTGTTCATCCAGCCCTCCACCGGCTACTGTTCAACCAGCCCTCCACCGGTTGTTGTTCATCCAGCCCTCCACGGGGTCCTGTTCATCCACCCCCAACCGGCTCGATCAGGGTCCTGATCATCCAGCGGCAATGGCCTCTACTACCACGGGGTCCTGTTCATCCAACCCCCACCGGGAACTGTTCATCCAACCCCCCAACAACGCTCACTGTTCATCAAGAGGCAGCAGGTTCGATCGGCTTCAGTTAGCAGCAGTAGTGAAGGAATCCCTCGATCTGGTTCAGTTAACAGCCAGATCGATCGATCGCTCGAGTTCAGTAACGAGTAGCCTGCAGTGCAATCGCTCGGGTTCAGTAGGCGAATGCCTCGCTCGGGTTCAGTTAGAGCCCAACGCCTCGCACCCACGCGCGTACGTGTACGAGAGAAACGCGCATCGCTCGGCCCCGACCAGCCACCGTAATCGGGAACTCCCCGATATTTTCCTCGCCCTTGCTTCTACCACAGTTTTTTCTGACATGGATGGCCCAAAGAATGTCATGCAGCTGCGTCTCTGGCTCGCCCAAGACGAAAATCCCATTTTCTATCATGATTTTTTGTCATAGAAGTAGGAGCCCACCACATCTATGATGATACCGGGTTTTGTCACAATTATCGTCATAGAAGTGTCATAAGCATGACAGAAAAAAAATTCGTTCGGCCCAAAATGTCACAGATGTGTCTTTTTTTGTAGTGATATTGTATGATGACTTCCAAAAGGTCCCTAGTCAAAAGGGTTGTGTGGACGCGCAGCCGTATGACACCGTGGATGGCTCGGTCTCACTAGCCATGGAGCATTGGATGCTAGCCAGATAATATGGCCTCGGAAGTATCTGGTTGGATTTGACGCAGTCGGATCCGAGTTTAGATAAGGTCCGAGTCGGACAGACCCACCTATGAGATGCAGCGATATGTCATCTGTGAGTCTCTAGTACAACATACGTTCTATGTCCTAAGACATGAGCTGGCGCATGTACTCGGGATGGTGTCAGACCTGCTTTGGCTGACCAAACACTACTCCGTGACTGGGTAGTTACAAAGGTAGGTTTCGGGCTTCTCCAGACCCATGCTGCGAGATATGGTCGAGCAAGATGGGATTTGCCCCTCCGATCAGGAGAGATATACTCTGGTTCCCTCGTGTGTGATCCGACCAAGATAAGCATGGCCATGCGACAAGGATTATGAGATAATTTGGTTTGTGGTCGACATCATTGGAATGAGAAAGAGGTTGGGCTAGCACAAGGATGACAGACTCGCCTTGAGCCCGACAACATATATCGTGTGGCAAAGGGAACATAAGTGTGACATGTTGTACATGTTCGCCAACCGGCTTCATTGTCTACTTGGTGGTTGACACGCCTTGCTAGAGGCCACTACCAGCCGAGTAGGTCGGAGGTGATCCGACCTGCGATCAAGCCGACTTGAACCTAAGGGGTCGCGCGCTTAAGGGAAGGAACCTGTGAGGCCCGATCTGACTCCACGAGTCAGATGTGATCCTTCTCGGACTCAGATCCAGGACGAATAGACTTTGGGATTTAGGATCTGTGCGAGGCCGAAATGTTGAGCCTGCGATGGATGCCTATATATAGTGGGGGTGCGGCACACTCATTTGGTTGAGGGCTTCGACGCCGTCACTATGTTTTGCATGTGTTGCGAAATAGCCACCTCCACTCGCTGCTAACCGTGCGATCGGACCTAGCAGTTTGCCGCATGGTGTTCCTCCTCCACGCGCGGATACGGTTAGAGGCGGTGCACTTGCACCGCTCCAGCGAACCAGTACGTGGGACCCGACGACCGGTTATTCAAGGGATATCATACGAGGAGGAGACAAACCAGGCGGATGCGCTGCCCCAACTCTTCTTCTGCTGCACGGCACTGTGCGTCTAGTGGTAACGATCTGTGATCTATCTCCCGTAGCATGTTCTTGGTTGATCTACGCGTAGGAATTTTCTTAATTTGCAATCGACGCACCCTACCGTAGATCCCAACAGTCTATTCCACCATGGCTTCCATCCACGAAGGTCTAGCCTCACTCGGGCAGATCTTTATAAAGTACGCGATCTCCTTGCCCTTACAAACTCCTTGGTTCAACTCCACATGATCTTGGATGCTCCCAAATGACACCTAACCAATCTAGGAGACACCACTCTCCAAAAGGTACTAGATGTTGTGTTGGTGATGAACTCCTTGATCTTGTGCTTCAAATGATAGTCTCCTCGACACTCAATCTCTCTCTCACAGATTTGGCTTGGGGTAGGAGAAGGATTGGAGTGGAAAGCAACTTGAAGAGGCTAGAAATCAAGGTTCATATGGTAGGAATGGATCTCTTGATCTCAACACATGAGTAGGTGGTTCTCTCTCAGAAAATGAATGGTGGAATTTGTGCTTCATTCTGATGGCTCTCTTAGGGAGTAAGTGGTGGTGGAGGGTATAAATAGGCAGGACCAAAAATCAAACTGTTACAAGCTTTTGACCCAACTCGGTGGCACCGATATGAAAATCTCGGTGAGACTGACTAGTGCAAAAGACTTGACTGTTAGGCTTTCCGATGAGACCGTTATACCAGCTCGGTGGGACCGAAGTGCAATGGCTAGGTTGTTGGAAATATGCCCTAGAGGCAATAATAAAGTGGTTATTATTATATTTGCTTTATCATGATAAAGGTTTATTATTCATGCTAGAATTGTATTGACCGGAAACTTAAATACATGTGTGGATACATAAACAAATATCGTGTCCTTAGTAAGCCTCTACTAGACTAGCTCGTTGATCAAAAGATGGTTAAGGTTACCTAACCATAGACATGTGTTGTCACTTGACAACGGGATCACATCGTTAGGAGAATGATGTGATGGACAAGACCCATCCGTTAGCATAGCATATGATCATTCAGTTTATTGCTACTGCTTTCTTAATGTCAAATACATATTCCTTTGACCATGAGATCATGCAACTCCCGGATACCATAGGAATACCTTGTGTGCTATCAAACATCACAATGTAACTGGGTGATCATAAAGATGCTCTACAGGTATCTCTGAAGGTGTCTGTTGAGTTGACATGGATCGAGATTGGGATTTGTCCTCCGTGTGACGGAGAGGTATCTCTAGGCCCTCTCAGTAATACAACATCACAAGAAGGTTGCAAGCAAAGTGACTAAGGAGTTAGTTACGAGATGATGTATTACAGAATGAGTAAAGAGACTTGTCGGTAATGAGATTGAACCAGGTATGTGGATACCGACGATCGAATCTCGGGCAAGTAACATATCGACAGACAAAAGGAACTACATATGTTGTCATAAAGGTCCGACTGATAAAGATCTTCATAGAATATGTAGGAACCAATATGGGCATCTAGGTCCCGCTATTGGTTATTGACCGGAGAAGCATCTCGGTCATGTCTACATCATTCTCGAACCCGTAGGGTCCGCACGCTTAACGTTCATTGACTATATAGTATTATATGAGTTATGTATGTTGGTGACCAAATGTTGTTTAGAGTCCCGGATGAGACCACAGACATGATGAGGAGCGCCGGAATGGTCTGGATGTAAAGATTGATATATAGGATGATATGGTTGGGCCAAGGGGTAAGGCCCACGGGGCTTTAGTTCGATGCAAAAGAAAGGTTTCCGGAGATCAGGGACCAGACGCTAGGGACCCTGGCGCCTAGCCTTGGGCCAGACGCCGAGGCCCATGGCATCTGGGCCAGATGCTGAGGACCTGTCTGGTACTGGAAACCGAGAAGGACTCTTCCTTGCATTCCAAACCAACTTTGAGGAGGCTCTGTCTCCAAAAACGACCCAGGGCTCAACATATAAATAGAGGAGCAGGGCTAGCCCCTAGGGGACACCACGATTCACCAAGCCGTGTGTCGGCGCCCCCTCTCCCTCTAGTTCGTCCTCCGTCCTAAATCCGTTGTGCTTGGCGAAGCCCTACGGAAATAGTTTCACCACCACCGTTACCACGCCGTCGTGCTGCCGAAACTCATCTCCTACTTCGCCTTTCTTGCTGGATCGAGAGGGCGAGGACTGATACGTCTCCATCATATCTACTTTTCCTAATGCTTTTGCTCTTGTTTTGGACTCTAATTTGCATGATTTGAATGAATCTAACCTAGACTGACGCTGTTTTCAGCAGAACTACCATCGTGTTGTTTTTGTGCAGAAATAAAAGGTTCTCGGAATGGAACAAAACTTTTTGGAGAATTGTTTTACTACAAAAGAAAAATACTGGAGCCAAGAACCACTGAGGGTGCCCCCTGGTTGGGCACAAGACACCAGGGCGCCTCTCCCCTCTGGCACGCCTGGTGGGTTGTCCCCACCTCGTGGCCCCGCAGACCCTAATTCTGACGCTATAAAATCCTATTTTCAGAGAAAAAAATTAAGGGAGAAAGTTTCATCGCGTTCCAAGATAGGGAGCCGCCGCCACCTCCAGTTCTTTGTTGGGAGTCCAAATTTGGAGCCTGTTCAGGGCTCCAGACAGGGGAATCTTCGGTCTTCGTGATCACCAACTCTCCTTCATCACCAATTCCATGATGCTTCCCACCGGGAGTGAGTAATTCCTTCGTAGGCTCGCTGGTCGGTGAGGAGTTGGATGAGATTCATCATGTAATCGAGTTAGTTTTGTTAGGGCTTGATCCCTAGTATCCACTATGTTCTGAGATTGATGTTGTTATGACTTTGCCATGCTTAATGCTTGTGTCGGGGAAAACAACACCTATGGGATCCCGAGGACCCCTACTACGGTTGACGGGGGCGAAGAGCTGCGCAAAGAGCAAGTCGCGATCAACGCGAGGGGATTTTTACCCAGGTTCGGGCCGCACACGATGCGTAAAACCCTAGTCTTGCTTGTCTGTGTTTATCTCGTGTTCTTCAGTTCTTGGACTAGCTACTATGTGTGCCCGTGTCATCCCCATAAAAAAGAGGAAACTGCAGGGGCGCTGCTCTTTTACCCTCCGCACCTTTTCCAATCTTGGAACCGCCGTTCCCCTCTTCTTCCTCGAGCGCAAATTGGAGCTTTCGCCTCTGCTCGCCGCCGCCGCGCCCCCATTGCCCTTGATCCCTCGCCCCTTCTCAGCCGCCATGGCGCCCAAGGCAACCAAGGGCAAGTGAGCGGCCAAGGACGCATTGGGGAAGGAGGTGCCGGAGAGCGTGTTGGTGAAGCTGCGGACGCGGTACGCCCTCTTCACCTCGACGGTCGACGCGCTCACCCTCAGGGAGAAGTTCAGGTGCCTGTGGGGGAGGGAGACGACGGGGCATCCCGCCACGCGCATCGTCCCTGCCTCCTTCGCCAAGCCCGGTCCAAATCGATATCCTTTCTTTGTCGACTACTTCTCCTGCGGGCTCTGCCCCCTTTCTCAGATTTCTTCAATGACATCATGCACACCTACGGCTTCCGCCTTCTAGATCTTACGCCGAACGCCGTGGCATGCATGGCCTTCTTTGCTCACCTTTGTGAGGGCTTTGCCGGACTGCACCCCAGCACGATGCTCTTCGGCCATTACTTCACCCCTCGCATCCAGGCAGGGGTGCCATCTCTGGCTGCATCACTTGGATCCCGAGGACCCAGAGCAGGGGCACGTACCCAGAGGGTTCCTAGAAGGAGAGGTGGGACGAGTGGCGGGGCCATTGGTGCTGGATTGAGGAGACAGATCCGTAGGAGTTCTGCCAGGTCCGTCGGAGGCCGCCGGTCCGCGGTAAGGACTAGGGCGAGCTCGACGCTGACGATGGGAAGCTCACGGTTGCCATCACCAGGATCCATCGCCTCGCCTCGGCCAGGCTTACACTCGAGATGATCGGGGCCGACTTCATCCGCCGCCGGATTGCCCCGCTGCACAATAAGAGGAGGCCGGCCAGGGACTTCAGGAATGCGATCGACATCATGAGGCTCCGCCCCGGCCTGAATCACAACTTCACAGTGCCGCAGCATGCTCATCTTTGTTAGAGGCTTTTCCAGCTCAAGGTTGACGAGGTCGGTAGGGTTGAGAGGACCGGCAAGGCCAAGAAGACCGGGAAGGCCGCCAAGGCCAGCAAGTCTGATAACCTATTCGGGTTGCCAGCGGAGGTGGTCCCATTGAGCAACAACTCTTGCCTGACCACTAGTATCGCCATGATGCCGGTTTTCAACGCGCACGGCCTCGATTCGACCTGGGCCGAGCCAAAAGCGGAGCTGGTGTAGACATTCTTCGACAACTTTTCGGAGAGGTATGTTCGTGACGAGCCACAGCTCATCCGCCCCACCACTGAAGAAGAGTTGGCGTACATTGCCACCAGGGCGGAAGAGGAAGCACTTGCCGAGGAGGCCGGCAGCTAATACGTCTTCGTCGTATCTATAATTTTTGATTCTTCCATGCCAATATTCTACAACTTTTACATACTTTTGGCAACTTTTTATACTATTTTTGGGACTAACATATTGATCCAGTGCCTAGTGCCAGTTCCTGTTTGTTGCATGTTTTTTGTTTCGTCGAAAATCCATATCAAACGGAGTCCAAATGGGATAAAAACTGACGGAGATTTTTTTTGGAATATATGTGAATTTTGGGAAGTGGAATCAACGCGAGACGATGCCCGAGGGGCCCACGAGGGTGAGGGGCGCGCCCTGGGCCCTCGTGGCCACTCCGTAAGGCGGTTGGTGCCCTTCTTTCGCTGCAAGAAAGCCAATATCCGGATAAAAATCATGTCCAAATTTCAGCCCAATCGGAGTTACGGATCTCCGGGAATATAAGAAACGGTGAAAGACCAGAATCTAGTACGCAGAAACAGAGAGAGACAGAGAGACAGATCCAATCTTGGAGGGGCTCTCACCCCTCCCATGCCATGGAAGCCAAGGAACAGAGGTGAAACCTTTCTCCCATCTAGGGAGAAGGTCAAGGAAGAAGAAGAAGGGGGGCTCTCTTCCCCTCTCTCCCGGTGGCGCCGGAACGCCGCCGGGGCCATCATCGTCACCGCAATCTACACCAACACCTCTGTCATCTTCACCAACATCTTCATCACCTTCCCCTGTCTATCTACATCGGTCCACTCTCCAGCAACCCGCTGTACCCTCTACTTGAACATGGTGCTTTATGCTTCATATTATTATCCAATGATGTGTTGCCATCCTATGATGTCTGAGTAGATTTTCGTTGTCCTATCGGTAATTGGTGAATTGCTATGATTGGTTTAATTTGCTTGTGGTTATGTTGTTGTCCTTTGGTGCCCATCATATGAGCGCGCGCGTGGATCACACCATAGGGTTAGTTGTATGTTGATAGGACTATGTATTGGAGGGCAAGAGTGACAGAAGCTTCAACCTAGCATAGAAATTGATGCATACGGGATTGAAGGGGACCAATATGTCTTAATGCTATGGCTGGGTTTTACCTTAATGAATGTTAGTAGTTTTGGATGCATAGAATTCCAAGTCAGGGATGACATGCTAGCAGTGGCCTCTCCCACATAAAACTTGCTATCGGTCTAGTAAAGTAGTCAATTGCTTAGGGACAATTTCGCAACTCCTACCACCACTTTTCCACACTCGCTATACTAACTTTATTGTGTCTTTATCTAAACAGCCCCTAGATTTTATTTACATGCTCTTTATTATCTTGCAAACCTATCCAACAACACCTACAAAGTACTTCTAGTTTTATACTTGTTCTAGGTAAAGCGAATGTTAAGCGTGCGTAGAGTTGTATCGGTGGTCGATAGAACTTGAGGGAATATTTTTTATACCTTTAGCTCCTCGTTGGGTTCGACACTCTTACTTATCGAAAGAGGCTACAATTGATCCCCTATACTTGTGGGTTATCAAGACCTTTTTCTTGCGCCGTTGCCGCGGAGCAATAGCGTGGGGTGAATATTCTCGTGTATGCTTGTTTGCTTTATCACTGAGTGGATTTTATTTGCTGTTTTATGTTGTTCTCTATCTTTAGTTATGGATATGGAACATGAAATACCAAAAAAATTAGGTTTACTTGCTACTCATGGAGATGGGGAACCTCCTAAAACCCTCGATGCTCATTATGTGAAAGATATTATGCACTACTTTAATAATCCTGAGAAAACCCCATTCAATTATGTAATGAAAGACACATTGCATCAATGTGAATACTTTAGGGATTATCGCTTGACTCAAAAAGGGAAACTATTATGGGATCAAATTTATATGTTGCGCTGGTATGCTCGGGATCTATGCTTGAGACATGATTATACTTGTTGCTCTAGGATGAATGCTCCACACCTTCCCTTTTCATGCAAATTTGATGATAATGAAACCTTAGCTTCTTATGCTAATGGTATATATGATTACTATGATGTGGAATGAATAGAATAATTTGTTGCTTTTAAGGGTGCTTGCGAAATTGAATATGTGTTTAAAGAGTTTGAAGATTTTGATGATTCAGTTTATAGACTTGAAAATTGAGCTATCCTTAAATATTGCTATGAGAATTATAAATACAATTATGATATTGATGAATTTATTGAGAAAATCTCCGCTGTCCGAGAAGAGACTAATATCTTGCAGGAGTCTATGGAAGAAGAAATTGATGAAACTGTGAGCTCATTGGATGAAAAAGATGATTAGGGGAGCGAATAACAAAAGGAGGAAGATCGGATTAGCTACCCGTGCCCACCTTCTAATGAGAGTACCTCTCCAACTCATACATTATTTAATGTCCCTTCGTTCTTACCGAAGGATGAATGCCATGATAATTGCTATAATCTCGTTGATTCGTTTGAAATATCCCTTTTTGATGAACTTGATGCTTGTTATTCTTGTGGCCAAGATGCCAATATGAATTATGCTTATGGAGATGAACTTGCTATTGTCCTTATGTTAAACATAAAATTGTTGCTATTGCACCCACGCATGATAGTCCTATTATCTTTTTGAATTCTCCCGACTACACTATATCGGAGAAGTTTGCCCTTATTAAGGATTATATTGATGGGTTGCGTTTTACTACTACACATGATGATTTTGATGAATATAATATGCATGTGCTTGCTGCTCCTACTTGCAATTATTATGAGAGAGGAACTACATCTCTGCCTCTCCATGCTTCCAATAAGATAAAATTGCAAGAAACTGTTTATAATATGCATTGGCCTTTAGTATGTGTGCATGAATTGTTCTTTTATGGCATGCCGATGCATAGGAAGAGAGTTAGACTTCGTTGTTGCATGATATATGTTACTTTGTGCTCACTACTAAATAACAAATCATTGTTAATTAAAATTGGCTTTGATATACCTTGGGATCCGGGTGGATCCATTACTTGAGCACTATATGCCTAGCTTAATGGCTTTAAAGAAAGCGCTGCCAGGGAGACAACCCGGAAGTTTTAGAGAGTCATTTATTTCTGTTGTGGGCTTTTATAAAGTTTAAAAATAAAAATAATGTGCCAAGATTTGCCTTTAGGATGTTTACATTGCTTGTTGGTTTGTGCGGTGCAAGACAGAAACTTTGGCTGTAGTGCGCGATTTTACATTTTTTACTGGAATGTCAAACGGTTCTGAAACTTTTTGCACTGTATTTCTATACAAATTGTTTTTTTCCTAATTTTTTCAGAATTTGTGGAGTACCAGAGGTATGGTGAATGTTCAGATTACTATAGACTGTCCTGTTTAAGACAAATTTTGTTTTTGATGCATAGTTTGCTTATTTGGATGAAACTATCGATTTCTATCAGTGGATTAAGCCATGGAAAAGTTATATTACAGTAGCTACAATGCAAAAACAAAATATGAATTGGTTTTCAACAGTACTTAGAGTAGTGATTTGCTTTATTATACTAACGGATCTTACCGAACTTTCTGTTGAGTTTTGTGTGGATGAAGTGTTCGAAGATCGAGGATGTCTCGATGTGAGGAGAAGGAGGAGAGGCAAGAGCTCAATATTGGGGATGCCCAAGGCACCCCAAGTAAATATTTAAGGAGACTCAAGCGTCTAAGCTTGGGGATGCCCCGGAAGGCATCCCATCTTTCTTCAACAAGTATCGGTATGTTTTCGGATTCGTTTCGTTCATGCGATATGTGCAAATCTTGGAGCGTTTTTTACATTTGGTTTTCACTTTTCTCTGATGCACCATGCGGGTATGAGATAGTCCATGGTTGATTTGTAGAATGCTCTTTGCACTTCACTTATATCTTTTGAGTACGGGTTTATAGAATGCTTCATGTGCTTCACTTATATCATTTGAAGTTTGGATTGCCTGTTTCTCTTCACATAGAAAACCACGATTTGTAGAATGCTCTTTTGCTTCACTTATACTTGTTAGAGCATGGGCATATCTTTTCTAGAAAGAATTAAACTCTCTTGCTTCACTTATATCTATTTATAGAGATGACAGGAATTGGTCATTCACACGGTTAGTCATAAAATCCTACATAAAACGTGTAGATCACTGAATATGATATGTTTGATTCCTTGCAATAGTTTTGCGATATAAAGATGGTGATATTAGAGTCGTGCTAGTTGAGTAATTGTGAAATTGAGAAATACTTGTTTTGAGGTTTGCAAGTCCCGTAGCATGCACGTATGGTAACCGTTGTATGACAAATTTGAAGCATGAGGTGTTTCTTTGATTACCTTCCTTATGAGTGGCGGTCGGGGACGAGCGATGGTCTTTTCCTACCAATCTATCCCCCTAGGAGCATGCGCGTAGTGCTTGGTTTTGATGACTTGTAGATTTTTGCAATAAGTATGTGAGTTATTTATGACTAATGTTGAGTCCATGGATTTTACGCACTCTCACCCTTGCATCATTGCTAGCCTCTTCGGTACCATGCATTGCCCTTTCTCACCTCGAGAGTTGGTGCAAACTTCGCCGGTGCATCCAAACCCCATGATATGATACGCTCTATCACACATAAGCCTCCTTATATCTTCCTCAAAACAGCCACCATACCTACCTATTATGGCATTTCCATAGCCATTCCGAGATATATTGCCATGTAACTTCCATCATGTTCATATACATGACTTGAGCATCATTGTCATATTGCTTTGCATGATCGTAAGATAGCTAGCATGATGTTTTCATGGCTTGTCCGTTTTTTTATATCTTTGCTATGCTAGATCATTGCACATCCTAGTACACTGCCAGAGGCATTCATATAGAGTCATACTTTGTTTTAGACATCGAGTTGTAATATTGAGTTGTAAGTAAATAAAAGTGCGATGATCATCATTACTAGAGCATTGCCCCAGTGAGGAAAGGATGATGGAGACTATGATTCGCCAGTAAGTCGGGATGAGACTCCGGACTTAAAAAATAAAAGAGGCCAAAGAAGCCCACCAGAACAAAACAAAAAAAGAGAGAAAATGAGAGAAGGGGCAATGTTACTATCCTTTTACCACACTTGTGCTTCAGAGTACCACCATGTTCTTCATATAGAGAGTCTCTTGAGTTATCACTTTCATATACTAGTGGGAATTTTCATTGTAGAACTTGGCTTGTATATTCTAACGATGGGCTTTCTCAAATGCCTAGGTCTTCATGAGAAAGCAAGTTGGATGCACACCCACTTAGTTTCTTTTGTTGAGCTTTCATACATTTATAGCTCTAGTGCATCCGTTGCATGGCAATCCCTACTCCTCGCATTGACATCAATTGATGGGCATCTCCATAGCCCGTTGATTAGCCGCGTCGATGTGAGACTTTCTGCCTTTTTATCTTATCCACACAACCTCCATCATCATATTTTATTCCACCCATAGTGCTATGTCCATGGCTCGCGCTCATGTATTGCGTGAAAGTTGAAAAAGTTTGAGAATACTAAAGTATGAAACGATTGCTTGGCTTGTCATCGGGGTTGTGCATGATGACAGCATTTTGTGTGACGAAAATGAAGCATGGCCAAACTATATGATTTTGTAGGGATGAGCTTTCTTTGGCCATGTTACTTTGAGAGGACATAATTGCTTGGTTAGTATGCTTGAAGTATTATTGTCTTAATGTCAAATGATAGACTATTGCTTTGAATCACTCGTGTCTTAATATTCATGCCATGATTAGATTATGTGATCAAGATTATGCTAGGTAGCATTCCACATCAAAAATTATCTTTTTTATCATTTACCTACTCGAGGACGAGCAGGAATTAAGCTTGGGATGCTGATACGTCTCCATCGTCTCTATAAATTTTTATTGTTCCATGCCAATATTCTACAACTTTTACATACTTTTGGCAAATTTTTATACTATTTTTGGGACTAACATATTGATCCAGCGCCTAGTGCCAGTTCCTGTTTGTTGCATGTTTTTTGTTTCGTAGAAAATCAATATCAAACGAAGTGGAATCAATGCGAGACGATGCACGAGGGGCCCACGAGGGTGAGGGGCGCGCCCTGGGCCCTTGTGGCCACTCCGTAAGGCGGTTGGTGCCCTTCTTTCGCCGCAATAAAGCCAATATCCGGATAAAAATCGTGTCCAAATTTCAGCCCAATCGGAGTTACGGATCTCCGGGATATAAGAAACGGTGAAAGGCCAGAATCTAGAACATGGAAACAGAGAGAGACAGAGAGACATATCCAATCTCGGAGGGGCTCTCGCCCCTTCCATGCCATGGAAGCCAAGGACCAGAGGGGAAACCCTTCTCCCATCTAGGGAGAAGGTCAAGGAAGAAGAAGAAGAATGGGGGCTCTCTCCCCCTCTCTCCCGGTGGCGCCGAAACGCCGCCGGGGCCATCATCGTCACCGCAATCTACACCAACACCTCCGTCATCTTCACCAACATCTTCATCACCTCCCCCCATCTATCTACAGCGGTCCACTCTCCCGCAACCCACTGTACCCTCTACTTGAACATGGTGCTTTATGCTTCATATTATTATCCAATGATGTGTTGCCATCCTATGATGTCTGAGTAGATTTTCGTTGTCCTATCGGTAATTGGTGAATTGCTATGATTGGTTTAATTTGCTTGTGGTTATGTTGTTGTCCTTTGGTGCCCATCATATGAGCGCGCATGTGGATCACACCATAGGGTTAGTTGTATGTTGATAGGACTATGTATTGGAGGGCAAGAGTGACAGAAGCTTCAACCTAGCATAGAAATTGATGCATACGGGATTGAAGGGGGGCCAATATATCTTAATGCTATGGTTAGGTTTTACCTTAATGAACGTTAGTTGTTGCGGATGCTTGCTAATAGTTCCAACCATAAGTGCATAGAATTCCAAGTCAGGGATGACATGCTAGCAGTGGCCTCTCCCACATAAAACTTGCTATCGGTCTAGTAAAGTAGTCAATTGCTTAGGGACAATTTCGCAACTCCTACCACCACTTCTCCACACTCGCTATACTAACTTTATTGTGTCTTTATCTAAACAGCCCCTAGATTTTATTTACGTGCTCTTTGTTATCTTGCAAACCTATCCAACAACACCTACAAAGTACTTCTAGTTTTATACTTGTTCTAGGTAAAGCGAACGTTAAGCGTGCGTAGAGTTGTATCGGTGGTCAATAGAACTTGAGGGAATATTTGTTCTACCTTGAGCTCCTCGTTGGGTTCGACACTCTTACTTATCAAAAGAGGCTACAATTGATCCCCTATACTTGTGGGTTATCAGCAGCCTCGGCACTGTGGAGGACGAGGCCGACGTGACCGCAGAAGAGAAGGAGTTTGCCAAGTGGACGGGGTCTGCTGTGGAGCCCAGCGGTGCCGGCGCTGGGGTTCCTCTTGTCGAAGAAGCGGTCGAGGAGTCGGCCGAAGAGGAGACCGATGCGGATGACTCCTCGGCCCCAGGGAAGAAACACGTCCTGCGACGGGCTGGCTCCGGCGAGCCGGTGCGGCCCAACAAGACCGCGCAGCGGCAATGGGCCCAGACGCAGCCCGTGCGCCAGATGAGGCGTACGACCGCAGCAGCGGAAGCCGTGGCAACGAAGAGGGCGGCGGGCGCCGCCTCCTCCTCGTCCAAGCGGCCCAGGACCCCATCCCCTTCTCGTCCCCTCGCCGACGCTACCTCGGAGGCCGATTTCGATCTTGGGTACTTTAGCCCGAAGAGGAAGAGGAGGCCAGAGGAGGAGGACGAGTAAGCACCTTGCCCCTCATCATCTCCTGTTCCTCCTCCTGTGCTATCTTTCCCTGACTTGATCTTATCTTCAGAGTGACATGGAGACACTGGCCCAGAGGGCGGCGAAGAGAGCCAGGGCTTCGACGGGTGACGAGCCCCCGGTGAGCGCTCCGCGCACGCCGGTGTTGGTGGTGATCAGCTTGGACGACAACCCTCAGCGCAGCCCCGCTCCAGCCCCGAGCGTGAGTCCGCTATTCACTACCCATCGACGGGCGTTGGGGTGTGTATCCTTTGCGTTGACCGTGCCGGGTTCGCAGGAGGAGAGCGGCAACAGGAGGAGCCGCTAAGGGCCGCCCCTGACACGACCACGCCACCCAGAGGGGTGTCTCCGGCAAGGGCATCTACCGCCGAGCCTACGCGCATGGAGGAAGAGGGGGCTAGTATGGGTGCTGGTGGCTCCATCCCGGCAACAAACGTTGGCGGCGAGGGAACCACTTCTCCTCAGCTCGGCATAGGTAAGCTGCCTGCCTCCCGTCCCTTGCTATCTCTGCCACGTGATGTTCTTTCTTTTCTTTGTTTGGACTTTGATTTCGGCCTCGCTTCATTCTCCTTTCTGGTTTCCAGACCCTTCCTCGACGAACCAAGTGGATGTCGACGCTGTCATCGAGGAGGTCGCCAAGGATGCCAGCCACCAAGCTCGCTGCCGGGGACGCCGCCAAGTCCGCCGCCGAGGAGGCCGCCAAGGGGCCTGCCGGGGAGTCCGGCAAGGCTGTTGCCGGGGAGGCTAGCAAGGCGGCTGCCGAGGAGGCCACCAAGGAGCTTGCAGGGGAGGCCAGCAAGGCGCCTTCCAGG
Source organism: Aegilops tauschii subsp. strangulata (assembly GCF_002575655.3). Lineage (NCBI taxonomy): Eukaryota > Viridiplantae > Streptophyta > Magnoliopsida > Poales > Poaceae > Aegilops > Aegilops tauschii. The sequence continues at coordinate 294,575,717 of NC_053040.3, read as the reverse complement.
GAGGCCGGCAGGGCTGCTGCTGGGGAGGCCGGCAAGGCTGCTGCCGAGGAGGCCGCCAAGGGGCCCGCGGTGGATGAGGTGGCCGATGAACAACCTTCCTCCTCCACAGCCCCCGCCCCGGGCAAGTACTTGAAGGTGGGCAATGATCTGTTCGTCTGCCTCCCGGGGACGGCAAGCACCAGAGCGCTAGCCGAAGGGGAGGTTTTCGACGATGAGGCCCTCGCCGCCGCCGGGCTCTAGGTTGTCGACGAACCGAGCGCCAGCAGCGGTGGTTCCCAGAAGGAGCAGCTCCTCCGGGCCATGAGCGCCAATTTCCAGAAACTTCAGGTGCTCCACCATGCCCGCCAGCATAAGGTGAACTCTAGGACGGCGGCCGTGGACAAGGCAGAAGCAGACTTTCAGGAGCGCGTCGCTTAGATGCAAGTCTGGTTCGCCGTGGCAAGGCAGGACCTGAGGGCCATCCAGGATCAGCTGGACGAGCGCCGACAAGAGCTCCTCTTGAAGCAGGCTGACATCAAGAAGGCCCAAGAGGCGGCGAAGGAACATGCCGCCAAGGATGAAGCTGACCAAAGGCAGCGCCAAGCTCTGATGGACACCCAAGAGGCAGACCTCGTTGCTTGTGAATAGGCGCTTGCCGCCACGCTCCGCGACAAGGACGAGGAGATCGAGAAGCTCGTCGCGCAGTGGACCTAGGAACTGGAGCAGAAGCACAAAGATGCACTTGATGCTCTGGTCCTGGACCAAGCCGGCAAGGTGGAGAAGCTGGAGCTGGAGCGGGAGGAGCTGAAGGAGGAGATCTCAAAGATGACGAAGGACAGGGACATGACTACCCACACTCTGGCGGATTTGCAGGTCACCATCTCCGACAAGACCAAGCTGCTCTCCGAGGCCAACGATTCCATCGATGATCTGAAGCTGGATACCTTGGAAGGGACGCTTTCGGAGGTCAGGGCCCGTGAGGAGAGCCTGAACAAGGCCCTTGCGGACGAGAGGCAGCTGCTGCAGAGTGCCGCCGCTGCCCATAACGACTATGGACAGCACGAAGCTCTAGCCCAGCCGCCTCATCGACGTTGCAAAGAGGCTCACCATGCAGCTAGCCGTCATGGGCATGCCGGACTTCAGGTACTCCCAGGAGGCGAACATAAGCCCCAGTGCCAGGCTGACCTTGTTCTTCGAGCACGTCCTCGACGCCCCTAGAGCAGCTCCGCTCCAGTCGAGCAACTTATCTGGCCAATGAGGCTCAAAAGCTTTGCCGGGGCGCCCTGACCAAGGTGCTCACCAAGGTGGCGTTCTGGAACCCTAGCGTCGACTTCGCCAACGCGCTTCAGAGTTTGCCGGAGGATGCGGACCTCAAGCACTCAAAGAGCGTATCGAGCCCATCATCAGCTGCGTTGACGGAGTCAAGAGGTTGGAAGGCTAGCGCCGGGTCTAGCCACTCCATTTCTCATTGCCGCTGCGAGTTCGTGCCCAAGACAATTTTATCTTAAGTTAGAAACATGGCAACCACTGACGTAATATAACCTTGCAGTATTTTGAAATAGTGCATGCTATCTTCATGTTTGATCTTTCTTTGTATGTACACACCTTACGCTTAGTTGGATAGGTTTACCGGCGCATAAACCCGTGCCGCGGCGCTTTGAGGAACGGATCCTTAGCAGCCTGCTGGGGGCGCTTGCTGCCGGAGAAGCCATGTTGCCATTTTCGGCGCAACCGCTTGAACTGTTGAGCGGACTTGAAACAGAACAAAGGTGTTGCCAATAGCGGAAGGGTTCCTTTGTGTGCAGGTTTTCCATACAAGGGGCAAAATCTTTCGAGGAAAATAACCCTATAAAAAGGAAATTGCTCAAGGTTTTGCATGACTTAGCTTTTCGTCGCCACGCGGATCGTTGTTGCAGCTGCAGACGACACCGCTCGCCTAGTGGCTGGCACCAGAGTGATGGGGATGATTTTGACATCCTCCGCCGCCAGCGTCTGCCCTGTGGCTTGCCCGCGCTGGCACGGACAGACTGGCGCCGGACGAGCCGACCGCTGGGGCCTTCTTCTTCTTTGGAGCCATCGCGATGAAGGGGTCAATGCGCTAACTTCTAGACCAGATTTTCACAGCCTCACGCCCCCTACCTGGCGCGCCAAAGATGTCGGGGAAAACGACACCTATGGGATCCCGAGGACCCCTACTACGGTTGGCGGGGGCGAAGAGCTGCGCAAAGAGCAGGTCTAGCAATCAACGCGAGGGGATTTTTACCCAGGTTCGGGCCGCAAACGATGCGTAAAACCCTAGTCCTGCTTGTCTGTGTTTATCTCGTGTTCTTTAGTTCTTGGACTAGCTACTATACGTGCCCAGTCCAAAAAGTCCGAATCCTCCCACAGTACGCCTCGGGCCTCCTTTTATATGTCAAAGGGGTCACCACAGTGGCACACAGGAGGTGGAAAGTATCTACAGTGTACAAGTTTATCGCCTGACATCGTAGGACAAATGCATTTAATGCGCTGCCCATGTGCCCTCTTGCTTTATCGGGGACGGCAACAGAGCTCGTCCCGTCCGTCGCCGCCTCGCCTCGCTTCGACGCGCGTCCAAACTGACGAGGCATGCAGTGCCATGCTGGCTGGCTTGCTGGTCGCCGTGCTGGTGCGGTGATAAGGCCTTCACGAAGATCTGCATGCCATCACGTAGGTGCTTGACTAGTTGGCCTAGAAGCTGCATGCTACCATGCAGGTGCTTGCCTAGTTGGTGGGCTGGTTGACGCGTCGGAACGGCCGCGGGGCAGCGAAGCTCTGGCAGGTGCGGGCCTGGTCGCGGCCCCGCAGATGCTCCCGGCAAGGGTCTTGCCGGGGTCTCGCGGCCGCCCCCGGCAAGGATCTTGCCGGGGGTCTTCGTCTTCTGATTCTTATGTAGACTCGCATGCCTTTGGTCTTCACAAAGATCTCCATGCCACCACGCAGGCGCCCCCGAGTCTTGGTTTTGACGTTGTCGATGGTGTCAGATTTCTCAGGCTCAAGGGTGGTGGCCTTGCTGGTGTTGGGCAAGTCGCCCCGGCAAGGCTCTTGTCGGGGCTACGTAGGCCGCCCCGGCAAGGGCATTGCTGGGGGAAGTCCATCTTGCCCCATTGCTCTTCATGCCTCTGGCTTGAGTGCTGTCTTGGCAGTCTTGTACCTTTCCTTCCTCTGCCCCGCCAAGCATGGCCACAGGTGTGGCTACGACTTCCCGTGCAGAAGTAAAGGGGTACAGAAAGGCCCCTACTTTTGTACACCGACAGCTTATCACTTAGGGTCTGAGTGCCATGATTTAAGATCTGAACCGTTTATGTTTTCACCATTATATCTATGTTCTAGATCCAATCTTGCAAATCATATTCACCTATTACGTGTTATGATTCGTAAACCCCGGGGTGACAAAAATCAGGATACTTTCCGGTGATGACCGTAGTTTGAGGAGTTCATGTATTCACTATGTGTTAATGCTTTGTTCTGGTTCTCTATTAAAAGGATGCCTTAATATCCTTTAGTTTCCTTATGGACCCCACTGCCACGGTAGGGTAGGACAAAAGATGTCATACAAGTTCTTTCCATAAGCACGTATGACTATTTACGGAATACATGCCTACATTATATTTATGAACTGGAGCTAGTGCCATATCGCCCTAGGTTATGACTGTTATATGATGAATATCATCCAACGAATGCACCGATCCAATGCCTACGAATTTTCCACATATTGCACTTGCTAAGTTACTATTGCTACTGCTTTGTTACAACTGCTACACTATTGTTGTTGTTGTTACCGTTACTATTGCTACTGTTCCTACTACCATCAAACTATCATACTACTGTGTTATTTGTTGCAAATAATTAATCTCCAGGTGTGGTTGAATTGACAACTCAACTGCTAATACCTACAAATATTCTTTGGCTCCCCTTCTGTCGAAACTATAAATTTGGGTTGAATACTCTACCATCGAAAACTATTGCGATCCCCTATACTTGTGGGTTATCAAGACCTTTTTCTGGCGCCGTTGCCGGGGAGCATAGCTATATTTGTTGAGTCACTTGGGATTATTATCTATTTATCACTATGAATAATCTGAAGGATACCAAAACCAAGATATTTTCGTCTAAGATGAGGGGAGGTAAGGAACTGCCATCTAGCTCTGCACTTGATTCACCTTCTGTTTTGAGTAGACTTGCAACGCCCCAACATGCTATTAATCCTGATATGTCACAAGTTATTGATGATGCTACTTCTGCTATGAATGATACTCATGATGATGCTAGTACCTTGCTTGATGATAATGTGCCACTAGGTGAATTTCTTGATGAACAACTTGCTAGAGCTAAGGATATTGAGAATGTTGAAACTCATGAAATTATTGAAACTGATGAAGTACTTGAAACTAAAAATCTTGAAACACCTATTAGACCTAGCTCTCCTAGATATAAAATTCCTAAGATGCCTAAAGGTTATGTTATGGATGGGGAGATAGCTAGAGACTTTCTTGCTTGCAATGATAGGGATGATCTTAAGAAATTATTATGCAAACTGAAAGAAAAATCTTTGAACGCTAGAATGAAATGTAATCCTAAGTTTGCTACTTCACCTGTCTTTGTTACTGATAAGGATTATGAATTCTTTGTCCACCTAGAGTTAGTTACTTTGGTTGAATCTGATCCTTTCCATGGCTATGAAAATGAAACTGTTGTGGCACATCTTACTAAGTTGAATGATATAGCCACCCTTTTTGCTCATGATGAGAAAATTCGCTACTATTATATTCTCAAGTTATTTCTGTTCTCATTAAAGGGTGATGCTAAGATATGGTACAATACTCTTGCTCCTGGTTGTGTGCGTAGTCCCCAGGATATGATTTATTACTTCTCTGGAAAATATTTTTCTGCTCATAAGAAACAAGCTGCCTTATAGGAAATATTTTACTTTGTGCAAATCAAAGAAGAGAGTCTCCCACAAGCTTGGGGGTGGCTTATCCAATTGCTTAATGCTTTGCCTGATCATCCTCTTAAGAAAAATGAAATACTTGATATCTTCTATAATGGACTAATCTATGCTTCTAGGGATTTCCTAGATAGTTGTGCTGGTTGTGTTTTCAGGGAACAAAAGGTTGAATAAGCTAAGGAATTATTGAAGAACTATGATGATTGGACTCTTCCTGAACCACCGCCTAAACCCACTCAGAAGAAGAGGGGTATCTTATTTCTCAGTCCTAAAGATATGCAAGAGGCAAAGAAATGTATGAATGATAAAGGTATTAAAGTAGAAGATGTTAAAATTTTACCTCCTATTGAAGAAATACATGGACTTGATACACCACCTCCATAGGTGGTAGAGGTAAAATCTTTAATGAAATTTGATGAAAGTGACATCCCTTACAATAAACATCCTAGTCAATGCCTTTATGAGTTTGATAACTACATTAGAAAACAAGATCACTTCAATGCATGTTATGAAAAATTGAAATACAACTCTGATATGATTGCTCGATTGAGTGACTTGTTATTTACAATCACTAATGATGTTAGAGGTGTAGGAAAACACACTACAACAGGATGTTGCTAAAGCGACACTACGATTAGAGACCCTTCCAGAAGGATTTGCTGCTTTCTTAAAATGATAGAGAGCGAAACTGTGTGCGATGCATTAATCGCAAACGATGATGTAAAAAACCGTCAAAAAAAGATGCAAACGTTTGCGATGAGGTATACATCAAACACGGTTCAGATTTTAGTTGCGTGTGCGATGAGGGGCATATAGTTCAGTTCAATTAACTGTTTGTGATGAGACAGAACAATAGAAACGGGCAGCCAGATGAAGGCATGCGCGATATATGACATATAGTTCACTGGGATAAACTGTTTGTGATGAGGTGGAACAATAGAAACGGACAACTAGATGAAGGTTTGTACGATATACGGCATAAAGTTCACTCTGATGACTATTTGTGATTAGGCAACACAAAAGAAACGGTCAGTCAGATCACGGTGTGTGTGATATACAACATATGGTTCACTCGGATGAACTATTTTCGATTAGGCAACACTATAGAAAGATCCAATTACATAGGTGCCTAGTACACACATGACATTTCCACACACCAAAGTAAACTATTACATGCATAATTAACTAGGATAAACGATCATCTGATCATCATCTACTTCTTGTGACGCTTGCCGCCACTGCTCTACTAGGATAAACGGAACAGTATTCTTTACTGTGAATAGTGTGCTCTGCTGCGCACACAAGTATATGGATCATAGCCTCGGGCGAGCAATGTGCCCGCAGGCGTCGTGCTAGCTCGATGTTCCTTCTATGCTAAGTTTCCATTAATTGATGGTGTTTTATGAACACGCCACCGTTTCCCACCATTTCCTCACCGGTTTCCCGCCGCCACCCAGCGATATTGCGCATAAACCTAGGCGGCGTGCGACGCATGGAGGGAACAAGCGCAGCCTGTAGCACCTCCACCTTTTCCAAGCATGCTAACCCACCAAAGTGCCACCTCTGCCATCAACCTCCTCGACGAGGTAAACAAGAAGGTGCCACGGCCCGTTGAGGCCAAGGCGCTCCCCGGCAAGGCGATGGACGACGCCGTGATGCGCGTCATCGCCACGGTTGAGCAAACCCTTGGCGCACGGCGCTTCAGCGCCGTGGATCAAGACAGGCATGTCAGCGTCGAGAGGCTGCAGCTCACCGCACAACATGATCAATGGCGTGCCGCAGAGCAAGCTAGGCGCGTCCGCGCTGAGAGGCTGCAGCTCGCCGCACAACGAGACCATTGGTGCGCCACAGAGCGAGAGGCGCGGCGCGCCGCACAGCAAGAGCGGATCCATCGGCGCTTGCGTGCTGTTGACAGGGTGTCGCAGCTGGGTACACGTCCATGCAGTACCCCCATTCCCCGCCAGGATTGGGCAGAGGTGTTGGAAATATGCCCTAGAGGCAATAATAAATAGGTTATTATTATATTTCCTTGTTCATGATAATCGTTTATTATCCATGCTAGAATTGTATTGATAGGAAACTCAGATGCATGTGTGGATACATAGACAACACCATGTCCCTAGTAAGCCTCTAGGAGACTAGCTCGTTGATCAATAGATGGTTACAGTTTCCTGACCATGGACATTGGATGTCGTTGATAACGGGATCACATCATTAGGAGAATGATGTGATGGACAAGACCCAATCCTAAGCCTAGCAATAGATCATGTAGTTCGTTTGCTCAGAGCTTTTCTAATGTCAAGTATCAGTTCCTTAGACCATGAGATTGTGCAACTCCCGGATACCGTAGGAATGCTTTGGGTGTACCAAATGTCACAACGTAACTGGGTGACTATAAAGGTGCACTACAGGTATCTCCGAAAGTGTCTGTTGGGTTGGCACGAATCGAGACTGGGATTTGTCACTCTGTGTAAACGGAGAGGTATCCTGGGCCCACTCGATAGGACATCATCATAATGTGCACAGTGTGACCAAGGAGTTGATCACGGGATGATGTGAGTTACGGAACGAGTAAAGAGACATGCCGGTAACGAGATTGAACAAGGTATCAGGATACCGACGATCGAATCTCGGGCAAGTAACATATTGATAGACAAAGGGAATTGCATACGGGATTGATTGAATCCCCGACATCGTGGTTCATCCGATGAGATCATCGTGGAACATGTGGGAGCCAACATGGGTATCCAGATCCCGCTGTTGGTTATTGACCGGAGAACGTCTCGGTCATGTCTGCATGGTTCCCGAACCCGTAGGGTCTACACGCTTAAGGTTCGATGACGCTAGGGTTATAGGGTAAGCATGTACGTGGTTACCGAATGTTGTTCGGAGTCCCGGATGAGATCCCGGACGTCACGAGGAGTTCCGGAATGGTCCGGAGCTAAAGATTTATATATGGGAAGTCCTGTTTTGGTCACCGGAAAAGTTTCGGGTGATATCGGTAATGTACCGGGACCACCGGGAGGGTCCCGGGGGTCCACCAAGTGGGGCCACCAGCCCCAGAAGGCTGCGTGGGCCAAGTGTGGGAGGGGACCAGCCCCAGGTGGGCTGGTGCGCCCCCCCACCAAGGCCCAAGGCGCATGGGAGAGTGGGAGGGGGCAAACCCTAGTCCAGATGGGCCTTAAGGCCCACCCTAGTGGCGCCCCCTCTCCTCCCCTTGGCCGCCCCCCTTGGATGGGATCTAGGGCTGGCCGCCTCCTCTTGGGGTGGGAACCCTAGAGGGGGGCGCAGCCCCCTCCCCCCTATATATAGTTGAGGTTTGGGCTGCCCAAGATACATGAGAACGTCTCCCTTTTCGGCGCAGCCCTACCCCTCTCCCTCCTCCTCCTCTCCCGCGGTGCTTGGCGAAGCCCTGCGGGATTTCCACGCTCCTCCATCACCACCACGCCGTCGTGCTGCTGCTGGATGGAGTCTTCCCCAACCTCTCCCTCTCTCCTTGCTGGATCAAGGCGTGGGAGACGTCACCGGGCTGCACGTGTGTTGAACGCGGAGGCACCGTTCTTCGGTGCTTAGATCGGAATCAACCGCGATCTGGATCGCTACGAGTACGACTCCTTCATCCGCGTTCTTGCAACGCTTCCGCATCGCGATCTACAAGGGTATGTAGATCCACTCCCCTTCCCCTCGTTGCTAGATTACTCCATAGATTGATCTTGGTGATGCGTAGAAAATTTTGAATTTCTGCTACGTTCCCCAACAGTGGCATCATGAGCTAGGTCTATGCGTAGTTTCTATGCACGAGTAGAACACAAAGCAGTTGTGGGCGTAGATGTTGCCAATTCTTCTTGCCGCTACTAGTCTTATCTTGTTTCGGCGGCATTGTGGGATGAAGTGGCCCGGACCGACCTTACACGTACGCTTACGTGAGACAGGTTCCACCGACTGACATGCACTAGTTGCATAAGGTGGCTAGCGGGTGTCTGTCTCTCCCACTTTAGTCGGAACGGATTCGATGAAAAGGGTCCTTATGAAGGGTAAATAGAAATTGGCATATCACGTTGTGGTTTTACGTAGGTAAGAAACGTTCTTGCTAGAAACCTATACAAACCACGTAAAAACTTGCAACAACAATTAGTGGACGTCTAACTTGTTTTTGCAGCATGTGCTATGTGATGTGATATGGCCAGAAGATGTGATGAATGATATATGTGATGTATGAGATTGATCATATTCTTGTAATAGGAATCACGACTTGCATGTCGATGAGTATGACAACTGGCAGGAGCCATAGGAGTTGTCTTTAATTTTTGTATGACCTGCGTGTCATTGAATAACGCCATGTAAATTACTTTACTTTATTGCTAAGCGCGTTAGCCATAGAATTAGAAGTAATCGTTGGCGTGACAACTTCATGAAGACACAATGATGGAGATCATGATGATGGAGATCATGGTGTCATGCCGGTGACAAAGATGATCATGGTGCCCCGAAGATGGAGATCAAAGGAGCAAAATGATATTGGCCATATCATGTCACTATTTGATTGCATGTGATGTTTATCATGTTTACATCTTATTTGCTTAGAACGACGGTAGCATAAATAAGATGATCCCTCACTAAAATTTCAAGAGACGTGTTCCCCCTAACTGTGCACCGTTGCGAAGGTTCATTGTTTCGAAGCACCACGTGATGATCGGGTGTGATAGATTCTAACGTTCGAATACAACGGGTGTTGACGAGCCTAGCATGTACAGACATGGCCTCGGAACACATGCGAAACACTTAGGTTGACTTGACGAGCCTAGCATGTACAGACATGGCCTCGGAACACAAGAGACCGAAAGGTCGAACATGAGTCGTATAGTAGATACGATCAACATGGAGATGTTCACCGATGATGACTAGTCCGTCTCACGTGATGATCGGACACGGCCTAGTTTGACTCGGATCATGTATCACTTAGATGACTAGAGGGATGTCTATCTGAGTGGGAGTTCATTAATCAGATGAACTTAATTATCATGAACATAGTCAAAAGGTCTTTGCAAATTATGTCATACGCTTTAGTTCTACTGTTTAAGATATGTTCCGAGAGAAACATTTAGTTGAAAGTTGGTAGTAGCAATTATGCGGACTGGGTCCGTAAACTGAGGATTGTCCGCATTGCTGCACAGAAGGCTTATGTCCTTAATGCACCGCTCAGTGTGCTGAACCTCAGCGTCGTCTGTAGATGTTGTAGAACATCTGACATACACGTTTTGATAACTACGTGATAGTTCAGTGGGTAATGCTAACGGTTTAGAATTGTGGCACCAAAGACGGTTTTGAAACGTCGCAGAACATATGAGATGTTCTGAAGACTGAAATTGGGATTTCAGACTAGTGCCCACGTCAAGAGGTATGAGACCTCTGACAAGTTTCTTAAGCCTGCAGACTAAGGGACAAAAGCTCAATCGTTGAGCATGTGCTCAGATTGTCTGAGTGCCACAATCGCTTGAATCGAGTGGGAGTTAATCTTCCAGATGAGATAGTGATGGTTCTCCATAGTCACTACCACCAAGCTATTAGAGCTTCGTGATGAACTATAACATATCAGGGATAGATATGATGATCCTTGAGCTATTCGCGATGTTTGACACCGCGAAAGTAGAAATCAAGAAGGAGCATCAATTGTTGATGGTTAGTAAAACCACTAGTTTCTAGAAGGGCAAGGGCAAAAGGGATACTTCATAAAACAGCAAGTCATTTGCTGCTCTAGTGAAGAATCCCAAGGTTGAACCAAAACCCGAGACTAAGTGCTTCTGTAATGAGGGGAACGGTCACTGAAGCGGAACTACCCTAGATACTTGGTAGATGAGAAGGCAGGCAAAGTCGACAGACGTATATTGGATATACATTATATGAATGTGTACTTTACTAGTACTCCTAGCAGCACCAGGGTATTAGATACCGGTTCGGTTGCTAAGTGTTAGTAACTCGAAATAAAAGCTGCGGAATAAACGGAGACTAGCTAAAGGTGAGATGACGATATGTGTTGGAAGTGTTTACAAGGTTGATGTGATCAAGCATCGCATGCTCCCTCTACCATGGAGATTTGGTGTTTGCGTTGAGCATGATTGGATTATGTTTATCGCAATACGGTTATTCATTTAAGGAGAATAATGGTTACTCTGTTTATTTGAATAATACCTTCAATGGTCTTGCACCTAAAATGAATCTCGATCGTAGTGATACACATGTTCGTGCCAAAAGATATAAAATAGTAATGATAGTACCACATACTTGTGGCACTGCAATTTGAGTCATATTGGTATAGAACGCATGAAGAAGCTCCATGTAGATGGATCTTTGGACTCAGTCGTTTTTGAAAAGATTGAGACATGCGAACCATGTCTATTGGTATATATGCATGAAGAAACTCCATGCAGATGGATCGTTTGGACTCACTTGATTTCGAATCACTTGAGACATGCAAATCATACCACATGGGCAAGATGACTGAAAGTCCTCGTTTTCAGTAAGATGGAACAAGAGAGCAACTTATTGGAAGTAATACATTTTGATGTATGCAGTCCAATGAGTGCTGAGGCATGCAGTGGATATCGTTATGTTCTTACTTCACAGATGATTTGAGTAGATGCTGAGTGTATTTACTTGATGAAACACAAGTCTGAATTATTGAAAGGTTCAAGTAATTTCAGAGTGAAGTTGAAGATCGTCGTGACAAGAGGATAAAATGTCTGTGATATGATCATAGAGATGAGTATCTGAGTTACGAGTTTGGCACACAATTAAGACATTGTGGAATGTGTTTCACAGTTAATACCGCCTGGAACACCACAGTGTGATGGTGTGTCCGAACATCATAACTGCACCCTATTGGATATGGTGCATACCATGATGTCTCTTATCGAATTACCACTATCGTTTATGGGTTAGGCATTAGAGACAACCGCATTCACTTTAAAAGGGGCACCACGCAATTCCGTTGAGACGACACCGTTTAGAGAAACCTAAGTTGTCGTTTCTTAAAAGTTTGGGGCTGCGATGCTTATGTGAAAAAGTTTCAGGCTGATAAGCTCGAACCCAAAGCGGATAAATGCATCTTCATAGAATACCCAAAATAGTTGGGTAAACCTCCTATTTCAGATATGGAAGCAAAAGTAATTGCTTCTAGAAACGAGTCCTTTCTCGAGGAAAAGTTTCTCTCGAAAGAATTGAGTGGGAGGATGGTGGAAACTTGATAAGGTTATTGAACCATAACTTCAACTAGTGTGTAGCAGGGCACAGGAAGTTGTTCCTGTGGCACCTACACCAATTGAAGTGGAAGCTTATGATAGTGATCATGAAACTTCGGATCAAGTCACTACCAAACCTCGTAGGACGACGAGGATGCGTGCAACTTCAGAGTGGTACGTGATCCTGTCTGAGATATCATGTTGTTGGACAATACTGAACCTACGAGCTATGGAGAAGCGATGGTGGGCCCATATTCCGACCAATGGTTGGAAGCCATGAAATCCAAGATAAATGGAACTTTGAGAAGAAGACAGACGTGGACGGTAATGTTACCGTCTATGAAGCTCGACTTGTGGCAAAGAGTATTTCCACAAGTTCAAGGAGTTGACTACGATGAGATTTTCCCATCCGTAGCGATGCTTAATTCCGTCGGAATCATGTTAGCATTAGCTGCATTTATGAAATCTGGCAGATGGATGTCAAAACAAGTTTCCTTACCAGTTTTCGTAAGGAAAGGTTGTATGTGATACAATCAGAAAGGTTTTGTCGATCCTAAGGATGCTAAAAGGTATGCTAGCTCCAGCGATCCTTCTAAGGACTGGAGTAAGCATCTCGGAGTTGGAATGTACGCTTTGATGAGATGATCAAAGATTTTGGGTTTATACAAAGTTTATGAGAAACTTGTATTTCCAATAAAGTGAGTGGGAGCGCTGCAACATTTCTGATAAGTATATGTGAATGACATATCGTTGATCCGAAATGATGTAAAATTTCTGGAAAGCATAAAGGGTTGTTTGAAAGGAGTTTCTCAAAGGAAGAACTGGATAAAGCTGCTTACATATTGGGCATCAAGATCTATAGAGATAGATCAAGACGCCTGATGATACTTTCAAAGAACGCACACCTTGACATGATTTTGAAAGAGTTCAAAATAGATCAGCAAAGAAGGAGTTCCTGGCTGTGTTACAAGGTGTGAGTATTGAGTAAGACTCAAGACCTGACCACAGCAGAAGAGAGAGAAAGGACGAAGGTCGTCCCCTATGCTTTAGACGTAGGCTCTACAGTATGCTATGCTGTGTACCGCACATGAAGTGTGCCTTGCCATGAGTTGGTCAAGGGGTACAATAGTGATCCGGGAATGGATCACATGACAGTGGTCGAACTTATCCTTAGTATCTAGTGGACTAAGGAATTTTTTCGATTATGGAGGTGAAAAGGAGTTCGTCGTAAAGAGTTACGTCGATGCGAACTTTGACACTAATCCGGATGACCCTGAGTAGTAAACCGGATTCGTATAGTAGAGCAATTATTTGAAATGGCTCCAAATAGTGCGTGGTAGCATCCACAAGATGACATAGATATTCGTAAAGCACACACGGATCTGAAAGGTTCAGACCCGTCGACTAATAACCTCTCTCACAAGCATAACCAAACCAGAACTCATTGAGTGTTAATCACATAATGATGTGAACTAGATTGTTGACTCTAGTAAACTATTTGTATGTTGGTCACATGGTGATGTGACCTATCAGTGTTAATCACATGGTGATGTGAACTAGATTATTGACTCTAGTGCAAGTGGGAGACTGTTGGAAATATGCCCTAGAGGCAATAATAAATAGGTTATTATTATATTTCCTTGTTCATGATAATCGTTTATTATCCATGCTAGAATTGTATTGATAGGAAACTCAGATGCATGTGTGGATACATAGACAACACCATGTCCCTAGTAAGCCTCTAGGAGACTAGCTCGTTGATCAATAGATGGTTACGGTTTCCTGACCATGGACATTGGATGTCGTTGATAACGGGATCACATCATTAGGAGAATGATGTGATGGACAAGACCCAATCCTAAGCCTAGCACTAGATCGTGTAGTTCATTTTCTCAGAGCTTTTCTAATGTCAAGTATCAGTTCCTTAGACCATGAGATTGTGCAACTCCCGGATACCGTAGGAATGCTTTGGGTGTACCAAACGTCACAACGTAACTGGGTGACTATAAAGGTGCACTACAGGTATCTCCGAAAGTGTCTGTTGTCACGACCGGTTTTTCAATAAAATAATTATTGATAGACCAATCCCTTTTACGGACCAGTAAGGAAGAATTCCTTCTCACTGGTAGACAAAATCTTGGTCACAGAAGAAAAATACCAGGAGTACTGAATATAATACAAGGTTGAGCGGAGGATGCCCAACAATTTATTACATGCACGCCGCTAAAGCAAGACGGCGGATAGGTTGGCTTACTACTAACTCACGATAAAAACGGTGGTGGAAATATCACCGCGAAGCGAGTGATATGACTCCAGAAGACTACAGCTCTTCGAGCGTCGGAGTGAGGCTTGAGGAGACTTATTGCGGGTGGCGGAAGCGTATATAATACAAGTGACCATTATCCGCGATCCCGCAGGACTGACTGGGACTCCTCTAGGCGTCGGACGCGCTATCAAACTCTTCATCCAAGAGATCGCCTTCGTCAACATCTGGCCAAATCAACAAGCCAGGTGAGTACTATGAAAGTACTCGCAAGACAGTTCGGACATAAGATATAACAAATGTAAACTTGAAGCATATGAACAATTTATCCAGTGCGTTCAGACATAGATATAATAAATACTGGGTGCCAAGCGAGGGTCTGAATGACGCCTCGAGCGGAAACTGCAGAATAGTAATACTGGTGCCAAACGAGGGTCTGAATGACTCCTCGAGAGGAAACTGCAAGAATAATAATACTGGTGCCAAACGAGGGTCTGAATGACTCCTCGAGAGGAAACTGCGAGAATAATAATACTGGTGCCAAACGAGTGTCTGAATGACTCCTCGAGAGGAAACTGCAAGAATAATAATAATGCCACAGTCGGACGTCTGAGCGACAGCACATAAAGGGCTTATAACAGAAAATAAAGGATGAACATGCCACAGTCGGACGTCTGAGCGACATCACATAAAGGGCTTATATTGTAGCTCAATAATACAATAGTTCGGGAACATAAATTATCACAAGTACGAGACAATATAAAGTTAGTCCATCCACAGGAATAATAATTTAACTGGATTTACCACTTGAGCTTGTTCATCGGGGGCAAGTTTTTCACGCGGATAGATATGGATATACTGATTTCACTACTTGATCATGGATACGATGACTTGGAAGGAATTGACTCTGCAGAGTTTGTACTTAACCACAGCCAACGGATTTCAGTAGTCACAGGGACTAGTTCCGTCTACGGTGTTTTGGAAGAAACACGTCTAACCAGTACACACCCAATTCAACCTTCCGAAGCCAGGGATCACCCTCGGCAACGTTCAAGAAAAACCTTGAGACGGGGAGGCTACAACCTCGCATAGCATGGGATCAAATTTCTATACGCGCGCTCTAAGGGGGTGCCCCCCTCTCGGTCCCAACCGGAAACACCCATGCCCCCTGACCGGATGACTGGCTTTAATCCTGGGACAAGGTACCATCATCCCGGCCTCTCTGTTTGGTGTGTACACGGAAAGAGGTTACCAACTTACTAAACCGCATCCTGGCAAATGAAACATGTGGTAGCACGGAAGAGGGAAAGAACGATAACGTGACTCCGTCCACGTTAACGTCGGAGAAAGTCGGATGACGCAAGGCTGGCATGCTACAACAGTACCACCTTGCTTCCCTTCATGTCACCACATGATTAGGCCATCTCTCACCAGAGATCATCGCAACTTTGGAACATGCGGGGAAAAGAACGATAACGTGACTCCGTCCACGTTAACCTCGGAGAAAGTCGGATGATGCAAGGCTGGTATGCTACAACAGTACCACCTTGCTGCCCTTCATGTCACCACATGATTAGGCCATCTCTCATCAGAGATCATCGCAACTTTGGGACATACGGGTAGTTGCCTTACAAGCAACGAGGTATTTACCGACACTCATATGCCACGCACAACTTTCAAGCAAACATGTAAACGCCTGCCATATCAAATGTTCAAAACATGCTTGCCTGGTTCGGAGAAGTCGGAGTCTAGCTCGGCGAAGTTCGCGGCTCCGTCACCTCTTCCGGAACCTACGGCAATCACGAAAACGGGCACTAACGTGAAAACCAACGCGTGCACAGAAACTTTTCCAAATATTTTTCAAATAAATCCCATAAAAAACTAGACAAAATTTGAAGGTTGCCAGAAAAAGAATCACTCAAAAATCCCTTTTTATTAAAAAGTTATAAAGGTTTCTATCCAGGGACTTATCTATAATGAAACAGAAAAGTTCCAGGGTTTTAACTGAGAAAACAGAAAACGGTTCGACTGGAAATGCGCAAACGCAAGAGGGAAAGCGTATTTGCCCGAAGGCGCCAACAGAAAACGGTTCGCGAAAGAATAGAACAGAGGCTGACATGCGGGGTCCACATGTCAGGTTTGAAAAGCTCGCCGGCGCCCGAAGACTGCGGTGGACGCCGGCGTCGAACCACGGCGAGTTAGGAGGATCGGAGGGTACCAAGAGCTTCAGCGTGTTCTTCCGCGTCGGTGGGTGGTGGACTCGACCAACGGGGAGCACCACGTCGACGGTGACACTATCTCCGGCGGACGGCGGCTCGGGTGATGGTGGGGAACTCCGGTGGAGGGCTGCAAACTTCGAATTGAAGCGCGGGTCAGAAGGAGAGATGCATAGTGAAGCTACTGGCAAGAGAAGGGAGGCGGAGGTGCACACACGGGGGCGAATCGAGCTGGATCCCGTGGCGGGTCGCGGCGGCCGGAGTCGAGGAAGGAGACCTCCTCGGGGCTCTTCCAGTGGCTAGGCGTGCTCTAGGTGGAGTGCAGGGATGGTGGGTGCTCGAGTTGAAGCTCGGGGCCTCTATTTATAGGCGGATCGACGGGGTGGCCGTGAACGGAGAATCTCCGGCGAGCGATTACGGCGATGCAGTGGATTGGCAGGAGGTTTGAGTGGCCAGGCAGCATCAGTGGAGGTTACTGGTGTCATTCCACATCTAAACGGAGTTGGTCTTGGCGTAATGGCGTCGGTCCACGGTGAGATGGCCGCACGGGCTCGACGGCGGCAGAGAGCGCGCTCCGCGCCCTGCGGTTCACGACGAGAGCGGCAGCGTGTTCGGGGGAGTGGAAGATCACGCGGCGAGCTCCGGTGGCTTGGGCGGCGCTGGGTGGCGTCGTCAGCGCCGTGCCTCCCGCTGGCGGCCGCAAAGCCGCCGCTGGCGTCGGTCACGGGGCGGCGCACCTTCTGCAGCTTGTCATCGACGTCCGCAAGGTGCCAGGCGTTCGTGCGGTGCAGGAACAAGGTGGAGGGGACGAGGAGCAAGGTGACACAGTGGCACTGGCGAGATCGACAACCATCTCTGAAGAAAACGACAGTAAGCCACTGAACTGTTTTCTGAATTTTCTGAACTTGACAATGACCAGGCACTGCAGGTGTTCGACAAAAATATTTGGCTATGAGATAATTTTTTTCTGGGGCTGTAACTTGGTGAGGTGACCACTCAATGCACCCAGAGGCTGCCTGATTTTACTTGGAATTTTTGGAGAAAGTTTTGAATGAATTTCACCAAATTTGACAAATCTGGTCCAAACTTGCAGCAAGTGTAGTTTGAAAATTTTGAACTGAAGACCAGTGGATCTTCATGGATCTTGGTTGAGGGTTCAAGGACTAGGGAGGAGAGTTGGTTTGGGGGCAGAAATCAAAACAGAAAGTAGAGTTCCTTTGTAAATCACCAATGGATAGAATAGAAGACAGAAATATATTTGAATAAGATTTAAATGGAATATAAACATAGGGGAGGTTCAACTTGCTGGATTAGATGCCAAACATGATCCAAAGATGAGGGGAGGGTCAGGAGAGAGTATTTGCACTAAGGCCATGGCAAGAAGGAATTGTTGAAAGTGGTAAAGGATTATTCCAAAAGCCATAGTGCAAATTTCAAAGAGATTTCCAAAAGGCATTTTCCCAAGTGACAAGTATTTTGTCTTGAGTCCAAATGAAAAGCAAGAACCTCCAAGACCAAAGACAGATCTTGGGTGAATCCAAATAAAACTTTTGCCATAAAAAATATTTGAAAGGTAGAGTTCTTTTGAAGAAAAATTTAGATCACCTCCCTCAGGTCAAATAAAAATCTTTTGAAAAATCCAAATAAAAACTTGGGTGTCACAACACCTACCCCCTTAGGAAAAATCTTGTCCTCGAGATTTCTGCTGATCCTCAAATAGATATGGATACTCTGCCCGGAGAAAATCTTCCCTTTCCCATGTAGCTTCATCCTCAGTGTGGTTGCTCCACTGAACTCTGAAAAACTTTGTCGTTTTCTGACGGGTCCTCCGTTCAGACTCTTCCAATATTTTTACTGGTCTTTCTCTGTAGGTGAGATCTGGTTGCATATCAATGTTCTCATGAGGTACATGCTTATCCGGGTTACCCACACATTTCCTCAACTGTGAGACGTGAAATACGTCATGGACGTCTGACAGTTCCTTGGGTAGGTCTAGTTGGTAGGCTACCGTGCCTCTTCGTGCCTTTACACAAAATGGTCCAATAAATCTTGGGGCTAGCTTCCCCTTAATTTTGAACCGTTGTAGACCCCTCATAGGAGACACTCGGAGGTATACGGAATCACCGGGTTCAAAGCTGACCTCACGATGCTTCCGATCATAGTAGCTCTTTTGTCGGCTCTGCGCTGTCTTGAGCCTGTCCCTGATTTGTTTAACTTTCTCCTCGGCCTCTTTAAGCATGCCCGGGCCAAAGATACGGCTGTCACCTGTTTCTGACCAATTCAGTGGGGTACGACACCTACGTCCGTACAATGCTTCAAAAGGTGCCATTTGCAAGCTGGCTTGGTAACTGTTGTTGTAAGCAAATTCGGCATACGGCAAACTCTCTTCCCAACTGGATCCATAGGTGAGCACACAGGCTCTTAGCATATCCTCTAGGATTTGATTTACACGTTCAGTTTGTCCATCAGTCTGAGGGTGGTATGCTGTACTGAAAGCTAGTTGCGTGCCCAGAGCTTGTTGTAGGTGATCCCAAAATTTGGAGACGAATTGGGTGCCTCGGTCTGATATTATAGTCTTCGGAACTCCGTGCAAGCAAACTATACGGGAGAGATAAATTTTGGCCAGTCTTTGTGTGGAGTAGGTAGTCTTCATGGGAATGAAATGAGCAACCTTGGTTAGTCGGTCTGTGATGACCCATATGGCGTCATTCCCACGCTGTGATCGGGGTAGTCCGACGATGAAGTCCATTCCTATTTCATCCCATTTCCACTCCGGTATCCTGTTTGGCTGGAGTAGCCCTGCTGGCTTCTGATGCTCGGCCTTGATGCGCTGACATGAATCGCAACAAGCAATAAATGTGGCTATATCTCTTTTCATACCATGCCACCAAAATCTTTCCTGCATGTCCTTGTACATTTTGGTTCCTCCAGGATGGATCGAGTATGGAGCGGTGTGGCTTTCGGTTAAGATTTGTTGCTTGAGTTCCTCAATGTTAGGTACGCAAAGTCTGTCTCCGTACCATAGTGTCCCTTCACTGTCGGTGACGAACTCTGAAGCCTTACCAAGGTTCATTTTCTTCTTTATGCCTTCGATGCTGGGATGTCCCTGTTGAGCCTTCTTAATTTGTTCCACCAGGGTGGGTTGTATCTCCAGATTTGATACGATGCCCTCAGCAACTAACATCATGTTGAGCCTAGCGAACTCTTTCTGAAACTCAGGCCTCAAGTTTTGCGGACCGTCACTGTCCGGGCTGGGGTTTCGACTAAGGGCATCGGCCACTACATTTTCCTTCCCTGGATGGTAGTGAATGCCGACATCATAGTCCTTGACCAATTCCAACCAGCGTCGTTGGCGTAAATTTAGCTCTGGCTGTGTGAAGATATATTTGAGGCTCTTATGGTCCGTGTATATTTCACAGCGATTCCCCAACAGAAAGTGCCTCCACTCCTTGAGTGCATGTATAACTGCTGCTAGCTCCAAGTCATGTGTTGGGTAATTTTCCTCATGTTTTCGCAGCTGCCGTGAGGCATATGAGACTACTTTGCCATCCTGCATTAGTACACATCCGAGACCTTTTCGGGATGCGTCACAATACACTTCAAAAATTTTGTGAATGGCTGGCACAGTTAATACCGGTGCGGTTGTCAGCTTCTTCTTTAGTTCTTGGAAGCTCTGCTCGCATGCTTCCGTCCATACAAACTTCTTGTCCTTCTTGAGCAACTGTGTCATTGGTTTTGCCACAGTGGAGAATCCTTCAATAAATCTTATGTAATATCCGGCCATTCCTAGGAAACTCCGCACATCAGTAACGTTGGCGGGTGGCTTCCAGTCAAGTATGGCTTTGACCTTTTCTGGGTCTACGGCCACGCCTTCTTAGTTCAATATATGGCCTAAGAAACCAACTTGTCTTAGCGAAAATTCGCACTTGCTAAATTTGGCGTACAACTGATGTTTCCTCAATTCTCCCAAAACAATTCTGAGGTGCTCAGCATGCTCTTCTGGTGTCCTTGAGTAAACCAGAATATCGTCGATGAATACCACCACAAATTTGTCCATGAATTTCATGAACACTTTGTTCATGAGGTGGATGAAATATGCGGGGGCGTTCGTTAGTCCAAAAGGCATCACTGTAAACTCGTATAACCCATATCTGGAAGTGAATGCTGTCTTGGGGATATCTTCTGTCCGTACCTTCAATTGGTGATATCCCGATCTCAAATCAATCTTTGAGAATACCTTGGCTTGTGCGAGCTGGTCAAACAAATCATTTATCCGTGGCATCGGATATTTGTTTTTGATGGTGACCATATTGAGGGCTCGATAGTCTATACACAGTCTCAGTGTCCCATCCTTTTTTCTTTGCGAACAACACAGGCGAACCCCATGGTGAGGAGCTGGCTCGAATGAATCCTTTGTCCAATAATTCCTTTATCTGCTTCTTCAACTCCACCAATTCTGAGGGTGCCATTCTATAAGGCTTCTTATAGATGGGAGCGGTGCCAGGTGCTAGTTCAATGCTGAACTCTATCTCTCGGTCTGGTGGCATGCCTGGTAGTTCTTCAGGGAACACATCAGGAAACTCGCATACCACTGGAACTTTTCTCAGTTCTGCAATGTCCATTTTGTTCAGTTTTGGTTGCGGTGATCGTGGCCTTCCTTGAGCGGAAACTCTTATTGTCTTGCCGTGATGGTGAGTGGGAATCACTGTCCGATTGAAACAGTCGATGAATCCTTTGTTGGTGGTCAACCAGTCCATCCCTAAGATGACATCCAGTCCCTTACTCTCCAACACGATGAGATTCGCGTGGAATTGGAGTCCTTCGAACTCAATGACCACTCCTCGGCAGTAACCCTAAGCGATTTGCTTATTTCCGGGGGACTTGATGATCATAGATTTTTCCAAGGGAAGTATTGGAAAACCATGTTGCAAAACAAAACTCTTCGAAACGAACGAATGGGAAGCTCCAGAATCAAACAAAACCGTGGCAGGTACTGTGTTGGCAGGGAACATACCGAGCACGATGTCTGGGGCATTCTGCGCCTCTTCCCTGGTCACATGGTTCAGGTGACCCTTCCGGTGGTTGTTGTTGGGGTTGAAATTGTTGCGCTTGGGGGCTGGATTGTTCCCACCATTGTTTGGCTTGGGTGCCGAGTTCCTTGGCTTTGGGAACTGTTTAGCATAGTGCCCTTCTTGACCACAAGTATAGCAGGTGACCCCTGGACGGTATGTGTACTCCTTATCCCTAGCATGGAACTGTCCGACGGGCCTTGGTTCAGTGGCCGTGGATCTCCTTGTGTCTGTCCGTGGAACCTCAGCCTTGCTTCGGTTGTGGCGAGCAAGAGTTGTCTTGTCCCTCTTTCGCTTACGGATATCTTCCAGACTACGGCGCTCATTCTCCAAGGTAATGGCCTTGTCCACCAGAGTCTTAAAATCCGGGAAGGTGTGCACAATCAGTTGGCATCTTAGTGCTGGTGCCAGGCCGTCCAGGAATTTTTTCCATCTTCTTGCTTTCTGTCATGTGCTCGTCGTAGGCATAACGAGACAGCTGGGTAAACTGACCATTGTATTCTGTTACTGACATGCCTCTCTGCTTCAGGTCATCAAACTCTCTCTTCTTGATCTTTAGGATGCTCCTGGGGATGTGTGCCCCACAGAAGCCCTCCTTGAATTCTTCCCAGGTGATGTTGTGTTCACTGGGATGCAGTTGTAGGAAATTTTCCTACCATGCTGCAGCTGCTCCAGTAAGGTAGTGTGGTGCATAAAGCACCTTCTCATGATCTGAGCACTGAGCAATAATCAGTTTCCTTTCAATGTCACGAAGCCAATCATCGGCTTCCAGCGGCCTATCGGTGTGAGCAAAAGTTGAGGGGCGAGTCTTCTGTAACTTAGATAACTTGGAATGCTGTTGATAGGGCTCACGGTGGTTTCCCATATTGATGACATGATTTATCATCTCTCGGTGCTGTTGCTGGCTTTGCTCGAAGAGACGGCATACTTGAGACAGGGCTGCTTCGCTGTCGTGTTGACTGGACTGACCCTGAGTGAAATTGTTGCTAGTCTGTGTCCCGTAAACCTCTTCTGGCTGATTGGGCATGGAGCGAGTCCACGGGCGAGACATTTTTCCAGTCTGGGGTATTATATTGCAAAACCCATGAGAAAAACTATGCAGTACAGGGAAAATCTTTGCAAAGGCAACAAATTTAAAAGATCTCAAGGTTTTCAAGAAAACATAAGCGATTTTGCATGGAGAAGAACTGCTTAGCAACTATCTTACATGCGAAAAGCAAACACACGATACAGCACTCAGGATGTGCGTACACATTCCTGACATGTTATTTAGACTAGCGAACTACTCCGGAAGGCAGCAAACACACCAATACAAACTAGCGTACAGATAAAACAGCACATCATACAAGCAGGCATAACACGCGGCTACTCGGCGCTCTCAGTCGGAGATGGTGAAGATTTCCTTTCCCTTGCCGATGGCAAGACTCAGCGGTCCAAGAGAATCAACCTCCACCTCCTGTCTAGCTAGCTCCTAGCACGCAACGCTGCGCTGCGGTGATGGTGCAGGGGCGACTGGTGGTAGAGCGGGTGCGGCAGGCGGTGCGGCTCTGATTGGAGTAGGAGCGATGACGCGGTCGAACTCCTCAGTGGTAGGCAGACGGCGAGCAGTGGCCAAAACGGCCGGTGCATACGAGGCTGAAGATGAGACGAATGTCAGAGGCGGCGCCGTGTGGAGAAGCTCCTTCCTGCTGGCAGGACCGCCCCGGACTAAGTCCATGCGGGCAGCTACAAGATCGTCTACGAGGTTGTCGAAAGACTCCTCCAGAGCCTTGAGATACTCCACAACCATCTCGATGGCTTCATCTCGCTCTCCGCGATGGCAGGCGAATGCATAGTGACTGGTGTAAGGCACATGGCATGGGAGGTAGCGGTAGCGACGAGTCTTCATCGTAGGAAGGATGCCCCGAAGGCGAGCTATCGCCTCACGGGCAGCCATCTGCATGGCATGCCTCTCCGTAGGCATGGCCCTTCCCACAAAACGGAAGTGGCGAGCAGCAGAACGTCCTCCCTTGAATTGCACCACAGCTTGGTGCATAGACACGTCGTCGCTGAGCTTGTGCTGATAGAGTGTGAACTCCGGGCGAGCTACTGGCCCGATCGCGAGCTTGGTGATGGAGACGAGGAGCTTGACAAACCCCTCGGGCACGTTCGTGAACACTCGATTCTCACAGCTGCTGCCAGCCATCTACAAAAGTAGGCAAAAATTCTGAGTAGTCATGTCATAAATTTATGATGACCAACAGAAAATAGCTACAATTGCAAAATGCTGAAAAAGCACAAAAGACGCTAATAACCGATTAGCGATCGCACCTAGTGGCTTCCTACAGTCAGCCTGGCTCTGGTACCAAGCTTGTCACGACCGGTTTTTCAATAAAATAATTATTGATAGACCAATCCCTTTTACGGACCAGTAAGGAAGAATTCCTTCTCACTGGTAGACAATATCTTGGTCACAGAAGAAAAATACCAGGAGTACTGAATATAATACAAGGTTGAGCGGAGGATGCCCAACAATTTATTACATGCACGCCGCTAAAGCAAGACGGCGGATAGGGTGGCTTACTACTAACTCACGATAAAAACGGTGGTGGAAATATCACCGCGAAGCGAGTGATATGACTCCAGAAGACTACAGCTCTTCGAGCGTCGGAGTGAGGCTTGAGGAGACTTATTGCGGGTGGCGGAAGCGTATATAATACAAGTGACCATTATCCGCGATCCCGCAGGACTGACTGGGACTCCTCTAGGCGTCGGACGCGCTATCAAACTCTTCATCCAAGAGATCGCCTTCGTCAACATCTGGCCAAATCAACAAGCCAGGTGAGTACTATGAAAGTACTCGCAAGACAGTTCGGACATAAGATATAACAAATGTAAACTTGAAGCATATGAACAATTTATCCAGTGCGTTCAGACATAGATATAATAAATACTGGGTGCCAAGCGAGGGTCTGAATGACGCCTCGAGCGGAAACTGCAGAATAGTAATACTGGTGCCAAACGAGGGTCTGAATGACTCCTCGAGAGGAAACTGCAAGAATAATAATACTGGTGCCAAACGAGGGTCTGAATGACTCCTCGAGAGGAAACTGCGAGAATAATAATACTGGTGCCAAACGAGTGTCTGAATGACTCCTCGAGAGGAAACTGCAAGAATAATAATAATGCCACAGTCGGACGTCTGAGCGACAGCACATAAAGGGCTTATAACAGAAAATAAAGGATGAACATGCCACAGTCGGACGTCTGAGCGACATCACATAAAGGGCTTATATTGTAGCTCAATAATACAATAGTTCGGGAACATAAATTATCACAAGTACGAGACAATATAAAGTTAGTCCATCCACAGGAATAATAATTTAACTGGATTTACCACTTGAGCTTGTTCATCGGGGGCAAGTTTTTCACGCGGATAGATATGGATATACTGATTTCACTACTTGATCATGGATACGATGACTTGGAAGGAATTGACTCTGCAGAGTTTGTACTTAACCACAGCCAACGGATTTCAGTAGTCACAGGGACTAGTTCCGTCTACGGTGTTTTGGAAGAAACACGTCTAACCAGTACACACCCAATTCAACCTTCCGAAGCCAGGGATCACCCTCGGCAACGTTCAAGAAAAACCTTGAGACGGGGAGGCTACAACCTCGCATAGCATGGGATCAAATTTCTATACGCGCGCTCTAAGGGGGTGCCCCCCCTCTCGGTCCCAACCGGAAACACCCATGCCCCCTGACCGGATGACTGGCTTTAATCCTGGGCCAAGGTACCATCATCCCGGCCTCTCTGTTTGGTGTGTACACGGAAAAAGGTTACCAACTTACTAAACCGCATCCTGGCAAATGAAACATGTGGTAGCACGGAAGAGGGAAAGAACGATAACGTGACTCCGTCCACGTTAATGTCGGAGAAAGTCGGATGACGCAAGGCTGGCATGCTACAACAGTACCACCTTGCTGCCCTTCATGTCACCACATGATTAGGCCATCTCTCACCAGAGATCATCGCAACTTTGGAACATGCGGGGAAAAGAACGATAACGTGACTCCGTCCACGTTAACGTCGGAGAAAGTCGGATGACGCAAGGCTGGTATGCTACAACAGTACCACCTTGCTGCCCTTCATGTCACCACATGATTAGGCCATCTCTCATCAGAGATCATCGCAACTTTGGGACATACGGGTAGTTGCCTTACAAGCAACGAGGTATTTACCGACACTCATATGCCATGCACAACTTTCAAGCAAACATGTAAACACCTACCATATCAAATGTTCAAAACATGCTTGCCTGGTTCGGAGAAGTCGGAGTCTAGCTCGACGAAGTTCGCGGCTCCGTCACCTCTTCCGGAACCTACGATAATCACGAAAATGGGCACTAACGTGAAAACCAACGCGTGCACAGAAACTTTTCCAAATATTTTTCAAATAAATCCCATAAAAAACTAGACAAAATTTGAAGGTTGTCAGAAAAAGAATCACTCAAAAATCCCTTTTTATTAAAAAGTTATAAAGGTTTCTGTCCAGGGACTTATCTGTAATGAAACAGAAAAGTTCCAGGGTTTTAACTGAGAAAACAGAAAACGGTTCGACTGGAAATGCGCAAACGCAAGAGGGAAAGCGTATTTGCCCGAAGGCGCCAACAGAAAACGGTTCGCGAAAGAATAGAACAGAGGCTGACATGCGGGGTCCACATGTCAGGTTTGAAAAGCTCGCCGGCGCCCGAAGACTGCGGTGGACGCCGGCGTCGAACCACGGCGAGTTAGGAGGATCGGAGGGTACCAAGAGCTTCAGCGTGTTCTTCCGCGTCGGTGGGTAGTGGACTCGACCAACGGGGAGCACCACGTCGACGGCGACACTATCTCCGGCGGACGGCGGCTCGGGTGATGGTGGGGAACTCCGGTGGAGGGCTGCAAACTTCGAATTGAAGCGCGGGTCAGAAGGAGAGATGCATAGTGAAGCTACTGGCAAGAGAAGGGAGGCGGAGGTGCACACACGGGGGCGAATCGAGCTGGATCCCGTGGCGGGTCGCGGCGGCCGGAGTCGAGGAAGGAGACCTCCTCGGGGCTCTTCCAGTGGCTAGGCGTGCTCTAGGTGGAGTGCAGGGATGGTGGGTGCTCGAGTTGAAGCTCGGGGCCTCTATTTATAGGCGGATCGACGGGGTGGCCGTGAATGGAGAATCTCCGGCGAGCGATTACGGCGATGCAGTGGATTGGCAGGAGGTTTGAGTGGCCAGGCAGCATCAGTGGAGGTTACTGGTGTCATTCCACAGCTAAACGGAGTTGGTCTTGGCGTAATGGCGTCGGTCCACGGTGAGATGGCCGCACGGGCTCGACGGCGGCAGAGAGCGCGCTCCGCACCCTGCGGTTCACGACGAGAGCGGCAACGTGTTCGGGGGAGTGGAAGACCACGCGGCGAGCTCCGGTGGCTTGGGCGGCGCTGGGTGGCGTCGTCAGCGCCGTGCCTCCCGCTGGCGGCCGCAAAGCCGCCGCTGGCGTCGGTCACGGGGCGGCGCACCCTCTGCAGCTTGTCGCCGACGTCCGCAAGGTGCCAGGCGTTCGTGCGGTGCAGGAACAAGGGGGAGGGGACGAGGAGCAAGGCGACATAGTGGCACTGGCGAGATCGACAACCATCTCTGAAGAAAACGACAGTAAGCCACTGAACTGTTTTCTAAATTTTCTGAACTTGACAATGACCAGGCACTGCAGGTGTTCGACAGAAAGATTTGGCTATGAGATAATTTTTTTCTGGGGCTGTAACTTGGTGAGGTGACCACTCAATGCACCCAGAGGCTGCCTGATTTTACTTGGAATTTTTGGAGAAAGTTTTGAATGAATTTCACCAAATTTGACAAATCTGGTCCAAACTTGCAGCAAGTGTAGTTTGAAAATTTTGAACTGAAGACCAGTGGATCTTCATGGATCTTGGTTGAGGGTTCAAAGGACTAGGGAGGAGAGTTGGTTTGGGGGCAGAAATCAAAACAGAAAGTAGAGTTCCTTTGTAAATCACCAATGGATAGAATAGAAGACAGAAATTTATTTGAATAAGATTTAAATGGAATATAAACATAGGGGAGGTTCAACTTGCTGGATTAGATGCCAAACATGATCCAAAGATGAGGGGAGGGTCAGGAGAGAGTATTTGCACTAAGGCCATGGCAAGAAGGAATTGTTGAAAGTGGTAAAGGATTATTCCAAAAGCCATAGTGCAAATTTCAAAGAGATTTCCAAAAGGCATTTTCCCAAGTGACAAGTATTTTGTCTTGAGTCCAAATGAAAAGCAAGAACCTCCAAGACCAAAGACAGATCTTGGGTGAATCCAAATAAAACTTTTGCCATAAAAAAAATATTTGAAAGGTAGAGTTCTTTTGAAGAAAAATTTAGATCACCTCCCTCAGGTCAAATAAAAATCTTTTGAAAAATCCAAATAAAAACTTGGGTGTCACATCTGTTGGGTTGGCACGAATTGAGACTGGGATTTGTCACTCCGTGTAAACGGAGAGGTATCTTTGGGCCCACTCGGTAGGACATCATCATAATGTGCACAGTGTGACCAAGGAGTTGATCACGGGATGATGTGAGTTACGGACGAGTAAAGAGACTTGCCGGTAATGAGATTGAACAAGGTATCGGGATACCGACGATCGAATCTCGGGCAAGTAACATATCGATAGACAAAGGGAATTGCATACGGGATTGATTGAATCCCCGACATCGTGGTTCATCCGATGAGATCATCGTGGAACATGTGGGAGATAACATGGGTATCCAGATCCCGCTGTTGGTTATTGACCGGAGAACGTCTCGGTCATGTCTGCATGGTTCCCGAACCCGTAGGGTCTACACGCTTAAGGTTCGATGACGCTAGGGTTATAGGGAAAGCATGTACGTGGTTACCGAATGTTGTTCGGAGTCCCGGATGAGATCCCGGACGTCACGAGGAGTTCCAGAATGGTCCGGAGGTAAAGATTTATATATGGGAAGTCCTGTTTTGGTCACCGCAAAAGTTTCGGGTGATATCGGTAATGTACCGGGACCACCGGGAGGGTCCCGGGGGTCCACCAAGTGGGGCCACCAGCCCCAGAAGGCTGCGTGGGCCAAGTGTGGGAGGGGACCAGCCCCAGGTGGGCTGGTGCGCCCCCCACCAAGGCCCAAGGCGCATGGGAGAGTGGGAGGGGGCAAACCCTAGTCCAGATGGGCCTTAAGGCCCACCCTAGTGGCGCCCCCCCTCTCCTCCCCTTGGCCGCCCCCCTTGGATGGGATCTAGGGCTGGCCGCCTCCTCTTGGGGTGGGAACCCTAGAGGGGGGTGCAGCCCCCTCCCCCTATATATAGTTGAGGTTTGGGCTGCCCAAGATACATGAGAACGTCTCCCTTTTCGGCGCAGCCCTACCCCTCTCCCTCCTCCTCCTCTCCCGCGGTGCTTGGCGAAGCCCTGCGGGATTGCCACGCTCCTCCATCACCACCACGCCGTCGTGCTGCTGCTGGATGGAGTCTTCCCCAACCTCTCCCTCTCTCCTTGCTGGATCAAGGCGTGGGAGACGTCACCGGGCTGCACGTGTGTTGAACGCGGAGGCACCGTTCTTCGGTGCTTAGATCGGAATCAACCGCGATCTGAATCGCTACGAGTACGACTCCTTCATTCGCGTTCTTGCAACGCTTCCGCATCGCGATCTACAAGGGTATGTAGATCCACTCCCCTTCCCCTCGTTGCTAGATTACTCCATCGATTGATCTTGGTGATGCGTAGAAAATTTTGAATTTCTGCTACGTTCCCCAACAAGAGGTTGTCTGTGCGGTACTTGCGCCAGAGGCCGGCCGCGCCCTACTTGCACCGGACGCCCGCCGCACCGTTCGCATGGGTCGCGTCGTTCTCCTTGTCCACGGCCCACTCGATGCCAACGTGTTGGTTGCTAGGCTCAACCGCCTCCTTGGCCTAGGTGTCCACCTGGGCACAGTAGAGGAACATGGCCGTCGCATCTCGAGCTGGTGATCTCCGATGAAATAGACAACTTGGAGCTCGGGATCGCGCTCTAGATGTACCACGAGCGTGTCGACCGCTTGGATGAACGCCCGCACGAGTTCAGGCAGAGCCAAGAACTACCGTAGGCAAGGGCTGCTAGCTGGTCATGGTCTCATGGACGCGTTTTATTTGTTGAGTCGCTTCAACGTGGATTGCTATGTATTCACAACAATCATAATATTGCTTTGTTTCAATGTGTGCTCTCTGTTTTTCGTTCTTATATGTTCTGTTTAAATGTGTGTGTGTGTGTGTGTGTGTGTGTGCTTTCCATTCTGTATATGTGGATGATAACAGCTAGATACAAATTAGTATACAAAAATAGATAGAAAATGGAATTCATTATATATATTAATTGTTCATTAGTTCATCACAGAATATATATAATATCATCACATATACGTGATGATACTTAACTACTAGGTACAATGCATGAAATTGAAAACGAACAATAGTAAAACTAATAATCCCTCCTAGGGGTAGTATTCTGGCAGCCCCTCGCGAGCAGCTCCCTGGTGCATGGTGTTTTCCTAGCGCGGAGGCAGTACTCCGCCTCCTCCGCCTCGCAATGCTTGACGTACTGATTTGCCTCTTGCTGGCGGACGAGCGCGAACGATCTTGCCATTTCGTTGGGTGTCCACCGGAGCTCCTCGTCGGTGGCACGCTGGAGCTTATCAGCCCACCTCCATGCGGCGATGAGGCGCCTAGCGCCTTTGACCTTCCTCGCAAAGTACCTATCTTCGTACACCTCCTCCGCACGACGACGCGCCCGCCCTCAAAGCTCCACCTCCTCATTTTTAGGCGGCATCACGGGCTGCACAGGCTGCCTGGTACCTTGCTTCCTCCTCCACCATCTCCTTCTTGAACGCGACTTGCCTGACTTACTCAGTCGCCCGCAGCGACTTCCATAGACAAAGATTGTACTGGCCCCAAAACCACTCCAAAGTTGGGGGTCCGGTGCAACCTCGTCCGGCGGTGCATAGGGGTCCTCCTCGTCGCTGCTCTTCGACTGAGCGTCCTCGGGGGGCAGCGCCTCCTCGTCGGCACATGGGCAGATCGACGGCGCCATGGAAGAGATTTGAGAGAGAGAGAGGCCGACTGAGGGGAGGATATAGATGAGAATGCAGGTGAGACAACGTGAGCAAGGTAGTATTTATTGCCGGCCGGAATCTAGGTCGACGGGAACAGTGCACACGACGGTCACCGGAATTGACGAGTACTGTAGTTTGAATTACACATGATTCCCAGAGCAAAAGCCGCGTGTGAACTTAATAGCTAATGGTTTCCAATATAGAACCGTGTCTGATTAATAACCCGCGCTAACCTCGAGGTGCGAAATAGAGTGCCAATCATGTGGGGCTGCTACCTCTTGAGCACTGCGTTGGTTTTCCCTTGAAGAGGAACGGGTGATGCAGTAAAGCAGCGTAAGTATTTCCCTCAGTTTTTGAGAACCAAGGTATCAATCCAGTAGGAGGCCACGCACGAGTCCCTCACACCTACACAAACAAATAAAATTCTCGCAACCAACGCAATAAAGGGGTTGTCAATCCCTTCACGGTCACTTACGAAAGTGAGATCTGATAGATATGATAAGATAATATTTTTGGTATTTTTATGATAAAGATGCAAAGTAAAGAAAGCAAAATAAAAACGGCGCAAGAAATAACTTGTTGACGGGAGATTAAATATGATGGAAAATAGACCCGGGGGCCATAGGTTTCACTAGTGGCTTCTCTCGAGAGCATAAGTATTACGGTGGGTAAACAAATTACTGTTGAGGAATTGACAGAATTGAGCATAGTTATGAGAATATCTAGGTATGATCATGTATATAGCCATCACGTCCGCGACAAGTAGACCGACTCCTGCCTGCATCCACTACTATTACTCCACACATCGACCGCTATCCAGCATGCATCTAGAGTATTAAGTTCAAAAGAACAGAGTAAAGCTTTAAGTAAGATGGCGGGATGTAGAGGGAAAAACTCATGCAATATGATATAAACCCCATCTTGTTATCCTCGATGGCAACAATACAATACGTGCCTTGCTGCCCCTATTGTCACTGGGAAAGGACACCGCAAGATTGAACCCAAAGCTAAGCACTTCTCCCATTGCAAGAAAGATCAATCTAGTAGGCCAAACCAAACTGATAATTCAAAAAGACTTGCAAAGATAACCAATCATACATAAAAGAATTCAGAGAAGATTCAAATATTGTTCATAGATAAACTTGATCATAAACCCACAATTCATCGGTCTCAAGAAACACACCGCAAATGAAGATTACATCGAATAGATCTCCATAGGAGAGGGGGAGAACATTGTATTGAGATCCAAAAAGAGAGAAGAAGCCATCTAGCTAATAACTATGGACCCGAAGGTCTGAGGTAAACTACTCACACATCATCGGAGAGGCTATGGTGTTGATGTAGAGGCCCTCCGTGATCAATGCCCCCTCTGGCGGAGCTCCGGAAAAGGCCCCAAGATGGGATCTCACGGGTACAGAAGGTTATGGCCATGGAATTAGGTTTTTGGCTCCGTATCTGGTAGTTTGGGGGTACGTAGGTATATATAGGAGGAAGAAGTACGTCGGTGGAGCAACGTGGGCCCCACGAGGGTGGAGGGCGCGCCTAGGGGGGTAGGCGCGCCCCCCTACCTCGTGCCTTCCTGGTTGATGTCTTGACGTAGGGTCCAAGTCCTCTGGATCACGTTTGTTCCGAAAATCACGTTCCCGAAGGTTTCATTCCGTTTGGACTCCGTTTGATACTCTTTTTCTGCAAAACTCTGAAATAGGCAAAAAAACAGCAATTCTCGGTTGGGCCTCCGGTTAATAGGTTAGTCCCAAAAATAATATAAAAGTGTATAATAAAGCCCATTAATGTCCAAAACAGAATATAATATAGCATGGAACAATCAAAAATTATAGACACGTTGGAGACGTATCAAGCATCCCCAAGCTTAATTCCTGCTCGTCCTCGAGTAGGTAAATGATAAAAATAGAATTTTTGATGTGGAATGCTAGTTGGCATAATTTCAATGTAATTCTCTTAATTGTGGTATGAATATTCAGATCCGAAAGATTCAAGACAAAAGTTTAATATTGACATAAAAATAATAATACTTCAAGCATACTAACTAAGGAATTATGTCTTCTCAAAATAACATGGCCAAAGAAAGTTATCCCTACAAAATCATATAGTCTGGCTATGCTCTATCTTCACCACACAAAGTATTTAAATCATGCACAACCCCGATGACAAGCCAAGCAATTGTTTCATACTTTTGATGTTCTCAAACTTTTTTAATCTTCACGCAATACATGAGCGTGAGCCATGGACATAGCACTATATGTGGAATAGAATGGTGGTTGTGGAGAAGACAAAAAGGAGAAGATAGTCTCACATCAACTAGGCGTATCAACGGGCTATGGAGATGCCCATTAATAGATATCAATGTGTGTGAGTAGGGATTTCCATGCAACGGATGAACTAGAGCTATAAGTATATGAAAGCTTAACAAAAGGAAACTAAGTGGGTGTGCATCCAACTCGCTTGCTCACGAAGACCTAGGGCATTTTGAGGAAGCCCATCATTGGAATATAGAAGCCAAGTTCTATAATGAAAATTTCCCACTAGTATATGAAAGTGATATCATAGGAGACTCTCTATCATGAAGATCATGGTGCTACTTTGAAGCACAAGTGTGGTAAAAGGATAGTAACATTGTCCCTTCTCTCTTTTTCTCTCATTTTTTTGGGCCTTTCCCTTTTTATGGCCTTTCCTTTTTTTTATTTAGTCCGGAGTCTCATCCCGACTTGTGGGGGAATCATAGTCTCCATCATCCTTTCCTCACTTGGGACAATGCTCTAAAAATGATGATCATCACACTTTTATTTACTTACAACTCAACAATTACAACTCAATACTTAGAACAAAATATGACTCTATGTGAATGCCTCCGGCGGTATACCGGGGTATGCAATGAATCAAGAGTGACATGTATCAAAGAATTATGAACGGTGGCTTTGTCACAACTACAATGTCAACTACATGATCATGCAAAGCAATATGACAATGATGGAGCGTGTCATAATAAACTGAACGGTGGTAAGTTGCATGGCAATATATCTCGGAATGGCTATGGAAATGCCATGGTAGGTAGGTATGGTGGCTGTTTTGAGGAAGGTATATGGTGGGTATATGGTACCGGCGAAAAGTGCGCGATATTAGAGAGGCTAGCAATGGTGGAAGAAAGAAAGTGTGTATGATCCATGGACTCAACATTAGTCATAAAGAACTCATATACTTATTGCAAAAATCTACAAGTTATCGAAGCAAAGTATTACGCGCATGCTCCTAGGGGGTAGATTGGTAGGAAAAGACCATCGCTCGTCCCCGACCGCCACTCATAAGGAAGACAATCAATAAATAAATCATGCTCCGACTTCATCACATAACGGTTCACCATACGTGAATGCTACGGGAATCACAAACTTTAACACAAGTATTCCTCAAATTCAAAACTACTCAACTAGCATGACTCTAATATCACCATCTCCATATCTCAAAACAATTATCAAGTATCAAACTTCTCATAGTATTCAACACACTCATAAGAATTTTTTTCTAATCTTGAATGCCTATCATAATTAAAGCAAATTACCACGATGTTTTGTAGAACTCTCAAAATAATCTAAGTGAAGCATGAGAGAACAATAGTTTCTATAAAACAAAACCACCACCGTGCTCTAAAAGATATAGGTGAAGCACTAGAGCAAAAACTATATAACTCAAAAGATATAAGTGAAGCACATAGAGCCTTCTAACAATTTCTGAATCATGTGTGTCTCTCTCAAAAGGTGTGTACAGCAAGGATGATTGTGGCAAACTAACATATAAAGACTCAAATAATACAAGACGCTCCAAGAAAAACACATATCATGTGGTGAATAAAAATATAGCTCCAAGTAAAGTTACTGATGGAAGTAGACGAAAGAGGGGATGCCTTCTGGGGCATCCCCAAGCTTTGGCTTTTAGGTGTCCTTAGATTATCTTGGGGTGCCATGGGCATCCACAAGCTTAGGCTCTTGCCACTCCTTGTTCCATAATCCATCAAATCCTTCACCCAAAACTTGAAAACTTTACAACACAAAACTCAGCAGAAAATCTCGTGAGCTCCGTTAGCGAAAGAAAACAAAACACCACTTCAAGGTACTGTAATGAACTCATTCTTTATTTATATTGGTGTTAAACCTACTGTATTCCAACTTCTCTATGGTTTATAAACTATTTTACTAGCCATAGATTCATCAAAATAAGCAAACAACACACGAAAAACAGAATCTGTCAAAAACAGAACAGTCTGTAGTAATCTGTAACTAACTAAAACTTCTGGAACTCCAAAAATTCATCCAAAATAGGACGACCTAGAAAATGTGTTTATTGATCAGCAGAAATTGGAATCAATATTTTATCACGTTCTGGTGATTTTTAACAATTATTTTCGTGAACAGAAAGTTTCTGGAATTTTCAGCAAGATCAAATAACTATCATCCAAGAAGATCCTATAGGTTAAACTTGGCACAAACACTAATTAAAACATACAAACACATCTAAACAGAGGCTAGATCAAATATTTATTCCTAAACAGAAGAAAAAAAGCAAAAAAAAGAAAAATAAAATTGGGTGGCCTCCCAACAAGCGCTAACATTTAACGCCCCTAGCTAGGCATAAAAGCAAGGATAGATCTAGGTATTGCCATCTTTGGAAGGCAATCCATAAGTGGCTATCATAATAGATTCATAAGGTAATTTTATTTTTCTTTCTAGGGAAGTGTTCCATGCCATTCCTTAATGGAAATTGGAATCTAATATTTCGTTCCTTCATATCAATAATTGCACCAATCGTTCTAAGGAAAGGTCTACCAGGAATAATAGGACATGAAGGATTGCAATCTATATCAAGAACAATAAAATCTACGGGCACATAATTCCTATTTGCAACAATAAGAACATCATTAATTCTTCCCATAGGTTTCTTAATGGTGGAATCCGCAAGGTGCAAGTTTAAAGAGCAATCTCAAAATCACGGAACCCTAGCAAATCGCACAAAGTTTTTGGGATAGTGGAAACACTAGCACCCAAATCACACAAAGCATAGCATTCATGATCTTTAATTTTAATTTTAATAGTAGGTTCCCACTCATCATAAAGTTTTCTAGGGATAGAAACTTCCAACTTAAGTTTTTCTTCATAAGATTGCATCAAAGCATCAATGATGTGTTTAGTAAAGGCTTTATTTTGACTATAAGCATGTGGAGAATTTAGCACGGATTGCAACAAGGAAATGCAATCTATCAAAGAGCAATTATCATAATTAAATTCCTTGAAATCCAAAATAGTGGGTTTATTAATATCTAGAGTTTTGGTCTCTTCAATCCCACTTTGACCAATTTTTGCATCAAGATCTAAAAACTCCAAATTTTTGGAACGCCTTCTAGGTAAAGGTGGATCATATTCAGTCCCATAATTATCAAGATTCATATTGCAAAACAAAGATTTAATAGGCGACACATCAATAACTTTTAGATCTTCATCTTTATTTTCATAGAAACTAGAAGAACATGCTTTCACAAAACAATCTTTCTTAGCACGCATCCTAGCGGTTCTTTCTTTGAACTCATCAATGGAAATTCTATTGGCTTTGAGAGACTCATTGATATCATGCTTAGGTGGAATAGATCTAAGTTTCAAAGAATCAACATCAAGAGAAATTCTATCAACGTTCCAAGCTAATTCATCAACTTTAAGCAATTTTTCTTCAAGCAAAGCATTGAAATTTTTTTGCGAATTCATAAACTCCTTAAACACTAGTCTCAAATTCAGAAGGGATCATAATAAAATTTCCATAAGAATTGTTGTAGGAATTACCATAATTATTAGAGGAATTACTAAGAAACGGCCTAGGATTAAAGTTTCCTCTATACGCGTTGTTACCAAAATTATTCCTACCAACAAAATTCACATCCATAGATTCATTATTATTCTCAATCAAAGTAGACAAAGGCATATCATTAGGATCAGAAGAAACACTTTTATTAGCAAATAATTTCATAAGTTCATCCATCTTTCCACTCAAAACATTAATTTCTTCTATCGCATGCACTTTTTTATTAGTGGATCTTTCGGTGTGCCATTGAGAATAATTAACCATAATATTATCTAGGAGTTTAGTAGCTTCTCCTAAAGTGATTTCCATAAAAGTGCCTCCCGCGGCTGAATCTAAAAGATTTCTAGAAGCAAAATTCAATCCGGCATAATTTTTTTATAATCATCCACAAATTCAAACCATGAGTAGGGCAATTACGTATCATTAATTTCATCCTCTCCCAAGCTTGTGCAACATGTTCATGATCAAGTTGCTTAAAATTCATAATATCGTTTCTAAGAGAGATGATCTTAGCGGGAGGAAAATACTTAGACATAAAAGCATCTTTGCACTTATTCCAAGAATCAATACTATTTTTAGGCAAAGACGAAAACCAAGCTTTAGCACGATCTCTAAGCGAAAACGGAAATAGCTTCAATTTAACAATATCATTGTCCACATCTTTCTTCTTTTGCATATCACACAAATCAACGAAGCTATTTAGATGGGTAGCGGCATCTTCACTAGGAAGGCCGGCGAATTGATCTTTCATGACAAGATTCAACAAAGCGACATTAATTTCACAAGATTTAGTATCGGCAAGAGGAGCAATCGGAGTGCTAAGAAAATCATTGCTGTTGGTATTGGTAAAGTCACACAATTTAGTATTATCTTGAGCCATCGTGACAAGCAAGCAATCCAACACACGAGCAAACAAGAAGCGAGCGAAAAAGAGGCGAACGGAAAAGAGAGAGGGCGAATAAAACGGCAAAGGTGAAGTGGGGGAGAGGAAAACGAGAGGCAAATGGCAAATAATGTAATGCGGGAGATAAGGGTTTGTGATGGGTACTTGGTATGTTGACTTTTGCGTAGACTCCCCGGCAACGGCGCGAGAAATCCTTCTTGCTACCTCTTGAGCACTGCGTTGGTTTTCCCTTGAAGAGAAAAGGGTGATGCAGTAAAGCAGCGTAAGTATTTCCCTCAGTTTTTGAGAACCAAGGTATCAATCCAGTAGGAGGCCACGCACGAGTCCCTCACACCTACACAAAGAAATAAAATTCTCGCAACCAACGCAATAAAGGGGTTGTCAATCCCTTCACGGTCACCTACGAAAGTGAGATCTGGTAGATATGATAAGATAATATTTTTGGTATTTTTATGATAAAGATGCAAAGTAAAGAAAGCAAAATAAAAACAGCGCAAGAAATAACTTGTTGATGGGAGATTAAACATGATGGAAAATAGACCCGGGGGCCATAGGTTTCACTAGTGGCTTCTCTCGAGAGCATAAGTATTACGGTGGGTAAACAACTTACTATTGAGCAATTGACAGAATTGAGCATAGTTATGAGAATATCTAGGTATGATCATTTATATAGGCATCACGTCCGCGACAAGTAGACCGACTCCTGCCTGCATCTACTATTATTACTCCACACATCGACCGCTATCCAGCATGCATCTAGAGTATTAAGTTCAAAAGAACAGAGTAACGCTTTAAGTAAGATGACATGATGTAGAGGGATAAACTCATGCAATATGATATAAACCCCATCTTGTTATCCTCGATGGCAACAATACAATACGTGCCTTGCTGCCCCTACTGTCACTGGGAAAGGACACCGCAAGATTGAACCCAAAGCTAAGCACTTCTCCCATTGCAAGAAAGATCAATCTAGTAGGCCAAACCAAACTAATAATTCGAAGAGACTTGCAAAGATAACCAATCATACATAAAAGAATTCAGAGAAGATTCAAATATTGTTCATAGATAAACTTGATCATAAACCCACAATTCATCGGTCTCAACAAACACACCACAAAGAAGATTACATCGAATAGATCTCCACAAGAGAGGGGGAGAGCATTGTATTGAGATCCAAAAAGAGAGAAGAAGCCATCTAGCTAATAACTATGGGCCTGAAGGTCTGAGGTAAACTACTCACACATCATCGAAGAGGCTATGGTGTTGATGTAGAAGCCCTCCGTGATCAATGCCCCCTCCGGCGGAGCTCCGAAAAAGGCCCCAAGATGGGATCTCACAGGTACATAAGGTTGCGGCCATGGAATTAGGTGTTTGGCTCCGTATCTGGTTGTTTGGGGGTACATAGGTATATATAGGAGGAAGAAGTACGTCGGTGGAGCAACATGGGCCCCACGAGGGTGGAGGGCGCGCCCAGGGGGGTAGGCACGCCCCCCTACCTCGTGCCTTCCTGGTTGATGTCTTCACGTAGGGTCCAAGTCCTCTGGATCACGTTTGTTCCGAAAATCATGTTCCCGAAGGTTTCATTCCATTTTGACTTCGTTTGATATTCTTTTTCTGCGAAACTCTGAAATAGGCAAAAACAGCAATTCTGGGCTGGGCCTCCGGTTAATAGGTTAGTCCCAAAAATAATATAAAAGTGTATAAGAAAGCCCATTAATGTCCAAAACAGAATATAATATAGCATGGAACAATAAAAAATTATAGATACGTTGGAGACATATCAGGGGCCAATCACTTTAGGAGACTTCTAGTAAGTTACTCCGGTTTACAAGGGATGTGTGTCCAAACTTTCATCAAACAGGCCAATCTTTTTACCACATCATCATGGTGGCATTACATTACGTCAAGCAAGGTTTCATGTGTTTCCGATCATTTTTTAATTTTTTGGAATTTAAATGGCATGACACTCCATGCATGTGTCTAGGCCGTGACACCAATATGTTTGAAAATTCCTTCCAATTTACTGCACATGGAATTAACTCGCACACAAGTACACAAAAATATGATTTTCAAACCGTTATGGTTAGCCGTTGCATGTAGATGTAGTTCAAATTTGAATTACGGTCATTAAATGGCTAGAAATTCACTTAAATGTCTTTAAAAGGTCAAATGACCCCTAGAATTTTCCAAATTTTCACATGACAGCCGTATTAGTGCACATTAACTGTAGAAAAGTTTTGAAGCCCATAAGAGGAAGCCATCTCCCGTTTGTCATCAAACATGCACTGTTCCTTCTCGGAACCACGAGCCTTCTAGTGAGTTGCTCCGGTTTGTGAAGAGTGTGTGTCCAAACTTTCGTCAAACAGACCAATTTTCTTACCACATCATCTTGGTGGCATGACACTACGTCAAGCAAGGTTTTCATGTGTTTCTGATCATTTTTTAATTTTTTGGAATTTAAATGCCATGGCACGCCATGCATGTCTCCAGGCCGCAACACCAATATGTTTGAAAATCTCTTCCAATTTACTGCACATGGAATTAACTCGCACATAAGTACACAAATATGATTTTTCAAACCGTTATGGTTAGTTTTTGCATGTACATGTAGTTCAGATTTGAATTACGGTCATTAAATGGCTAGAAAATCA
The DNA here is from genome assembly GCF_002575655.3 of Aegilops tauschii subsp. strangulata. Taxonomy (NCBI): domain Eukaryota; kingdom Viridiplantae; phylum Streptophyta; class Magnoliopsida; order Poales; family Poaceae; genus Aegilops; species Aegilops tauschii. Next base: position 294,535,455 of record NC_053040.3, on the reverse strand, counting down.
CTTAAATTTCTTTAAAAGGTCAAATGACCCCTGGAATTTTCCAAATATTCAAATGACAGTTGCATTAGTGCACGTTAATTGTTGAAATTTTTTGAAGGCCGTAAGAGGAAGCTATCGCCGGTTCGTCATCAAACATGCATTGTTGCCTCTCGGAACCACGAGCCTTAGTGAGTTTCTCTGGTTTGTGAGGGGTGTGTGTCCAAACTTTCGTCAAACAAGCCAATTCTTTTACCACATCACCTTGGTGGCATGACATTACATCATGCAAGGTTTCATGTGTTTCTGATCTTTTTTTTTGGAATTTAAATGCCATGGCACTCCATGTATGTACATGTCCAGGCTGTGACACCAATATGTTTGAAAATTCCTTCCAATTTACTACACATGGAATTAATTAACTCGCACACAATTATGCAAATATGATTTTTCAAACCGTTATGGTTAGTTGTTGCATGTAGATGTAGTTCAAATTTGAATTACGGTTATTAAATGGCTATAAAATCACTTAAATGTCTTTAAAAGTTCAATGGCCCCTGGAATTTTCAAAATTTTCAAATGATAGTTGTATTAGTGCATGTTAACTGTAGAAAATTTTTGAAGGTCGTAAGAGGAGGCTATCGCCCGTTCGTCATCAAACATGCATTGTTCCCTCTCGAAACCACGAGCCTTCTAGTGAGTTGCTCCGGTTTGTGAGGGGTGTGTGTCCAAACTTTCATCGAACATGCCAAATTTTTTACCACATCATCTTGGTGGCATGACATTATGTCAAGCAAGGTTTCATGTGTTTCTGATCTTTTTTTACTTTTTTGGAATTTAAATGCCATGGCACTCCATGCTTTGTGTCATTGCCGTGAGACCAATATGTTTGAAAATTCCTTCCAATTTACTGCACATGGAATTAACTTGCACACAAGTACACAAATATGACATTTCAAACTGTTATGGTTAGCTGTTGCAAGTACATGTAGTTCAAATTTGAATTACGGTCATTAAATGGCTAGAAAATCACTTAAATGTCTTAAAAGGTCAAAGGACCCCTCAAAGTTTCCAAATTTTGACATGACAGTTGTATTAGTACTACAAATTTTCTCGTACATTTAAAACACCATCCGTTGCCACTTTACTCCAAATTCGTCTTTCACAGCTAATAAAAATATCCACAACATCACACATAGTTTTTTTGTAGGAACCGTTTGCGATGAAAATTCGTGGGTCTATTTAAGTCTTCCTCCTTAAGCTTCGCTGGCTCGTGTGCTCCAGTGCCGGCAACCCCCGGAATCCACGAATCCCAATCCCCATTCCCGCAACGCCTTCTTACAAAGATGATGCCATGGAAACGCTTCGTGAGGGCCCGTACGATGGCCGCGTCCTCCCCAAGCGCGGTCGCCTGCGCCAAGAGTGCGTTCGCCTACGCCGAGAGTGCCGCCGCATCCGCATTGAGCGCGGCCGCATCCATCGAGAGGGCATCTGAGGTAGCCGACAGGGCAGCTGCAGCAGCCGAGACGGCTGCAGCAGCTGCTGCGACGGCGGCTGCAAACGCTGAGAGAGCTCGAGCTACCGTCCGTGCCACCGATGTCGCCCTGGCCCGGGTCGAGGCCATCCACGCCAAGATCGAGGATGCACATGCCAAGATATTCCAGGCCACCTCGGAATTTAGCATGCAACCAATGTCCGAAAAGGCGGCGGTGGCCATGGAGCCCCTGCTTCCTCATGAGATCGCCGAGCGGGACCTGGAGATGCAGGAGGTGGCGGGAGGAGGAGTTGCGCATGGCCGAGGTAGAGAAGAGTCTGTCCGTCGAGGAATCGGCGGTGGAGTACCAACGCGAGCTCTGGCGTAGCCACTACTACGAGTACTACAACCTTGAGGGCGGCCCCGAGGACGAGGATGAGGACGTGGTCGACTTCAGCAGGGAGGACGCGGAGTCCACCAACGGCGGCATGTCGCCAGGAAAAGTCATCGATGTCTCATCTCACACCGGCGATGCATAGGCCGGCGCGGCGGCGGCTTTGTTAAAATTATGCGTACTTAGGCTATGTTTTTAATGCCGGTCTTTTGTTAGAGCAATGTTTAGGCCAACCGGCTCTCTTTAATTACTAAAATTGCTCGATTCAGTAAGTGTGGTCTTTGTGTTGTACGCTCTTTTGTGTGCCGAAATTAGAAAGCGATGTTAAATTATGCAATGACGTGGATGAGGACGGTACCCAGGGAAATTTCCACCAAAATTTGAATTATCAAACTCATCCCATGCGCGTAGATCAGAAGTTTCCCTCCACATTTCAAAATTTTTGGCCTACGACCGAAATATCTACCCCGCCCCCCTTCCGCACCTCCTTTTCTCCCCGACCACAAGTCACATTTCCCTTGTTTCCTCCTTCCTTCCTTCCGAAGCTATAGCCGCTTCCTCGCTCTCGCCATCCCGCATCCTACCACCGGGGTCGCCATGGTCTTCTTCAATGACCTCTCCAGCGGTTCCTCCTCCGATGACAACTCCTTCACCACTCAGGTGTGCCTCTCTTCTCTCTCGGGCTATGACTTGGAATGAAGGATTTTAACCCGGTTGTCGATTTGAGTCATTTCTTCCTCTTGTAGCTCCCTAGGACCTTCAATTGCAACGACTGGAGCAGGGTGCACTACTGCAGGATGCTGCTAACGTGAAACTACGATCAGAGACCCTTTCAAGAAACTGTGTGCGATGCATCAATCACAAACGGGGATGTAAAAAAACCATCAAAAAAGGTGCAAAATGTTTGCAATGGAGGATGCATCAAACACGGTTCAGATTTTAGTTGCGTGTGCGATCCAGGGCATATGGTTCAGTCCAATGAACTGTTTGCGATGAGGTGGAACAAAAGAAACGGGCAACCTGATGAAGGCGTGTGCGATATAGATCATACGATTCACTCGGATGAACTGTTTGTGATTAGGCAACACAAAAGAAACGGGTAGCCAGATGAAGGCGTGTGCGATATACAACATACGGTTCACTCGGATGAACTGTTTGTGATTAGGCAACACAAAAGAGACGGTCAGCCAGATCAAGGTGTGTGTGATTGAGGGCATACGCTTCAGAAGGATTAACTGTTTGCAATTAGGCAACAGAATAGAAACGGGTAAGCCAGATCAAAGTGTCTGCGATTGATGGCATACACTTCACATGGATGAACTGTTTGCGATTAGCCACAACAAACTGAAACAGTTAGATAGATCAACGTGTGTGCGCTAGACGGGCACACCCATTCTAATTAAAAGAAGCGTGTGCGATGGTAATAACGAGCGCGCACAGTTGTTGGAACAAGATGTGTGCTGACATTGCCTATTGTGGTGCACCCTATGGTGGAAACGCCACGTACGCGGCCGAGAAGGCGTACGTGCCCACGTTACGCCTTCCGGGAATAGTGCCGCACTTATAACCATCAGTAAAGTTTGAGCATGCGTCCCGTCACAATTTTTTTAGAAGAACAGGGAGGTCGCGTCCCGTCACATTCCAAATTGCAAACCTGTTCACACCGATCAAAACCTAAACGGTTTCCCACATAGGAGCATGTTACTACGCGGTTATAAATACTACTACTCCAAGATGACTGCACATTCCTCCTCAACTCCTCATCCACAAAAAGTCAAAAACAAACAAGTCATTCATCATCATTCCCTTGCGTCCGCCATGGCCAGCCTGAGTTCTGGGTCGAGAGATAGCCACCAGGGAGAGGCGAGCCAGGAAGCGGGAGCACAAGAGATGTCTCGCCTCGCCGCGAAAGCAGCCAACATGTCCCGTCGCATAGCCGTAGCAGCAGAGAGGTCCCGCCGCGCAGCAGAAGCAGCACGGAGGACCCGCCGCGCCATCGATGCAGCAGACTGGTCCGGCCGCGGCGCGGAAGCAGAAGAGATGTCCTGCCGCGCCGCGAATGCAGCAAAGATGTCCTCCCTTGCCGCAGCGGCCTGGGAAAATGCCTTGCGGGCAGGCGAGGACTCTTACAGGCGCATGCATGCCCTCGTCCTTAGGCAGATGGATCAGATCTCCAGGTGGGAGAGGTTGCAGGATGACCTGAAAGCCTCATTTCAACAGTCTACCGATGTCATCTAGCAAGTAAATGAGAGCAATGCGAAGCTCCGGGCCGAGCGCGACCTGCTGAGGGCGAAGATTGTCGGAAGTGTGGAGCAGCAGGAGCAGACCACTGCCTTGTTGAAGAGGACCGGCGTCATCGTCGAGAAACTTATGGACGAGAATGCCATGCTGCACATCGAGTGCAGAAGGCTGGTGGAGGAATCCGTGGATGCTCTCAAGCGCATCTTGAGGACAAGAAAGAGCTCGTCGCCGCTCGCCGTGGAGACTAGTTCCCGCGGCCTGCAGCAACGCATCAAGAAAGTAGAGATTAGCGAGCCAGATCGTTGTCTTCCTTCTTCTTTTGCCCTTGTGTATTTCGGGCGTTGCCGCATGTGGATTTTATTAATTATGTTTCTAAATATGTAAGACAATTATTATCCACTGTCATCGTCCTTATATTCATCATGCTTGCTATAAGTCGCAGTCGATGCTATATAGGTCCGTCGGATCTTACAAGATCCGTGCAAAACTTTCTTTTCAGATTTTCATTTTTCTCTCTTAAATCTCAGTCTAGTGAGACATATAGCCACGCCGTAGAACAGGTGCTTGGGCGCCATTAATGGAGACGTTGGGAGGGAGGTGCGCGGCGGGTAGCGGTCAAAGGGCTCTCCTCCCGATGAGCACGCGCAGGGGTCTGATCGCATGCCTCCCGTACTCAAATAGCTACCCCGCACGACACCTCCTAGCCAATAAAAAGGGGACACGTGGCCGCACATAATTGGTAAGTCGAACGCCCATGGTTTCAATAATACTTGTGTTTCCGATTTGTAACGTGACAACGCTTGTTCTAAAATGACTTTGTTGATTGTTAATGTGTGGGCCTTCGCAAATCGGAGAGAAAAATTACGACAACATGTTGGTGCCATGTCATGAGACCATGCCAAGTTTCATGATTTTCAGCCGTGTTTTGGAATTACAGGAATTAAAAAACCAAGTTTCTCAATCTTTCCGGTCGAGCCACGACGCCCAGATGTTTGAATTTCACTCCCATCTCTTGCATGGGACCTAGAAATTCACCCAAGGACACACATGTGATTTTTCAAACAACTTTGGTGCACTGGAGCCTGTGCTTGTAGTTCAAATTTGAATTATGCACATTAAATGCCCAGAAACTCAACTAATGTATAAAAAAGGCCAAACGAACCCGGAATAACTCCAAAATATAGCACGGTACTTCTATTTGGTCTAATCTGGCTATGTAAAAATATTAAGGCGGGAGAAGGCAGTGTACGTATGTTGTTTCGCACACGGAGGTGACATGTTCCCTCTCGGAACCACGAGCCTTCTTGAGGGAAGCTCCGGTTTGCAAGAAGCTTACACCAAAGCTTGTCCCAATTCGGCCAAAAAAAATACCGCACCATGTTGGTGCCATGTCATGACACCATGCCAAGTTTCATGATTTTCAGGCATATTTTGGAATTACAGGAATTAAAAAATGAAGTTTCTCAATCTTTCCGGTCGAGCCACGACGCCCAGATGTTTGAATTTCACTCCCATCTCTTGCATGGGACCTAGAAATTCACCCAAAGACACACATGTGATTTTTCGAACAACTTTGGTGCACTGGAGCATGTGCTTGTAGTTCAAATTTGAATTATGCACATTAAATGCCCAGAAACTCAATTAATGTATAAAATAGGCGAAATGAGCCCGAAATAATTCCAAAATTTAGCACGGTACTTCTATTTGGTCTAATCTGCCTGTGTAAAAAAATTAAGGCGGGAGAGGGCAGTGTACGTATGTCGTTTTGCACACGGAGGTGACACGTTCCCTCTCGGAACCACGACCCTTCTTGAGGGAAGCTCCGGCTTGCAAGAAGCCTACACCAAAGCTTGTCCCAATTCGGCCAAAAATATTACCGCAACATGTTGGTGCCATGTCATGACACCATGCCAAGTTTCATGATTTTCAGGCGTGTTTTGGAATTACAGGAATTAAAAAACCAAGTTTCTCAATCTTTTCGGCTGAGCCACGACGCCCAGATGTTTGAATTTCACTCCCATCTCTTGCATGGGACATATAAATTCACCCAAGGACACACATGTGATTTTTCAAACAACTTTGGTGCACTGGAGCCTGTGCTTGTAGTTCAAATTTGAATTATGCACATTAAATGCCCAGAAACTCAATTAATGTATAAAAAAGATGAAACGAGCACGGCATAATTCCAAAATTTAGCACGGTACCTCTATTTGGTCTAATCTGGCTGTGTACAAAAATTAAGGCGGGAGAAGGCAGTGTACGTATGTCGTTTCGCACACGGAGGTGACATGTTCCCTCTCGGAACCACGAGCCTTCTTGAGGGAAGCTCCGGTTTGCAAGAAGCTTACACCAAAGTTTGTCCCAATTCGGCCAAAAAAATTACCGCAACATGTTGGTGCCATGTCATGAGACCATGCCAAGTTTCATGATTTTTAGGCGTGTTTTGGAATTACAGGAATTAAAAAACCAAGTTTCTCAATCTTTCCGGCCGAGCAACGACGCCCAAATGTTTGAATTTCACTCCCATCTCTTGCATGGGACCTAGAAATTCACCCCAGGACACACATGTGATTTTTCAAAAACGTTGGTGCACTGGAGCACGTGCTTGTACTTCAAAATTGAATTATACACATTAAATGCGCAAAAACTCAATTAATGTATAAAAAGGCTAAACAAACACGAAATAATTCCAAAGTTTAGCACGATACTTCTATTTGGTCTAATCTGGCTGTGTAAAAAATTAAGGCGGGAGAAGGCAGTGTACGTATGTCGTTTCGCACACGGAGGTGACACGTTCCCTCTCGGAACCAGGAGCCATCTTGAGGGAAGCTCCAGCTTGCAAGAAACCTACACCAAAGCTTGTCCCAATTCGGCCAAAAAAATTACCGCAGCATGTTGGTGCCATGTCATGAGACCATGCCAAGTTTCATGATTTTCAGCCGTGTTTTGGAATTACAGGAATTAAAAAACCAAGTTTCTTAATCTTTCCGGCCGAGCCACGACGCCCAGATGTTTGAATTTCACTCCCATCTCTTGCATGGGACCTAGAAATTCACCCAAGGACACACATGTGATTTTTGAAACAACTTTGGTGCAATGGAGCACGTGCTTGTAGTTCAAATTTGAATTATGCACACTAAATGCCCAGAAACTCAATTAATGTTTAAAAAAGGCCAAACGAACACGGAATAATTCCAAAATTTAGAACGATACTTCTATTTGGTCTAATCTGGCTGTGTAAAAAAATTAAGGCGGAGAAGGTAGTGTACGTATGTCGTTTCGCACACGGAGGTGACACGTTCCCTCTCGGAACTAGGAGCCTTCTTGAGGGAAGCTCTGGTTTGCAAGAAGCTTACACCAAAGCTTGTCCCAATTCGGCCAAAAGGTTTACTGCAGCATGTTGGTGCCATGTCATGACACCATGCCAAGTTTCATGATTTTCGGCCGTGTTTTGGGTTTATAGGAATTAAAAAACCAAGTTTGTCAATCATTCCGGCCGAGCCACGACACCCAGATGTTTGAATTTTATTCCCATTTCTTGCATGGGACCTATAAATTCACCCAAAGACACACATGTGATTTTTTAGCAAACTTTGGTGCATTGGAGCATGTGCTTGTAGTTCAAATTTGAATTATGCACATTAAATGCCCAGAAACTCAATTAATGCATAAAAATGCCAAACGAACCCGGAATAATTCCAAATTTAAACACGACACTCATGTACTAGTTGCATGTTCACTGTACGTAAATGTTCTAGCAATTCAAACACCATCCTTTCCCTCCGTAACACCATTTTGTCTTTCAAAACATAATGAAAAAATCAGGTATACCACAAACAGTTTACTAGAAAGAATCGTGTGGGATGCGATATAAAATATCTTGGTGCATCGTCTTATCTGGCTTACGCAGGAAGCTTCGTCGTCTACAGTCCACCGCCCCCGCTTGAACATACTCGCGCGCCAGTTTCTTGCGGCACCGAGCGAAATATTTTGGCCACCGCGGAAATATCTATCTCCCCGCCCCTCCCTCCTACCAAAAGCCACATTTCCACTGTTCCTCCTTGCTTTCCAAGTTCAAACCTTCACTGCTGCTTAATGGCAGGTCAGCCTCCTCACCGGCGACCCTTCTTCTTGCAGCGCCGCCACCTCGCCGGCTACCCTTCTTCTTGTAGCGCCGCCTCCTCGCCGACGACCCTTCTTCTTGCAGCGCCGCCTCCTCGCCGGCGACCCTTCTTCTTGCTGCACGGCCTCCTCGCCGCTGACCCTTCTTCTTGCTGCGCGGCCTCATCGATCTGGTCAAGTAATCCACACCCACCCACACCATCCTCCTGCTTTCCCGTCCCACATGCCCCGACTGACGGAGCGACACCTTCCATTGAAATCACTACCCTCCTCCTCCAATTAAGCGCCGCCCACAGCCATTTTACACGCAGTATAACATGGAAATGAGTAGCATGCGGCCGCACGCACGGACGAGGTCGCTATGGCTGACATGCGTGTCGACCGCCAGATCTTGGAGGAGCACCTCGTCTTCGAGGCCACCGTCGACACCGCCGCGCGGTTGTCTACTTTAAAATACAGTTCGTGATGTTTTCTCGAGGCCACCGCCAGTGGCTTCTAGTGATTTGTCCTCTGTAATGTTAATATGCAATCTGATGTTCAGTTAACAGTTTGGTCCTCTGAAATGTAATGTTCAGTTAACACTTTGGTCCAACAATTGCTACATTTCGTAGTGCTGTTCTCAAGCATTCTTTGTTTTGTTAACTGTCTTATCTTCTAGTACATGTTTCTATTCTGCAATGTCGTGCTCAGTTAACTATTTTGGTTCATTTGGTCTGCTGTCCATTTAACTGTTTGGTTCAGTTCTACAATTTGATTTTCATTTGCAGTGGGTACAATTTTGTATTGTTATGCATGTGACACCAATCGAATTTGGCTGTACTCAATACATATTCTACTGATAGTATGGCAACTCTCAGTTAACCTTATCAAGATCTTCCTTATGTGTGTTGCAGGGAAACAATGGGACACACTGCGGTTTACCATCGAGGTTTGTTCAAGCAGGGTCCTTTGGCTAATAGCACATTATTGTGCACTTGCAGGAATCATTCTAATATTTAGGTTTCTTACAATTTGGTCTTGCACATGTAGGTCCCGCTGTCAGAGGCTTAGACCCACTGTTCGACCCATTTGCATATGGGGAAATGAGATGCCCATGAATATCAGTCAAGTCAAGAAACTCAAAAAGATTGTTAGGATGAAGAAACTTACGACGAATAACAGCAAGATCTTTGTTTGCACAATGAAGAAGACATCAGTCAACTATAGGATGGTACCAACTATTTTACCTTCTTTTTACCCCTTGCGCCATTTCAAAATTTACAACAACGATTTATGCATAGCTTTGTTTTCAGTACTTTTCAAAGCAGTTCACCGATGATTTCCTCTCAAACCACCTGCATGGTCAAGAGGCGAGGAAGGTATTCATTAAACACCCACGGTACAATATTGAAGTCTTGCTTAAGAGGACGAAGGTTGGGCGGGCAATTATCCATAGCCACGGGCCTAAAGTTGCAAGGACATTCAACATCACTGAAGGCTCAATATTTGCCTTCCACTTCTGCATTTTCCCATATGAGATTCATCTGTCTATTTACCGTGTATGATGCTACTTTCCAAAGGTTTTTAATGTTGCATGTGAAACTTGGTGCTGTTGTGTAATGGCGTAACTGAGTGCCGAAGCTATCTGATGTAATTCGATTATGAAATCCTGGTTGCTTTTATACGGATATGAAATATCTGGCGTGTTTTATAAGAAATATCAGTTTGATTAGTACATGGATTATCAATAATAGGCTAATTACCCTGCTTATTGGGGTTTTCTATTGCAAATGGTTACTCAGACAACACCGTGGGCGATGAACTCAAACAACCCGCACGGTTTCTAGAAAGTAGGCGTGTTTGATCAACTAACAATCACACACGGCTTCCGGCAGCGAAGTGTTTGCGTTAGGCCACCTTGCACAAATGTTTCCACACAAAGAACTGTGTGGGATGTACATACCTACGGAAATGATTTTCTGGGATTCACTGCGTGGGATGTACATACCTACGGAAATGATTTCTGGGATTCACCGTGTGGGATGTACATACCTACGGAAATGATTTCTAGGATTCACCGTGTGGGATGTACATACCTACGGGAATGATTTCTGGGATTCATCGTGTGGGATGTACATACCTACAGAAATGATTTCTGGGAGTCACCGTGTGGGATGTACATACCTACGGAAATGATTGGGTTTCCATGCCTCACCGATTGCACACGGCCCCAGCCTGGGTCCCACGAGGGCCTATCCTTGATGATTTCTGGGTCGTGTGGGAAGGACCCCCCCTATCGCCCACACTCACTTGGCGATGGTTCCAAATGCCGTCGCGGAAAGGGGTTTTAAACCGTTTGTTTAGGACGTCGCTGTACCAGTGTTGGCTGAAGATCTGCCTGCTCGTTGTTACCATCAATCTCCATGCGTGAAGCTAGTTGTGTTTGAATCTGTGGAAGTGGGAGGAAGTTTCTGGCATGTGCAGAGAAGGTTAGCCCCACTTCCGTTGTTGCAAATCATTTGTTAGATGTGATTCAAACACTGTCACTGTGCTATGTTATTCTGGATGTTAGGACAGTGTCACAGTTTGTACCTAGTTCTAAAAATGTTGCCATCTTATCAACGGTGCCATTAGAAAATTATTTGGCACCACTTCAGCAGTTTGTGCAGCCTACTTTGGTCCACACATCCGAGCAGCCAAGCAGTAAAATACTAAATCTTTATGGCATGAAGTAACTAGGCATCGGAGCAACTAGGTGCTCCGAACTCTGGGTCCCTGATTTTTTTCTGTTGATCGGCTCGCCCGTGCAGGGCACCGGTGCCAAATGGAGCAACAGTTGTCTTTACACCGGTTTTGGCATACATAGTGGACGGCCTTAGTGCTATTAGTTCTATGTTACTAACTTTGTGCATGTACACACCTGTTAGTATGTGTCATCCAACCACTGTCGCTATGTTGTTGCAGTTATATTTAGCTTCCTCATGAAATGTTCAATTTGTTATTTATAGTACATGAGTAAGAACTTGTAGCGTTTTTGTAGTTAATTATAGCTTCTACTGTTTCAGAATTTGGTTGCTGTCTCAGTAGCAATTAATCCATCTGCACATTGATCTTTTTGAGAAGACATGTCATAATTAACCCTTTTCTTCAGTTTTTCAAAATATGTATTTGGTGATTTTCTATGTTGCTAGAAACCCATTTCCCCTACAATTGTTGTTGATCTAGTTTTAAATATTATAGGATGAACAGAAGTGTTCTTACCTGGAGTGGTTTGATCAAGAGTGTCCATAGTCTTTGAAGATGTGCCTAGCAAAGCTCTGGAGCATGTAGGCGGAAGATAACAGAGGTAGGCTTAGAGAAAGTGTTGTCAACGCTGAAGAATATTTGAAGATGCGGGATAAAAAGATAAAGAGGGAGAATGAGCTCAATTTTTTTAAAATCAAACTTTGCTAAGATGGTGTTGGCGAAGGAGGAGGCACTTTCCCAGTTGGTCAGTGCAAAATAGGTTCTTGCTGAACTGAAAGCAGAGGTGGATAAGACGAGCCTGGATGATCTCGATTAGGGAAATGAATATATTGTTCGAATATTGTTCCTATGAAGGTGAACTAGCTATATGGTGTATTGTGCTGTTTTCAGGTAGCTATCGTACTGTGATGTTAAAATATATTTATGTGCCTGATATGAAATTGGCAAACAGCTGTTTGATATGAAATGTGAATTTGCGTAATACTGGAATTATTAATTGTAAACTAATAAACCTGCTAAATGGGCCATGGAACTTTGCAAATGATTCTAGCAGTAAAAGCGCTTGCGATGGATAGCCCAATGCCATACAGTTTTCTTCATCAAATCGTGTGTGATGTAGTTGAATAAAAGCAAACAGTTAACCGAGGCAGAGCATGTGTGATAGTTACACCTATCACACACGAGGCTATACATAAAACTATGTGGGATGTATATACGAACGGAAACGTTTTCCCTGGATTAACTGTGTGGGATGTACATACGAACGGAAACATTTTCCCTAGATTGACTGTGTGGGATGTACATAAGAATGGAAACGTATTCCTTGGATTGACTGTGTGGAATGTACATACCAAACATAAACGTTTGTTTTGGACTGACTGTGTGGGATGTACTTACGACCGGAACCGATTGGGCTTGTATATCCGTATTTGACCGCTCGCCCGTCGCACATGACCTCACTTTGCCGAGCGTGTGTGACCGAAGGGCCTATCCCCGACGGTTTCTGGGCCGTGTGGGAGGGACCCCCTATTGCAGTAACTCACTTGGCAATGGTTCAAAACGTCGTCGCGGAAATGGGTTAAAAACCGTTTGTATAGCACCTCGTTGTACCAGTGACATGCCTCTATGGTTCAAACCCAACTAGAACAAGTTGCTAAATCTCAAAGAGAATTGCTTGATGAAATGAATAATAGTATGAATGATCATGCTGTTAGAGTAATGACTAGAGGAGGTAGAATGACTCAGGAACCACTTTATCCTGAGGGACACCCTAAAAGAATTGAGCAAGACTCTAAAAGAACTAACACTGATGCACGTAGTCCTTCTAAAAGGGAACAGAAAAAGAAAAATGATAGGACTTTGCATACCTCTAGTGAACCTGAAATAGAAAAACCAGCTCCTGAAGCTAATAATGATGCTTCTATCTCAGATGCTGAAACTCAATCTGGTAATGAACATTCACCTATTGATAATGAAAAAGATAATGATGATGTTCATGAAGACACCCGACCAGACAATGATAAAGAACCAGATAATGATGTTGAGATAGAACCTGCCGTTGATCTTAATAACCCACAACCCAAAAATAAACGATATAATAAAAGAGACTTTGTTGCTAGAAAACATGGAAGAGAAATAGAACCATGGGTTCAAAAACCCATGCCCTTTCCACCTGAATCAACTAAGAAAAAGGATGATGAAGAATTTGAACGCTTTGCTGAAATGATTAGGCCAGTCTTTTTGCGCACCCGCTTGACTGATATTTTAAAGATGGCCCCTTATGCAAAATACATGAAAGACATCATCACTAATAAGAGAAAGATACCCGAAGCTGAAATCTCCACCATGGTTGCTAATTATTCTTTTAAGGAAGGAGTACCTAAAAAACTTGGAGATCCAGGAATACCAACTATACCTTGCTCCATAGAAAGAAATTATGTTAAAACTGCTTTGTGTGACTTAGGAGCTGGTGTTAGTCTTATGCCTTTCTCTTTATATAAAATACTTGACTTGAATAAACTCACTCCTACTGGAATATCTTTCCAAATGGCTTATAAATCAACTGCCATAGCTATCGGTATTTGTGAGGATGTGCCCGTTGTTGTTGCAAATGTTACTATCTTAACAGACTTTGTTATACTTGACCCGCAAAAAAAACACTTTGTTATACTTGAGATGCCCGAGAATGACAACATGTCGATTATCCTTGGTAGACCCTTTTTGAATACTGCAGCGGTTGTTATTGATTGCAATAAAAGCAAGGTCACTTTTCATATCAATGGTAATGAGCATCCGGTGCAGTTTCCAAAGAAACAATTCCAAGTGATTGGTATTAATGTTATTGAAAAATCTCCCACAATCACTATTGGAAGCTTTCAACTGCCTCCACCTACTGCCAAAAAGAAATATGACATACTTACTGTTGGGGGTATTCACATCCCCATTGAGGTAACTTAGTGTTTTACAAAAGTTCTTCGGTTTCATGCTAACCAAAAGTGGTTGTTAATAAGACTTGATCAACCTTATTAATGGATCATTTTCGAGAGGTATGAAGTTGATGAATTTAGTAGGCACAACCTCCTGCTCCCAACTTTTGTTTTCCGTTTTTCTTAGTTAAATAAAATAAGCATGTTTAGTCTGTTTTCTGAATTTTCCATGCAATAAAAAATGATCCGAAAATAGAACTTTTCAGAATGCCCTAAAATTTTAATATGATTTTTTCCTGAATATTTCTGAATTTCTGGTACAAATAACATCAGAGGGTGGGTGCACCTGGTGACCACAAGACACGAGGGCGCGCTAGCAACCCCATGCGTGCCCTTGTGGGTTGTGCCCCCCCTCACTTATCTCTTTAGCCCATGTCATCTCCTACCTCCAAAAAAATCACCACAGCTCTCTCTTTTCTCTCTCTCTCTCTCATGTTCTTGATCTCTTTGCTCAAAGCTCCATTTTTGAAACTATTTTGGGGGATTGCTATTTGGTATGTGACTCCTCCATTGCTCCAATTAGTTTTGCTTTAGTTGTTTATATTTTGAATAATTAGCTACTCTTGGTGCTACTGTAGATGGGCTTGCATGTTAAATTCTTAGAGTTATAAGTAGTTTGAATGCTTGATATGGCCTCTATGCATCCTTATGAGTAGTTGCTATCAATCTTGTGAAGTTTTGTTGACAAAAAATTTGTGTCCCAAATTTTTCAGAAATTGTAAGCAAATAAAAATGCAATTCTTTAGTAGTTCTTCAAGGAGGAGGTCTACGGAGGCATCATCTAGTAGTGGTTCGATACGTCGGTCTTATGTTGAACCAAGTGCAAGCGCAATGCGGGATGCCACTACCAAATCATGCTTATGGCCGTGTAATGATTTCATGGTAAGCGCATGCATTAAGGAAGAATTTGATCAATATGTTCACAATACTGAGCTCGGCTCCTACATTGAAGATATGTGCAATCAGCATCTCAACCTCATAGAAACTTTTTCTAAGAAATTTAAATATTTCCCTCGTGAGTCTAGAGTTTCGTTTAGCCTTTATGATCACCCTTGTACCATGCCTCTAAGTGTGTTCTGTGATGCCTACAAAATTCCATATTGGGTTTCACTAGACAAGCCACCAAGATCTGAGTATGAATCATTTTTAACTAGCCTTTACTACGGTGAGGGTAGAGGAGTGACACAATGTAGAATAATAATTATTCATTTCCCATCAATTCAATACTTTGCAATCTTTAATGGTAAATGCATCATAGGCAAGGAAGATTGTAGCACGCTATGTGCCCCTGACTTGAGCCTCATACACACTGCTCTCACCAGAATTAAACGTTATAATCTTGGAGCGATTGTTGCACGAAGATTGCAACATAACGCTGGTAGTGGATATTTCTATGGTGGGATTTATGCTTCTCGTTTAGCTAAAGTGGTTGGTGAAACGCCTTGCTGTCGCTTGAACTACGCCGGTCTTTCCCCAAATAGGAAGGGATGATGCAGCACATCTACGGTAGGTATTTCCCTCAGTTATGAAATCAAGGTATCAATCCAGTAGGAGAACCAAGCAACACTATGTAAACGGTACCTGCACACAAAGAACAAATACTTGTAACCCGTCGCGTAAGAGGGGTTGTCAATCCATCCATGATAAAAAGATAGATTGGTTTGTGGTAGATTGGATAAATAGCTCTCAGCAAAACGTGAAATAAAATATGCTAATAAAAAGTGCAGCAAGGTATTTTTGGGTTTTTGGAATAATAGATCTGGAAATAAAAGTGGGAAATAATAGATCGGAAAGCAAATATGATGAAGAATAGACCCGGGGGCCGTAGATTTCGCTAGTGGTTTCTCTCAAGAAATAGCACACGGTGGGTAAACAAATTACAGTTGGGTAATAGATAGAAAATCGAATAGTTATGACGATATCCAAGGCAATGATCAATATACAGGCATCACGTTCAAGATTAGTAGACCGACTCCTGCCTGCATCTACTACTATTACTCCACACATCGACCGCTATCCAGCATGCATCTAGTGTATTAAGTTCATGGAGAAACGGATTAAAGAAATAAGAACAGTGGCATGATGTAGCGAGATCTATTGATGTAGGAATAGCCCCCATATTGTTATCCTTAATAGCAATAATACATGCATGTCTTGCTATCCCTTCTGTCACTAGGAAAGAACACCGCATGATCGAACCCGTCACAAAGCACCTCCTCCCATGGCAAGAAAAAGCGATCTAGTTGGCCTAACTAAACGAAAGATTCGAAGAAGAAATACAAGGCTATAAATAATCATGCATATAAGAGATCAAAAGAAGACTCAAATAATATTCATGGATATAGATCCGATCATAAACTCAAAGTTCATCGGATCCCAACAAACACGCCGCAAAAAGAGTTACATCAAATAGATCTCCAAGAGACCATTGTATTGAGAATCAAAAGAGATAGAGGAAGCCATCTAGCTACTGCCGACGGACCCATAGGTCTATGATGAACTACTCATGCATCATCGGAGAGGCACCAATGAGGATGATGAACCCCTCCATGATGGTGTTTAGATTGGATCTCTTGGTTCTGGAACTTGCGGCGGTTGGAATTGTGTTTCGTCGACTCCCCTAGGGTTTCTGGAATATTTGGGGATTTATAGGGCGAAGAGGCGGCGCGGGAGGCCACCAAGGTGGGAAAACCCACCTGGGCGCACCTGGTCTCCTGGGCCCGCCCAGGTGGGTTGTGCTCCCCTCGAAGCCTCCCTCTGGTACTTCTTTGGCCCATCAGGTGTCTTCGGGCCCAGAAAAAATCTCCAAAAAGTTTCGCTGCGTTGGACTCCGTTTGGTATTGATTTTCTATGAAGTAAAAAACAAGCAAAAGACAGCAACTGGCACTGGGCACCATGTCAATAGCTTAGTCCCATAAAATGATATAAAGTTGCTTAAGATGATTGTAAAACATCCAAGAATGATATAATATAACAACATGGAACAAGCAAAAATTATAGATACGTTGGAGACGTATCAGCATCCCCAAGCTTAATTCCTACTCATCCTCGAGTAGGTAAATGATAAAAATAGAATTTTTTATGTGAATGTTGCCTAACATGTTCATCACATATTCTTTTATTTTGTAGCATGGACATTTGGACTTTTATATGGTTCAAAGCAATAGTCTAGTTTTGACATGAAGAGATTTCAATACTCAAGCATATCAATAAGCAACCATGTCTTTCAAAATATCAACACTAAAGAAAGTTATCCCTAGCCCATCATGCTCAATCATTGATCCATTCATGAAACACACTCGCATATTAGCTACATCCAATGCTCAAGTACGATCATAGTGCCCCTTAGTTGATGCTTTGTAAGAGAAGATGGAAACTCAAAATATAAATAAAAACTGCATAAAGTAAACAGATTGGCCCTTCGCAGAGGGAAGTAGGGGTTTGTAGAGGTGCCAGAGCTCAAAGCTTAAATTGAGTGATAATTTTTTTTTTGAGAGGCATAATTTTCCCGTCAATGAAAACGACCAAGTAATTCCCAACACTTTCCATGCTAGATATATCATAGGCGGTTCCCAAATAGAAAATAAAGTTTATTCCTTTTTCCACCATTCTTCCACATTCCACATCTAGCTGTATCCACGTGTACCGTCCATACCAACACTTTCCAAAGAATTTATTATTTGACAACATAAAGTAAATTTATTTTTCATTTCCGGACTGGGCATCCCTATTACCACCGTACTCTCGTGCAATGACAAGTGAATAAACACCCGTCGTGAGAATAACACATATAGCATGGAAAATATTGGCCACCCCCTGCAGCCTCATGAGCGGTACAAGCACACAAAAAGGAAAGTTTATTTTGGAAACTAGAGATGGCACATACAAATTTTCTTAGAACGGCACGGGAATACCGCATATAGGTAGGTATGGTGGACTCATATGGCAAAACTGGGTTTAAGGATTTTGGATGCACAAGTAGTATTTCTACTTAGTACAAGTGCAGGCTAGCAAAAAGATTGAGAAGCAACCAACCAAGAAACGCAAAATCACATAAGTGAGCATTAAGCATAACTAGCACTGAATAATGCACCACAAGTAGGATGTAATTTCATTGCATAACTATTGACTTTCGTGCGTGCATAGGGAATCACAAACCTTAAGACCAATATTCTTACTAAAGCATAATTACTCACCAACAGGACTCACATATCACTATCATCATATCGCAAAACTATTACAAGGAATCAAGTTTATTTTGTCCAATGATCTTCATGATTTTTTAATATATCTCTCTTGAATATCTATCACTTTGGGATTAATTTCATATGTTGCTTTTAATAGCTCAAATAAATTTAAGTGAAGAACATGAGCATAAATTTTTTTATCTCTCGAAATAATATAAGTGAAGCATGAGAGAATTTCTTAGAAAATTTACTAACTCTCAAATAAATCTAATTGAAGCATGAGAGCGTTTCTTCAAAAATATTAAAGCACACCATGCTCAAAAAGATATAAGTGAAGCACTAGAGCAATTCCATAGCTCAAAAAATTTAAGTGAAGCATATAGAGCAATTTTAATAAATCATAGCATAATTTTGGCTCTCTCAAATAGGTGTGTCCAGCAAGGATAAATGACACAAACTGAAAAGCAAAACAAGCAAAGACTGATATAATACAAAACGCTCCAAGATAAACTCATGATATGTGACGGATACAAATATTGCTCCAAGTAAAATACCGATAGTCGTTAGAAGAAAGAGGGGATGCCTTCCTGGGCAACCCCAATCTTAGTTGCTTGTTTCTCTCTGGATAATAACTTGGGGAGCGATGGGGCATCCCCAAGCTTAGACTCTTTTCACTCTTTATTCCTTCATCCATCGTGATTTCACCCAAAACATGAAAACTTCAATCACATAAAACTCAACAAAAACCTTCGTGAGATCCGTTAGTACAAGAAAGCAAATCACCACTCTAAGTATTGTTGGAAACCCATTAATATTTTATTTTTTCATTATATATACTTTATTCTAACTTTACCATGGCTTATACCCCCCGATACAAACCATAGATTCGTCAAAATAAGCACACAACACAAAGGAAACAGAATCTGTTAAAAAAGAATAGCCTGTAGTAATCTGAAAACTTCGTATACTTGTGTAACTCGAAAAATTCTGAAAATTTCGGACGATGTAGGAAATCTGTATCTCAATCTTGTGTAAAAACTTCAGAATTTTTAGTCGCCTCTGTGATTTATGAAAATTATTTTACTGAACGCAAAAGTTTTTGTTTTCCAACAAGATCAAATCAACTATCACCAAACATAATCCCAAAGGCTTTACTTGGCACAAAAGCTAATTAAAACATAAAAACACAATCATAACAGTAGCATAATTGTGCAAGTACTCAAGAACAGAAAGAAAAGGCAAAAATAAAATTTACTCATTGGGTTGCCTCCCAACAAGCGATATCGTTTTATGCCCCTAGCTAGGCATAATGATTTCAATAATGCTCACATGAAAGATAATAATTGAAACACAAAAAGAGCATCATAAAACATGTGACAAACACATTTAAGTCTAACAGACTTCCGATGCATAGGGATTCTCTAAGCAAACAAATTACCAAGACAAGAAATATCTAGCATAGGCAAGGAAGAAGAAAGAAACAATAGCCATCTCAACATAACGAGAGGTAAATTAGTAACATGAAAATTTCTGCAACCATATTTTCCTCTCTCATAACAATTACATGTAGGATTATAATCAAATTCAACAATATAGCTATCATATAAAAATTTCTCTTCATGATCCACATGCATGAAAAGTTGACACTCTTCCAAAATAGTGGGTTTTCATCAAATAAGTCATGACCTCTCCAAACCCACTTTTATCAAAAAATTCATAAGACTGAACACTCTCCAAATATGTGGGATTATTTTTACCTAAAGTTGACGCTCTTCCAAACCCACTATCAATAATATTGCAAACATTATTATCAATATCAAATTCATCATGAGGCTTAAATAAATTTTCAAGATCATAAGAAGAATAACCCCAATAATGATTATTGCAATAAGTAATGGGCATGGCAAAATTAGCATCCCCAAGCTTGGGGTTTTGCATATTATTAGCACAATTGACATTAATAGAATTTATAGTAAAATCATTGCAATCATGCTTTCATTCAAGGAGCTATCATGAATCACTTCATAAATTTCTTCATCACAATATTCAGATTCACGAAACTGAAGCAAAACTTCATAAAGATAATCTAGTTCACTCAACTCACTAGCAATTGGTTCATCATGATTGGATCTTTTAAAAAGATTAGCAAGTGGATGGGGATCCATATTAATAGATTTATAGCAAGTGAAGATACGAGCATATAGAAGGCACATGGCAAGACAAGCAAACAAAAGATCAAACAAGAAAGGAAAACGGAAAAGAAGGCAAATATTGTTGTCCTTTTGCAAAAATGTTTTAGAAGTGGGGGAGATGAAAACGAGAGGCAAATGGCAAATAACGTAAATTGCAAGGAGATGAGATTTGTGATTAGGAACCTGACAAGTGCTGATGATGTCTCCCCGGCAACGGCGCCAGAAATTCCTTTTGATGTCGCTTGAACTACGTCGGTATTTCCCCAAAGAGGAAGGGATGATGCAGCACAACAACGGTAGGTATTTCCCTCAGTTATGAAACCAAGGTATCAATCCAGTAGGAGAACCAAGCAACACTATATAAATGGTACCTGCACACAAAGAACAAATACTTGCAACACGACGCGTAAGAGGGGTTGTAAATCCCTCCAAGGTAAAAAGATAGATTGGTTTGTGGTAGACTGGATAAATAGCTCTCGATAAAACGTGAAATAGAAAATGCAAATAAAAAGTGCAGCAAGGTATTTTTGGGTTTTTGGAATAATAGATCTGCAAATAAAAGTGGCAAATAATAGATCGGAAAGAAAATATGATGAAGAATATAGACCCAGGGACCGTAGGTTTCACTAGTGGCTTCTCTCAAGAAATAGCACACGGTGTGTAAACAAATTACTGTTGGGCAATTGATAGAAAATCGAATAGTTATGACGATATCCAAGGCAATGATCAATACATAGGCATCACGTCCAAGATTAGTAGACCGACTCCTGTCTGCATCTACTATTATTACTCCACACATCGACCGCTATCCAGCATGCATCTAGTGTATTAAGTTCATGGAGAAACGGAGTAATGCAATAAGAATGACGACATGATGTAGACGAGATCTATTCATGTAGGAATAGCCCCCATCTTGTTATCCTTAATAGCAATGATACATGTGTGTCTTGCTGCCCCTTCTGTCACTGGGAATGAACACCGCACGATCGAACCCATCACAAAGTACCTCTTCCCATGGTAAGAAAAATCGATCTAGTTGGGCTAACTAAACCAAAGATTCAAAGAAGAAATACGAGGCTATAAATAATCATGCATATAAGAGATCAAAATAAGACTCAAATAATATTCATGGATATAGATCTTATCATAAATTCAAAGTTCATCGGATCCCAACAAACACACCGCAAAAAGAGTTACATCAAATAGATCTCCAAGAGACCATTGTATTGAGAATCAAAAGAAAGAGAGGAAGCCATCTAGCTACTGCCTACGAACTTGTAGGTCTACGATGAACTACTCATGCATCATCGGAGAGGCACCAATAAGGATGATGAACCCCTCCGTGATGGTGTTTAGATTGGATCTCGTGGTTCTGGAACTTGCAGTGGCTGGAATTGTGTTTCCTCGACTCCCCTAGGGTTTCTGGAATATTTGGGGATTTATAGGGTGAAGAGGCAGTGCGTGAGGCCATCGAGGTGGGATCAACCCACCTGGGTGCGTCTGGGCTCCTGGGCCCGCCCTGGTGGGTTGTGCTCCCCTCGGAGCCCCCCTCTGGTACTTCTTTGGCCCATCAGGTGTCTTCCGGCCCAGAAAAATTCTCCAAAAAGTATTGCTGTGTTTGGAATCCATTTGGTATTGATTTTATGCGAAGTAAAAAACAAGCAAAAGGCAGCAATTGGCACTTGGCACTATGTCAATAGGTTAGTCCCAAAAAATGATATAAAGTTGTTATAAAATGATTGTAAAACATCAAAGAATGATAATATAACAGCATGGAACAAGAAAAAAATTATAGATACGTTGGAGACGTATCATGCCTTGGCCTGATGATCCCATCCTACCTACTCAGTACTTAGACTTTGATGCCATGAAACATCATAAGTTCCTTACGGGCACATGATACGTCTCCAATGTATCTATAATTTTTTTATTGTTCCATGATGTTATATTATCATTCGTGGATGATTCACAATCATTTTTTAGCAAATTTATATCATTTTTTGGGACTAATCTATTGACATAGTGCCTAGTGCCAGTTGTTGTTTTTTGTTTGTTTTTTACTTCGCAGAAAATCAATATCGAATGGAGTCCAAACGCAGCGGAAATTTTTGGTGATTTTTTCTAGACCAGAAGACACATGTTGGGCCAAGGAAGTACCAGAAGGGGGCTCCGAGGGGAGCACAACCCACCTGGGCGCGCCCTGGTGGGTTGTGTCCACCTTGGCCGCCTCTCGCACCACGGGTTGTGCCCACCTCGGCCGCCTCCCGCACCGCCTCTTTGCTCTATAAATACCCCAATATTTCAAAAACCCTAGGGGAGTCGACGAAACACAATTCTAGTTGCCGCAAGTTCCAGAAACCATAGATCCAATCTAGACACCATCACGGAGGGGTTCATCATCCTCATTGGTGCCACTCCGATGATGCGTGAGTAGTTCATTGTAGACCTATGGGTCCGTAGTTAGTAGCTAGATGGCTTCCTCTCTCTCTCTCTCTCTCTCTCTCTCTCTTGATTCTCAATACGATGGTCTCTTGGAGATCTAATTTATCTAACTCTTTTTGAGGTGTGTTTGTTGGGATCCGATGAACTTTGAGTTTATGATCAGATCTATTTTATCCAACAAAGTTATTTGAGTTTTGATCTCTCATATGCATGATTGCTTATAGCCTTGTATCTCTCCTTCGAATCTTTGGTTTAGTTAGGCCGACTAGATCGATTTTTCTTGCCATGGGAAGAGGTGCTTTGTGATGGGTTCAATCTTACGGTGCTCAATCCGAGTGATAGAAGGGGAAATGGCACATATATATCATTTCTATTAAGGATAACAAGATGGGGTCTATTCCTACATGAATAGATCTTGTCTACATCATGTCATCATTCTTATTGCATTACTCCGTTTCTCCATGAACTTAATACACTAGATGCATGCTGGATAGCGGTCGATGTGTGGAGTAATAGTAGTAGATGAAGGCAGGTGTCGGTCTACTAATCTTGGACGTGATGCCTATATAATGATCATTACCTGGATATCGTCATGATTATTTGAAGTTTTATCAATTGCCCAACAGTAAATAGTTTACCCGCCGTATGCTATTTTTCTCGAGAGAAGCCACTAGTGAAATATATGGCCCATGGGTCTCTTCTTTATGATATTTGCCTTCGAGATCTATTTTGATTTGCTTTTATGTTCAGTTTTATTAATCCAAAAACCCAAAACTATCTTGCTGAAATTTATTGTTTTTTGTTTTATCTCATGTTCCCGCGAGAACTATTTATCCAATCTACTGCAATTTTATCTATCTTTTACCCGGGAGGGATTGACAACCCCTCTTTTACGTCGGGTTGCAAGTATTTGTTCTTTGTGTGCAGGTGTCGTTTACGTAGTTTTGTGTTTTTCTCCTACTGGTTCGATAACCTTGGTCTCATCACTGAGGGAAATACCTACCGTAGCTGTGCTACATCATCCCTTCCTCTTTTGGGAAATACCGACGTAGTTCAAGCCGCATCAAAAGGAATTTCTGGCGCCGTTGCCGGGGAGACATCATCAACATCTACCAGGTTCCTAATCACAAATCCCATCTCCTTGGAATTTACATTATTTGCCATTTGCCTCTTGTTTTCATCTCCCCCACTTCACAAAAATTTGCTGTTTTATTCACCCTCTTTTTTGTTCGCATTTCTCGTTGGAATTTTTGTTTGCTAGGATTTGTCACCATGAGTGACTTTGGTACGGCAGAAACAGATGATGGCCTAACTCCTAAAATTGGACGATCTGGCAATCTAGATGCTAAACCTTTGTTCTGGGGCAAGGGAATGTTGTAGGAAAAGAACGTATCCAAGATTTTTTCAATTATGTTGGAAATTTAAGTATTGACGATGTCCCTTCAAAGGACTAAATTCTATGCGGAAGCTATTTCAGCACTAGTTCTGAAACTTGAAAAAAAATATCCGTACCCATCCTACCTTGCAAATATATTTTTTTGAGTTACCCGTTATAAAAAATCCCAAGGCTAAAAACTTGGCCACCCTTGTTCTTATGAATGAATTTGATTACATAATATGGTAAGCTAGGGAAATTTTTGATTTCTATGGTATGAATCATGAAAAACCGGTGATAGATGAGATTCTATATAATAGTGATTACGTGCTAAGGCATTTGCTTGGGGATAATCGAACTTTGATGAGAATCTTAAAAAGGAAGTCCTTGTTTTAGATATAATCCAACAAGTTTTCAATGATGTTAATCAACACTATTCTTGGATTGTTGCCGGAAATCAAAGGGGATGTGATGATAAGCAACTTGATAGTGCTAAAGTCTATATGGATAAGGTGTTTTATGTTTTTTTCAAAACCTCCTGACAAAAACACCTCTAAATAAAATTAAACTAAAGATGACAACACTTAGATCTTTGCTTTATGCCTAGCTAGGGGCATAAAACAATAGCGCCTGTTGGGAGGCAACCCAGTGAATAAAATTTATTTTTGTCTTTTTCTATTTGTTCTTGAGTGTTTGCATAGTTATGCTATTGTTATGATTGTGTTTTTATGTTTTAATTAGTGTTTGTGCCAAGTAAAGCCTTTGGGATCATGTTGGGTGATAGTTGATTTGATCTTGTTGGAAAACAGAAACTTTTGCGCCTAGTAAAATAATTTTGAAAAATCACAGAAGCATGATAAAATTCTGAATTTTTTGCACAATATTGATATACAAATTGCGCACGTTGTCCTAATTTTTCAGAATATTTGGAGTTACAGAAGTATTCAAAGTTTTTAGATTGCTACAGACTGTTCTGTTTTTAACAAATTTTGTTTTCTTTGCGTTATGTGCTTATTTTGATGAATTTATGGACACTATCGGAGGGTATGATCCATAGAAAAGTTGGAATACGGTAGAGATAATGCAAGAATAAAAAATGAATGGGTTTGCAACAGTACTTAGAGTAGTGATTTTCTTTGTTATACTAACAGATCTCACGAAGGTTTTGTTGAGTTTTGTGTGATTGAAGTTTTCAAGTTTTGGGTGAGATCACGATGGATGAAGGAATTAGGAGTAAGAAGAGCCTAAGCTTGGGGATGCCCATGGCATCCCAAGCCATTATCTAAAAGAGAAGAAAGCAACTAAGCTTGGGGATGCCCGAGTGGCATCCCCTCTTTCTTCTAACGACCATCGGTATTTTACTTGGAACTATATTTTTATTCATCACATATCATGAGTTTTGCTTGGAGCGTCTTGTATGATATGAGTCTTTGCTTGTTTTGCTTTTTATTCTGTGTCATCTATCCTTGCTGGACAGACCTATTTGAGAGAGCCAAAATCATGCTATGAATTGTTAGAATTGCTCTCTATGCTTTAGTTAAATCTTTATGAGCTATGCAATTGCTCTAGTGCTTCACTTATATCTTTTGAGCACGGTGTGCTTTAGTATTTTTGAAGAAATTTTCTAATGATTCACTTAGATTTATTTGAGAGTTAGTAATTTTTTAAGAAATTATCTCTTGCTTCACTTATATTATTTTGAGAGAAGAAAATTTGCATGCTCATGTTCTTCACTTAGATTTGTTTGAGCTATCAAAAGCAACATATTAAATTAGTCCAAAGTGATACATATTCAAGAGGGATATAATAAAAACTTTCATGAAGATCATTGGATAAAATCAACTTGGTTCTTTGTAATAGTTTTGCGGTATGATGATATAATATGTGAGTCATGTTGATGAGTTATTAGGCTTTAGTAAGAATATTGGTGTTAAGGTCTGTGATTCCCTATGCAAGCACGAAAGTCAATAGTTATGCAATGAAATTACATCCTACTTATGGTGCATTATTCGGTGTTAGTTATGCTTAATGCTCACTTATGAGATTTTTCATTTCTTGGTTGGACGCTTCTCAATCTTTTGCTAGCCTTCACTTGTACTAAGTATGATTACTACTTGTGCATCCAAAATCCTTAAACCAGTTTTGCCATATGATTCCACTATACCTACCTATATGTGGTATTCCTTTTCCGTTCTAAGCAAATTTATATGTGCCATATCTAATCTTCAAAATATATTTCTCTTTTGTGTGCTCACACCGCTCATGAAACGGTAGGGGGTGGCTGATATTTTTTCATGTTAGATGTGTTATTCTCAAGACGAGTGTTTATTCACTTGTCATTGCACGAGAGTACGGAAAAGGTATTAGGGATGCCCAGTCCCGAAATGAAAAATGAATTTACTTTATGTTGTCAAATAATAAATTCCTTGGAAAGTGTTGGTATGGACGACACACGTGGATTTGGTTAGCCGTGGAATGTGAAAGTATGGTGGAAAAAGGAATAAATTTTATTTTCTGTTTGGGAACCGCCTATGATGTATATCTAGCATGGAAAGTATTGGGAATTACTCAATTGTTTTCATTGACAGGAAAATCATGCCACGCAAAATGTTTTATCTCTATCTTTTTCGCTTTGAGCTCTGGCACCTCTACAAATCCCTACTTCCCTCTGCGAAGGGCCTTTGTATTTACTTTATGCAAATTTTTATTTGAGTCTCCGTCTTCTCTTAAAAAGCACCAACTAAGGGGCACTATAATCATACTTGAGCATTGGGTGTAGCTAATATGAGAGTGTGTTTTATGAATGGATCAATGATTGAGCATAACGGGCTCGGGATACCTTGCTTTAGTGTTGATATTTTGAAAGACATGGTTGCTTGTTGATATGCTTGAGTATTGAAGTCTTCATGTCAAAACTAGACTATTGCTTTGAATCATATAAAAGTCCAAATTTCCATGCTACAAAAGAAAAGAATATGTGATGAACATGATAGGCAACATTCCACATCAAAAATTCTGTTTTTATTATTTACCTACTCGAGGACAAGCAGGAATTAAGCTTGGGGATGCTGATACGTATCTATAATTTTTTATTGTTACATGCTGTTATATTATCATTCTTGGATGGTTTACAATCATTTTATAGCAACTTTATATCTTTTTTGGGACTAACCTATTGACATAGTGGCATAGTGCCCAGTGCCAATTGTTGTTTTTTGCTTGTTTTTTTACTTCACAGAAAATCAATACCAAACGGAGTCCAAACGAGCGAAACTTTTTGGTGATTTTTTTCTGGACCAGAAGACACATGTTGGGCCAAGGAAGTACCAGAGGGGGGATCCGAGGGGAGCACAACCCACCTGGGCATGCCTGGGGGCCTAGGCGCGCCCTGGTGGGTTGCGCCCACCTCGGCCGCCTCCAGCACCACCTCTTTGCTCTATAAATACCCCAATATTCCAAAAACCCTAGGGGAGTCGACGAAACACAATTCCAGCCGCCGCAAGTTCCAGAAACCATAGATCCAATCTAGACACCTTCACGGAGGGGTTCATCATCCTCATTGGTGCCTCTCCGATGATGCATGAGTAGTTCATTGTAGACCTACGGGTCCGTAGTTAGTAGCTAGATGGCTTCCTCTTTCTCTCTCTATTGATTCTCAATACAATGGTCTCTTGGAGATCTATTTGATGTAACTCTTTTTGCGGTGTGTTTGTTGGGATCCGATGAACTTTGAGTTTACGATCAGATCTATTTTATCCAAGAAATTTATTTGAATTTTTGAAGGAAATATGCCCTAGAGGCAATAATAAAGTTGTTATTTTATATTTCCTTATATCATGATAAATGTTTATTATTCATGCTAGAATTGTATTAACCGGAAACTTGATACATGTGTGAATACATAGACAAAACAAAGTGTCCCTAGTATGCCTCTACTAGACTAGCTCGTTAATCAAAGATTATTAAGTTTCCTGACCATAGACATGTGTTGTCATTTGATGAACGAGATCACATCATTAGGAGAATGATGTGATGGACAAGACCCATCCGTTAGCTTAGCATTATGATCGTTGAGTTTTATTGCTATTGCTTTCTTCATGACTTATACATGTTCCGCTGACTATGAGATTATGCAACTCCCGAATACCAGAGGAACACCTTGTGTGCTATCAAATGTCACAACGTAATTGGGTGATTATAAAGATGCTCTACAGGTGTCTCCGAAGGTGTTTATTGGGTTGGCATAGATCAAGATTAGGATTTGTCACTCCAAGTATCGGAGAGGTATCTCTGGGCCCTCTCGGTAATGCACATCACTATAAGCCTTGCAAGCAATGTGACTAATGATTTAGTTCAGGATGATGCATTACAGAATGAGTAAAGAGACTTGTCGGTAACGAGATTGAACTAGGTATGATGATACCGACGATCGAATCTCGGGCAAGTAACATACCGATGACAAAGGGAACAACGTATGTTGTTATGCGGTTTGACCAATAAAGATCTTCGTAGAATATGTGGGAACCAATATGAACATCTAGGTTCCGCTATTGGTTATTGGCCGGAGATGAGTCTCGGTCGTGTCTACATAGTTCTCGAACCCGTAGGGTCCGCACGCTTAACGTTCGATGACGATCGGTATTATGAGTTTATGTGTTTTGATTTACCAAGGTAGTTCGGAGTCCCGGATGAGATCACGGACATGACGAGGAGTCTCGAAATGGTCGAGACTTAAGGATTGATATATTGGAAGACTATATTCGGACACCGGAATAGTTCTGAGGTGTATCAGGTATTTTCCGGAGTACCGGGGGGTTACCGGAACCTCCCAGGGGGTTATTGGGCCTCATGGGCCTATTGGTGAAAGAGAGGAGGCATGCCAAGGTGTGGCGCGCGCCCCCTAGCCCAAACCGAATTGTACTAGGGGGGCGGCCTCCCTTTCCTTCTCTCCTCCCTCTCCTTCCCCTTCTCCTTGTTGGAATAGGAAAGGGGGGCAAATCCTACTTGGAGTAGGATTGCCCCCCCCCATGGCGCGCCTCCTCCCCTTGGCCGTCCTCCTCCTCCCTCCCCCCTTTATATACGTGGGAGGGGGGCACCCCAAAGACACACCAAAGTTTCTCTTAGCCGTGTGCGGTGCCCCCCTCCACAGAAACACACCACGGTCATATCGTTGTAGTGCTTAGGCGAAGCCCTGCGTTGGTAACTTCATCATCACCGTCACCACGCCGTCGTGCTGACGAAACTCTCCCTCGGCCTCAGCTAGATAAAGAGTTCGAGGGACGTCATCGAGCTGTACGTGTGCATATCGTCGAGGTGTCGTGCGGTCGGTGCTTGATCGGTTGGGTCGCAAAGACGTTCGACTACATTAACCGTGTTACTTAACGCTTCCGCTTTCAGTCTACGAGGGTACGTGGACACACTCTCCCCGCTCGTTTCTATGCTTCTCCTAGATAGATCTTGCGTGATCGTAGGAATTTTTTGAAATACTACGTTCCCCAGCAGTTTTGATCTCTTATATGCATGATTGCTTATAGCCTTGTATTTCTTCTTCGAATCTTTGGTTTAGTTAGGCCGACTAGATCGATTTCTCTTGCCATGGGAAGAGGTGATTTGTGATGGGTTCGATCTTACGGTGCTCAATCCCTGTGACAGAAGGGGAAATGACACGTATGTATCGTTGATATTAAGGATAACAAGATGGGGTCTATTCCTACATGAATAGATCTTGTCTACATCATGCCATCGTTGTTATTGCATTACTCTGTTTCTCCATGAACTTAATACACTAGATGCATGCTGGATAGCGGCCGATGTGTGGAGTAATAGTAGTAGATGTAGGCAGGAGTCGGTCTACTAATCTTGGACATGATGCCTATGTAATGATCATTGCCTGGATATAGTCATGATTATTTGAAGTTTTATCAATTGCCCAACAGTAATTTGTTTACCCACCGTATGCTATTTTTCTCGAGAGAACCCACTAGTGAAACCTACGGCCCCGGGTCTCTTCTTTATCATATTTGCCTTCGAGATCTATTTTTATTTGCTTTTATTTTCAGATCTATTAATCCAAAAACCCAAAAATACCTTGCTGCAATTTAGTGTTATTTATTTTATCCCGCGTTCGCGCGAGATCTATTTATTCAATCTATACAATTTTATCTATCTTTTTACCTGGGAGGGATTCTCAACCGCTCTTTTATGTCAGGTTGCAAGTATTTGTTCTTTGTGTGCAGGTGCCGTTTACGTAGTGTTGCGTGGTTCTCCTACTGGTTCGATAACCGTTGTATCATCATTGAGGGAAATACCTACCGTAGATGTGCTCCATCATCCCTTCCTCTTTGGGGAAATACCGACATAGTTCAAGCTGCATCAGCACACCAACTAATTATACTTATAACTTAAGGTTTAATAAGAAACCTGTTGTACCGGTTCGTGTGCCTGCGCCTGTAATTTTTGATTATCACAGCAAAAGAAGATATTATGTCCTGTAGAACGAGGCTCGCGCGTACAATGCGAAGGTTGAGGCTGCCAGACAGGCTGAGGTGGTCGCACCAAGAGCCTCCATGAGCTATCACTCAGATTATTATCCAGGCCGTGGATGGTGATTACCAAGCAAGGCCAAAAGCCTAAGCTTGGGGGAGTACGTATTTCCACCGACATTACATTCATGTTCACACACTTCATTCCAGTTGTCGGTGTTCACACTTTTTCATTGTATTATCCATGCTAGATTTATTTTCTCGCTTTCTTCTTGTGTGTTTGAAAAAACTTTTAAAAAATCCGAAAATATTTCTTGCTTCTTTTCGGTTTTTCTTTCTAACTTAATTAGTTGTAGTATTAAAAAGAAAACCCAAAAGGATTTCTCGATTCTTCTTTTGCTTGTTGGGAGCTTTCCCGTGTAAATAGTTTTTCTCGTTTTTGTTTTTACTTCCTTAATTGCTTTCTTCAAGAAAAACTAAAAACTCCAAAACTATTTCAGTGTGTTTCTCTGAAATACTTTTCTCTTCTTTGAGTCGTACCACGGAGAAGACCACGATGAAAATATTGAGTGGCTCTCATATGCATTACTGTTGATCTAACAAAGAGTCCATATTACTTTGTCTTCTCCTTTTGAATAAAATGTTTGCAGATTCTAGTTTAGTCCACGGCATACTTGCACTATTATTATTTTCATATCATTCGGTCATGCAAGTGAAAGGCAATAATGACGATATTTGATGAACTGGTTGTGGCATAGAGAAACGGGTATGAACTCAACTTGTTTTGTTTTTGTAAATATGTTTAACCTAGTATCCATGATTCAGCATATTATGATCAAACATGTTTGCAATGACAATTAGAGATTTCTCACGAAATGCTTAAGTATCTAGGAGTGGATAATGATTTATCTTGGATGCCAACATTGCATTAAAATGATTGTGATGTAGTATGATGATATGGTATCGTCCTCTGAATGTTTCAAGTGGCTTGACTTGGCACATGTTCATGCATGTAGTTGAATCAAAACCAACATAGCCTCTACGATATTTATATTCATAGTGTTCATATCCTACTCATGCTAGTATTCAATGTTAATTATGCATAACGCATGTTCATGGCCATTTTCGCTCTCTAGCTGGCTGCTTCTCAACCTATTTGCTAGCCTTCGCCTATACTAAATGAAAATATTTCTTGTGCATCAAAATCCTAAAACCCAAGTTATTCCAGATGATTCCACCATATCTACCTATATGCGGTATTACTCTGCCATTCTAAGTAAATTTGCATGTGCCACCTCTAAAATTTCAAATAAACATCTGTTTTGTGTGCGTGGACAGCTCATGGGGTGACAGGGGGCGGTTAGTATCTTCCATGCTAAGCAGGTTATTCTCATGATGAGTGTTTATTCACTTGCCTTGCACGAGAGGGGCGGTAATAGGCATGCCCAGTCCCGAATTCAAAAATTGCAAATAATTAAACAAAACTCCCCCAGGATTGTTGTTGGTTTGGATGGCACCCGTGGATTCGGCTAGCCATGGAGTGTGTTTGTTGGTGGAGGGGGAGTAAACCTTTACTTTTATCGTTTGGTAACCGCCGCTAATTTGTTTATCATGGAAGATATTGATAACTCTTGGTCGTAACATTGACAGGAAGGGTGTACCTCCAAAAATTATATTTATCTCTGTTTTTAAAAACTTTGAGCTCTGGCACCTCTGCAAATCCCTACTTCCCTCTGCGAAGGGACTATCTATTTAATTTTATGTTGATTCATCACCTTCTGAAACAAGCGCCAGATCTGAGAGCACTATTGTCATCCTCATGCATTGTGTATAGTTAATGTTGGATGCATCCTGAATGGATATTTTCTACCATGAATTAAAAATTTAGTCGCTGCTTGAACTTTGTAGGTCCTCTGCATTTAGGTTTTGCGGTCTCGGAAAGGGCTAGCGAGATACCACTGTTGTCATATTATATCATGATAGTTTTGACAAAGTGTTGGCATATGAGATATCTTATTATTGCTCTCTAGTTGATTATGCCATTGATATGAGTTAATATAATTTTTAAGAGTTATTGTTGACATGGTTAGTCATGATTTTTGCTGAAAACCTGGGTGCTACTTAAGCTTATTTATGTAAACAAGAACAAAAGAGTTCATAAAAGTTTTTGTTTTTCACTTTTAGTTTATCAACTGAATTGCTTGAGGACAAGCAAAGGTTTAAGCTTGGGGGAGTTGATACGTCTCTGTCGTATCTAATTTTCCTAACGCTTTTGCTCTTGTTTTGGACTCTAATTTGCATGATTTGAATGAAACTAACCCGAACTGACGATGTTTTCAGCAGAACTACCATGGTGTTGTTTTTGTGCAGAAATAAAAGTTCTCGGAATGGAACAAAACTCTTTGGGGAATTGTTTTACAATAAAAGAAAAATAATGGAGCCAAGAACCACCGGAGGGGCGCCCCTGGCTGAGCACAAGACACCAGGGCGCCCCTCCCTCTGGCATGCCCTGGTGGGTTGTCCCCACCTTGTGGCCCCGCGGACCCTAATTCCAATGCTATAAAATCCTATTTTTGGGGAGAAAAAAATCAAGGGAGAAAGTTTCATCGTGTTTCACGATATGGAGCCGCCTCCACCTCTTGTTCTTCATTGGGAGGCTAGATCTGGAGCCCGTTCGGGGCTCCGGAGAGGGGAATCTTCGATGTTTGTCATCACCAACTCTCCTTCATCACCAATTCCATGATGCTCCCCACCTGGAGTGAGTAATTCCTTTGTAGGCTCGCTGGACACTGAGGAGTTGGATGAGATTCATCATGTAATCGAGATAGTTTTGTTAGGGCTTAATCCCTAGCTAGTATCCACTATGTTCTGAGATTGATGTTGTTATGACTTTGCCATGCTTAATGCTTGTCACTTAGGGCCCGAGTGCCATGATTTTAGATCTGAACCGCTTATGTTTTCACCATTATATCTATGTTCTAGATCCGATCTTGCAAGTCATATTCACCTATTACGTGTTATGATCCGTAAACCCCGGGGTGACAGAAATCGGGATACTTACCGGCGATGACCGTAGTTTGAGGAGTTCATTTATTCACTATGTGTTAATGCTTTGTTTCGGTTCTCTATTAAGAGGACGCCTTAATATCCCTTAGTTTCCTTATGGACCCCGCTGCCACGGGAGGGTAGGACAAAAGATGTCATACAAGTTCTTTCCATAAGCACGTATGACTATTTATGGAATACATGCCTACATTATATTTATGAACTGGAGCTAGTGTCATATCGCCCTAGGTTATGACTGTTATATGATGAATATCATCCAACAAATGCACCAATCCAATGCCTATGAATTTTCCACATATTGCTCTTGCTAAGTTACTATTGCTACTGCTACTGTGACAACTGCTACATTATTGTTGCTGCTATTACCGTTACTATTGCTATTGTTCCTACTACCATCAAACTATCATACTACTGTGCTACTAATCACTTTGTTACAAATAATTAATCTCCAGGTGTGGTTGAATTAACAACTCAACTGCTAATACCTAAAAATATTCTTTGGCTCCCCTTGTGTCGAATCTATAAATTTGGGTTGAATACTCTACCCTCAAAAACTGTTGCGATCCCCTATACTTGTGGGATATCGAGGACGTCATCAAGCTGAACGTGTGCTGAATGCGGAGGTTCCGTACGTTCGGTACTTGATCAGGATGGATCATAAAAGGTGTATGACTACATCAACCGCATTGATAAACGCTTCCGCTTAGTGATCTACAAGGGTATGTAGATGCTCTCCCCCTCTCGTAGTAATACATCTCCATGGTTAGATCTTGCGTATGCGTAGAATTTTTTTTGTTTTCCATGAAACGTTCCCCAACAGTGGCATCATGAGCCAGGACTATGCGTAGATGTTATGCACGAGTAGAACACAAAAGAGTTGTGGGTGGTGAGGTTCATATTGCTTCCCACCAATGTCTTATTTTGATTCGGCGGCATTGTGGGATGAAAAGCGGCCCAGACCAACCTTACATGTCCACACACATGAGACCGGTTCCTCCGACTGACATGCAACTTGTTTTGCATAAAGGTGGCTGGTGGGTGTCTGTTTCTCCTACTTTAGTTGAATTTGATTTGACTACGGTGAGCCTTGCAGAAAGTTAAATAGCAACTTGACAATCACCGTTGTGGTTTTGCGTAGGTAAGAACGGTTCTTGCTAGTTGCCCATAGCAGCCACGTAAAACTTGCAACAACAAAGTAGAGGACGTCTAACTTGTTTTTGCAGGGCATGTTATGATGTGATATGGTCAAGATGTGATGTGATATATGTTGATGTATGAGATGATCATGTTTTGTAATAAGTTCACGACTTGGATGTCGATGAGTACGACAACCAGCAGGAGCCTTAGGGTTGTCTTCAATTATTGTATGACCTGCATGTCAATCACTTAAGCGCCATGTAATTGCTTTACTTTATCGCTATGCGCTAGCAATAGTTGTAGAAGGAATAGTTGGCGAGACAACCCCGACACAAAAATGGAGATCAAGGTGTCGTGCCAGTGACGATGGAGATCATGTCGATGCTTTGGAGATGGAGATCAAAAGCACAAGATGATGATGGCCATATCATGTCACATATTTTGATTGCATGTGATGTTCATCCTTTATGCATCTTATTTTGCTTAGAACAATGGTAGCATTATAAGATGATCCCTTCACTTAATTTCAAGATAAAAGTGTTCTCCCTGAGTATGCACCATTGCTAAAGTTCGTCGTTTCGAAGCACCTCGTGATGATCGGGTGTGATAGACTCTACGTTCACATACAACGGGTGTAAGCCATATTTGCACATGCAGAATGCTTGGGTTAAACTTGATGAGCCTAGCATGTACATACATGCTCTTGGAACAATGGAGACCAAAAGGTCAAATGTGAGTCATATAGTAGATATGATCAACATAGAGATGTTCACCATTGAAGACTACCCCATCTCACGTGATGGTCGGACATGGGATAGTTGATTTGGATCATGTGTCACTTAGACAACTTGAGAGATGTTGATTTAAGTGGGAGTTCATTAGTAATTTAATTATTTGAACTAAAATTTATCATGAGCTTAGTCTTAATAGTTTTTGCATATCTATGTTGTAGATCAATGGCCCATGCTACCGTTCCCTTGAATTTTAATGCGCTCCTAGAGAAAGCTAAGTTGAAAGATGATGGTAGAAACTACACAGACTGGGTCCGTAACTTGAGGATTATCCTCATTGCTGCACAGAAGAATTAAGTCACTGATGCACCGCTAGGTGACAGACTTGCTGCAGGAGCTGATGTAGATGTTATGAACGTCTGGCAGGCTCGATCTGATGACTACTCAATAGTTCAGTGTGCCATGCTTTACGTCTTAGAACCGGGACTTCAAAGACGTTTTGAACGCCATGGAGCATATGAGATGTTCCAAGAGCTGAAGTTGATATTTCAAGCTAATGCTCAGGTTGAGAGATATGAAGTCTCCAACAAGTTCTATAGTTGTAAGATGGAGGAGAACTGTTCTATCAGTCAACACATACTCAAAATGTTTGGGTATCATAACCACTTGACTTAGCTGAGAATTGATCTTCCAGTTGAGAGTGTTATTGACAGAGTTCTTCAGTCACTGCCACCGAGCTACAAAGGGCTTCGTGATGAACTATAATATGCAAGGGATGACGAAAACAATTCCCGAGTTCATCATGATGCTGAAATTGGCAGAGGTAGAAATCAAGAAGGAGCATCAAGTGTTGATGGTTAAACAGACCACTAGTTTCAAGAAAAAGGGCAAGGGAAAGAAAGGGGTCTTCAAGAAGGATGGCAAGCAAGTTGCTGCTCCCGTGAAGAAGCCCAAAGTTGGACCCAAGCCTGAAAATGAGTGCTTGTACTACAAAGGAAATGGTCACTAGAAGCGGAACTGCCCCAAATACTTGGCGGATAAGAAGGATGGCAAAGTGAACAAAGGTATATTTGATATACATGTTATTGATGTGTTCCATACTAATGCTCGTAGTAGCGCCTGAGTATTTGATACTGGTTCGGTTTCTCATATTTGTAACTTGAAACAAGAGGTGCAGAATAAATGAAGATTGGCTAAGGACGAGGTGACGATGTGCGTCGGGAATGGTTCCAAGGTTGATGTGATTGTCGTCGGCACACTACCTCTACATCTACCTTCGGGATTAGTTTTAGACCTCAGTAATTGTTATTTGGTGCCAGCATTGAGCATGAACATTATATCTAGATCTTGTTTGTTGCGAGACGGTTATTCATGTAAGTCAGAGAAAAATGGTTGTTCTATTTATATGAGTAATATCTTTTATGTTCATGCACCTTTGATGAATGGTTTATTCTTGTTGAATCTCGATCGTAGTGATACACATGTTCATAATATTGATGCCAAAAGATGCAAAGTTGATAATGATAGTGCAACATACTTGTGGCACTTCCGTTTAGGTCATATTGGTGTAAAGCGCATGAAGAAACTCCATGCAGATGGACTTTTGGAATCACTTGATACTTGCGAACCATGCCTCATGGGTAAGATGACTAAAACTCCGTTCTTCAGAACAATGGAGCGAGCTAATGACTTACTGGAAATAATACATACCGATGTATGCGGTCCAATGAGTGTTGAGGCATGCAATGGGTATCGTTATTTTCTAACCTTCACAGATGATTTGAGTAGGTATGGGTATATCTACTTGATGAAACACAAGTCTGAAACATTTGAAAAGTTCAAAGAATTTCATAATCAAGCGGAGAATCATCGTAACAAGAAAATAAAGTTTCTACGATTTGATCGTGGTGGCAAATATTTAGCCTTCATTTAAGACAATGTGGAATTGTTTCGCAACTCACGCCACCTGGAACACCACAGCGTAACAGTGTGTCCGAACGTCGTAACCATACTTTATTAGATATGGTGTGTTATATGATGTCTCTTACTGATTTTCCTTTATCATTTTGGGGTTATGCATTAGAGACAGCCACATTCACATTAAATAGGGCACCGTCTAAATCCATTGAGACGACACCGTATAAACTATGGTTTGGCAAGAAACCTAAGATGTCGTTTCTTAAAGTTTGGTGATACGATGCTTATGTCAAAAGGATTCAGCCTGATAAGCTCGAACCCAAATCGGAGAAGTGCGTCTTCATAGGATACCCTAAATAAACTATTGGGTATACCTTCTACCACAGATCTGAAGGCAAGATTTTTGTTGCTAAGAATAGGTCATTTCTAGAGAAGGAGTTTCCCTCGAAAGAAGTGAGTGGGAGGAAAATAGAACTTGGTGAGGTAGTTGTACCTTCTCTCGAATTGGAAAGTAGCACATCAGAGAAAACTATTCCCGTGATGCCTACACCAACTAGAGAGGAAGCTAATGATGATGATCATGAAACTTCAGATCAAGTTACTAATGAACCTCGTAGGTCGACCATAACATGTACCGCACCAGAGTGGTACGGTAATCCTATCCTGGAAGTCATGTTGTTAGACAACGGCGAACCTCTGAACTATGAAGAAGCTATGATGAGCCCAGATTCCGATAAATGGCTTGAGGCCATGAAATCTGAGATAGGATCCATGTATGAGAACAAATTATGGACTTTGGTGGACTTGCCCGATGATCGGCAAGCCATTGAGAATAAATGGATCTTCAAGAGGAAGACGGACGCTGATGGTAATATCACTGCCCTACAAAGCTTGACTTGTCGCAAAAGGTTTTCAACAAGTTCAAGGGGTTGATTATGATGAGACTTTCTCACCAGTAGTGATGCTTAAGTCTGTCAGAATCATGTTAGCAATTGCCGCATTTTATGATTATGAAATCTGGCAAATGGACGTCGAAACTGCATTCCTTAACGGATTTCTTAAAGAAGAGTTGTATATGATGCAACCAAAAGGTGTTGTCGATCCTAAAGGTGCTAACAAAGTGTGTAAGCTCCAGCGATCCATTTATGGACTGGTGCAAGCATCTCGGAGTTGGAATATACACTTCGATGATGTGATCAAAGCATATGGTTTTATACAGACTTATGGAGAAGCCTGTATTTACAAGAAAGTGAGTGGGAGCTGTGTAGCATTTATGGTGTTATACATGGATGACATATTACTGATTGCACAGAACGCTCAAGTGCATTGCACAGCAGCCAGAGCCAGCACATAATGTTGAGGGATGGGGCCCTTGGGATGAGGCTGTGGTTGCACAGAACGCTCAAGTGCATGAGCCTACAGTTCAAGAAGCCCAAGATCAGAACTCCATGGTGTTGAATCCTTCCTTGGGGTCCAACAGTTCCTCTGACGATCAGCCAGCAGACGTTGAAGTGGTTCAGCAGATTGTGGTCCAGGAAAATTTGGAGCGAGCACCTGTTCCCTACATTCCTCCAGCCGTTCATCCACCCGTGGTTAACCTTGACCCAATACACCTGGGCCTTGTCAGGGTTGTGTTTGGTCCGGTTCTTCCACCTACCATGGTGTGGGAGCGTTCTTTCAAGAACCTTCTGCCTGACTTTGAAATTCAGAGCATTCACAGGCCTGTTTGTCTATCTGTGCTTCCACCTGCGGTTTTGCCCATGAGTATTTGGCCCGAGGAGTTTGAATGCTCCTTCCTGTCTCTGATTGGTTAGGCTACTCCTGGAACAGTTGGAAGAGTTGCTTCACAGAGGGAGTTACCTGAGGGTTTATCTGCGGAGCCAGTTGATCAGGATGTTTTTGATGGACCTGCAACTCTGTTGGACCTATCTAAGGTTTCGTCTGCGGAGCTAGTTCGGCTTGATGACTTTGAGTTTACGTCCAGGACTCCATCCATGTTAGGCAAGCACAAACGTGGCCATCGTCAGGGCTCCAAGCTCGTTCGTTCTCCAGAGGATTTTTCCACCAGGAGAATGACCCGCAGTTGCGCCAAGAAATCGGGTTTCAAACCTACTTCTGCAATCCCCAACAAGCCATCTTCTCTCCGGCGACCTTGTTCTAAGAAGCCTAGGTATGGTTCTGTCTCCCAGGAGGAGAACTCGTCTGCGGCGGGGGAGCACAGCACGGCAGTTCCACCACCTACGCCAATTAGTCTCATGCAGCGTATTGGAGAATCTCTTGGGATCTCACCAGGGAAGCTCACCGAGGACAAGCTTATGGCAAGTCCTGAGAAGAAGGACCAGCACAATGATCGTGATGATAAGTGAAGCTTCAAGATGTCAGTTGGGCGGGAATGCGCTGTCATTCCTTTTTTGTTATGATTTCTGTGTATGTCAGCTTGGTATTTTGTGTCGGCAGTCTGAACTTTCCTCTGTTACTTCTGGTCTTATGCTGTGGGCCGTTTATGTTCTTTGCGTTGTCAGCACTGGGTCTGAGTCTAAAAACCTATTATCTATTTGCCTGTATGAACCTGTTGGTAGTTATCTTCTCTGTTATGCAGTGGAGATGTTTGGTTACCCCCTTGAGTTTCTTTATGGATAATTCGTGTTTTCGTAATTGGAAAGTTCTGTGCTGGAATGTGCGTGGTTTAAGCTCTGAGAAACGTCAGCGAGACGTCCGTGCTAAGATTGAGGAAAGTAACTGCTCCATTGTTTGTTTACAAGAAACAAAATGTGAATCTTTCGATCTCAAGTTTATCCGACAATTTTGCCCGCGAAGATTTGATAATTTTGCGTTCGCTCCCTCGCATGGGGCCTCTGGGGGCATTCTAGTTGTTTGGAATTCAGCTTTTTCACTGGTTGTCTCATAGAAATCCAGCGTTTTGCTGTCGTTGTTTCCTTTACTTCAATTCATAATTCTGAAGTTTGGAATCTGGTTTCAGTGTATGGCCCATGCGACGACCCTTTGCGTGATGATTTTGTTCAATGGTTATATCATCTTCAAATACCTGTTGATGCTAACTGGTTGTTACCGGGTGACTTCAACTTTATCAGATCTTTGGACAACAGGAATTTACCTGGTGGTGACGTAAATGATATCTTTCTGTTCAATGAGATTATTGGGCATCTCGGTTTATTGGAATTGCCATTGAAGGGTAGGGCCTATACCTGGTCAAATATGCAGCAACAACCTCTCCTTGAACAGTTGGACTGGTTCTTCACATCTAGTTCTTGGATCTCGTTATACCCTAACATAGTTGTGCACCCCCTCGCTCGCACGGGTTCTGATCATATCC
The DNA here is from genome assembly GCF_002575655.3 of Aegilops tauschii subsp. strangulata. Classification (NCBI taxonomy): domain Eukaryota; kingdom Viridiplantae; phylum Streptophyta; class Magnoliopsida; order Poales; family Poaceae; genus Aegilops; species Aegilops tauschii. Next base: position 294,494,674 of record NC_053040.3, on the reverse strand, counting down.
CGTGTTTGGTATCGATTGACACCACCATCCCTAGAGCAAAAGTTTTCCGGTTTGAAAATTACTGGGTGGACTTACCTGGATTTATGGACTGTGTCACGGCCTCATGGAATGCTCCTTTAGCTTGCATGGGCTCGGCAGCTACTGTTATTTCAAAGAAGTTCAAGCGTCTTAGGAGTGATCTGAAGAGATGGCATATTAATCTTGCCTCGATAAAGAAGGTTATTCTTAACTGCTCTAAAGTGATTCTTTGTTTGGATACTCTAGAGGAATGCAGGCCTCTCACAACCCCAGAGTTCAATTTTAGAAAGATAGTTAAGCTCCATCACGAGGATTTGCTTAGGTTGCAGTATATTTACTGGAAGCAGCGTTGCACTATTCGTTACATCAAAGTTGGCGAGGAAAATTCAAAAAATTTCCATGCAATGGCATCTGAGAGGCTGAGGAAAAACAGCATTGCTAGTCTGGTGTCTGATGATCGTGTTACTGTTCATGATCATGACCAAATGGCAGGAGTTCTTTGGCACTCTTTCAAATCAAGGATGGGCCAGTCCAGGGGGATCCGGATGGGCTTTTGCTTGGCTGGTCTTATCCAGCCCATAGATGGCCTGCATGATCTGTCGAGGCCCTTTTCACAAGCTGAAATTGATAAGGTCCTGAAGGAAATGCCTACGGACAGGGCCCCTGGACCTGATGGGTTCAATGGACTTTTTGTTAAGAAATGTTGGCCTGTTATTCAGAAGGATTTTTTGAATCTGATTGAGCAATTTGCTGCTGGCTCGCTGAGCCTGGAGGGCATTAATGGCTCCCTGATAACTCTTATACCTAAAATGATTGCTCCTTAGGGTCCAAGGGATTTCGGGCCTATCTCCTTGACCAACACATGTCTCAAGTTCTTAAATAAGTTGCTTGCTAATAGGCTGCAGTTAGTGATTCTTAAATGTATCCACAAAAACCAGTATGGGTTTCTGAAATCAAGGTCCATTCAAGACTGTCTGGCATGGGCCTTTGAGTACATTCATCAGTGCAAGCAATCTCGGATACCTATACTGATTTTGAAGCTGGATTTTGCCAAGGCTTTTGACACGATCGAGCATGAAGCAATATTGTTAATCCTGCAGCAGAAGGGCTTTGATGTCAAATGGCTAGCTTGGGTTAAGGAAATCTTATCTTCTGGTTCTTCTTCGGTTTTGTTAAATGGAGTGCCAGGCAAACAATTTCAGTGCAAGTGCGGTGTTAGGCAAGGGGACCCTTTATCTCCTCTGCTCTTTGTAATTGCTGCCGATCTTCTGCAATCAGTTGTCAACAGAATGCTGGTTGATGGAGTCCTCACCCTGCCAATTCCCTCCCATGATCCACATTTTCCAATCATCCAATATGCTGATGATACTATATTAATTGTACCTGCAGTGGACTCCCAGCTCATTGCTCTCAAGGAAATGTTGGATGTTTTCTATGCCTCAACTGGCCTCAAAGTGAATTTCCAGAAATCCACAATGGTGCCCCTTAACATTGACAATGAGGAGGCCATTAGGCTTGCGGCTGTGTTTGGATGCTCTTTGGGGACGCTTCCTTTCACTTACCTAGGTCTCCCCATGGGAACTACTAAGCCAAGGATTATTCATCTTTTGCCTTTGGTTGATAGGATGGAAAGAAGGCTTACTGCTAGCTCTGCCATGCTGAATCAAGGCTCCCGGCTTCAGTTGCTGACCTCTGTGTTGTCCTCTATGCCCATTTATTTCCTTTGTTCATTGGACATTCCAATTGGCATTATTAAGCAACTGGAATGAATTCAACGACAATGCCTCTGGCGTGGCAATTCAGACACACCCAAACAGTCACTTGCAGCATGGGAGTTGGTTTGCAGGCCCAAGGATAAAGGTGGTCTTCGCATAATTAACTTGCACCTTCAGAACCAAGGCTTACTCATTAAGCATCTTCATAAGTCTTTCAATAAGGAAGACATCCCTTGGGTCTCTCTTATCTGGAACTCTTATTATGATGGTGTTGTACCCCAGGCCACGGTGTTGTGTGGCTCTTTCTGGTGGAGGGACGTTTTCAAGCTGGCTGATTCTTACAGAGCAATCTCTACAGCCACTGTGAATCAGGGAGATTCTATTTTGTTCTGGTCTGACAGTTGGATACTACACAATTCAAACAGACCACTTCAGGACCGGCTGCCTCACTTATTCTCCTTTGTCAAGGATGACAAGATCTCTGCCATGGATTTCCTGGATTCTGAGGATGTGACATCAATGTTTCATTTGCCAATCTCGAGCGCAGCAGCTTCAGAACTTGATCACCTCCTTCTTTGGGTCACTATGTTGCAAAGAGATGCTACTGCTCCTGATGTGTGGTCTTGGCCTTCAAAGTCTGGTTACTCTGCTAAGAGCTTTTACACCATAATGCACACACACCTTCCGACAATTATGCCTTGTGTTTGGCTTTGGAGAAGTTCATGCACGATGAAAATCAAGGTTTTTGGTTGGTTGCTCTTTTTTGATCGCCTAAACACTCGAGACCTCCTTCTCAGGAGACATTGGAAGACTGATCAAGAGGATAATCTTTGTGTACTTTGTCCTGCCCGTCTGCACGAGGATAGGTTCCATCTCTTCTTCAACTGCAATTTCAGTCAACGGGTCTGGTCTTATCTCCAGATTGATTGGTTGGGCGGACATGATGTGGCCTCCTGCCTTTTGCACGCCAAGAAGAATTTTCAGCAACCATTCTTCTTTGAGGTTATGCTCACTGCGGCCTGGTGCATTTGGACTACTAGGAATGGGAAGATCTTCAGATCAGAGAGGGCCTCGTTTGGCGTGTGGAGGGGTAATTTTGTACATGATATCAACTTGTTGTACCATAGAGTGAGGGAGAGTGTTAAACCTGCTTTCTTAGCTTGGGTTAATAATCTTCCTTAGATTGTTGTATTTTGTAGCATAGGTAAGTAGGCAAGTTTCTTTTCTGCCTTTCTAGTTTGTATATAGGTGGACCTCTATTCTTTTAATATTAAATAAAAGACTGTGGAGCTTTTGCTTCACAGTACATAGTAAAAAACATATTACTGATTGGAAATGATATAGAATTTCTGGATAGCATAAAAGGATACTTGAATAAGATTTTTTTCAATGAAAGACCTCGGTGAAGCTGCTTATATATTGGGCATCAAGATCTATAGGGATAGATCGAGACGCTTAATAGGACTTTCACAAAGCACATACCATGACAAAGTTCTGAAGAAGTTCAAAATGAACCAGACAAAGAAAGGGTTCTTGCCTGTGTTGCAAGGTGTGAAATTGAGTTAAACTCAAAGTCCGACCACGTCAGAAGATAGAGAGAAAATGAAAGTCATTCCCTATGCCTTAGCCATTGGTTCTATTATGTATGCCATGTTGTGTACCAGACCTGATGTGTGCCTTGCCATAAGTTTGGTAGGGAGGTACCAAAGTAATCTAGGAGCAGATCACTGGATAACGGTCAAGAATATCCTGAAGTACCTGAAAAGGACCAATGATATGTTTCTCATTTATGGAGGTGATGAAGAGCTCATCGTAAAAGGTTATGTCGATGCTAGCTTTGACACAGATCCAAATGACTCTAAGTCACAAACCGGATACATATTTATATTGAATGGTGGAGCTGTCAGCTGGTGCAGTTCCAAGCAGAGCATCATGGCGGGATCTACGTGTGAAGCGGAGTACATAGCTGCTTCGGAAGTAGTGCATGAAGGAGTCTGGATGAAGGAGTTCATATCCGATCTAGGTGTAATACCCAGTGCATCGGGTCTAATGACAATCTTTTGTGACAACACCGGAGCAATTGCCTTAGCGAAGGAATCCAGGTTTCACAAGAGAACAAAACACATCAATAGACGCTTGAACTCCATTCGTGAAAAGGTCAAGGATGGAGACATAGAAATTTGCAAAATACATACAGATCTGAATGTGGCAGACCCGTTGACTAAACCTCTTCCGCAGGAAAAACATGACCAGCACCAAGACTCCATGGGTGTTAGATTCATTACTATGTATTCTAGATTATTGACTCTAGTGCAAGTGGGAGACTATTGGAAATATGCCCTAGAGGAAATAATAAAGTGGTTATCATTATATTTACTTAAATGATAAAGTTTTACTATTCATGCTATAATTGTATTGACCGGAAACTTAAATACATGTGTGGATACATAAAAAAAATACCGTGCCCCTAGTAAGCCTCTACTAGACTAGCTCGTTGATCAAAATATGGATAAGGTTTCCTAACCATAGACATGTGCTGTCACTTGATAAAGGGATCACATCATTAGGAGAATGATGTGATGGACAAGACCCATCCGTTAGCATAGCATATGATCGTTCAGTTTATTGCCACTGCTTTCTTAATGTCAAATACATATTCCTTCGACCATGAGATCATGCAACTCCCGGATATCGGAGGAATACCTTGTGTGGTATCAAACATCACAACGTAACTGGGTCATCATAAATATGTTCTACAGGTATCTTCGAAGGTGTCTGTTGAGTTGGCATGGATCGAGATTGGATTTTTCACTCCGAGTATCGAAGAGGTATCTCTGGGCCCTCTCGGTAATACAGCATCACAAGAAGCTTGCAAGCAAAGTGACTAAGGAGTTAGTTACGATATGATGTATTATAGAATGAGTAAAGAGACTTGCCAGTAATGAGATTAAACTAGGTATGGAGATACCGATGATCGAATCTCGGGCAAGTAACATACCGGCAGACAAAAGGAACTACGTATGTTGTCATAAAGGATCGACCGATCAAGATCTTCATAGAATATGTAGGAACCAATATAGGCATCCAGGCCCCACTATTGGTTATTGACCAGAGAAGCGCCTCGGTTCTGTCTACATCATTCTCGAACCCGTAGGGTCCACACGATTAACATTCATTGACGATACAATATTATATGTGTTATGTATGTTGGTGACTGAATGTTGTTCGGAGTCCCATATGAGATCACGGACATGACAAAGAGTTCCGGAATGGTCCACATGTAAAGATTCATATATACGATGATATGGTTGGGCCAAGGGGTAAGGCCCACCGGGCTTTAGGTCAGTGCAAAAGGAAGTTTTGTGGAGGTCAGGGACCAGACGCCAAGGACCCTGGCATTTTGCCCTGGGCCAGACGCCGAGGCCCATGGCGTCTGGGCCAGACACCAAGGACCGTGACGTCTGGTATTGGAAACCGAGAAGGACTCTTCCTTGCACTCCAAACCCACTTTGAGGAGGCTCTTTCTCCAAGAAACGACCCAAGGGATCAACATATAAATACAGGAGCAGGGCTAGCCCCTGGGAGACACCATGATTCAGCAAGTCATGTGCCGGCGCCCTATCTCCCTCTAGTTCGTCCTCCGTCCTAAATCCGTGTGCTTGGCCGAGCCTTGCGGAAATAGTTTCACCACCACCATCACCACGCCGTCATGTTGCCGGAACTCATCTACTACTTCGCCTCTCTTGCTGGATCGAGAAGGCAAGGACGTCACTGAGCTGAACATGTGCTGAACGCGGAGGTGTCGTACGTTCGGTACTTGACCGCGACAGATCGTGAAGGTGTGCGACTACATCAACCACGTTGATAAACGCTTCCGCTTAGCGATCTACAAGGGTATGTAGATGCTCTCCCCCTCTCGTAGCTATACATCTCCATGGATAGATCTTGCGTGTGCATAGAATTCTTTTTGTTTTCCATGCAATGTTCCCCAACATAGGGCAGAGGCACATCTCGGTAATTCCGATCGATTCATCTAGGTAATTCCGAAACGAAATGATTTCATTACAGAAGCTTGGCAAGGCCGTCTCGGTGGGATCGAGAACCTTTCCGGTCAGACCGAATTGTTAGGGTTTTGGCTGTGACAATAGAATGATCATCTCAGTGGGTCCGGAGTGGGTTGTATTGGTGAGACCGAAATGATGAATTAGGGTTTGGACAGATGTGTTTTTGGGAAAGTGATGGAGAGTTTTTGGAGAAATATCACTAAGCAGTTTGAGCAACAACCTCATCAACAATACCACACCCCCTTTTAATAGTATTGGCTTTCCTAAGGGACTCACTGTGATCATGTATCACTAAACCAAAAATGTAGAGTCTCGGGGTAGCCAATTCTCTTCACATTTTGAGGGGTCCACATTCATTAGTCCATGCCATGCCAATCATTGATCTTTTTTGAAATCTATCATAAATGTTCATTAGATCAATGGCATATATGTTGTTATTTATTATCAAAACCACCCGGGGATTAGTTGCACTTTCACCTTCTCTTTCAGCTTACTCAGTAATTTCTTAATATCCTCTCTATCATTACAAGCAAGAAATTCCTTAGCAAACTCCCCATCCATAACATAACTCCCGGGTACAATAGGCATTTTAATTCTAGTAAGAGAACTAGGCATAGCAGGTTAATCATAATTTTCACGAGTTTCTTCATTCCCAAGTTCTTTAGCTTTCGCAATTTGTTCATCAAGAAATTCACCTAGTGGCACAGTTTCATCAAGCATGGTTTTAGCATCATCATAAGTATCATTCATAACAGAAGCAGTATCATCAATTACTTGCGACATATCAGATGGAATAGCAGGTGGTTGTGTCATAAGTCGACTCAAAATAGAAGGTGAATCAATTGCAGAGCTAGATGATAATTCCTTACCTCCACTCATCTTAGAGGGCACGATCTTGGTCTTAGCATCCTTTAGATTCTTCATAGTGATCAGTAGATATTTAATTCCCAAGTGAACTCAATAAATAAAGATATGCTCTCCGGCAACAGCGCCAAAAAATAGTCTTAATGACCCACTGTTGGTGTACAAAAGTAGGGGTTCCTTTTTGTACCCCTTTACTTGTGCGCGGGCAGTCGCAGCCCCACGCCCCTGGCCACGCTTGGGGGGCAGAGGAAGCAAAGGCACAAGACAACCAGAGCAACACCAAGCCAGAAACACGAAGGGCAGAAGGGCGAAGCGGACTCCCCCGGCAAGGCCCTTGCCGGGGCGGCCTCCACAGCCCCGGCAAGAACCTTGTCGGGGCAGCTTGCCCAACACCAGCAGAGCTGCCACCCTTGAGCCTGAGAGTTCCAACGCCCTCAACCACATTGGAACCAAAGCATGGGAGGCGCCTCCGTGGTGGCATGCAGATCTTTGTGAAGACCAAGAACATACAAGACTAGATGAGAATCAGAAGACGAAGATCCTCGGCAGGATCCTTGCCGGGGACGCCCACGACGCCGCGGCAAGACCCTTGCCGGGGACGCCCACGACGCCGCGGCAAGACCCTTGCCAGGGCCCCGGCAAGACCCTTGCCGAAGACATCCGCGGGGCCGCAGCCAGGCCCACGTCTGCCAAGACTCCACCGCCGTTCCCATGCAGCTGCCAGCCACCAACTAGGCGAGCACCTGCGTGGCGACGTGCGGCCTCTAGGCCAACTCAGCAGGCACCTGCGTTGTGGCATGCACATCTTCGTGAAGACTCTGCCACCGCACCAATTCAGCAGCCAGCCAGCCAGCGTGGTGCTACGCGCCTCGTCAGCTCGAACGCGCGTCGAAGCCAGGCGAGGCAGCGACAGCTGGGACGAGCTTCCTTGCCATCCCCGATAAAGCAAGAAGGGCACGTCTGCAGCGCATTAAATGCGTTTGTCCTACGGTGCCAGGAGATAGACTCCACTACTGTACATACCTTTCCACCTCCTGTGTGCCACTGTGGCGACCCCTTTTGACTATAAAAGGAGGCCCGCGGCGTACTGAGGAAGGATTCGGATCTTTTGGACGACGCACACACCGTAGCTAGTTCAAGAGCTCAAGAACGCTCAAATATACACAAAAGCAGGACTAGGGTATTACGCATCCTTGCGGCCCGAACCTGGGTAAACGATCCTCGTGCTGGCTTCTAGACCCACTCTTGGCACAACCCCGCGCCCGCCAACCGTAGCAAAAGGGATTCCTCGTGATCCCGTAGGTGTCGTTTCCCCCGACATCTTTGGCGCTCCAGGTAGGGGGCGCAGTTGTGAAAATCCGGTCTAGCAGTTAGTTTAGCAAATCTTCATCGCCATGGCCCCCAAGAGAAAGGGGATCACAGCGATCGGCTCGTCCGGGGCCGGCCCGTCCGCACCAGCGCGAGCTGGCGGATGGGTGCCCACGGATTGGGCCGGAGACGTGGCCCGCGAGCATCCACGACATTCTGGCGACCGGAGCCAGGCGAGCGGCGTCGTTCGAATCCGAGACGATGAGACACGCGCCGCTGGGTCCAGGGCGGGGCCGTGCTACCCACGGGCGGCACAGCAGCCTCTACGGCACCCCAGCTGGCACCCGTGCCACGCCTTTCCCAGGCCGCGTGCGATGAGCAACACCGTGATGCCGGAGCCCCCAGGCACCACCACGGAAAGAGCCCTGTGCGCCACTCGCAGGACGAACCAGGCCGGCGTGCGCGCTCAGACGCCGGTGCAGGCGGCGTGCGACTGCAAGACCGCGACAAAGCCCCTTCTAACCCGGTTAGAAGTCGGAGCGCATCACGGTCTACACAGGTCTCGCCGCCGTCTACGCCAGCAGAAGCGCTGGCGCGCGTGCAGCTGCTCCTCGACTTCCCCCTGCTGCGGAGAAGCTCGACGAGTGGACAGCCACCATCGGGAGCCTTGTCAGCTTCGCCAACAAAGATGAGCCGCTCCCAATGGGACCCTCGCACCGGCGTCCTCACGAGCCGGTGCATGCCAGTGGTGGGGGGACCAGAGATGCTGCGGCCACGGTGCACTCCCCCCCCCCCCCCCCCCCCGCAGTCGCGACAACAACCACCGGCCCGTCGACCCGACGTCGGTGACAATGTTTCCACAGCGTCGCCCGACCCACGAACCCGCCGCGACCAACGTCAAGTCCTTCAGGAACGGGCCCAGGAAGACGCTCGAACTACCATCGAACAACGACGGGAGACGCGCCATCAGTAAGATCGGCGTGCGGGGCCTACTATGGACCACCCAGCGCCAGGGGGCCCTGGAGACCTGCCTTATGAGGTGGGTTGTCCAGCCTTTACCCGAGAGCTGCGGCATTTCCAGTGGCTCTCCCACCGCACGTTCAAGCCCGATGTTGGCAAGAAGTACAACAGCAAGACCCACCCGTCGGAGTTCCTCAGCATCTACACCATCGCGATGTAAGTTGTGGAGCTCGCGACGACATCGTGCTTGCCAATTACTTCCTGTTGGCACTCAATCCCAACGTTATGTCATGGTTGATGCACTTGCCAGCGGATTCCATTTCTTCTTGGTCGGATTTGTGTCATGAGTTTGTTGGCGCCTTTACTGGAGGCCACCAAGCTCATGGCCAGGCAAGCGATCTGCACATCATCCCCCAGAAAGAAGGTGAAAACATGCGCAAGTACATACAGAGGTTCAGCCGGGTGCAGTACAACATCCCAGATGTTCATCCCGCCGCCGTTATCAGCGCATTCCATCAGAATGTGCGCAACCGCAAGATGCGTGAAGAGTTGGCGATGAACAATGTTAAGGATGTGGCCGAACTTTATGTTCTGGCCGATAGATGTGCTCGAGCTGAAGAGGGGAGGAAGTACCCCGGCGAGGACGCCGGTGCGGAAACCGACTCCACAGACGAAGACACCGCCGCCCTGACAAAGAAGCGTCGGCGCCGCAATAGGAAGCGCAAGGGCAAGACTATGCTTGCCGTTGAGGGATCCAGCAAGCTCGGCGCCGCCAAAAAGGCCAAGGTTGACGACCCCGGCAAGGAGGTTGCCGGGTGTGCCGCCTGCTTGGCCCTGGCAGCCGCCGGCAAGCTAGGAGGCTCCGACAAGCAGTACTGCAAGATCCACCGCACCAAGGGCCATGACCTCCAGAACTGCCGACAGGTTGAGCTGCTTGCAGAAAAGCAGAAGGCTGAATATGAAAGGCGAGACAAGAAGAAGGGTCAGGATGCTGCTGAGGGATCCGGCAAGAAGCGTGGCAGCCAAGGGGGTCGCCGCGGCAAGGATAACCAACAAGAGAGGCCCGCTCGGGGCCGCGACAAGAAAGAGGAAGATGATGATCACGAAGAGGACGACGAGTCCGGCGAGCATGAGTTCCAGAAGGCTACAGAGGCCATGTGCGTCGACGGTGGCGCCTCGTTGCACACCTCACACCGCCAGCTGAAGCAGTGGGCACGTGAGGTCACTGCGGCAGAGCCGTCGTTCGATGCCCAGAAACCCCTGAGGTGGTCCCACACGCCCATCTTTTTTGACACCGATGATCACCCTGATCGCACAACTGTGGTCGGGTGTTTGCCGTTGTTGGTTTCACCAACAATACGCAACCACAAGGTCACCAAAGTGCTGGTTGACGGCGGGGCCGGTCTGAATTTGATCTTGCCCCTGTGATCAAGAACCTGCAGATTCCTGATGGGGATCTCGAGGAGATGGGCACGTTCCAAGGGGTCAACCCGGGAAGGAGTCAACCGAAAGGTAAAATCACGCTACCCGTTACATTCGGGGGCAAGCTGAACTACAGGACGGAGAAGATCGTTTTTGATGTTGCTGAGATCCCCCTACCATATAACGGGATCCTTGGTCGCCCAGCGCTGGCCAAGTTCATGGCGGCGTCACACTACACCTACAACACATTGAAGATGCCGGGGCCGCTGACCATCATCACCGTCTCCTCTGACAAGAAAGGCACGCTCGTCTGCGCCGACCAACTCTACGGAGAGGCGGTTGCAGTAGCTGTCGCATGGGCACTTGCTCCTGCCGCTGAAGCCCTGGGAAGGAAGAAGGCCGGCAAGACCTCTTGCACCCACTCCAGCAAGCGCACCTCTTCGGAGTGTTGTGCTCCCGTTGAGGACGTGCCAGAGAGCTCCACCGGCAAGAGAAAGAAGTCCAAGGCTGCACCACCAGAAGCCAAGAAGGTGTCCGTCAAGGAGGACGGCACGGGGGGTGAGGGAGTCCTGGACTAAGGGGTCCTCGGGCGTCCAGCCTGTTAGCCATGGGCCGGACTAATGGGTTGTGAAGATACAAAGACCGAAGACTGCACCTGTGTCCGGATAGGACTCGCCTTGGCGTGGAAGGCAAGCTTGGCGATCAAATATGTAGATTCCTTTCCTTGTAACCGACCCTGTGTAACCCTAGATCCTCCCGGTGTCTATATAAACCGGAGGACTTAGTCCGGAGAGGGGGAGATACTCATTTATCATAGTCATACAGGCTAGGCTTTTAGGGTTTAGCCATTACGATCTCGTGGTAGATCAACTCTTGTAATACTCATATTCATCAAGATCAATCAAGCAGGAAGTAGGGTATTACCTCCATAGAGAGGGCCCGAACCTGGGTAAACATCGTGTCCCCTGTCTCCTGTTACCATCGACCTTAGATGCACAGTTCGGGACCCCCTACCCGAGATCCGCCGGTTTTGACACCGAAATTGGTGCTTTCATTGAGAGTTCCACTGTGCCGTCCTCAAAAGGTTCGATGGCCCCTTCAATCGCCAACAATGACGTTGTCCAAGGAGAAACCTTCCTCCCCGGATAGATCTTCGTGTTCGGCGGCTTCGCACTACGGGCCAACTCGTTTGGCCATCTGGAGCAGATCGATAGCTACGCCCCTGGCCATCAGGTCAGATTTGGGAGCTTGAACTACGTCGCGGACATCCGTGGAGATTTGATCTTCGCTGGATTCGAGACCGCGGCGATCGCTCCTGGTCACCTCGATGAACATGACCTAAATCTGTCATCGGACCACATTCAGGAGATAGCTCCTGTAACTGCTCTGACCTCAGATCCTGAGCATACGGCGCCATCTAAGGACTTGAGGTTCAACCCCACCACGGAGGCCACAGATTCCCGGCATTGGAGCTGCACATGGACTTAACCTCACACAATATTTGTGTCACCAAAACCCCGGACTCGTCTCTGGGTGTAAGTTCCGAACCATGTGAGTCCGCGGATGCCGAACTTGATCGTTTATCGATCTTCGAGTTCAGCGTCGTAGACATCTTCCAGCACTCGCCCTTGGGCGATGTGCTAAGCTCATTAAAGAACCTGTCCTTGGCGGGGGACTCACAGCCGAACTATGTTCGGTTTGAACTAGGGGCTGATAATGGAGAATCTTGCTTCCCACCCGCCACCCACTTCATAGCCACAGTCGAGGATTTAACCGACACGCTTGATTACGACTCCGAAGACATCGACGGTATGGACGACGATGCTGATGAGGAGCAAAATTAAAGTCCGCCATTCACTGGACGCTGGACGGCCACCTCTTCGTACGATGTGTACATGGTGGACACACCCAAAACAACCAACGATGATGACAAAGAAAATCTAGTTGAGAATAAACCTCCTGAGACACAGCAAAAACGCCGGCGTCCTCGGCGCCGCTCTAAGTCACGTCGTTCAAAGGACAGCAATACCGACACCGGAGAAGACAATACTCCGGACGATGCCGAAAACAATGAAGACCTTGCTGAGGTAACGTCCGAACAGGAGGAGCAAGAAAACGGGCAAGCCAGCCCCGACGAACAGGCCAGGCCCAACGACTCGGAGGACGGTAGTTATCATCCGCTCTCTGAGGATGAGGAAAGCCTCGGCAACGAAGATTTCATCGTGCCTGAGGAACCTCTTGAGCAAGAGCGCTTCAAGTGCCAGCTAATAGCCACCGGAAGGAGCCTGAAAAGAAGCAGCAGCAGCAGCTTCAAGCTGACCAAGATCTGCTCGTCGATAGGTGGACTGACGTTCTGGCAGCCGAAGAATACGGCCTCAGACGCCCAGCCAAGAGTTACCCAAAGCGAAGGTTGCTACCTTAGTTCGATGAAGAGGCGCCGGAGCCCATACTTCCCTCGCGTAATGCGGCCGACCGAACACTGCGGTCGGGACAGTGCGGCGGACCGACCACCTCGTGGTCGGGATAGAGCGGCAGCTCAAGCCGAACAGCAGCCCGCCCCACCGCCACGAAAAAACAGAGACAAAACAGTTCGGGGTCATACATACGACCTCCGGTAGACCCTGGATAGTAGAGCAGGATATACCCAATCGATTTACGGATCGCGAGGACGTTCCTTAACATGTGATGATGGCTACCTATTCGGACGTGACAAACCTAGTCACACCTGAGCCGATAACCGCAGATGGACTCCAGCGGAGCTACGTCACGACGCGGCCCGATATAGAGGCGCCGCACACCCTCTTTGCTTCACCGATGAAGTAATGGATCACGAATTCCCCGAAGGGTTCAAACCCGTTAACATTGAATCATACGACGGAACAACCGATCCCGTGGTATGGATCGAGGAGTTTATTCTCCACATCCACATGGCCCGCGGAGATGACCTCCACGCTATCAAATACCTCCCACTAAAGCTCAAAGGGCCAGCTCGGCACTGGTTAAACATCCTGCCTGAAAACTCTATCGGCAGCTAGGAGGACTTGGAAGAAGCCTTCCTCGACAACTTCCAAGGAACATATGTCCGGCCACCAGACGCCGATGACTTAAGCCACATAGTCCAACAACCTGGAGAGTCAGTCAGGAAATTTTGGACTAGGTTCCTAACCAAAAAGAACCAGATCGTCGACTGTCCGGATGCCGAAGCCCTAGAGGCCTTTAAACATAGCATCCGCGACGAATGGCTCGCCCACCACCTCGTCCAAGAAAAGCCGAAATCTATGGCAGCCCTCACGGCACTTATGACCCGCTTTTGCGCGGGTGAGGATAGCTGGCTGGCTCTAGTAAAAATACGGCCAGCGCGCAGGCCCCTCCGAGGCCAAAAACAACAACGGCAAGCTCCGACGTAACAGACACAAACGCCGAAGCAATGGTGATAATACCGACGACACTGCAGTCAATGCCGGATTCAGTGGCTCCAAGTCCAGCCAGCGGAAGAAACCGTACAAGAGAAACAATCTGGGACCATCCAGCCTGGACCGCATACTCGATCGCCCGTGCCAGATACATGGCACCCCAGACAAACCAGCCAATCATACCAACAGAGATTGTTGGGTTTTTAAACAAGCCGGCAAATTAAACGCCGAGAACAGGGAAAAGGGATCACAAAGCGAGGACGACAACGAGGAGCCCCGGCAACCGAACACACGGGGACAGAAGAAGTTTCCCCCTCAAGTGAAAACAGTGAATATGATATATGCTACACACATCTCCAAAAGGGAGTGCAAGCACGCACTAAGGGACGTCTACGCGATAGAGCCAGTCGCCCCAAAGTTCAATCCATGGTCGTCATTCCCGATCACCTTTGATCGTCGGGATCATCCGACTAGTATCCGTCATGGTGGTTCAGCCGCACTAATCCTCGACCCAATCATTGATGGATTTCACCTGACGCGCGTCCTTATGGACGGAGGTAGCAGCCTCAACCTGCTTTATCAGGACAGAGTGCAAAAAATGGGCATCAATCCATCACGGATCAAGCCCACAAAGACTACCTTTAAAGGAGTCATACCAGGTGTTGAGGCCCGCTGTACGGGCTCAATCATGCTAGAAGTTGTCTTCGGGTCTCCAGACAATTTCCGAAGTGAGGAGTTAATCTTCGACATTGTCCCCTTTCGCAACGGCTATCACGCACTGCTCGGACAAACCGCATTCGCTCGATTCAATGCAGTGCCACACTATGCTTATCTTAAGTTCAAGATGCCCGGTCCACGCGGCGTCATCACGGTCAACGGAAATACAGAACGCTCCCTCCGTACAGAAGAGCACACAGCTGCCTTAGCGGCAGAAGTACAGAGCGGCCTTCTCAAGCAGAACCCTAATTCGGCTGCCAAGCCCACGGACACCGTTAAGAGGGTCCGAACTACCCTGCAGCAGGACAGCTCGGCTCGTCAGGAGCTCGACTAGCAATCCGGCCTCCGTCTCAGTCCCGATCAAGCGGTGGTATTCGCGCCATGCGTACATAACTACGCACTCGAAATTCCATGGGCATCGACGGAGGCACAGCTAGCTTGTGATCCACAGTGCGGCTCAACCGGCACTGGATACGCACATACTTCCGCTTTTACTTTTTCCTTTCAGGTCTCAATCCCGAAGACCCCATCCGATGGCCTGATCATGGGTCCTCTCGAAGGACAAACACACCAAGACGGCAAGAATAAGAGCGGTCGGAATAGTTGACCCTGTTGGATGGTATTATACAAGCTCGGCACGGGAGAGCCGCAGACATATGGGGGACTTTTCTAGGTGGTTTCGTTAAACGATCACTCTACCTGTTTTTCAGGACCCATAAGCAGCTCTCTCTTGGTGAAGGCATAGTAAATAGCCTTTCTGCTTATTGCACTACTTGTATAAACGCGCTTTAACGCACCAATGAAATTATAATAGAAACAGTTTGTGGCCCAAATTTCCACGGCTCTAGCTTACCACTGGTTCTTCCTCTTTCTTTCCTTTTGCCTTTTCCTTCCTGGTAATTCTATTAGATAACACCCATACACTCGGTGTGTTCCACCTTGCCAGGGGATTCATAGCGCCCCACAACATGGCAACAAAAGTCCGAACACCTTTAGAGTATAGTTCAGCACCCCGAATTTAGCACTATATGCATTGGCTCCGAATCATGTCTTTGGTCAATAGTTGGGTTGCCCGGCTCCTGTGCTTGCTACCTTACGTTCCGCTATATCGGCTAAGGTAGTAAAGGGAGAACTGCTGCAATTGTGCCCTGGTTTATCCAAAGGAGCACCTCAGTAGAGAAAGCCGAAAACTGACTGTCATGATACGACGAGAGTCGGTCAGCTGTTCGGAGGTTGCAAATCGTTGGAGATTTCTCCCGCATTACGCGAAGGATCGGTACTCCCCAATCAGATGCTCATAGCACTCTGGTTCGGATACTAGGGGTTGCGCCCATGTTTTATTGTAAAACTCCTATGGCTAAGTGAGGGCGTTTAAGCCGCATAGTCTGATTGCCTGGTTCGTTGCGCTAAACAACTCCTTCAAGGACAATATAATTGGATCAAGATTATTTAGATTCCATCCCGAACACCTCCGTATTACCTACGTGGGGGCAGAAGCCGACGACTGGCCAACCCTCAGATTTCATATAACACGGCCGCACAGGAGGAAAAAATTAAAACATAACAAGCATTATATAATAAACCGACTTTGTTTCATCATACAAGGCAAAGACAACATGAATGTATTCATTCGAAAATAATGTCTTCCCACACTGCGTTGCCACAATGCAAGACCCCTCTAGGACATCCGCAAAATAGCGCTCGGGTGTGCGGTGCTCCTTGCCCTTTGGCGGCCCCCTGGTCAGCTCGACGGCGTCCATCTTCGCCCACCACATCTTGCAACGGGCGAAGGCCATACGCGCACCTTCAATACAGGCCGATCGCTTGACGACGTCCAGCCGAGGACAGGCGTTCACCAGCCGCTTCACGAGTCCAAAGTAGATGTCTGGCATAGCTTCGGCTGGCCATAGCCGGATTATCAAATCCTTCATGGCTAGTTCGGCCACCCTATGCAGCTCCACCAGCTGTTTTAGCTGATCGGTGAAGGGCACGGGATGCTCTGGGGCAAGATACTGCGACCAGAACAATTTCTCCGTGGAGCTCCCTTCTTCGGCTCGAAAGAACTCCGCGGCGTTGAACACACTGCGCGGCAGATCTGCGTAGGCTCCTGGAGAACTCCAAATCCGGGTTAGTAAGAAATACTTCTTCTTCATATACTTGCTTTGCATACTAAATGCCTTACCCGCCGCGATCTTCCTGGCCTCCTGGATCTATTGGAGGGCACCCTGGGCCTCATTCCGGGCCGTCTCCGCGCTCTGACGAGCCTTGGCAAGTTTGGTCTCCCGAACCGACACGTCGCGCTCCAAGGTCTCGCACTTCCTCACCGCGTCCTAGAGCTCTTGTTGAACCTCGTTGACCCAGGCCTTGAGCTTCTTATGGGCGGCCTGCTCCTTGACAGCCTTCCCCTCGGCTTCGGCCAGGGCCTTCTTTAGGGCCTCGACCTCGGTCGTCGCTTCTATATATATCTTGACACTTCAGTCAATGCATATCATTTTACCTTCTTAATAATAAACGGGTTATCACATACCTTGTTTTTCTTGGAGCTGCCTCCTCACCTGACCGAGCTCCTCATCGGCCTGCTCCAGTCTCTGCTTCAGTCCGGAGACTTCGGCAGTATGTGAGGCTGCGGCCAACAGCGACGCCTACGTATTCATTTCAGACAAGTTTAGTTAGTTTCCTGCCATAAGGGATTGATCCTCTGTACGGTTTCTTCTTTCCGGACACCGAATAGTGTCTCAGGGGCTACTGTCTATATTGGGATTTCCTCTTTTTTTGCGTCGCTTACCTCAAAACCTGTCAGCAGGCTATTGCAGGCTTCGGTTAGTCCGCTCTTGGCCGACTGAATCCTTTCAATCACCGTGCCCATAAGAACACGGTGCTCATCCACAATGGAAGCGCCTCGCAGCGCTTCCAGCAGATTATCTGGTGCCCCTAGTTGGACAGGGGTCACCGGTGGAATAGGCATACCCCCTTCTTTCGAAGGAGGCTGCGTGCCGGATTCCGGAGCCGTATCGGTCTCCGGAATCGAGTCCGGTTGAGGGCCGAACTGAATACGGCCCTCATCCCCAGTCTCCATAGGAATTGGCTCCCCCTGGTGTTCGGCGACGGGGGCTTCGCCTTCTGGCGCCTCCTGAGCCTCTCCCCGGCCTGGGAAGGTCCATTGGGAGAGCACCTCGTCGTCTCCCTTCGCCTTGGGAGAGTAAGCGGCAAGCGGTGTCTCGCTGGCCATCTCCTTCGAGTCCAACGAACCTCTTGATGAGGATCGCTGGGAGCTGTCGTGGGCCAGATTGCAATAGCATAATTAATCATGTCAATACGACAAAGAGGAGAGGTTAGATCTATGGGCATGTACGAGTCTTAGCACTTACGATGCGGCCCGAGGCTTAGTGCGGGGGGCGTCGCTCCGGACTGCTGTCGACGTCCCATACGGAGTTGCCCGCGAGCGGGCCTTTCCCCTTCTTGGGCGCCTCCGCCTCCAGAATTGTGGAGGCTGCCCTCTTCTTTCTCCCCCCATCAGGGGGAGAGTCGCTCTCCTCCTCCTCCTCCTCTTCATCGTCATCGTCTTCGGTGACGGAGGAACGGGTCTTGTCTGCGGACGTCGTGTCCGAAGCACCCTTGCGGCGGGGGCCACTCCAGACCCCCTTGGCCTTCCCCGTGGCCTTCTTCGCCGGCGCCGTATAGGGCGCCGGCACCAGCATCTTTGCTAAACGCGGAATGACTGGTTCTTCAGGCAGCGGAGCCCGGGCACTGGATCTTCTTCGCCCTCTCCATCCATTCCTGAAGAAGCAATGACAGTAAAAGTTCAGATATCCTCCTTGAAACAAACAAGTAGAGGACGCGTTAAAAACTTACCTCGCTGGCGGGGTGGTTAATATCGTGCCCACGGTCCGAATCCGTGGCTGGTGGTATCTCGTTGCCCTTGAAGAGCAACTTCCAGGCATCTTCGTGAGTGGTCTCGAAGAGCCTCTTCAGGGTATGGTGCTTCTTCGGATTGAACTTCCATAGCGGGAGGCTTCGGCTTTGGCACGGGAGAATCCGACGAACTAGCATCACCTGGACTATATCGACAAGTTTGACATTCTTGTCCATCATGCTTTGAACGCGCGTCTGCAGCGCTATCAGCTCGTCTGGCGAACACCAGTTCGGGTTCTTCTCGACCCAGGAGATGAGCCGCATTGGAGCACCAGAGTTGAATTCGACAGCTGCGGCCCAGTTGGTGCCACGGGGTTCTGTAATGTAGAACCATTATTTCTGCCATTCCTTGATAGTCTCGACGAAAGTGCCTTTCGGCCAGGAGACATTGGACAGCTTACTCACCATGGCTCCTCCACACTCCGCGTGCTGGCCATCCACCACCTTCGGCTTCACGTTGAAGACTTTGAGCCACAGCTCGAAGTGGGGTTGGATGCGGAGGAAGGCCTCACACACGACAATGAACGCTGAGATGTTGAGGAAGGAGTTCGGGGATAGATCATGGAAGTCTATCCCGTAATGGTACATCAGCCTGCGGACGAAAGGGTGGAGTGGAAATCCTAGCCCGCGGAAGAAATGAGGGATGAATACCACCCTCTCGTTGGGCTTCGGCGTGGGGACGACTTGTCCCTAGGCCGGAAGACGGTGGCCTATTTCCTTCGCCAACTACCCGGCCGTCCGAAGCTCAGTAATGTCCTTCTCCTTGACGGAGGAGGCCATCCACTTGCCTTGGCCTCTGGATCCGGACATGGTTGAGTGCTAGCTCCAATGGGAAGAAGATGAGAACTTGGGCGCTGGAGCTCAAGAGTTTAAGGGCGGAGGAAGAGAGAAGGCATGGGATAAGAAGTAGGAATCCTTATCCCCTTATAAAGGCAGTGAATATTGAATGCCTCCCCACTCGCCTTAAAACTCGCCTATTCCCAAGGGCTGTGTAAACGGACACGGTTGGGTTACCCACGCCCGAATTGATGAAAAACCCGCAATAAGGGGACGCGATCACTTCTTTGACAAGACGTGCCAATGGAAACCGCATCTCGAAACGCGGAATGGCAGACAAAAATGGTTCGATATAGTGACCGAACAGATGTGATGTCATCTTGCAAAAAGTTGTCAGCAGATGGGACTCGTGGAATATTATATTCCCTCTGCGGTTGTGTGTGGTGCGTGTGTTATAGGTCCGGACACATTCAATACGTCCGAAGACTATCTTGGAGTTCGGAAGGAGGAACCCGCCTAGCAATGCCGAAGACAGATCTACGCGCCAAATACCTTGTCATTGAAGCCAGGTTCAGGGGCTACTGAGGGAGTTCTGGACTAAGGGGTCCTCGGGCGTCCGTCCTGTTAGCCATGGGCCAGACTGATGGGCTGTGAAGATACGAAGACCGAAGACTGCACCTGTGTCCGGATAGGACTCACCTTGGCGTGGAAGGCAAGCTTGGCAATCAAATATGTAGATTCCTTTCCTTGTAACTGACCCTGTGTAACCCTAGATCCTCCCGGTGTCTATATAAACCGGAGGACTTAGTCCGGAGAGGGGGAGATACTCATTTATCATAGTCATACAGGCTAGGCTTTTAGGGTTTAGCCATTACGATCTCGTGGTAGATCAACTCTTGTAATACTCATATTCATCAAGATCAATCAAGCAGGAAGTAGGGTATTACCTCCATAGAGAGGGCCCGAACCTGGGTAAACATCGTGTCCCCTGTCTCCTGTTACCATCGACCTTAGACGCACAGTTCGGGAACCCCTACCTGAGATCCACCAGTTTTGACACCGACAGGGGGCTTTCACTATAAGCTCCACCCTTGGCAGCAAATAGGAAAGCGCGCTCATCACCTTCCTGTGGGCGAATGCCGATTTATTTGCATGGAAAGCATCTGACATCCCCGGCGTTCCCAGGGAGGTGATTGAGCACCATCTTGTTGTCTGTCCTCACACGTGGCCCGTCAAGCAGAAGGTCAGGAAGCAAGCTTTGGAGCGACAAGAGTTCAGCATTGAAGAGATCAGGAAGTTGGAGGCAGCAAGCCTGGTAAGAGGAGTACTCCACCCTACGTGGTTGGCCAATCCGGTGGTGGTGCGTAAAGCAAATGGGAAGTGGAGGCTGTGTATTGACTACACAGACATCAATAAAGCCTGTCCAAAGGATCCTTTCCCTCTACCACACATTGACCAGATTGTAGACTCCACTGCCGGGTGTGACCTGCTGTCATTCCTCGATGCCTACTCAGGATACCACCAGATCTTCATGATGAAGGAAGACGAAGAGAAGACCGGGTTCATCACCCCATGTGGTACGTATTGTTTTGTACAAATGCCTTTCGGGTTGAAGAGCGCTGGTTCAACATTTGCCCGAGCAGTCCAGATTGGTTTTGAGCCCCAGCTACATAGAAATATGGAAGCTTATATGGATGACATAGTGGTCAAAACCAAGGACAGGGCCATGCTTGTGCAAGATTTAGAAGAAACATTCGCAAATCCGCGCAAGATCAACCTCAAGCTCAACCCAGAGAAGTGCATGTTCGGTGTCCCCTCTGGAAAACTTCTCGGGTTCTTTGTGTCTCAATGCGGAATCGAAGCAAATCCCGACAAGATCAAGGCGATTGAACAGATTGAGGCGCCAGAACGGGTCAAAGACATCCGTAGGCTCGCCGGCTGCGTTGCTGCCCTGAGTAGGTTCATCTCCAAATCTACTGAGCGCGCCCTCCCCTTTTTCAAAGTTTTGAAAAAGGCGGGTCCAGTAAAATGGACTCCGGAAGCAGAGGCAGCATTGCAAGATTTGAAGAGGTACCTCTCCTCCACGCCAATACTAGTCGCGCCTAAACCACGAGAGCCGTTGCTGTTGTACTTAGCAGCAATGAATCAAGTGGTCAGTGCTGCGCTGGTGGCGCAGAGGGAACTTGAGGGAGAAGAAGTAGTTGCAGCAGAGCCGTCGGATGGCAAGCCGGGGTCCTCCCCGGCTTAGCCTGACGTCGGCAAACCAGAACCCCCGGCAAGGCCCGGACCAGGCGAGGCAGAGTCTGAGCGGATGGGCGAAGTGAGACAGAAGAAGAAGATGGTGCAGCACCCAGTGTATTTTGTCAATTCCCTCTTGCAGGGGGCTAGGTCAAGATATTCTGAAATGCAGAAGCTACTTTTCGGCCTTCTCATGGCCTCGAGAAAGCTGTGCCACTATTTCCAAGCGCACGAGATCACCGTCATCATCCGCCTCCCTTTGCAAAGGATTTTGCACAACCCAGATGCGACAGGGAGGATTGTGGAGTGGGCATTGGAGTTGTCGAGCTTTGGCCTCAGGTTTGAAAGTACTCCAACAATCAATAGCCGAGCTTTGACAGAGTTCATAGCAGAGTGGACCGCAAGGCCCGATGAGGAGATTCAAGAGACCACCCTTCCCGGCAAGGATACGAGCAGTGAGTGGGTTGTGTACTTTGATGGAGCTTTCTCACTCCTGAGTGTTGGTGCTGGCGTGATACTCGTCGCACCCACCGGAGAGAACCTCAAGTACGTAGTCCAGATCCACTTCCCCCGGGAAAAGTCAACGAACAATACGGCGGAGTACGAGGGGTTGCTTGCCGGTCTCAGGATCGCGGCAGACCTCGGAATCAAGAAGCTCATCATCAGAGGTGATTCGTAGCTCGTCGTCAAGAAAGTTAACAAAGATTACCAGAGCCCGCTGATGGAGGCCTACGTGAGTGAAATGAGGAAGTTGGAAGAACGTTTCGACAGTCTACAAGCAGAGCATGTTCCCCGAGCGGAGAACAGCATTGCCGACGACCTGTCGAAACGCGCTGCCCTCAAGTTGCCTGTGGAACCAGGTACCTTTGTACTTCAGTTAATACAACCATCCGTAGAGCCATCAGCAGGGCAGAACAAACGAAGGAAGACAAGCCCCGGCAAGTACCTTCCCGCCAAGCTCCCAGGAGCCGCCGGCAAGGAGGTTGCCGGGTACCCCAAGCTTGCCGAGGGGCAACTACCTCCGACAGGGCCCCAGGCCCTGACAGTAGAGGCAGCTGCCCCTGTGGCCGAAGATGTGCCTTTGGTCCTTACCGTCGAGCCCCAAGCTCCGGCATGGGCACAGCCCATTGTTCGTTTCCTCCAAACAGGAGAGCTCCCCGAGGAGCAGGAAGAAGCAGAGAAAGTAGCTCGTCGGTCCAACATGTACCAGTTTGTGGATGATACCCTGTACAGAAGGAGGCCAAAAGAAGTCAGGCTGAAGTGCATTCCTCAAGAGGACGGACAAGAGCTGTTGGCAGAGACACATGGAGGTATGTGTGGCTCCCACATAGGGTCAAGGGCCCTTGCCGGCAAGGTTTCTTCTGGCCCACAGCCCTCGTAACCAAGTGTGAAGTGTGTCAGTTCCATTCGAAGAAGCTTCATCAACCAGCTCAAGCCCTTCAAACAATCCCTCTCTCCTGGCCATTTTCGGTCTGGGGGCTCGACATACTGGGCCCTTTCCCCCGTGTTGTCGGGGGCTTTGAGTACTTGTACATCGCAATCGACAAGTTCACAAAGTCGCCCGAAGTGGAGGTAGTGAGGAAGGTGATAGCACAGTCAGCCGTCAAGTTCTTCAAGGGGCTAGTTTGCCATTTTGGTGTGCCGAACAGGGTCATCACCGACAACGGCACGCAGTTCACAAGCCGCACCTTCATGCAATACATCCAGGACCTTGGAAGCAAGGTCTATTTCGCTTCAGTGGCACACCCACGGAGCAACGGCCAGGCGGAGAGGGCAAATGCTGAAGTACTGCGAGGCCTGAGGACAAAGACTTTTGACAGGCTGCACAAGTGTGGAAGGCACTGGATTGATGAGTTGTCGGCGGTTCTTTGGTCGATCAGAATGACGCCAAATCGAGCCACCGGCCAGACACCCTTTGCCCTGGTATACGGGGCAGAAGCAGTTCTCCCCACAGAACTCACATACGTGTCACCTCGAGTGCTCTCTTATGACGAGCTTGAGCAAGAGCAGTTGCGGCAAGATGACGCGACGCTCCTTGAGGAAGATCATCTTCGGGCGGCTGTGCGAGTTGCACGCTACCAGCAAGCCTTGCGCCGCTACCATAGCTGCAAGGTTCATGCCCGAAGTCTTGAGGAAGGCGACCTTGTTCTTCAGCGCGTTCAATCATCCAAGAATTCCAACAAGTTGACGCCAAAGTGGGAAGGCCCTTATCGAGTAATACGAGTCACCGGGGCTGGCGCAGTCCGCCTGGAGACCGAAGATGGTATCCCAGTGAGCAACTCCTAGAACATCGAACATCTTCGTAAGTTTTACCCATGAGGCGCGGTTGCCGGGCCTCCCGGCAAACCACGTTTTGTATGAGCCTTGCCAACAAGGCATGTAACCCTTTGTACAGAGCCAGGCGCAGACCCTGAGCATAAATAAATGAAGCGCTGGCGCCCTAAGTTTTAGCATGCATCCTAGGTTAAGTCTCTCTCTGGTAGGGTTGATAATGCCTGGCGGCAACTAACCCCTAGCATAGAGGTCAGGTGTCCTTCCGTCCTTTCCAGTATTTTCTTTGGTTCGCAGGTTGCACGGGCGTTTCTGCTAAGCCATTTAAGGGCAGGGAGACAGATCGACATCCCCAACCCCGGCAAGCCATTGCCGGGGGCTGCAGATTCAAGCACCCGACCGCGGCAGGCCAAGGTTGCCGGGGGCTGCAGATTCAGATAAGTACTTTATCCCCTGTTATGCATTTTCGTATGGAATTGGGACATATGAAGCCTCGTTTATTCCTGGGCCACCATGTTCCCCCTTTTAATGTGCCCAAGAACTATTCCCTGGGCCGGAACTTGGTTGTAGTTGTGGTGACAAGGAAGCAAACGAAGGGCCTAACCCTACTTCGCCCCTGCCTCCGCCGATAGCGTGAGTATGGTTGTGAATGAAGTGATGGGACGACAAGGCCTGTTGCCGGGCGACAATGTTTATCTTAAAAATAACAAGGATTCATTCCTTGGCATGGGCCTCGCTCACGCACAAAGAACCCGGCAAGCACCCTTTTTCATTAATACGTTCCAAATAGGTACAGTTCGTACAGAATGTAAACATGAGCAAGGGGATTACAAGGTTTAAATCTAACAAGTGCCCGCAGGCTTAAAAACTAAAAAAGATAAGTGCCCTGTGATCCCCGTTCTTGCCCCTTTCCTCCCAGGTGCGGCAGGTGAAGGCAAAAAGGAGGCGGCGGGGAACGCGCCGATGGAGAGCTTGACGAGGAAAACCCTCAGCAGGGCGCGTGGCCGAGGGAGGAGGGTGGCGTGGTCAGTCGGAGTCGGCATCCTCCCGCTTGACGCCCTCGTCGTCGCTGTCGCTGTCCTCCTCATCACTCCCGCTTGAGGAGGAGTCTTCATCATCGGAGGAGCTCTCCACACAACACCTTAGGCCAGTTCCCAAGTGCCCAAAGACCTTGACGGAGAGCAGGCCGTTCTCCATTAATTTGAAGTGGAGAACGAGCCCCTCCGACAGGATGTGGGCACGAGCGAAGGTCTTCCATCCGCAACGAAGATCGGGACGTGAGGGGCGGGGAAGTCGACATCGACCCGCATGCTGCCATTCCTGCAGCCCCTCATATACAGCCTCAAAGACTGTGGTGGGTCGAGCTCCATCTCTCGAGCGAACGGAGTAGGGAGACGAAGACGACGGCGCACTGGCCGGTGCAGCCTGATGACGAACTCGCGTGGCTGGTCTCCGACGTGGCCCTCCATTGGGGGAGGGGCCACTGGCGGAGGCAAGGCCGATGCACCGCCCCGTCCTCCTCTTCCCCGAGCGCCACGGTAGCCTCGGCCTCGCCCCATCCCCCTTCCTCTCACGGCCGGCTCCGCCGCCACGAGCTCTTGGGAAGGAGGGGCGCGCTGTCGAGCAGAGACCCTCGTCGCCGCCATCGGAGTGCCGGTGTTCCCTCTCGCCATAGCAGAAGGAAGGAAGGAGCCAAGTTGGAAGGAGATGAATGATGAAAGATCAACGGGTGCCATCCCCCTCCCCTTTTTTATAATGGGGCGGGGTCGGGGCTCGGCCGCCCCACTTAACCAATCCGGCCGCCAGGGGCGCAGGGAATCAAGACCGACCCGCTGCTCCAACTAGCGACGGCCCGGTTTCCCGCCTCGTCATTTAAGGCCCGTGCCCCCCGCGTCCACCACCTACCATCTTCGAGGCATAGGGGACATGTGGCGAGCAAGACAAAATCAAGGAGGCGAGTGAGGCGACTGTTTTCCACCCCGTGATCGTGGGGCACGGGCACCTTGAAGGCCGCGACTCGAGTCCACTTAGTAAATGAGCCGCGCCCCTGCGTTTTCCTCTTCTTATGGGGAAGGCACGAGCCGCCTCTTTACCACGATGTGACGCATGAGGGCAGCAACCGCCCCACGCATGACCCCCACGTCGCGCATTCAATGCGGGTCATGGGGAAGCGCAACGAGCAAGGGAGTTACTGCAATAAAAACTCCGCCACACGCGCGCCCGCACACCGTTCTGGGCCTGGCCCAATAATGCCCCGCGCTTATATGTGGCCCAGGCCCGGGGGCTCCTGTCGGTGTACAAAAGTAGGGGTACCTTTTTGTACCCCTTTACTTGTGCGCAGGCAGTCGCAGCCCCACGCCCCTGGCCACGCTTGGCGGGGAAGAGGAAGCAAAGGCACAAGACAACCAGAGCAACACCAAGCCAGAAACACGAAGGGCAGAAGGGCGAGGCGGGCTCCCCCGGCAAGAACCTTGCCGGGGCAGCTTGCCCAACGCCTGCAGAGCTGCCACCCTTGAGCCTGAGAGTTCCAACGCCCTCAACCACATTGGAACCAAAGCTCGGGAGGCGCCTCCGTGGTGGCATGCAGATCTTTGTGAAGACCAAGAACATACAAGACTAGATGAGAATCAGAAGACGAAGATCCTCGGCAGGATCCTTGCCGAGGATACCCATGAGACCACCCGACAAGACCCTTACCGGGGATGCCCACGACGTCGCGGCAAGACCCTTGCCAGGGCCCCGGCAAGACCCTTGCCGAAGACATCCGCGGGGCCGCAGCCAGGCCCACGTCTGCCAAGACTCCACCGCCGTTCCCATGCAGCTGCCAGCCCACCAACTAGGCGAGCACCTGCATGGCGACGTGCGGCCTCTAGGCCAACTCATCAAGCACCTGCGTGGTGGCATGCAGATCTTCGTGAAGACTCTGCCACCGCATCAACTCAGCAGCCAGCCAGCCAGCGTGGCGCTACGCGCCTCGTTAGCTCGGACGAGCGTCGAAGCTAGGCGAGGCAGCGACAGCTGGGACGAGCTTCCTTGCCATCCCCGATAAAGCAAGAAGGGCACGTCGGCAGCGCATTAAATGCGTTTGTTCGACGGTGCCAGGAGATAGACTCGACTACTGTACATACCTCTCCACCTCCTGTGTGCCACTGTGGCGACCCCTTTTGACTATAAAAGGAGGTCCGCGGCGTACTGAGGAAGGATTCGGATCTTTTGGACGATGCACACACCTTAGCTAGTTCAAGAGCTCAAGAACGCTCAAATATACACAAAAGCAGGACTAGGGTATTACGCATCCTTGCGGCCCGAACCTGGGTAAACGATCCTCGTGCTGGCTTCTAGACCCGCTCTTTGCACAACCCCGCGCCCGCCAACTGTAGCAAAAGGGATTCCTCGTGATCCTGTAGGTGTCATTTCCCCCGACACCCACAAGTATAGGGGATCGCGACAGCCTTCGAGGATAGTATTTCACCCAAATTTACTGATTCAACGCAAGGGGAGCCAAAGAATATTTATGAGCCTTAACAGTTGAGTTGTCAATTCAACCACACCTAGAAAGTTAATTCTCTACAGCAAAGTATTTAGTAGCACAGTAGTATGATAGTAGCAGTAACAGTAGCAATAGTAACGGTAACCGTAACAGTAGCAGTTTTGTAGTGATTGTAGTAGCAACGACAAGAGTAGTAACTTAGCAAAGACAATATGAGCAAAACGTAGGCATTTGATCAGCGACGGATATTTGTATCGATGACATTCATCATGTAACAGTCAGAACCTAGAGTGATACACAATAGCTCCAATTCATCAATTTAATGTAGGCAATATTCCGTATATAGTCATATGCGCTTATAATAAGAACTTGCATGACAACTTTTGTCCTACCCTCCTGTGGCAGCTGGGTCCATAAGGAAATCTAAGGGATATTAAGGCCTCCTTTTAATAGAAAATCGGATCAAAGCATTAACACATGGTGAATAAATGAACTTCTCGAATTACAGTCATCCCCGCAGAGTATCCAAATCATTGTCACTTTGGGGTCTACGGTTTTGAACAATAACAAGTGCATACAACTAGCAAATAGGATCAAGAACTCAAATATATTGATCATAACATTGAGGGTTCAGATATGAAATCATGGCACTCGGGCCCTAGTGACAAGCATTAAGCATAGCAAAGTTATAGCAACATCAATCTCAGAACATAGTGGATACTAGGGATCAATCCCTAACAAATTGACTCGATTACATGACAAATCTCATCCAACTCCATCACCGTCCAGCAAGCCTACGAAGGAATAACTCACTCTCGGTGGTGAGCATCATGGAATTATTGATGAACAAGGGTTGATGATGACGACAGTGATGAATCCCCCTCTTCGGAGCCCCGAACGGACTCGAGAACAACTCTCCCGATGAAGAATAGGAGGTGGCGGCGGCTCTGTATCATAAAATGCGATGAAACTTCTTCTCTTATTTTTTTTCTTGGGAAGACGGAATTTATAGGCTTGAAATTAGTTCAGACGGAGCCTCGTGGGCCCCATAAGACATCAGGGCGCACCCTGGGGGGTAGGCGAGCCCTGTTGCCTTGTGGGCAGCAGGTGGGCCCCCTCCAGTGGATCTTCATTCCAGTATTTTTTATTTTTTCAATAAAAAATCTCTGCAAAGTTTCGTTCGATTCCAAAAACTTCTATTTCTGCACAAAAACAACACCTGGTAGTTCTGCTAAAAACAGTGTCAGTCCGGGTTAGCTTCATTCAAATCATGCAAATTAGATTACAAAACAAGAGCAAAGGTGTTTGGAAAAGTAGATACGATGGAGATGTATTAGGCTACCACCTTGCGGATGGGATATCCAAAGTGGGCTACTTTTGTGAAGCCAATTTCAAGTCCCCAAGGTTAGAAAGAACTTTAATTTCATAATGCTCAAGCGACTGCTAGGAAAGATGTGGAGACGGTTTTCGAGATTTTGCAAGCCCAATTTGCTATTTGCGAGGGCTGGCTAGGTTTTGGGATCAAGGGGTCCTATGGTACATCATCACGTCGTGCATGATCATGCACAACATGCTCATTGAGAACGAGCGTGGGATATATTTGGATTACACCTTCTATGAACTCATGGGGATACCGGTGCAGCCGCGTAGAAGGGAAGACCGAATCCGACGCTTACTTGAGGCATGCCATTACATTCGATATACTGATACCCAAGAAGATTTTCAAAAAGATCTCATGGAGGATGGTGGACATGGCATGGGGACAACATCCCTAGTTTTATTTATCTCTATGTTTGGTGTATCGTGCGATGAACAATTTTTGTGACGAACTATGTAAGATTTTGATGTTGTGGATTGATGAATTTGATGTTATGTTTGTAGTATCTGTGCTTTATTTGTTTTCAATTCATTTGAGATGAGTTTGATTGAATATCTTTGTCAACATGTATGCAATTGTAGTGCCCTATTTTAAGGCAGCTGTTGGAGCAGTTAGTGCCCTATTATGGGGCTGTTGTTGGAGAGAAAAATTTGAGCTGGTGTAAATCCACTTTGTCGTACACAACAACAACCTTTTTGTGCGGTATTTTCTGTAATTATTCTCACATTCCCAACATTTATGGCACATAAATTTTCAAGGTCTTCAATACATAGCTTTTGACCACTAACATACGAAAAAGGATCTCGCCCCGCTTTCTATATAAAACAAACCACCAGAGCCACAAAGGTTCAAACCACTAACACATATCAAAGTAGAACTGAGCCTAGCCGAGATGATTAAGTTCTTTATGGTGGAACCAACCCACCAGAGTTCAAATTCTAGACTCGGCACTTGCGCTCGCATTTTCGTAGGTTTATTTTAGACTTTCTGGGGATATTCATTAAGTGGGAGGAGACATTCCTATCGACCACGGAGGCGCCTGTGGTGACTTCGTCAATCTCAATATGATGTGCTGCCTCGGTCTCTCGAAGGTGCTCACATGGATAGGGTGTGCTTGCGTGTGTTTCTAGGGACGAGTGTATGTGTGTATATATGAGCGTCCACATCTGCACTGTGTTAAAGAACACACATCAAAGTATATGGATTGGACATATATAAATAATGGGTGTGGCTAGGTCTCAGTCTACTGAGACTTAACCAAGTCTCAGTCAAGTAACATACTATGCAAGAGGGAAAGAAAAAAATAAAAATGAGAATCAACCTGTGCTTGGATGGTTAGGAGGACAGTGGTACCCCCCACCCACCAGGGTTCAAATCCTAACCTTGACATTGATGCTCACATTATTCCTGGATTTATTCCAGGCTTCCGACGATGTTCGTTCAATGAGAGCGGATGTTTTTGTCGACTGCGTGGTGCTTGTGGTGATTTCGTAAATTCAAGATCATATATCGGCTCAGTCTCTAGGAGGTGCTCATAAGCGTAGGGTGTGCGTGTGTGTGTTCATAGGGGTGAATGTATGCTCGTGTATGTGAGTGACTTCGATTGTATTATGTTCACAAAAATCTGAGAAGAATTTGCACAGATCTCAAATTAAGATCTCACTAATATAGCATCGAGACATAACTAAATCTTAGTCGATTGATACATAATTAAATATTAGTCGACTGAGATTTAGCCAGACTGACAAATAATATCATTATATTTATCTTGAAAATGTTTTTTCGATGTATGTCTCTATAGTAATTTTATAGACATATTATAAACGAAAATCATAATGGAAAATCAAACGCTCCCTACATTTTGGTTTGATTTGAGGAGTAAGTATTCACTATTTAATGATGATTTAGGCTGGGCCAATTGCAGTTTTATTTGTGGCCGCCGCTTCTCACCCCCGGCCAGCCGCTTTTGCCCTTTTGAGCAAATCAGACGAGGAAGAGGCTGGGATTCGGAGAGGACAAGACGCGGGCTAGATTTGACTTGGGAGCGCCTAAAGTAGCTCGCAGTAGCTTAATCGGACGGGCACCTCCTCGGCCCCGCGAAACACGGCACTGCAGGTGCAGGCAGCTCCCGCTGATCTCATCTGCCTCCTCTCGCCCACGGTCAACACCCATGGGCATGGCGCGCGCCTATATTAAACCCATCCGTACTCCTGCATCTCTCCAAATCCCACAAGAGCAAAGCCAAGCAAAGCAAACTTTGTCCCCCCAGCTCCTCTCTTGCCTTCTCCGATCGATCAACAGCAACCAAGACTAGCTAGCCGCGCGCAGGGATGGCTCGCCAAGGCATGGTCACGGCGCTGCTGCTGGTGGTCCTCGCCGCCGGCTGCTGCGCGTCGGCGGGCGCCGTGGCGTACCTCTCCAAGCTGCCGGTGACCCTCGACGTCACCGCCTCCCCCAGTCCTGGCCAAGGTACGTCCGTCGTACACTCGTATATGCTTCTTGTTTGGCGCCGCATGTGAGAAACTGTTTCCGCTGTTTGCTATAGCAACGTCATAGGTTGGCATATATGGCCATGTATGCAACAAATTAATTAGCCTTGTCGTATGCCATTCCAAATATGCCAAGGTCAGCCGGCTGCCGGCCAGTAGAAGAATCTTCGAAATAGATGCTCAATTTTATTAAGAGAACTTATGCAGGGAATTTTGTTTGCGCCTCTTCTTTTTCTTCATCGTAACAAAAATGACCAACTTAACTGATCCTTGACCAGTTCTTCACGCCGGCGAGGACGTGATCACGGTGACGTGGGCCCTGAACGCGAGCCAGCCGGCCGGCAAGGACGCCGACTACAAGAACGTGAAGGTGAGCCTCTGCTACGCGCCGGTGAGCCAGAAGGAGCGCGAGTGGCGCAAGACCCACGACGACCTCAAGAAGGACAAGACCTGCCAGTTCAAGGTCACCCAGCAGGCCTACCCCGGCACCGGCAAGGTCGAGTACCGCGTCGCCCTCGACATCCCCACCGCCACCTACTACGTGCGCGCCTACGCGCTCGACGCCTCCGGCACGCAGGTCGCCTACGGCCAGACCGCGCCCGCCTCCGCCTTCAATGTCGTCAGCATCACCGGCGTCACCACCTCCATCAAGGTTGCCGCCGGTGTCTTCTCCGCCTTCTCCGTCGCATCCCTCGCCTTCTTCTTCTTCATTGAGAAACGCAAGAAGAACAACTAGATGTGGAGATCGAAACCGTGGCAAAGTTTGTTGGCTTTCTCTGGCCGGTCGTTTTCTCTCTACATGTAACAGTATCAGTACGGACCAGCACGTACGTACGTACGGTGCAAACTGTACGGATAAATGTTCGGGTGCATACCTCCTTTTTGTTGTGAGCATGTAATGACTATGAATGAAATAATTTGATTTCAGACAGTAGTACATACGCAAAGTATTCTATTCCTAGTACATATGAAGCAACTTGGTTGTTTGAAGTTGAGTAAAATGCATTGGTGGTCACTACATTTGTCATGTACGCTCACTTTGGTCACTGTACTTAAGAATACGGTCAATACGGTCATTATATACGTGTTGTGATGATTATACGGTCATTGTCACACCGTATAGCTCTGTATTTTGTTTGGTTGACCAGTCAAACCATCTGAATGACGCCTTGTCAGCTCACTTTCTCTCTCTACCAACACGGACCCCACCTGTCAATGGGGTACGTGCATATTGTACGTGCATATTTGTGTTTGTGTGTGTCTTCGCACTTCAGTTGGAGATAATCTCATCTTCGTCCCTGGGCAAAAGAATGTACCATCTTTCGTTGTAGTTGCTGATGGAGTAATATAATGCAGCATCCATTTTGAAAATATCCGATAATATAATGCAGCTCATGTGCAACTCCGTGTGTCCTTCCATGAAGCGTTCGGTTGTGCATCTGATCATCTGTATTTTTCTTTTTTTTCTTTTTTTCGGGTGATCATCGGTATTTTTAGTTGTTCAAATTCCGGCAATGGACTCTAGACCGGCTGTTAGATCTTGGATGTAACGATAATATTAGTGCTAACAATTAATGGGCTCCAGACCGGCCATGTGAATCTAAGCAAGCTTACTTATCAGTATATGGTTACTTCATGCATGAACCAACCAGGCTCAACGGCGGGAGCCAGGCTTCGTGCATGCAGGAACCAGCCAGGAGCGACGCTGGACAGAATGCGGGGCGCCGACGCGCCGTCGTGGGAAAGCTGTGCCGTAGCACCTCTCGCAGGCGACGTACTTAACGCCGCCGCAGGCCACGCGCGCCTCCATGCGCCCTCGTGTAGCACCTGCACGTTCTCGGTGTTGCGGGGTGCCTTCCGGCGGCCCGTCGACGGCGAGCTGCCGAGCAACATCACGGCGCTGCAACCTTGACAGCATCGGCACAAACTTATCGCGTCTGCAAGCCGAGTGCCGACTTTCGCAACTACAGGCGCTCCTCGGCCGCGTGTTAGTGCATGCGTGCAGCCCGTGCAGGTGTGTGATCCTAATGGTAAAAAAGACATCGCTTGGAATACAACAAAAACCGTCTTACGCTCTACTGGCTAGCTCACGGCCTCTGCCAGCGTGCGGTCTCATAACGTGGCGTTGCTTTTATTTATTTTATTTTATTGTCCTTCTACAACTGGCAGGTGGGACCGAGAGAGAAACCAAGCTGACAAGGTGTCATTTGACCGGTCAACTAAACAAAATACAAAGCTATACGGTGTTACAGTGACCGTATAATCACCACAACACGTATATAGTGACCGTATTGACCGTATTTTTAAGTACAGTAACCAAAGTGAGCGTAGACGACAAG
Organism: Aegilops tauschii subsp. strangulata; assembly: GCF_002575655.3. Taxonomy (NCBI): domain Eukaryota; kingdom Viridiplantae; phylum Streptophyta; class Magnoliopsida; order Poales; family Poaceae; genus Aegilops; species Aegilops tauschii. Next base: position 294,461,299 of record NC_053040.3, on the reverse strand, counting down.
TCCAGTGGCCATCAATGCATTTTACTCTTTGAAGTTTGTATGTCCTGCGTTTGTGTGTGTCCTCCGTGTTGCTTTCACGCGAGCAGCGCCGTGAGAACACCATCGGATAGGAATAGAATAATAGCGGCCGGTGCAAGGCTCACAGCTGATATATAATGGATAGGAATGGGTAGTAGCGGTGCAATCACAGCTGATATAAAATGGCTATTACTAACTCCTTTTTTCAAACAAAACAAACAGTTGTTTCGGCGCTCATTTCAAACAAAAAGGTACGCCCTGTTTGGGCAGTCATTTCAAACAAGAAAAGTTGGAGTTGGAAAAAGAAACCATCCAATATTCTTCGTTAGATGCTCACTCTACAAGACTTAAGTTGGTCGGCGTTTGCACTACGGCATGTGTGTCAATTTAGAAAGCATATGCATCAGGCTTTCAAAAAGCAAGCATGACCCAGGAGCCAGGAACAAAATGGACAAGCGTGTCATGTAGCTAGATACGACCAAATGCACTCATACCAACGAAAATCCGATCATCAGAGGGGTGGAGGACAGTTGGTTTGAGTTTACAGCAAGTATGACAGCAACAAGTACATCTATCTATTCGTCCAAAAATTGAATAGCAAGGTAACAGCAACCTGTATGTATCCATCTCAGAGTCAACTTTGTAGACAAGTGCACGTATCAATCTGATATGATACTACTTCAGGCGTCACGGAAGGCCAAGAGACGACTAAGTACATTGCACTGTTGGGTAGCGGCTGGGAGGGACAGCAAGGAGCAACCACCCGATAATTTATTCGGCTTCACATGGAGATGGAGGGTACTCCACCACGCTGAATGAACAATGTCAACTCTCCGGAATTGTGTCGCTCTAAACTTTTGACATCGTATAAGTTGTATACAGTACCTTAGAAAGCGATTCACATTGGCAAACAAGCTTATGTTTTCCTTTCAAGATGTTTCCAGGAAGGCACCTCTTGGCACATGTAAAACAAACTGAAGAACCAATCGTCTTTATATTCACCCGTGCACATGAGGTGTCCCAAGGGCCAAGGGGTTTGACTGTATGACTCGTACGAGTGCTTATCATCTAGTGCTACTTGTTTATGTAAGAGTACTTATCCTCTACTATATTATTTATAGAAAATTATATATTGCTTGCCAATCAACACAAGGAACCCTCTGTTAGTAAGCAATGGACTATGCTAGACGGCGCAGCTGGGGATTTCTTCTGTTGCCAGAGCCGCTTCATACTAAAGGTAGACATACAAATATGAAGTGGTCTTGTATAAGGGAATGGAGGAAGTACCACAAGCCTCATGATTTTAAAACTATGTGGATCTCATTTGGGTATCATATGGACCGCTTTGGGCTTCTATTGAATCAAGAAACTGGGTCGTACATCTTTCATATATATTTTGATACACATATATAGTTAAGAAAAAGAAGGCAAAAGTAAAGCACATGAGGGAAATCCACCGCAAAAAAAACATTCTAAGGTAGAAAAGCCAAACAAGAAGAAAAATAAGCCAGTGGCCTACACGTCCATAAACAGGTATAAACCTATGGATTCGCCACAAACAATCTAATATCAATGCATGGCACATGGAAACACCGAAAGAAACATATGTCTACTCGCGTGTCAATATTAGAGCAAAAGACTCCTCGCAAACAAAAAATAATTAAGCATAGACGTCCGTGAGAACAGATATTATTGATAGATGAACATGCATGAAGTAAGAACAATAGTTAGTTAGTGTATCAAATATTGGTGACAATTGTTTCGTCATGGAAGAGGGCAGAACAGAAAGAGAAGAAGAACAAAAGAGACAGACGTCGCTACCACCTTAGAGGTGGTAACAAATGTAGCTTGGACCCTTATTTTCCCATGATACTCTCCACTCTGTCAAGGCAAACAAAATGGGAGTCAAGCGGCGATATGAACATTAACAGCTTATTTGTCCATATTAAACTCCAAAACCAAGGCATCAACATCTCTGCCATGTCAGGAGTCCTGAAACGCAAGTACATAAATAGCTTAGTGTACAATAACTATATATTCAATGACAAATAGTGAAAAAATATTTGTAGTCCTTCAAGTAAATCACCGAGACTATAGTTTCCAATTTCCACTAGTTGATGAACAACTAACCGGTTGCTAGGATAATGTGTACGCTTTGAGATCAAGTGGGCTGGTGGGTTGGTGAAGATCCAGGCGTTCCGAGATCGGCCGGAATCGGTGCTGCTTCACGTGCTAAGTGTGGTGGCGGAGCACGGAGACAGGCAACACATGGAACACGATGCTTCCGAAGTGCATCTTGCTGATGGGGGGAGGCAGCGTCTCATAGTAGAGCAACCCTCGTCCATCGGCGACGAACTTGAAGGAGCAAAGATGAAAGTTTGGCCCTGCATGAAGTCATCAGGCATGACTAGAGATCTTATCTGGGCTAGGTCTTTGGCTGCCGTAGCCCGTTCCTGGCGCGCTACCTGATGGTAGAAAACTGGCAGTGCCCTCGATAGGGTGGAGAGCGTATCCGGAAGTACCAGAGAGGAGTTCACACGGGGTTTTTACCCAGGTTCGAGCTCTCATGGTTAAGGTAATACCTTGTGTCCTATTTTTGTTTTGAATTGATGTGGAAGCACCTCGTGCAAGGGGGTTACAAAGTGGATGATTATGATAACTATCAAGGTTTGTGTATAATGGAAGAGATGCCTTGATCTACCTCTAGCCTCGCCTTATAAATGGGACGAGGGCTAGGGTTTACACAGATCCTAATCGACCTATCGATGAGGGCTTCCTGGCTTGCATGCCAAGATCATCCTTCACCTTCGAGTCGGGCCCCTAGATTGCATGCTAGAATGGAGCTACCGCCAGGCCCTTGAGGCTGGCCCAATATCGGGGTTCCCAGTCCATTGGCCACCCCCGGTATACTTGTAAGGGAACCTGCTATGCAACAAAAATTTATACTACACAATCACACACACTCTAGGAAGATGGTGGTAATGTTCAAACTCATTGACGAGCAGAGTAGCAAAAGCAGTGAAGAAATTGGTGTAGCATGACGATTTCGGCTGCTAGGTTATACCTCCTAACCGCGAGAATATTCTTCGAGACAGGAATCGAAGTAGATAACCCCTCCGAGTTATCCACATGCTGCGAAGTAGTAGTCCAGCAGAGCTTCAATGTCCAGGAAGAAGAACTTGCAGAAAACTAGATAGAGAGAGAAAGCCTAGCGGCTCTACTCGTCTAATTAGGAGTCTAATTCTATTAGACTAATTAGATAGATATTAGAGCATGTCTCATTATGAGCCTAAACACTTGGGTCAATTAAACCGGGAGAGCAAGGAGTTATTGGAAAAAATCCCCTTAGGATTTTTGTGTGCCCCTATGGAGGAGTCCTCCTCTTCCACATGGACCAAGGAGGGATGACTCTCTTCCTTGTCTAGTTTGTCCTAACCCTTCCTTATGGAAGTGGCGCCCCATGTGGGACCCATGGGGCCCACTAGATATGGTCATGTCATGATGGTTCTTCACAACTTTCTTTCGTACATAAAATCTTGGATGTCTCCGGACCCATTCCGAGACCTTTGAAAACTTTCAATGTATAGATTCAGACTTTACAAAATCATGTTATACCTTTTCGAAATTCCTGAAACTCTTCTCGAACCATCAGAAACATTTTCAGAACTCTCCAAAACATTTTTTATGCTCGTTCTCTCATTTCTCTAGTGATCATAACTACTACCAATTAAGTGTGTGACCCTACACGTTCAACAATAAGCGGACATGACCCGGGACACTTTTCAGTCAGTAGTTAACAACGGAATCTAGACACCCTTGTTAACTCTAGCACATTCATGAAGTTCTCGAGTGAACCTTTGTTTATGAATACCTTCCCTTTGCTTCGCAATACGTTTACAAAACCCGAGGTGAGATTATCGGTATCTCTATAATCAACACATTGATCACTATATCGGTTACCTTTGTTGTCGATTTTCTTCTCTTTACTCGTATCTACTTTTTGACATCCCGTGATCATAATCACAAGTGTCTGGCCATACGATAATGATACTATAACACCGAGTCATCCTACATAGTATCTCTCTATCGTCAGAGGAGCAAATCCCAATCTTGAACAATCGATATCGAGACATACGTTCTCGGTATACCCGTATGTCACCTTTATTCACATCCAGTTATGGAGTGACGTCTGATACGTCTCCAACGTATCTGCTTTTCCTAATGCTTTTCCTCTTGTTTTGGACTCTAATTTGCATGATTTGAATGAAACTAAACCCGGACTGACGTTGTTTTCAGCAGAACTACCATGGTGTTGTTTTTTTGCAGAAATAAAAGTTCTCGGAATGGAACGAAACTTTGTGAGGATTTTTTATACAATAAAAGAGAATTTCTGGAGCCAAGAGCCACCGGAGGGGGGCACCTAGGTGGGCACAACCCACAAGGGCGCGCCTGCCGTCCCTGGCGCGCCCAGGTGGGTTGTCCCCACCTGGTGACCCCGCAGACCCTGAAACCGACGCTATAAAATCATATTTTTCCAGAAAAAAATAGGAGAAAGAATTATCGCGATCCACGAGACGGAGCCGCCGTCACCTCCTGTTCTTCATCGGGAGGCCGGATCTGGAGTCCGTTTGGGGCTCCGGAGAGGGGGGGGTTCGTTCTTCATCATCACCAACCCTTCTCCATCACCAATTCCATGATGCTCCCCACCGGGAGTGAGTAATTCCTTCATAGGCTCGCTGGTCGGTGAGGAGTTGGATGAGATTCATCATGTAATCGAGTTAGTTTTGTTAGGGATTGATTCCTAGTATCCACTATGTTCTCAGATTGATGTCGCTATGACTTTGCCATGCTTAATGCTTGTCACTTTGGGCCCGGCTGCCATGAATTCAGATCTGAATTGTTTATGTTATCACCATTATATCCATGTTCTAGATCCAATCTTGCAAGTTATAATCACCTACTACGTGTTATGATCCGGCAACCCCGGAGTGACAATAGTCGGGACCACTCCCGATGATGATCGTAGTTTGAGGAGTTCATGTATTCACCGCGTGTTAATGCTTTGTTTCAGTTCTCTATTAAAAGGAGGCCTTAATATCCCTTAGTTTCCAATATGGACCCCGCTGCCACGGGAGGGTAGGACAAAAGATGTCATGCAAGCTCTTTCCATAAGCTTGTATGACTATTTACGGAATACATGCCTACATTATATTTATGAACTGGAGCTAGTGTCGTATCGCCCTAGGTTATGACTGTCACAAGATGAATATCATCCAACAAATTACCGATCCAATGCCTACGAATTTATCCTATATTGTTCTTGCTAAGTTGCTACTGCTGTTGTTACTGTTGCACTTGCTACAAAATTATTGCTACCACTGTTACCATTACCATTGCTGCTGCTACCATTATCAAAACTATCACACTACTCTGCTACGGATCACTTTGCTGCAGATAATTAATCTCCAGGTGTGGTTGAATTGACAACTCAGCTGCTAATACCTTCAAATATTCCTTGGCTCCTGGTGTCTACTACACAACCTTCTTCTTGTAGACGTTGTTGGGCCTCCAAGTGCAGAGGTTTGTAGGACAGTAGTAAATTTCCCTCAAGTGGATGACCTAAGGTTTATCAATCTGTGGGAGGCATAGGATGAAGATGGTCTCTCTCAAACAACCCTGCAACCAAATAACAAAGAGTTTCTTGTGTCCCCAACACGCCCAATACAATGGTAAATTGCATAGGTACACTAGTTCGGCGAAGAGACGGTGATACAAGTGTAATATGGATGGTAGATATAGGTTTTTGTAATCTAAAAATATAAAAACAGCAAGATAACTAATGATAAAAGTGAGCACAGACAGTATTGCAATGCGTTGAAACAAGGCCTAGGGTTCATTCTTTCACTAGTGCAAGTTCTTTCAACAATAATAACATAATTGGATCATATAACTATCCCTCAGCATGCAACAAAGAGTCACTCCAAAGTCACTAATAGCGGAGAACAAACGAAGAGATTATGGTAGGGTACGAAACCACCTCAAAGTTATCCTTTCTGATCGATCTATTCAAGAGTCTGTAGTAAAATAACACGAAGCTATTCAATCTATCCTAGAGTTCGGACTAGAATAACACCTTAAGATACAAATCAACCAAAACCCTAATGTCACCTAGATACTCCAATGTCACCACAAGTATCCGCGGGTATGATTATACGATATGCATCACACAATCTCATATTCATCTATTCAACCAACACAAAGAACTTCAAAGAGTGCCCCAAAGTTTCTACCGGAGAGCCAAGACGAAAACGTGTGCCAACCCCTATGCATAGATTCCCAAGGTCACGGAACCCACAAGTTGATCACCAAAACATACATCAAGTGAATCAATAGAATACCCCATTGTCACCACGGGTATCCCACGCAAGACATACATCAAGTGTTCTCAAATCCTTAAAGACTCAATCCGATAAGATAACTTCAAAGGGAAAACTCAATTTATCACAAGAGAGTAGAGGGGGAGAAACATCATAAGATCCAACTATAATAGCAAAGCTCTCGATACATCAAGATTGTACCACCTCAAGAACACGAGAGAGAGAGAGAGAGATCAAACACATAGCTACTGGTACATACCCTCAGCCCCGAGGGTGAACTACTCCCTCCTCGTCATGGAGAGCGCCGGGATGGTGAAGATGGCCACCGGAGAGGGATTCCCCCCTCCGGCAGGGTGCCGGAACGGGTCTAGATTGGTTTTCGGTGGCTACAGAGGCTTGCGGCGGCGGAACTCCCGATCTAGGTTATGTTCTGGAAGTTTGGGTATATATAAGAGGTCTTGGCGTCGGGAACAAGTCAGGGGGGTCTCCAAGGCGGCCACGAGGTAGGGGGCGCATCCAGGGGGTAGGGCGCGCCCCCCACCCTCGTGGTGGCCTCAGGTTTCTTCTGGCCCATCTCCGGTACTCTGTGGGCTTCTTCTGGTCCAAAAACAATCTCTGTTGAATTTCAAGTCAATTGGACTCCATTTGGTTTTCCTTTTCTGCGATACTCAAAAACAAGGAAAAAACAGAAACTGGCACTGGGCTCTAGGTTAATAGGTTAGTCCCGGAAATCATATAAAATAGCATATAAATGGATATAAAACATCCTAGATGGATAATATAATAGCATGGAACAATCAAAAATTATAGATACGTTGGAGACGTATCAAGCATCCCCAAGCTTAATTCATGCTCGTCCTCGAGTAGGTAAATGACAAAAACAGAACTTTTGATGTGGAATGCTACCTAACATATTTATCAATGTAATCTTCTTTATTGTGGCAAGAATATTTAGATCCATAAGATTCAAAAAAAAAAGTTTAATATTGACATAAGAACGATAATACTTCAAGCATACTAATAAAGCAATCATGTCTTCTCAAAATAACATGGCCAAAGAAAGTTATCCCTACAAAATCATATAGTCTGGCTATGCTCTATCTTCATCACACAAAATATTTAAATCATGCACAACCCCGATGACAAGCCAAGCAATTGTTTCATACTTTTGATGTTCTCAAACTTTTTCAATCTTCACGCAATACATGAGCGTGAGCCATGGACATAGCACTATAGGTGGAATAGAATGATGGTTGTGGAGAAGACAAAAAGGAGGAAGATAGTCTCACATCAACTAGGCGTATCAACGGGCTATGGAGATGCCCCAATAGATATCAATGTGAGTGAGTAGGGATTGCCATGCAACGGATGCACTAGAGCTATAAGTGTATGAAAGCTCAACAAAAGAAACTAAGTGGGTGTGCATACAACTCGCTTGCTCACGAAGACTTAGGACATTTTGAGGAAGCCCATCATTGGAATATACATGCCAAGTGCTATAATGAAAGATTCCCACTAGTATATGAAAGTGACAACATAGGAGACTCTCTATCATGAAGATCATGGTGCTACTTTGAAACACAAGTGTGGTAAAAGGATAGTAACATTGTCCCTTCTCTCTTTTTCTCTCATTTTTTTATTTGGGCCTTGTAACACCCACGATGCGGCTATATCTCTCACGTGTCGAGGCACGACTTAGAGGCATAACCGCATTGTGGTTTTGTCGCAAGAAGGGTCATCTTCACACAATCCCATGTAATGAAACAAGAATGGATAACGAGAGTTGGCTTACAATCGCCACTTCACACAATACATAAATATAATTCATACATCATCCAAAATCCACACATAGACCGACTACGGTCAAATCCAAATGAAAATAAGATAACCCCAAATGCTAAATCCCCGATCGTCCCAACTGGGATCCACTACTGATCATCAGGAAAAGAAACATAGTAACGACCACGTTCCTCGTCGAACTCCCACTTGAGCTCGGTTGCGTCATCTGCACTGGCATCGTCGGCACCTGCAACTGTTTTGGAAGAATCTGTGAGTCACGAGGACTCAGCAATCTCACACCCGCGAGATCAAGACTATTTAAGCTTATAGGAAAGGATGGTGTAATGAGGTGGAGCTGCAGCAGGCACTAAGCATATATGGTGGCTAACATACGCAAGTGAGAGCGAGAAGAGAAGCAACGCAACGGTCGCGAAGCTAGTAATGATCAAGAAGTGATCCTGAAACTACTTACGTTCATGCATAACTCAAACCATGTTCACTTCCCGGACTCCGCCGAGAAGAGACCATCACGGCTACACACACGGTTGATGTATTTTAATTAAGTCAAGTGACAAGTTCTCTACAACCGGACATTAACGAATTCCCATCTGCCTCATAACCGCGGGCACGGCTTTCGAAAGATAATACCCTACAGGGGTGTCCCAACTTAGCCCATTATAAGCTCTCACGGTCAACGAAGGATAAACCTTCTCCCGGAAAGACCCGATCAGTCTCGGAATCCCGTTTACAAGACATTTCGACAATGGTAAAACAAGACCAGCAAGACCACCCGCTGTGCCGACAAATCCCGATAGGAGCTGCACATATCTCGTTCTCAGGGCACACCGGATAAGCTAAGCGTACAGGTACCAACGTAACCCAAGTTGCCAAGGGACGGTCCCGCACGGTGCTCTAGTTTGGACCAACACTCGGAGGAGCACTGGCCCGGGGGTTTAAATAAAGCTGACCCTCGGCTCGCGAAAACCCAAGGGAAAAGGCTTAGGTGGCAAATGGTAAAACCAAGGTTGGGCCTTGCTGGAGGAGTTTTATTCAAGGCGAACTGTCAAGGGGGTCCCATAAATCACCCAACCGCGTAAGGAACGCAAACTCAAGGAACATAATACCGGTATGACGGAAACTAAGGCGGCAAGAGTGGAACAAAACACCAGGCATAAGGCCGAGCCTTCCACCCTTTACCAAATATATAGATGCATTAATTAAATAAGAGATATTGTGATATTTCAAAATATCCATGTTCCAACATGGAACCAAACTTCAACTTCACCTGCAACTAGCAACGCTATAAGAAGGGCTGAGCAAAAACGGTAACTTAGCCAAACAACGGTTTGCTAGGAAAGGATGGTTAGAGGCTTGACATGGCAATATGATAGCAAGTGGTAGGTAGCGAAGCATGGCAATAGAACGAACAACTAGCAAAGCAAAGATAGAAGTGATTTCGAGGGTATGGTCATCTTGCCTGCAAAGTTCTCAGACTTGTCGAAAGCTTGATCCTCGTAAGCGTACTCGACAGGTTCCTCGTTCACGAACTCGTCTCCCGGATCTACCCGAAACAATAACACAAGCAACGGAACCACAATCAATCACGGGAAATGCACAAGCAACATGATGTAAAACATGCATGATATGCGAGATGTGGTATGCGATGCATATGCGTGCTCCGGAAGAAAAATGATGAACAAGGCAATAACTTGGCAAACCAAGCATGCCACTGGAAAGATGAGATGATTTTGGTTGAAATCGATATAAAGATCACCGGAAACGGATGCACGGTTTGCAAATGGCAAGCAAAACAAGAATGCCACGAAACTGTGATTAACAGCATGATAGCACTTAGAATACATCAAGAAACTATGCTACATCACTCCAACATAGCAACAAAGCATATGGAAGTAATCTACAGGAGATGCTTGACAAAAGATGAATACTGAGCTACGGCTAGATCACAACATAACAGGCTCAAACAAGCATGGAAAAAGTGCAAACGATAACAGGCTCAAACAAGCATGGAAAAAATTACTGGACATGGCAGAAATAACATCAGGTAGCAATGTTCAGAGCAAGCAAAACACATGGTACAGGAACTTAACAAAGCAAAGAAAGGCATGGCATGAATTGACTAACTGCATATGACAAAAGTACCTTATTGGCCATAGGCCAAAAAGGACGAGAAGATATGATGACAACCATGTAAACATAGCAAGTTTCGTTAACAGGTTTCAGACTTAGCAGAAAACAGAGCATGGCAGAAACAGACATTATGAGGGCATCTTGGTGAGCTTGATGCACTCACTACAAAGCAATTCATGACAAAACAAGCATACCTACAACAAGATGGCATGTTTATGAAGCTATCCATGGCAAGAGCAAATACATAGCATGGATGGATCAACTACAACAACCTTGGCAAAATTGAATAACATGTAAACAATCTGCCAGAAACATTTTATAGCAAAAGTAGAGCAAGATTGAGTCATGCTAGGCTATTCCATAATTGCAAACAGGGGCATGGATGGATAGATCATAACTATATATACAAACATCCTTACTGAACATCACCAAAAGGAGCATGGATCTCTCTGTAGCCACATGGATACATAGCAACAAAATAACAGCAGTCACAGACTTTGTAAAATTACCAAGTCCCTGAAATCAGAAACATCACGAAGCCTAGTTTGCATGTTTGTGTTAGTCACCACAGAGATCACAAAAATACATGGCATACATCTCTGTAAAGACGACATGGCATACATCAAAACACATGTAGATCTCATGCCCGTAAGATGCACACATCAATAGTATCAAAAATAACAAATCAGCAAGTTCTTATAAGTAACAGCAGTTAACAGCAATTAGCACTCTTGCATCAGAGATTTGGGCATCAAGATGGACTCAAATTAACATGGCACAATGGAACAAAATGAAGATCATCTCGAGGCGAACATTTTTGTATATTACACGCACGAAACGGAGCTATATGCAGAGAGTTATGATGTGATGAACAGGAGCACATATTGCAAATATTTCCAGACTTGGAATATTTCGGGAGAGGGAGAAGTCAACCTTGGATCTCAGATCGGATCGGGGCTCGAGCTCGCCGGAGTTGGAAGGGGCGCGGCGGACGGAGGAGAGGAGGGAGACGCGGGGACGAGGCCGGAGCGGGAGGTGGAAGGCGCGGCGACGGGCTCCGGGCGACGGGCGGCGGCGGACGCGGGCACCGAGGCGGCGGCGGTTACGGACGGCGACGAGGCGGCGCGGCGAGGTCCGGCGGCGACGCGGGGACCTGGCGGCGAGGCGCGGGCGGCGGGGAACCTCGGGCGCGGCGGAGAGGACGGGCGGCCGGGCGTCGCCGCGGGATCTGGCCCGAGGCGGCCCGGGGCGGGCTCCCCGTGGGCCTACGGGCCGGCGGCGGCGGCGGGTTGCCACGTGGCAGGCAGCGATTGGGCGAGGGGCGGCGGCGGACGTGTCCGGCGGCTGAGGAAGAAGCGCCCGGCGGCGCGGAGGGGAAAAGAACTAGGGTTTGATCCGAAATTTCGGAGGGGAAGGTATTTTTATAGGTAGAGGGAGCTATGAGACTCCAAATGGAGCACGGTTTTCGCCCACACGATCGTGATTGAACGACCTAGAGCATGGAGGGGACTTAGGTGGGTTTTGGGCTGTTTGGAGGGGGGTTTTGCTGCAACACACAACAGGAACTTGCGGTTACCCGGTTAACCGTTGGAGCATCAAACGACCTCCAAATGGAACGAAACTTGACAGGTGGTCTACCGGTGGTATACCAAGGCCACTTGACAAGACTCGGTCAATTCCGAGAATGTTCAACACCCGCTCACGAAAAGAAAGAAGAGGGGTGCGCCGGAGGAGGTGGGAGTGCCGGATTGCAAAACGGACAACGGGGAAAATGCTCGGATGCATGAGACGAACACGTATGCAAATGAGATGCACATGATGACATGATATGAGATGCATAACATGAACAAAATGCAAAACGAAAAACAAAACCCAACCACGGAGGGAATATCATAACACATAGCCGAAAATGGCAAGAGTTGGAGTTACAAATATGGAAAGTTACATCCGGGGTGTTACAGGCCTTTCTCTTTTTTTTCCTTTTTTGGCCTCTTTTTTCGTCCGGAGTCTCATCCCGACTTGTGGGGGAATCATAGTCTCCATCATCCTTTCCTCAGTGGGACAATGCTCTAATAATGATGATCATCACACTTTTATTTACTTACAACTCAATACTTAGAACAAAAATATGACTCTATGTGAATGCCTCCGGCGATGTACCGGGATGTGCAATGACTCATGAGTGACATGTATGAAAGAATTATGAATGGTGGCTTTTCCACAAATACGATGTCAACTACATGATCATGCAAAGCAATATGACAATGAAGGAGCATGTCATAATAAACGGAACTGTAGAAAGTTGCATGGCAATATATCTCGGAATGGCTATGGAAATGTCATAATAGGTAGGTATGGTGGCTGTTTTGAGGAAGGTAATGGTGGGTGTTATGGTACCGGCGATAGTTGTGCGGCGTAAGAGAGGCTAGCAATGGCGGAAAGGTGAGAGTGCGTATAATACATGGACTCAACATTAGTCATAAAGAACTCATATACTTATTGCAAAAATCTATTAGTTATCGAAACAAAGTACTACGCGCATGCTCCTAGGGGATAGATTGGTAGGAAAAGACCATCACTCATCCCCGACCGCCACTCATAAGGAAGACAATCAAAAAATAAATCATGCTCCGACTTCATCACATAATGGTTCACCATACGTGCATGCTACGGGAATCACAAACTTTAACACAAGTATCTCTCAAATTCACAACTACTCCACTAGCATGACTCTAATATCACCATCTTCATATCTCAAAACAATCATAAAGAATCAAACTTCTCATAGTATTCAATGCACTTTATATGAAAGTTTTTATTATACCCATCTTGGATGCCCATCATATTAGGACTAATTTTATAACCAGAGCAAATTACCATGTTGTTCTAAAGACTCCCAAAATAATATAAGTGAAGCATGGGAGTTCATCTATTTCTTCAAAATAAAACCACCACCGTGCCCTAAAAAGATATAAGTGAAGCACTAGAGCAAATGACAAACTACTCCAAAAGATATAAGTGAAGATCAATGAGTAGTGGAATAATTGTGCAACTATGTGAAGACTCTCTAACATTTAAGAATTTCTGATCTTGGGATATTATTCAAACAGCAAGCAAAACAAAATAAAATGGCACTCCAAGCAAAACACATATCATGTGGTGAATAAAAATATAGCCTCAAGTAAAGTGACCGATGAACGAAGACGAAAGAGGGGATGCCTTTCGGGGCATCCCCAAGCTTAGGCTCTTGGTTGTCCTTGAATATTACCTTGGGGTGCCTTGGGCATCCCCAATCTTAGGCTCTTGCCACTCCTTATTCCATAGTCCATCGAATCTTTACCCAAAACTTGAAAACTTCACAACACAAAACTCAACAGAAAACCCGTAAGCTCCGTTAGTATAAGAAAATAAATCACCACTTAGGTACTGTTGTGAACTCATTATAAATTCATATTGGTGTAATATCTACTGTATTCCAACTTCTCTATGGTTCATACCCTCCGATACTACTCATAGATTCATCAAAATAAGCAAACAACACAATGAAAACAGAATCTGTCACAAACAGAACAGTCTGTAGTAT